>NC_090448.1:1094455082-1095105749 GCF_031143425.1 Pleurodeles waltl | reverse complement strand
GATTGTGTGTGAAATTGTCCTTAGATTTATGCACAATGATTATTGGGTTGTCTTATGTCTAATTTGCTTTTTTTTTTTCTCTTTTTAGTGGGATATCGTTGGTGATTGCTGTGGCTGTGCAGAGTAGTTGCTGGTGAGTCAAGCTTTTTCAGGCAAGTGAGCAGTATAGTTTTTGAGTTTATAACTCTTAGTGATAAACCTATACTTTGTTACTTATCTTACACAGTGCTGGTTGTTGGTGGTGTATTTGTCCAGTTAATTTTGGTAGGAAGGATCATGGCTAGCCGTAGGATGACAGCTCAGCAGGTTGTTAGTGTGCTTTTTGAGTCATCTTCTGACCATGAATATGAGACTGACTCTGCATCTGAGGCAGAGGAGGAAGTGCAGGATTCTGGAAGTGAATTTTCTGTCAGAGATGAATCATCTGATGATGAAGCCACTCTCAGTGCTGATGAAGGGCCTGTTTTAGAGGAGGGCAGTGATGTGCCAATGGTGCAGGAGCCAGCGGCTGAAAGGCTTCCCATTGGAAGACCTGACACATGGGTTGCACCAAATATGGAGCAGCCACAGTTGCCTGCGTTTACTGGTTTTCCAGGGTGTCGAGTTAATACGGAAAACTTTTTGCCCGTCAACTTTTTTGAGTTGTTTATGGACGATATATTTTTGGAAGAGATTGTTGAGCAGACTAATTTGTATGCAGAGCAGTTTTTGAGGGACAACGCTGCCAGACTTAGGCCACACTCTAGAGCTAACCGGTGGATTCCCACAAATCTGGAAGAGTTGAAAAAGTTCTTGGGTTTAACTTTTTTGATGGGGCTGATAAGGAAGCCATCGCTGTCTTCATATTGGTCTACTAGTCCCTTTGATGGCAACTGCTATATTTCCTGCCATCATGAGTCGTAACCGGTATGAGCTTCTTCTTCGGATGTTGCATTTTGTAGATAATGCTTTAGCCTTGCCACGAGATCATCTTGATTCTGACCGTCTTTTTAAGATTAGACCTGTCCTTGATCATTTGGTAGATCGGTTTTCAGAGATCTATGTTCCAGGGAAAGAAATATCTGAAGATGAGTCTTTGGTCCTGTTCAAGGGTCGTTTGGTTTTTAGGCAGTACATTCCTAGCAAGAGGGCACGGTATGGAATTAAATTGTATATGCTGTCAGAAAGTAGTACAGGATATGTTTATAATTTCCGGGTCTACACTGGTAGGGATTCCAATATTGACCCCCCTGGTTGTCCTCCCACTTTTGGAGTTAGTGAGAAAATTGTGTGGGAACTTGGTAGACGACTGTTTAACAAAGGTCACCATTTATATGTAGATAACTTCTACACTGGAGTTCGGTTGTTCAAGGAGTTGTTCAGAGTGGACACTGTTGCTTGTGGCACAATCCGCTCTAATCGGAAAGGCTATCCAAAAGAGCTTGTCTGTAAAAAACTTGAGAAGGGACAGTGCAGTGCCTTGCGGAATGATGAGCTGCTAGCTCTGAAATTTGTAGACAAGAGGGATGTATACATGCTAAGCACCACCCATGATGAGAGTACTTCACCTGTGGCTGTTTGGGGTCAGGTTGCCGAAGTGCGCAAACCTGTGTGCATCTTAGACTATAATAAGCACATGGGTGGTGTTGATAGAGTAGATCAGAGGTTAGAACCTTACACTGCTGCTCGTAAGTCTTATGTGTGGTATAAGAAATTAGCGGTTCACTTGTTCCACTTGGCAACTTTTAATGCTTTTGTTGTGTTTAAGGATAGTTCTCCAGAGTCAAGGATGACATTTGAGAAATTTCAGGAGTCTATCATAGCTAGCCTTGTTGTGCTGGAACAGGCAAGAGTTCCTAGAGAAGCAGTGGTGGAGGATGTGGCTAGATTGAAAGATCGTCACTTTGCTGAGCACATTCCTCCCACGGCCCAAAAAAACTTTCCTGCTAAGAGATGTAGGGGGTCATTCTGACCTTGGCGGTCTTTTCGCAAGACCACCGAGTTACCGCCGCGGTGAAGACCGCCGACCGCGGCGGTATGCCGCTGTGCGCATTCTGACCGCTGGGAGCGTTCCGCCGGAAAACCGCCAGCAGCCACACTGGCGGTCGGCGGGAAAGTGGAGGCTGGTCAACCTCCACCGCCACGCCAGCAGAACACCGCCCTCAGAATTACGACCCACATTTCTGTGTGGCGGTCTTCTGTTGGCGGTCTTCTGTTGGCGGTCACCTCCCCATGGCTCCTGTCACCTCCCGGAGGACCAACGCACAAGGTAAGTTGATCGTCCGTGAGGGGAGGGGGTGGGGGGGTGTTGTGTGATGTGTGCGTGCATGGGGGTGTGCGTGTGAGTGTGTAGAGGGGGTGTGTGAGTGCGTGCATGCGGGCGGGGAGTGCTGCTGTGCCTATGGGCAATGTGTGTAGTTCGGCGGGTGCGCATGTCGGCATGTATGTGTGCGGGTATGTGTCCCCGTTGTGTATGTGTGTGTGTAGGGGGTGTGTATATGTGCATGTTGGGGGTGTGTGCATGTCGGAGTGCGTGTATGTGCATGTCGGGGTGGGGGTGGGGAGGGGGTTCGTACCACCTCTGGGGGGTGGCAGGGGGGTGGAGGGTGTGGGGGGAGGACTCGGGGGGGCAGTGGGGGAGACCCCTATCAGTGCCAGGGAAGGAATTCCCTGGCACCGATAGTGCCTACCGCCATGGTTCGCATGGCGGTTCCCGAACGCCAGAAACCGCGGCGGTAAGCAGGGTCATGATACCGTTGGCGGTCTTGGGTCGACCGCCGGACCGGAGTGCGCAGACTCCAGCCCGTCGGTCATGACCGCCGTGGCTGTCGGAGTGGGGAAGTGGCGGTCGGTCGCGGCGGTGACCGCCGCGGTCAGAATGCCATTTTTAATACCGCCGGTCTGTTCGCGGTCAGACCGCCGCCTCTCCGCCGACCGCCAAGGTCAGAATGAGGGCCGTAGTGTCTGTGCTCGAAGAGGTATCAGGAAGGAGACTAGGATGTACTGCCCTGATTGTCCTTCAAAGCCTGGGCTGTGTGTGGGTGGCTGTTTCAGGAGCTACCACACACAGAAGAATTATTGGGAAATTCCGTGAGCGTAAACTAGTGTTTTATATTTTTATATGTTCGGTTTCACGGTTGGCATTAGTCATGTATTCAGTTAGAGCTTTTGTGTTTGTAGTTTTGTACTAATTTATGATTAGTGGTTTCTCTGTTGTTTAAAAACAAAAAAAAGGGGATGGCATGTGTAGGGTGGCGCTTGGCTGGCGGTGTGCGTGGGGTGGCGCTTGGCTGGCGGTGTGTGTGGGGTGGCGCTTGGCTGGCGGTGTGGGTGGGGTGGCGCTGGGCTGGCAATATGGGTGGGGTGGCGCTGGGCTGGCTGTTGGATGGGGTGGCGCTTGGCTGGTGGTGTGGGTGGGGTGGCGCTTGGCTGGCAGTGCCAGCCAAACGCCAGTCCACACACTCATCAGCTGGTGTGATTGCTGTATCAGGCATGTGGGCATATGAAAGTGATGGGCCCTTGACTGGCGCTGTCTGTGGATGCTAGTCTTGTAATGTGCTGGGCCCGTGGCTGGCGGCGTGAATGGTCTAGTGCATGTCATGTATGAAAGGTGTGTGAATGGACTGTAAAGCGGTTGGTGCCTTGTCGTGGCTTTACAGCTCACGAGCTGTGAGTCATTGGTTCCGTTTTTTGGCCTTTCAGTTATTATCGGTGAATTTCACTTTTGTGAAATCTCTTGTTAATAAAATTTGATCTACTGAACCATCACTCACCCTCGTGCCAAATCCAACCAGTATGTGTGGTACAAATGACAAAACCTGCTCCGCTGTAATCAGGCGTCGCAGCACACTTGAGACACGCTAGGTGATGATGAAGCATGCCACTAACTTGGTTGGTGGGTGAGGGGTCTTTTTCACATAACCTAAGTGCGTTTCTTTTCACAATTTTAGTGCTTGGCACATCACAGACGTATGTGGACACATCAAAATGATATATTACAAAAATACCTGTGTTTGGGGGGGAGGGGCCACCTGTGTTTTTGGTCCTGGGTGCGGCCTTCATCTAGGGAAACCTACCAAACCCAGACATCTCCATTGCAGGGAGATGTGGCTTGCGTGGATCCCCCAACATTTTCTTACCCAGACGCCTCTGCAAACCGCAAAATTTGCATAAAAAAGCATATTTTCCTGACTTTTGTTTGTACGATCACCGCTCCAGCACAAAATTCCTACTCCCCAGTGTTCTCCTCAGTCTCCCAAGTAAAATGACACCTCACTTATGTGGGTCCCCAAAGCAGAGTCAGTCTAAAGATGTATAAAAGAATATGTCCTTATAAACTCCCTGTGCTATCCCCTCTATCTCTACAAGTTCTGGGCCTTATTCTGTTGCAGGCACCTGGCCCACCCACACAAGTAAGGTATAATTTTTACCGGGAGACTTGGGGGAATGCTGGGTGGAAGGAAATTTGTGGCTCCTCTCAGATTCCAGAACTTTCTGTCACCGAAATGTGAGGAAAATGTGTTTCTTTAGCCACATTTTGAGGTTTGCAAAGGATTCTGGGTAACAGAACCTGGTCCGAGCCCCGCAAGTCACCCCTCCTTAGATTCCCCTAGGTCTCTAGTTTTCAACAATGCACAGGATTGGTAGGTTTCCCTAGGTGCCAGCTGAGCTAGAGGCCAAAATCCACAGGTAGGCACTGTTTTCTATGAAAAAATGTGATGTGTCCACGTTGTGTTTTGGGGCCGTTTCCTGTCACGGGCGCTAGTCCTACCCACACAAGTGAGGTATCATTTTTATCGGGAGACTTAAGGGAACGCTGGGTGGAAGGAAATTTGTGGCTCCTCTCAGATTCCAGAACTTTCTGCCACAGAAATGTGAGGAACATGGGTTTGTTTAGCCAAATTTTGAGGTTTGCAAAGGATTCTGGGTAACAGAACCTGGTCCGAGCCCCGCAAGTCACCCCATCTTGGAATCTCCTAGGTCTCTAGTTTTCAGAAATGCACAGGGTTGGTAGGTTTCAGTAGGTGCCGGCTGAGCTAGAGGCCAAAATCTACAGGTAGGCACTTCGCAAAAAACACCTCTGTTTTCTTCCAAAAATTTGGATGTGTCCACGTTGCGCTTCGGAGAGTTTCCTGTCGCAGGCGCTAGGCCTACCCACACAAGTGAGGTATCATTTTTATCGGGAGACTTGGGGGAACACTGGGTGGAAGGAAATTTGTGGCTCCTCTCAGATTCCAGAACTTTCTGCCACAGAAATGTGAGGAAAATGTGTTTTTTTAGCCAAATTTTGAGGTTTGCAAAGGATTCTGGGTAACAGAACCTGGTTCGAGCCCCGCAAGTCACCCCTCCTTAGATTCCCCTAGGTCTCTAGTTTTCAGAAATGCACAGTTCTGGTAGGTTTCCCTAGGTGCCGGCTGAGCTAGAGGCCAAAATCTACAGGTAGGCACTCCGCAAAAAACACCTCTGTTTTCTTCCAAAAATTTGGATGTGTCCACATTGCGCTTTGGGGCGTTTCCTGTCGCGGGTGCTAGGCCTACCCACACAAGTGAGGTATCATTTTTATCGGGAGACTTGGGGGAACGCTGGGTGGAAGGAAATTTGTGGCTCCTCTCAGATTCCAGAACTTTCTGCCACAGAAATGTGAGGAACATGTGTTTTTTTAGCCAGATTTTGAGGTTTGCAAAGGATTCTGGGTAACAGAACCTGGTCCCAGCCCGCAAGTCACCCCTCCTTAGATTCCCCTAGGTCTCTAGTTTTCAGAAATGCACAGGTTTGGTAGGTTTCCCTAGGTGCCGGCTGAGCTAGAGGCCAAAATCTACAGGTAGGCCCCTTGCAAAAAACACCTCTGTTTTCTTCCAAAAATTTGGATGTGTCCACGTTGCGGTTTGGGGCGTCTCCTGTCGCGGGCGCTAGGCCTACCCACACAAGTGAGGTATCATTTTTATCGGGAGACTTGGGGGAACGCTGGGTGGAAGGAAATTTGTGTCTCATCTCAGATTCCAGAACTTTCTGCCACAGAAATGTGAGGAACATGTGTTTTTTTAGCCAAATTTTGAGGTTTGCAAAGGATTCTGGGTAACAGAACCTGGTCCGAGCCCCGCAAGTCACCCCATCTTGGATTCCCCTAGGTCTCTAGTTTTCAGAAATGCACAGGTTTGGTAGGTTTCACTAGGTGCCGGCTGAGCTAGAGGCCAAAATCTACAGGTAGGCACTTCGCAAAAAACACCTCTGTTTTCTTCCAAAAATTTGGATGTGTCCACGTTGCGCTTTGGGGCGTTTCCTGTCGCAGGCGCTAGGCCTACCCACACAAGTGAGGTATCATTTTTATCGGGAGACTTGGGGGAACGCTGGGTGGAAGGAAATTTGTGGCTCCTCTCAGATTCCAGAACTTTTTGCCACAGAAATGTGAGGAACATGTGTTTTTTTAGCCAAATTTTGAGGTTTGCAAAGGATTCTGGGTAACAGAACCTGGTCCGAGCCCCGCAAGTCATCCCTCCTTAGATTCCCCTAGGTCTCTAGTTTTCAGAAATGCACAGGTTTGGTAGGTTTCCCTAGGTGCCGGCTGAGCTAGAGGCCAAAATCTACAGGTAGGCACTTGGCAAAAAACACCTCTGTTTTCTTTAAAAAATTTGGATGTGTCCACGTTGCGCTTTGGGGCGTTTCCTGTTGCGGGCGCTAGGCCTACCCACACAAGTGAGGTATCATTTTTATGGGAGACTTGGGGGAACATAGATTAGCAAAACAAGTGTTATTGCCCCTTGTCTTTCTCTACATTTTTTCCTTCCAAATATAGGAGAGTGTGTAAAAAAGACATCTATTTGAGAAATGCCCTGTAATTCACATGCCAGTATGGTCACCCCGGAATTCAGAGATGTGCAAATAACCACTGCTCCTCAACACCTTATCTTGTGCCCTTTTTGGAAATACAAAGGTTTTCTTGATAGCAATTTTTTACTCTTTATATTTCAGCAAATGAATTGCTGTATACCCGGTATAGAATGAAAACGCACTGCAGGGTGCAGCTCATTTATTGGCTCTGGGTACCTAGGGTTCTTGATGAACCTACAAGCCCTATATATCCCCGCAACCAGAGGAGTCCAGCAGACGTAACGGTATATTGCTTTCGATAATCTGACATTGCAGGGAAAAGTTACAGAGTAAAACGTAGAGAAACATTTATGTTTTTTTCACCTCAATTTCAATATTTTTCTTTTTCAGTTGTTATTTTCTGTAGGAAACCCTTGTAGGATCTACACAAATGACCCCTTGCTGAATTCAGGATTTTGTCTACTTTTCAGAAATGTTTAGGTTTTCTGGGATCCAGCATTGGTTTCATGCCCATTTCTGTCACTGACTGGAAGGAGACTGAAAGCACAAAAAATTGCAAAAATGGGCTATGTCCCAGTAAAATGCCAAAATTGTGTTGAAAAATTGGGTTTTTTGATTCAAGTCTGCCTGTTCCTGAAAGCTGGGAAGCTGCTGAGTTTAGCACCACAAACCCTTTGTTGATGCCATTTTCAGGGGAAAAACCACAAGCCTTCTTCTGCAGCCACTTTTTCCAATTTTTTTGAAAAAAACGTAATTTTGGCCGATTTCTTGTCCTCCTTCAGGGGAACCCACAAAGTCTGGGTACCTCTAGAATCCCTAGGATGTTGGAAAAAAAGGACGCAAATTTGGCTTGGTTAGCTTATGCGGACAAAAAGTTATGAGGGCCTAAGCGTGAACTGCCCCAAATAGGCAAAAAAAGGCCTGGCACAGGAGGGGGAAAAGGTCTGGCAGCGAAGGGGTTAAATCTGAGTGCCACTCTTTAGTTATGGTTAGTATTCTCAAAGGTAGGAATTTCTTGGATATAAGCTCCCTAATAACTTTCTACCCATTTGACAGATCACCTCAAAACTTTCCAGGCCTATAGGGTTTTTTACATTTTTCCGGTTAACCCTTAAGGGAGTGCATTTTTCCAGGAGTGCATTTTCCATAGACTATTGTATATGATGTAATGCAAAAATGGTTTAATGGATTTACATGAAAACATGAAGGATTATACATAATGGTTCAGAGATTATGCTTTGTGTGTAGTGCAGTTAGGTAAGGTAAATATTTTAAAGTTATAAGGCATTTAAACTTAGTGCTATCTGTCACCACAATACTCTTGATGCAATTTCACACAATTTTGTGAAATTCCCACATTACATATAAAAACAAAAAATACATTTCTTTATCTATTGCCATGGACAGAAACGTGGTAACAGGGAGGGACCTCCTATGTACCTATATCTAACTCTCTATCATTGAACACAGCCAAAGTGTAATAAAAACAATATGGCTGTCTTTTCTTATTCTCTAAAAACACCCATTATCAAAATATATACTGGCTTGTCATTCCCATGCCCCATGGTATACTGCAAAGTTATCACTATATAGCATGGCTCAAAATATAACAAAGGCCTAGCCACATTATTGGATTGTGGCATCCTTGCATCACTCATGGTATCCCATGGCAATTAAATACTTAAGTTAGATTTACAAAGTAACGAAGGACACCAGGCATGGCCCTGCTTTGATTGGTAAACCCAGAGAAATGCAAGACAGCACAATTCACTGCTTTGAATTACATTGCAATCCTACTCAACATTGCTGCTAGAATTCACATACATCAATAAGCCACACCCCTGTAGTCAGTCCATTATATGCTATTCACTCTACTCCACTCCACAGTACGCCTCTTCACTCTACAACACTCCACTCTATGTAATTGCACTGTATGCCACACCACTATATACTACTCATGTCTATGTCACTCCACTGTACCCCACTTGAATGAACACTACTCCACTATGTGCTATTTCACTCTATGCCATTCTACTGTACACCACTCAACACTATTCTGTTCTACTGTATGTCACTTCACTGTACACTACTCCACTCTACACCATTGCAGTGTATGGCACTCCATTCTACACCACTTCACTCTACGCTATTCGATTGGACCCTATTTCAATGTACACCACTCCACAGTATGCTATTACACTCAACCCCACACCAGTGTATGCCACTCCAGTCTACACCCCCCCATTATATGCCACTCCACTGTACACTACTTCACTATACAGTTTTACACTCTTTGCCACTCCACTGTACAACACTCCAATCTATACCACTACACTCTATGCTATTGCACTGTACACAACCCCATTCTACACCTCTTCAGTGTACACCACTCCAATGTATGCCATTCTGCTATACGCTACTCCAGTATAGGCTATTCCACTCTACGCCATTCCACTGTATGCCACTCTACTCTGTTATTCCACTATACACCACTTCACTGCCTACCCCATTCTATGCCACTCCAGTGTAGGGCACTCCATTCTACACTATTCAATTGAACCCCACTCTACTGCATGCTATTAAACTCTACACCACGCCACTGTACCCACTCCAGTCTACACCACTCCTTTATAAACCACTTCCGTGTGCGCTACTCCACTGTACACTATTACACTCAATGCCATTCCACTGTACAACAATCAGCTCTGTGCCACTTCACTGTATGCTATTAAACTGTACACAACTCCACACTATGCCAGTCCACTCAGTGCTATTAAACTGTATGCAACTTTAGTTTATGCCCCCTCAGTGTATGCCACTCTGCTATATGCTACCTAGGTATAAGCTATTCCATTCTCTTCAATTCCACTATATGAAATCCACTGTATGCAATACCTCTGTATGCCACTCCATTCTATGCTACTCCACTCTATGTCACTTCAATGTACGCAACTCCACTCTTCCCCATTCCATTATACGCTATTCCATTGGATGCAACCCCACTGTTGACTTCTGCACTGTATGCTATTACACTCTACCTCATTCCAGTGTGCCACTCCAGTCTACAAAACTTCACTGTACATCACTGCTCTGACACTACTTTACCATTTGCTATTCCAGTCTATGCCATTCTACCCTACCCCATTCCACTTTATGCTGTTGCATAGGTTCCCATTATGCTAATGAGGCTACTGGATTTGAACTGCAGAATCACATGGATTTTGGATACTGAGTATGATTCCACACTATGTGACACCTGTCAGCCTAATCCGGGTTCTCCGGCTAACTAGCAGCACTTCATCTCTGGCAGAGATGATTGTGGCAACCGGGCACATGACAAGAAAGACTTCTCAGGGGAATCGTGGTCAATTAGATCTCATCTACCATTACCAAAGTCTCACATAGGCAAAGACAACAGAGGCAGAATATAGTTCAATAAGGATTTATTGAAAGAGCTGCATCTTAGATAAAAAAGCATGTTTTGAAATAATGAGGATGATAAAACACAGTAAAAGCAAGCATGCGTCTTACCATACTGTCAAATAGGAGTGATCTATAATGCTGCCTACGCTATGTGTGAGCACAGCATAATAAGCCTAATCCGCCTTTCAGGCTTGTCCCTGGGAGAACATCATCCCTCATATCTGGATAAAGAAGCCTGTAGTCTAGAGAGATACCGTCCCCATGTGGATCAGGGGTTTGGCTGTCTAAGCAAGCACCTGTAGCAAAGCAATCAGCAATCAGCAATCAGCATACAGTCGTGGTCATCTGGCTGGAATCTCCCTCTAACGTGTTTAGGACAAATGGGTGAATGTTGGAGACACAGCATACCACATTCGTCGGCAACCCTATCTGACTGTAGCCTTGGAGAAAGCACAGAGTGCCTACTAAGAACGTAATGCTTTCCTAGGCGAAAGGACAATAAGATAGAGAAAATAAATCAGCACCGCAAATGTGGCTATTGCTAGAAAAATAAAGTGACCCTGAATAAAATCTATCTAGGTTAAAGTGCACAGCTGTAGGCCTAGTTAGCTAAATTAACGTCTATAAAATATGGCGAAAATAGCTCTACAACACCCTTCCCTTGCCAGTCAAAGGTGGTTCAAAGCTCCAGTTAAAATAAGTCTAAAAGCACCCTAACAATAAAAGCATATAAACATATATGTCAATAGTGACAAGTTAAGAAACGGTAGCAGGAAAAGGACAATTTGAGAAGCCACAAATGGCGCAAAAAAGAGCAAACACAATAATCAGTGTCATTTTGGAAGTCAACAATTACATCTGGAACAATTGAAGCAGGGAGACGTTCCACTTCGACAGGTGGTAAAATATCCAGATCATGTCCAAGGAAAATCACAGAGCACTTGTGTTCCAAAGCCTGAGCTCCAGCTGAGACAGCAGCATTCCGTGTGTGCCCACCGTTGAGCTAAGAGTTGCTGTATCCACAAAGGGAAACTCATAGACAGCTTCCCATAGCAAACGCACCCTCAAATGCATGTCTGATAATGAGCCCTCCTCAAGAACATCAACAGATCAGCAGCCAATGAAAGTAAGCGCTGTGTAGAAAGTTATACTTTCAGTGCACATTCAAAGAAGCACAAGGGACATCAAAACACGGGCTGCACACAATCCAAAACCAGTTGGAATGACAAAGACCAGTCACTCTCCATTTGTTCCAGGAGTGGTGCTCCAAAATGCTACATCACGCTTTCACAACACAGTTGCGCTGGTAGAAGCACTTTCAGTCCTCCTTGCTGTGAAGGGAGAGCCATTGCACATAAAAAGTAGCATCAGCAAAATGCCACCCATTATAGCCAAAGTAATCCCCGGAAAACACTTGAATATATTGAGTGCGTGGCTGAATATATTAAGCTGAATATGGAAGAGAAAGTGGGAACAAAACCAGAACCAACAGCCTTAAAAAAAAGGCCGATTTCAGTAGTACTGAACGCATTGAATATTCGTCCCACAAGATCACCAATATGTCTCGGAAAATCTGTGCTTAGAAGGGACTGAATCTCCGCCGATGACCTCACAACCTGAAGCACATAGGTTTTGCATGCAAATGTAATCTCCACATGTTTCCATTATGACCCTGGCGGAAGGCGGAGAACCGGCGGTAAGACCGCCAACAGGCTGGCGGTCTTACTTTGTGGAATTATGACCATGGCGGTTACCGCCATGCTCATCCACTGGTTCTCCATTGCACCCGCCAGGGCGGAGACGACCACTGGGCTGGAGACCTGGGTCTCCAGCCTGGCGGCCGTCACTAGACCGCTGGCGGTATTTTGACCCGGCTTACCGCTGTGGATTTCCAGCGGTTTGAACTGCCATGAAATCCATGGCGGTAAGCACTATCAGTGCCAGGGAATTCCTTCCCTGGCACTGATAGGGGTCTGCCGCACCTCCCACTTCCACCCTTACTCCCTCCCCTACCCCCCCACCACCCCTGCCACCCCCCAAAGGTGGCAGGGCCCCCCTCCCACCCCGACCCCAAACATCACATCACACGCACCCAGGCACCACCTACACACTTACATGCACACATGCCGACATACATGCCTACATCCACACACACAGTCAGACACGCACACCCACATTCAAACATACACGCACACATCCATACAGACATACCCACAGACATACACGCACTCATTCCCATACACACAACACCCCCGCAAGCATACACGCACTTACACACCCCTCTACATAAACACACACACACCCCCATGCACCCACACAACACCCCCCCCCTCACGGACAATCGACTTACCTGGTCCGACGATCCTCTGGGAGGGGACGGGACCCATGGGGGCAGCTCCGCCAACACCACACCGCCAACAGAACGCAGCCACGGCGAATCACAGGACGTGATTCGCTTTGTGGTGTTCTGTTGACGTGGCGGTGGAGCAACCTCCACTTCCCCGCCTCCCGCCAGTATGGCTGTTGGCGGCTCTCTGTCCGTAAAAGGACAGAGAGCTGCCAACGGTCATAATAGGCAGAGCGGCAAACCGCCACCACTGGCGGTCTTTCGCACGCCGTCCCTCAGCGGTCTTTAAAAAAAACCGCTGAGGTCAAAATGACCCCCAATAAAGCCTTTAATCTGCTCAACTTCTCAAAATTCACATCAGAAGTAGCAATATGAGGCCAAATGTCTGCTCTCCTTTTAGTTGCATAGGGGGAAAAGGACATTCCCCAACATGTAACAATTTGGGAGACCAAAACAACATAGGCTATTCTGGCTTGCATTCCACAACAGCTCTCACTGTTAAGGAGCACATAGCTGCCATTTGAGAGCACCTGGAATGCAGGTCTAATCAAGGAGACTGGGACTCCCGTCAGATAACAAGCCAAATTTGCCACAGAGGCATTACATGCCCCCTGCAAGGACAGCTGTTTACAAACCATCGATTGGCTCACAGAAGTCTTGCATTCACTGCCGCTAAGAAAGACCTCTTTCATGCCATTGAAACAGTTGTACGAGACGGGAAGCTCCCAGACCTCGTGTATGTAACTATCTACCAGCCTTTCTTATCTGCCCACTGGAATGTGTTTCAAACAGGATGTGAACTGAAGTGTTGAAATGGGCAGATTTATAACCCCTTGTATAAACCTCTCAGCAGCTGGTATTTCAGCCACAGTAAAAGGCAACTTTTCTAATTTTTCACAATTTAACATAACGTATGTTGCTTCCTTCATATCCATTATTTGTTGTTGCCTTGTTAAATTAAAAGTTGAAAAAATGACCCTTGTGCTCACGTGTTGCCAGGGAACGCAACCTGCTTTCACTGTTTTTAAAGTCCAATCTAACTGCATAATTGATCTTAGCTGACTTTGTTCATGTTGCAAAAATGAGACATCACTCTGTACTATGTCTATTGCAGAGGACACAATGTTATTTAAGGTGTATATTCGGTCGGACAAGGTTTTTATCCTATTATCTACAACGGCTAATGCTTTCTGTATATTTTCTTGATCTATTTGCGTAACCGGGCGGCTGCTTCTTGTTGGGAAAGTTTCCAAATGTCATTATATGTTGCATAAAAGAAGCTTTTTCTGCATTGTCTTCTGGGGCCTAAGAAGATATCCTATAAATCTTGGTTATTGGACAGGAGACTAAGATGTTCTTTGACAGCATCCAGTGAGGACACTTCAACCATTGCTGGCATAGTTTTCCTACACTATATGTTGTCACTATACCCCAGGGTTCCAAGGACACATAGCAAGGGACTGGCCTATTTGTTCTAAAACCCACCAAGGAGTTTACAAAATGTGTGTGACAGCCATTGGTGGCTATAGACCAAAATAACCACCCACCAGGACATGAAAATGACGTGTTAAATGTTCCTTTCTGGACCCATTCATCGAGGTGACGCATTTATATACTTTTGCCATTTGTAAAATTTAGCAGGGGTGTGAATACTGGGCGCATTCAATTCCTTAATATTTGTTAAGCCTAAATAACTTGTTTGTTGTACTGTTTTGTTTAAAAATATCATTTAAACAGGGATCATACATATTCTAAATAAAGCTTCCATTCCTCTTTTTTGCCAATTTTAGATCTCCACACTCCTTTTAAGTCAATTGACTTTAACCAGTACTCATTGCCTTCTATAGCCAATCAGGAAACAAATTAATCACAATAAATTAATTTTGTAGCTGTCAATAGAACATGTAGATTTTCCATTACTGGCAATTTTAAATAATACGACTCAGCATTTTTAACATTATGCCCAGAAAAATATGCAAACTTTTCAGTATACGTTTTAGAACTGCCTACTGATGGAGTCGGGCAGTGTTCCCACTCTGTGTATTTAAAAATTGTCTTTGGGGTACTCGCTCTGTGAATGAAATGATGTCCCTAGTAATTAGAGCACAACATATCGTCATAATTTTCTTTAAACTGGAACACATCTTCATTTTCAAACACTATATAATACTGTAGATCAGACATCATAGTATCAACAGTTTTCAGATCCCAATCATAAGAAACCACTCCGGGTGTAATTAAATAATTCATAGAAAGTTTAATTACATATGGTATTTGAATGACCTCTGTAGGCCCATATATAGCAAATTATACTTTATCCCAAACAATCCCATCAGGAATTGGTATGGCTGAAATGTTCACTACAGACAAGTCTCTGCGCATTTTGTGTGATGAAAAATGTGATTTTAGAACCTCATCTACCAGTTCAACTGTAGAGCGTTCAGAAAGGTAATGACCGTCCATAAGAAAAAAGAAAACAATGACAAACACAATCCAAAAGGAAAGAAAGTATAATTAATGAAAGCCATAGATAGTTCAATAGACAAATGAAATAGTTAGTTTTGAGCCAAAGTATCACCTTACGTAATCTTGATAGTTCTGTTGCAGTAGAAGCAGAGGAGTCAGTGAATATGTCATTAACGTCGACAAAACAGCCAGAATCAGTTTGTGCAAAAGTTGGAGCTGTATATTGAAGAGGAGAACTTGCAGAAGCCTCCCTCGATGGTTCATAGTAGACTATGCCATCGGTTTGCGTAGAATTTGAATAAAATTGCTAATTATCACAAGTAATCATTGTAGACGTAGTTGTCAGTGGAACCAATGAAAGTTCATTTTCCAACATCCCCAAGCTTGGAGAGGTATCAGCGTTGCTGTTGAAGACTTGTAGGGGAACATCCTGGTTTGTAGTGGGAGGGATTCAGGTACTACCCAAGAGTCCCCTAGGTCTGCTGTGCAGGATCGGCCACATGGTGTAGCTTAACGTTGTCAATGGAGACAAATCTCTTTTCTTCAGAACCAGGCAGCGGTTGTAGAATGACAGTTCTGGTACTGTGTATTCCCAGGTCTAGAACAGATGCACAATAAGAAGGACCAAACTCATTTTTAACAGCAATCTTTTCATGCACTAGATCCCCAAGTTTTGGAATCCAGCCATTAAATGTTACTGGTACATCCCTAATTCCAGAGGAGGCAGCATTGGCAGATGCGTTGTCATCACAGAATTTTTGTAAATCCTACAAGACAGTAATATGTTAATTTATGTCAAAGGATGTATCTGCCACCTCCACGCCAGGACCATCAAGATCTGGAATGTACATTCGTGTTCCAAACAGGCATTTGTATGAAGTACACCCCCCCAAAGACCTTCTAGGCAGATTGTTAAGTGCTCTCTGAACTCCATACAGGCGTGTAAGCCAACTACAACCCATGTCTAATACTCTGGCTGTTAAGGTTTGCTTTAAATCTCTGTTTCGTTGGTCAACAACACTATTTTCTTTGGGATGAAATGGAGGCGAGTGATGCAGTTGGACCCCTAATGAAGCCCCTAAAGGCCTTGAGGCAAAAGCAGGGCCCTGGTCCAAATTGAAATCCGCGACAGCATATGTATGGATAAAGACTTGCAAATCTTTGATAACAGTTCGAGAGTCAGCAGAGCATTGTGGCCAAACCCATAGAAATCTGGAGCATGATTCAACAGCGACTAGGATGTTTTTGTATGCCTTGTCTGGTGTCAGGGGACCACAGTGGTCCATGTACACACATTGTAATCATTTGTTGGGAATTAAGAGGGGTGTCTGTGGTGGGTGTTTGACGATGGAACCCTTAATTTGCTGGCAGATGTCACAACAAAGAACATACTGCTTGTAGAGACCTGGCCACCAATAGCATGCTTGTAAAAGTGAAATTGCAGCCGCCAAACCAGCATGGGCAGATCAATTCCCTCATGCACTGCTTTTATTAACTCAGGTATTAGGTCTTTATTGGGGATCACATGATCTCCCACATCTGGTATAGTTACTTGTGCTGTAAAAATGCCTGCCATACAGTAGTAATATTTAGCAGGTTATGCTTTCGATAAGGGCATGCCATCAGCCGAAGCTTTCACACCTGCCAGTGTTTCAATTTATGATGAATTACTGCAGCAACTGAAGCCAGAGCTACTGCTGATTTGGCTGCTTCATCAGCCAAGTGTTTCCTTCAACGTGTATTTCAACATGCTGATGTCCTAGTGTGTGTACAACATGGACATTAGGTAACGTATCTTTCAGATCCGCTACTTCCCCCCACAGAAGTCTGTGTTTAATGGTGTTCGCTTTTGAATCTCTGAACCCATTTTGCCGCCAGTTAGGCAGATATTCATTGAAGGACTGCACGCAATAGTATGAATCACAGACAATCAACGTCATCTGCTCAGGATCCGTATGTTCCAGTGCCATCACCAGAGCCTTGAGCTCTGCAGGTTGTGCAGTGCAGTCCCCTAGAGTCTGTGTGTAAGTATTTTGTGGATGGAACTTCCCATCCTTCATGTATCCACTCACGACTGCAAGCAGTGGAGTATTGATGTTTGGTGCCTATTGCTAGTTGGGCTGAACCATCAGTGTACAAAATTGTCTGATATTGTTCAGTAGGCAATGTATTTACTGGAACTGGATACTGAAGTTCATATTGTAAGAATGCTTGGGTCTTTAATTTGGAGTCAAAAACATAGTCAACATCAGTGGCCTTCAGAGACGTTGCCCATGGAATCCAACGTGGATGTAATGCTTTAGCATAAGGAATGCTTGCTTTGGTAACAGCTTCAAGGGCTGGAACAGGGGGTATGACAATAATGTGTTTCCCCTGGGCCAGAGGTCTTCCTTTAAGGACAACCATCTAGACAGCAGTGAGAATCTTCTCAGTGGGAGCAAAGCGTTGTTCAGCTGTGGAGTATAAGTGCGATTTTAATGTAATCGGGGTGGTCTCAGTCTCACTGAATATCACATGGGTGAAACCAATGGCACCAGCAATTTCTATGATGACAAAATGTTTTTTATTGTCCCTGGTATGTAACTGTTTTGCTTCAAGCATATCTTTTTGTAATTCTCTCAGGATGCATGTATATTCAACTGTCTAGAATTTGATGGTAAAGTCAGGATATATTAAGTCATATAATGGTTTAATGCGTTGTGCATAAACTGGAATATATGTTCTACCAAAATTTAAAATTCCCAATATTGACTGCAGCTTTTTTATTGTGTTTGGTGGTTGTAGTTGTTCCGCATTTTTCTAAAAATTGGGGCACAAGGCACTTGCCTTCATCCGACAGTTCGCATCCCAAAAACAGGACACTAAGAAAGGCTGTTTTCATTTTTTTGAACTTGAATTTGTAGCCGATTTCGGCAAATCCTAGAACAATGAGGGCTACCCATCTTAAATGTTGCATGAGGTCGTCGTCTGTGAGATAGATGTCATCCACATATGACAATGCCTCAGGGTCGTGTAAAATCAATGTTACACTAGCTGAGAACAGTCCTGGACTGTTCTTGTAGCCTTTTGGGAGTCAGAAGAATTTTTTTTGAGAGCCTAAGGTGCTGAAACTTGTTGAATTCCTACTTATAGGCAGTATGGCCCTCATTACAACCCAGGCGGTTGGTGGTAAAACGGCAGTAAAAACGCCAACAGGCCGGCGGTAAAAAAATGGAATTATGACCATGGCGGAAACCGTCAACATAGACAGACACTTTAACACCCCGACCGCCATGGCGGTACAAACAAACAGCATGGCGGTCACCACCAACAGACAGGGGGAAGACAATGTACCGCCCACACTATTATGATAGACCAATCCGCCATTTATTCCGGGGACGATTCAACGCGAACAAAAACACGGCAGAAACAGGACTTGGAAGGGAAAACACTCATCTCTACACACCCCACGAGGAACCAGGACGCAATGGAGCCTGAACTCCAAGTACTCCCTGCGATAGTCTTCCTGCTCCTCTACCAGGAGCACGACCGACAGCGGCGACGACCACGGTGAGTACTGCACCTACAACACAGGGGAGGGGGAGGGAAAAGAGAGTGACACACACACGCAACACCCCCACCCCCCTTCACCCACAACAACACACACACCAATACATGCTGAAACATTACATTTACACCCCCCAACCACCCTGGAAGAATGCAATGACAAAGGAATTGATTGTAACCGATGTAATCAATAAACAGCCATTAGTCCAAAATTTATATACACTATAAACAAATATGTACACCAAGAATTGAAGTCCAGGTACTGCACCGATGTAGTCCGTGGACCACTGGGCCCAAAATGCATGGGCGAGGCCCACACAAGATACCCGACCGAAACGGAGAGAAGACTACAGGGGCATCAGATCGAAATGAAACAGATACCTCAGGGGGAAGGGAAGGGGGGGCACCTCAGCCGGATGAGTGCACGACGCCAGCTCCACGAGGAGGCTCCATGCCCATTGATGTATCCTGGGGAGTGCAAAGCCACAGTCTCTCATGTCTCTCCAGTGGGTGAATTGCCCACTGCTTTATCCTTGGTAATGCAAAGCCACAGTCTCTCAAGTCTCTCCAGTGGGTGGTTTGCCCACTGCTTTATCCTGGGGAGTGCAAAGCCACAGTCTCTCAAGTCTCTCCAGTGGGTGGTTTGCCCACTGCTGCATCCTAGGGAGTGCAAAGCCACAGTCTCTCAAGTCTCTCCAGTGGGTGGTTTGCCCACTGCTTTATCCTGGGGAGTGCAAAGCCACAGTCTCTCAAGTCTCTCCAGTGGGTGGTTTGCCCACTGCTTTATCCTGGGGAGTGCAAAGCCACAGTCTTTCAAGTCTCTCCAGTGGGTGGTTTGCAAACTTCTTTATCCTGGGGAGTGCAAAGCCAGAGTCTCTCAAGTCTCTCCAGTGGGTGGGTTGCCCACTGCTTTATCCTGGGGAGTGCAAAGCCACAGTCTCTCAAGTGGATAACAGTCTCCACTGGTTCTGGGGAGGGCTTTGTGCCAGAGTGCTTCATCCTGCCAAGGACTGAGGTAGTGGATGAGATTCTCCACTGGTTCTGGAGGGGGGTTTTGTTACCCAGAGTGCTTCATCCTGCCAAGGACTGAGGTAGTGGATGAGATTCTCCACTGGTTCTGGAGGTGGCTTTGTGCCCACAGTGCTTCATCCTGCCAAGGACTGAGGTAGTGGATGCCTTTCTCCACTGGTTCTGGAGGGGGCTTTGTGCCCACAGTGCTTCATCCTGCCAAGTACTGAGGTAGTGGATGAGATTCTCCACTGGTTCTGGAGAGGGCTTTGTGCCCAGAGTGCTTCATCCTGCCAAGGACTGAGGTCGTGGATGTGACAGTCCACTGACTGTGGGGCAACATGGAAGCTACCCAGGCCCCTGGAACTGACCACCAGCCACGTAAGGATAACCTCTGGGGATGGCAGACATGTCTGCGGTGGTGCCACTGGCTCAGGTAGTCGCGGGTCCGCTGGCGGGGCTGGCAGAGGTGTCATTAGTGGCAGGTCTTGTGGCAGTCATTGTGGCGGTGGTGCTGGTGGCGGCCTCACTGACTGCGGTGTTGATGGCTGGCTCACTGACTGCCATGCTGGTGGCTGGCTCACTGACTGCGGTGCTGGTGGCTGGCTCACTGACTGCCCTGCTGGTGGCTGGCTCACTGACCACAGTGCTGGCGGTGGTGTCAGTAGCGGCGGTGCTGGTGGCGGGCTCACTGACCACAGTGCTGGCAGTGGTGTCAGTAGCGGTGGTGCTGGTGGCGGGCTGACTGACTGCGGTGCTGCTGAAGGGCACAGTGTCTGCGGTGCTGGTGAAGGGCTCAGTATCTGGGCTTCTGGCGGCGGTGTCTGTTGCGGCGGTGCATGTGGCGGTTCTGGTGGTTGTCTTGTCCACCGCGCAGGTTCGCGCGATGTTGACTTGCCTTTATTCTTCAGACCCTTCCCCACCTTGGATGGTGATGCAGCTGTCTTGCCACTCTCCACAATTGTCCTGCCTGAGCCCTTGGTGGCAGGTGTTTTGGCCTTCTCCCTCTGGGATGTGGGGAACCTTTTCTGTTTTGGAGGTGGGGGAATGTCCTTGGCCTCGCTCCTTTGAACACTGGCAGCCCTGTTGCTTGGCGCACTCCAAAATCGGGGTATTGCTTGCATCACTGTGCCTGGTGATGTGGTGTCTGAGGTGCTGGGTTGGGACCTGGAAAGGCGGGCCCTAGGAGAAGGACGAGGGGGAGGTGTAGGGAAGAGGTCAACATTTAAGAGGAAAGGTTTTTTAGACACACTGGGACTGGTAGATGGAGGGGGTTTGAGAGTGGAGGAAGGGGTAGTGGTTGTAGGAGGTGTTCGTTTGCTGTCTTTGGGTGAAGGTGCATGGGCTGGAGGCTGTTGTGAGGTGGATGGCTGTTGGGTGGGTGTGTGACTGCGTTTGTGTACTTTGGGAGGAGGGCTCACAGACACACTGGTAGAGGACACAGGGGATGTGTGAATGGTAGTGGGGGTGGTGAGTGCACGTGAGCGGGGTGTGGTGATGGGCGTGCTGGTGATGGAGGTAGTGGCTGAAGATGTAGTGCATGCAGGTGTGAGTGAAGACGTGACAGGGAGGGAGGAGGGAGACGTGGAGGAGGGGGACACAGTGGAGGCAGTCGATGTTGGTATGTGTGCATGGGCATGATGCTTGTGTGAGTGCTTGTGGGATGTGTGGTGCTTATGTTTGCCAGAGCCACCCTTGTGTGTTGAGGTGTGTGCCTGCTGGTCTGATGGTGTGGTAGGGATAGGCTGAGGTACTGGGGATTGGGTCTGGGTGGAGCAAGTTGGTGGGGGGAGGCTGGACACAGGGACAATGGCTGCCATCAGCGCAGAGGCCAGAACCTGAAATGCTCGCTGTTGGGCTACCTGGCCAGAATGAATGCCCTCCCGGTATGCATTTGTCTGTTGCAACTACACCTGGATGGCATTCAGAATGGTAGACTGCCCAACAGTGAGGGATCTCAAGAGGTCAATAGCCTCCTCACTGAGGGAAGCAGGGCTGACTGTGGCAGGGGCTGAGGTGCCTGGGGTGAAGGAAATGCCCACCCTCCTGGGTGAGCGGCCACGGGACACACACTGAGGGGCTGCTGGGAGGGCAATGCTGGTTGGGGGGGTGGCAGCTGTACCTGTAGATGCGGTGGGCACAGAGGAGCCCGCCACGGCAAGGGAGGTCCCAACAGAGGAGGAGTCGGTGTCGCTGGTCTCAGCTCCTGTCCCCGCCGTGGTGCTCCCCTCACCATCTGTCCCACTGGTGAATTCAGACTCCATTGTCTGGCCCTCCAGGGCCATGTGGGATGCAGCTCGCTCCTGCTCTGGTGGCACAGCTCCTCCGCCTGATGATGCTAAGGCACTCAAGAACAGGGAGACCACAAAAAGGGGGGGGGGAGAAGAAAGACATGTTCAGTGCGTACAATACCGCTACCGTCGGCGTACACTACAGACACAGCAGTCCTCTGCACTATGCCATGCACTTATAGTTCCCTAATTAATCATAGGGACATGGGGTACATGGCCTATGCCCGATTGCTGCACACATGGAAGTCACAGGAGCCTGACTAGGTGTAGATGGCTCTTACCACTGGTGGGGATGGGGTGCCACTTATCCTGTTCCACAAAGGGTCCTTGCCTACAAAGCTCGCCCTAGCCTAGGGGAACCCACTGTCCACCTCCCCCACCCAGACACCTCGTTATGCGTGCAGAGGCAGCTGAATGAGAGTGTACTCACCCCCTTGTGGCTGCTGTGATGCCCTCAAGCGCCCATCCAACTCCGGATACACCACCACCAGGATCCGGAACATCAGGGTGGGTCATGATGTGACGGGCACCCCTCCCACGTTGGGAGGCCATCCCCAGCTGGGCCTCCGTCGTCTTCTTGTTCCAGCGGCGAAGGTCCTCCCATCGTTTTCGGCAGTGGGTGCTCCGTCTGTGGTGGACCCCCAGGGTCCGGACGTCCTTGGCGATGGCACTCCAAATATCCTTCTTCTGGTGGGCGCTGACCTAGAGGAATAGTACAGGGGAAAATGTAAAACTTTTACCGTCTGGACTGTCACAGTCATTGTCCCACATTCCCACCCTTTCCCTGACGCACATACACTCACCGTCCGATCATGCAGGCCTAATCTCCCCCCGTATCTTCCATCCACACCTCTCCAAACAGGCATTGCCCATCCTGCATGCTCATAGTGTACTCACCTGTTTGTCTAGAGGACCGTAGAGTAGCGTGTACTGGGGGAGGACCCCATCCACTAGTTTCTCCAACTCATCCAATGTGAAGGCAGGGGCCCTTTCCCTAGACACAGGAGCCATCGTCGCTTCCAGACTGAGGTCACAGCAGCACTTGCAGTGTAGGTCCTCTCCTGCCGAAGGTCAGGTATCAAGTGAGTGAACAGAGAGAAAATGGTGGTCACGTCTGCGGCGGTGCGTACTGTCACCGCCGGCATACATCGTCATTGGTTCCTGGAACCCATAGGGCCCAATGTTAACCAATGCAGGATTGTGCCGTGGTCCTCGACCGCCTACCGTGACGGTGTACAACGCAAGCGTAGTTACCTCATATCCCCTTGTCCCACATTACAGGTCAGGCAGCCGCCATTTCAGGGGGCCACACAGCATCAATTTTTAATGCGTCACACATATATAGGTCTTGCATATACACAGAGACAGGCACATAACGTATTGACACGTGTGCAATAAAATTATTGTCTTACTACCTCAGTGTTGGCTGACTGTGCTCGCTGTTCTCATCCATAGGGCACGTCCGCCGGGGCAGGTGGTGAGATGGTGGCATCCTCCGGTGTACTGATCGCTGGTGGACCTGTCGACAATGGAAGAGAGACATGTAATAGTCACCTACAGACTTGATCGTGCCACAATCAATGAACTGTGTGCCCAGTTGGAGCCAGACCTGATGTCAGCTATCAGTCATCCCACAGGAATCTCCCCTCTAGTGCAGGTCCTGTCAGTACTCCATTTCCTGGCAAGTGGGTCTTTTCAAACACCAGTGGCCATAGCATCAGGGATGTCCCAGCCTATGTTCTCTAACGTGTTGTCCAGAGTGTTGTCTGCCCTGCTTAAACACATGCACAGCTACATTGTGTTCCCTCAGGTAGAGGATTTGCCTACAGTGAAAGGTGACATCTATGCCCTGGGACATATCCGCAACATCATAGGTGCCAGTGATGGGACACATGTGGCCTTGGTACCCCCCGCAGGAGTGAAAGGTGTACAGAAACAGGAAGAGCTACCATTCAATGAATGTGCAGATGGTGTGTTTGGCCGACCAGTACATCTCTCATGTGAACGCCAAGTTTCCAGGCTCAGTGCATGACGCTTACATTTTGAGGAATAGCATCATGCCTTATGTGATGGGGCAACACCAGAGGCACCGTGTGTGGCTAATAGGTGAGGACAAGGACCCTATACCCTAGGAATAGTTGTCTGGGTCTGGGGTTGTCCCTAAGGGTTAGTGTGTGTCTAACAGTTGTCCCATGACATCCTGTGGCGGTGCCTCCTGTCCACTAGCGCCTTCGAAGGTGGTGGGCAGTTCAACGTCCAGGCTAGTGTCAGGGGCCCCTTGTTGTGCCACAGTTTCCCTCCTGGTGTTCACAAGGTCCTTCAGCACCCCTACAATGGTTCCCAGGGTGTTCTTGAGGGACTTGAGTTCCTACCTGAACCCCAAATACTTTTCCTCCTGCAGTCGCTGGGTCTCCTTAAACTTGGGCAGTACCGTTGCCATCGTCTCCTGGGAATGATGGTACGCTTCCATGATGTTGGAGAGGAATGCATTGCACCACTTTATATATATAGCACAGCATTTTTGGCCTGCTAACTCCACATTACTGTAAACAAATGACACGCATATGGCATTGGAATGGTGCTAGGGGCTCCTAAATATGTTTTAATAAGATTGGGGATCTGAATACCTGTTTAGCACTTTTAAGGCATGATGCACTTTATATTTACAATTGTGGCTATAGATTTGCGTAGTTGTGTAACTGTTCTTGTGAGTCATTTGCATTCTATTTTATCTCATGCTTATTTTATTTTTTTAAACTTTGTTCTGTTTATTGATTATAAACTTAATTGCATGATCTTATTTGCTTGAAAGTAACTGTACCAAGCATAAGACTGTTTTAATTATATTGTGTTGTTTGATTTTTGCAAACTTTGATGGTGTTAAAAAAAAGCTGAATAAAGCTCTTTGAATTTAAATGAACAAAACGGCAGCACCTCATGGTGCTGTTCACAATGATTTTTCAGCACAGAGCACACTACCAGTAGTAAATCGTAGCTTGATGTGCCTATTCCCCCGTTTGCAGAATTCCACAGAATTTTAAGGAGCTTTAATGTAACTCCATCGGAGTAAAATTATGCAAGTTCTGCCCAGGCCAAGCAGAAGGGTGCATGCCTGATGGTCTGTGCATCTGCACTAGGGGTGGGCAGAGAGCGCACTGTTGAGCTATGCGGAACTTCGTGAAGTTGCAAAAAAGTTCTGCCGCACTACGCGGAGGTCTGCGAGCAGACGGAGTTCTCTGTGGCACCCGTTCGCATTGTGTTTGATGTCAAACACAACACGAAGTACATGCTCACGTTGAAAATCACACTTGAAATGCACTACACTGTTCGCAAGGGCGTGGCAATCTTGTTTTTCACTCTGTTTTTGGTGCTGGGCCTGTTTCTATCACTACTTTTTATCTTTGTAATCCTCCATCCTCCATATTAAGCTACCCCTTATTTTTATTTATTTTATTAGTGACTCTATTACTGAATCTTTATTTTTATTTTGTTTTTGTGACTTTTTGCATTTTTCCCTTATCTCTTCCCTCCTTCATTTTCTTTTTCTTCTCTTCTTCACTCCACCCCATCCAGCTCCATGCAGATCATGGGCAGTGCAGCAAAAGCCACCTACCTTGTGGGCGGCAGCGACGCCAAGGGGTGCAGCCTCACCCCATCTTCAGCAATGAGGAGGTGACAGCACTAGTTTTTTGTGCAGCACTACCTCCCCTCCATGCAGGCAGCAGGTGGAAGGCCTGGAAGTGGTTACACCCTTCAGGAGCGTTGACTGCTGTGGGGGAGGTTGCGCTGGCTGCTTCGTCAGCACATTGGGAGCCAGCGCACCCAGGCCATTGGGAGCCAGCGCACCCAGCAGCAGTTAATGCTTGTTAGGCTGACATCATCAACTGGTAACAGGACCTACTGAGCGTTGAGGTGCCGGGGCTTGTTGAGTAATAGTTATTTATTTATTTATTGTTGTGTGTGTTGTTGTTCCACAACGCGTCACTGCGTTGTCTCACCCTGTGACAGGGAGGCTTGCCATGGGTGTTACGGTGGGAGTTCCCACGTAACATGTATGGCATTTGACACATTCCCATATTTACAAGGGTTTGTAAACCTGGGAATGCATCACCTTTGTCTCCCCAGAGGAGACATAAAGGAGATTCAATGAGGAAAAATAGCTTTATTTCTCCTTGTTTTTTCCTTTTTCTATGTGTGCTGCAATGATTGTTTTTTTGCAGGAAGATGTCTCTTCCTACACAAAAACAATCATTCCCTCTCAATGCAGGCACCTTTGCAGCATGGTATAGGGGTGCCTGCATTGGCTCAATGCAGCCCATTGTGTGCCAATGCAGGGGAAAATGACAGGAATGCACCATATCTGTTGTAGATACAGCACATTCCTGCTCTCTCCTTTTGACGAAGGGCAGTGCTGCAAAAAGGCTTGGGGCACTGCCCTGCGTCTAAAGCTTGTAAATATGGCCCATAGTTTAGGAAATTTGGAGTAGCGCTTATGTGTGGGAATTAGGAAAGTAAAAGTAATAGGTCAACTTAAGTTGAGTCCATTATACTAGGCAATCTGATTTAGAAAGTACAGCATTACAGTGTTGCCTCTGCTTGTCAAAAACTTTTCCTGGGAGATTTACTGTACCATTAATCTTTTTTTTCTCGTCTTCTTTATTTCTTACCTCAGCACCCAAGGAAAGAAGAGGGCAACATTGTTGGCGGGTCCAGGAGCAGAGGGCTCTAGTACTAGTGCCACCACCAGTGCTGATGCTGGTGGATCTGCTGGCCCCAGGAGGTCTTCCGGGTTATATTATTTGTGATTTCCCTACTTTTATTTTTATTTTTCACCTCTCCTCATTTCAAATATTTTTTCTTTTAGTTTTACTGTGCCTCTCTACCTTTTTTGAACCTATTTTCATCTATGCAAGCTTTGTTAAAGTCTAGTTATCCCTGCATTTATCTATTTTACATGGTTCTTCTGTACCTGACTTCCTCCTGTATGCACTAGCTGCCCTGGCAGATCTGAAACGCCACCTCCTTGTGGCGTTTCCGCCATGTACATAATGAGGGTCTTAATCTTAATGGCTTCTTCTCTCTGTATATAAGCAGACAAAAGCTCATAATGATTGCATGGATGCTATAAATTATGGTTTAATGGAAAAGCAAACAAAAGACAGACAGCTAAAAGAAAGAATGGGTGAAATGGTATATGAGTGAAAGGATGTGTGGGTGAAAGGATAAAAATGCATACGTGAGTGATAGGAGATGCATAGGTGGGTGAAAAGATAGACGAAAGCGGTAAAAGGATGTCTCAGTGCGTGAAGGGTGGATGGGTAAAAGCCGATGCTCGGGTGAGGAATGGGTGGATGTTAATCAATGAAACATGGGTAAATAGATGGATAGGTGAAAGCAGGGTGTTTGAAAGGGTGGATACGGGATAAATGAGTCTATGGATGGACGGGTGGATAAATATGGATGGTTGGATTGAAATAGTGAAAGACTGGAAGAGAGAGTGCAAGCTTTAATCAAATGGTGGGTATCAAAGAGTGAATAAAATAGATGTATGAAAAGATGAATGTATAATTGCTTGGATCAAGATGAAACAAGAAAGCTGCTGTGGAGAGGGATGTGTCTGCTGTTCACCAAATTCACTTGGTTTGCATGGTTATAAAAGCTTCGGTTCATAGTGGGGGTATTTTAATTTTCTGTCTTCTCTCCTAACTCCCTGTAGTTGAAGCAAAGCACCCATTCATCATCATATACCCCCCATTAGTCACCAATGCTAATATGATGTAACTGCAACGTGGCAGTGTACAATAGTGTTTTCTGTCTGTGTGCATTTGCTTCAGTTAATGCAGAATTTTCAAAATTGTCACTGCATTGCAAAAAAGGTGTTTCCCTTTTACCCCAGTGCCCACTCTGTCACCTCCTAGTACTTCAGCCCTTTATTCTTTCCAAAGTTCTGTCCCAGCTCCCAAATAAAATGTAAATCCCTTTTAGCATGCGCCACATTTATGTATAATTTAATATTTCTTGGCTTCTTTAATGGTTCCATGCCAGTTAAAATTTTACTCTTTTGACATTCAACTACAGTGAGACATGTGTGGGTAAACATTGGGCCTGTGACTCGTCGTAATCAGCCACACCAAACTCCAATGGCCCTAAGAGACCAGCAATTTACTGCTACTGCGTCACTGTAATTTTTTTTAAATTGTTTGAACAGAACACGGTTTCTAATTTGTATTTTTCCCTTTTCTTTCCTGGTGGATATCAGCCAACTCACCAAGGAATAGTAGCCTGGCTGGATGGCATCCAAAATTAATACTGGTTGCTGGTAGCACTCCAGGAGGAGGAAGAGGCTGGGGCAGCACTTATGGTCACTGGCCCTATCTCCCCCAGACAGCTGCCAGCACCTCTAGCCTCCTAGTGACACCACCATCACAGCCGGCAGCTGGCATTACCCCGTCTCAGTTCCACCACTGCTGCCCCCCTCCTCACACCAGGGCCGCATATTTCAACACCACATCCTGCACACCTTGCGCAACTGGACCGCCAGGTGTCACGTATTGAGGTGACCCTCAATGATATCTGGACCCAACTGTGAACACTGCACCTCTTCGGATTCTTTCTTTAATTTTTTGTTTTGGTGGGGGGACACTTGTTATGGGTGGAGAGGGTGGGGAAGGAGTTGGGACAGGGTTTAAAAGTTACTTGGACATTTCGATGGACTTTTTGGGGACAGGGCTATTTGTTTGGGGAGAGGGGTGGGCCTGTTGTGGGTATAAAAAGTGGGCGTTTTATTTGTAAAAATAAAAGGGCATCATTTATTTTCTTGCCTCAAATATTTATTTTGGTATTTTATTTCACACTGCTGTCATTTAGTGTAGTCTGCTATTTTAAATCTGCCAAAAAAAGACTTATACAGTTCTCCTTGCTCTATTTCTCTCTGCAACTTAACAATTTTGACCACTAGTGGATGAATGCCATTACCTATTTTGCCTACAAAAACCTAGATACACAGACCAGTGAGACAGCATCCCTCTCCTTTAATAGGAATTAATTACTAACTAGACAAGTTAAATTCAATCCATAATTCTTCTCTGACCAGATGAAGCCAGAGAGTCTTCTTCTTCTTTCTGCAGGGTTTTTCCAAAGATGGCATCTTAAGGTGGTACTAGGTAGTAGTTGTGCGCTAACAAGGAAGACAGAACTTCACAGGAGTTATCATTCCCACCTATGCGAATTCCAACTACAGGATTAATCAAAGGGTTATCCATCACTGTCAACTCGTTTGAAAGAAAAGTAAAACAGAGAGTTAGTGGGGCATCCTATTATCATAACTTTAGGACGACTGAGACCAGACTATCACAATGACAGTATTTGACATGCAGCAAAGAAGACCTGTTATGATAATAAACTCTAGCAATATCAATTTCTTCTGAGCAATGGTGGGAACCTATAAAACGTAACTTAGGAAATTAAATCATGGAGTCAGGAGAAGTGGGCTCTGACTCGATTGCCTGGATCAGGTCAAGCATTTATGAAACACACACACAAGGCATGAATAATGATTTGGATTGAGCCGGTGTGGAATATTGCTCAGGTAGTAGAAGGTTAGAAGGTCGTGCAGTGAGTTGGTGTTGCTTTCACAACATCCCCTCCAGCAATTGTGTGATTCATTTATGGTGTAAAATTCACACCTCAAACAAATCACACAGCCTGAGGGAAGAGGGCTAGGGGCTCAATGAATGAATGGATGGGAAAGGGGATTTGGGGAAAGGTATGACAAAGACAAACCCTACACAAAAGAAACTGCAGCAATATTCAATGGGGAGCTGAGCAGCACACCATCATCAATCTCTTGTGGGAGGAAACTAAGGGATACGTATGACACAGTTCAATAGATGCATTGCAAGCAATCCTTCTGCCCCAGAGAGACCCCAGATAGTATAACCTAAATGTTATGTCTTCTAGTTTTAAAATATGGAAGATTGAATGTAACCCACCCAATATTAAAAAATTATGATTGTTGAAAGGAAAAATTATACTGTATTGCCAAATTGGGTGATGCATCTCCATTCTTTTTGGAAGGTCTGTCACTCTGGTGCCTGTCTGAATCCATCCGGTACTGTCCGGTAGGTAAGCTGGAGTTTTATTCTTTTCAAGTTCTGTTTGTGCAGAAGAGTACTAGGAGAAGGCCTGTGTATTGAAAAAACAGCAGAGGTATTATAGAGCAAAGGAAAAATGATAAAAGAAAGCAAGGCAAACTTCATGAGGAGTCAGGAGTGTGCCAAGGAGACTCAGAGGCAGAGCAAGGAGTTTCGCGTTTGAGCTAGCAATGCAGCACACACATACTCAGCAGCATTTCCAAATCAACACACCTCTCTCCAGTTCACAGAGCTGAATGAGTACTAGGCCTCAGAGCCTTCGCCATCATCATGGGTTCTCTTTGAAGTTTAAAACTTTCTCCTTTCTAGCTGTTGAGGTAGACCCATCCTGAGTCCTTCCATCTTCCTCCTCCAGATTCAGAGTAACTCCATCCATGTCCCAAACAGAGCAAGGTAGACCTGCGAAGTACACTGCTGTTGAAGGACAAATAGTGAAACAGAACTGGAGAATTTTTTGCATAGATGTGTTTGGTAACCAAGGTGGCTGGTTTGTCATAAAGAACCAGAAAAAAGAGTAGACCCTGCAGGTACATTTCACTACTTTTGAAAGGCCATTTACTTTCAGGAAATAAATGCCCACCCATCAACCCCCAAACATTTCAAATCATCTGAAACAAGTTTATACATTTCCTGAACTCCCTCCCTCAATGTCAGCCACCACATACATCAGCCATCACTCACAAATTCACAATCAATCAATATATCACCAGTCATTGGTGCAATAGTTACTTAGTTATCCCTTCCAACTCAAGCAAGGTGGTTGAACAAAATACCTCCTCTTTGATGGCATCCACACACTGGAATTAGGCATTAGCGCTGGCAGTCTTTCAATCAATGATCTTTCAGGGCAGCCCTGCTAGGTGATGTAAAAAGAGGCTAGGCAATGGCATGTGAGGGAGGCAGGCATCATCCCCAAACGTCCTGGAGCGTATGTGGGAGCTTCTTCACTGCACACGGGTCGAACTCCAATCAGGGCTTGCATGTGACTATAAAATCAATAGTGGGGCAGCATAAATCGACACAAACATAGGCGGTCATTCCAACACTGACGGGCGGCGGTAGCCACCCGCCAGGCGGGAACCACCAATCGGCCGCCACACGGCCAAAAGACCGCTGCCGGCATTCCGACCTTCCCGCTGGGCCGGCGGGCGGTAACCATGTTAGCGCCCGCCGGCCCAGCGGGAAGGAGGCCTGCAACACAGAAGCCGGCTCCGAATGGAGCCGGCGGTGTTGCGGGCGTGCGACGGGTGCAGTTGCACCTGTCGCGCTTTTCACTGTCTGCTAGGCAGACAGTGAAAAGCTGGCCGGGGCCCTGTTAGGGGGCCCCTGCACTGCCCATACCAGTGGCATGGGCAGTGCAGGGGCCCCCAGGGGCCCCAAGACACCCGTTCCCGCCAGCCTCTTCCTGGCGGTGAAAACCGCCAGAAACAGGCTGGTGGGAAGGGGGTCAGAATCCCCAGGGCAGCGCTGCTTGCAGCGCTGCCCTGGCGGATTCGCACAGCCGGGGGAAAAACGGCGGGAAACCGCCGGCCCCGGTTTTCTGCCCGCAGCTTTACCGCCGCGGTCAGAATGGGCTTGGAAGCACCGCCAGCCTGTTGGCGGTGCTTCCGTCATTCACGACCCTGGCCCGCATAATGTTCTACTAGCATATTTTTATTTTTTTTACAAAAGAAAGAAAGAGAAAAAGAAGCTAAATGAAAAATAATTTAAAAGTTCTATGGTGGCACTGGCATACTCATTCCCGGATTCTGACCAATCATCCTCTTCTTCCTCCTGTGATGTTTCGGGAACGGTGTAATCAAGTGGTATAAAATGCTAGTTCATTTTGATCAATCTCTCCACGTTTTCAGTCAAGAAACTGGTCCTTCTCTCTGTAACAACTGCACCAACTGCACTAAACACATATTCAGCTGACACACTGGCTACAGGACAAGCCAGAAACTTTTTACTAGCCTGCTGAGCTCAGACCATTGGCTCATCTTCCCTTACCAACACACCAAATGATTTTGATCCACATACACCTCTTTCTGGTCATCCAGATACTACTGGAACATCCTCTGAATGCTCATTGGTGCTGCCATCTGCTCTACCGCTTTTTTCTTTGCCTTTGCACAGGACTTAAGACCTGCCACTTGAAACCAAGCCAATAAAGAGGTTGAGTCTGATCCTACTGTTGCTGTTGTAGCCGTTTTTCTTGTTGGTGGGATAGGCGGATGTGAGACAAGACTGCCCTCTCTGGAAGTTGAAGGCGGCACCCCAGACCTGCAGAGTGGTAATGTAAGTTCCGGCCATTCTTCTTCCAGTTCTCCTGCACACTGAACAATCCACCTCTTGTATTGTGAAATATCCCCTTCAGAAAAAGAATTGATAGCAGAAAAAAAAATGTGTAGCCTGGAAAAGTAGGCTGGCACAGAGGTTTTCATTAGGTGAGATGATGTCATTTTGCAGCTTTGGTTTTCGTGCACACCCTTGAATGCAAACCTTTCAGACACCTTCTTTAGATTCAATAACGAAAGCTTGGCCCATTGTACCGTCCTCCTTGCTAACTTCCCCTGTGAAAACCTCAAAAGGGAGCAGCGTCTAGGTTAGGCACTTGACTAGGCCCAATTTGTCCACATCCATGGTCATAGCTTTTCCCGAATTGCATCAGCTCCTCTTTGAATGACATAGTCATTGATCTGTTTGTACTGCTCAAACAGAGGTTGCCAAATACAACAGGTTGAGTTCCAACGTGTTGGCACTTCCTGTATGAGGAGTTTATCTGGGTATCATGCTGAATAATCCACAACTGTTTCCAGGCTTTAAAAGAATGGCTGAAATGAGTGCTGATGAGTCTGCAGGTGGTCAGTGTGTTGCTGACTATGTCTTCTTTTTCAAGAAAGTCTTGCAGAACCAGGTTGATGCAGTGCACCAAACATGGGACCCTGAAATAGCCACCATCTACCATGGCCTTGACTATGTTACTGCCATTGTCCGTGGCAGCAAATCTAACTCGAAGACCTCTGGGCTGCAGCCATTCAGACACCTTGCTATTAAATTCCTCCAAGATGTTTGCACCTGTGTGTGATTTCTCCATACTGAACATGGCTACTGTTGCATGCCGGCGAACAGTCTTAAAAATGTCTTCAGTGCCAAGAACTGTAGATAGCTTTTGTTTACCCCCAGAAAAGAGATACAGTATGCAGTTATGCACATGTAGTCAGTTGCCTGACAACTGGTCCACATGTCTGTCGTCAGGTGGATAGTGTGGACAACACTTTGTTGTAAAGCTTGGCCAACCAACTGCAACACATCATGATGCAGCATTAGAACAGCAACTCTGGCAAAATAGGTCTGGCTTGGAATCTTTCATTTCAGGCAAAGGGCTGCCACAAATTCATGGAATCCCACTCCTTCCACTAAAGGAAAAGGGAGGAGGTACAGCGCTAACATTTTTGCCACTTTCCCATTGTACAAGCGTGCCATTGTTTGCAGTCGTAGGGCCCCTCCTGCCTAAAAATACCCATAATTGTAGCCTAGATTTCCTTTTTTTGTGAGGCCACTGACACGGACAACTTTTGAGATGTAGGTGGTGGTAGACTAAATGCGCGTTTTGGTGGTGCAGTCACTGTATGCTGTGGTGTCTCCATCTGACTCTGAGTCTTCGTGTGCCATTGTGAGGTCACTGAGGCAGGTGATTCTGGTGCACTGCTGGGGACAGGGCTGTTTCAAACAGGATGCCACCTTCTTCTTTCTCACCTTCCACTGTGATTTGACCAGTGTAGCTGATGTTTCATGGCTCTCCTCACCTTCACCACTGCAACCACTTTGGGCTGTGTTTTTTAAAGGTGCTTCTTCCACCGGATTGCGTAATGTTTTTTTCATATAGGTCGTCTGGCCTCCAGTTCCATAATGTGAACTAGTCTTACCTCGACAAACACTGGCATGGAAAATGGAGCATATGGCAATGTTCTCCTCCTGTTTGCTAAACGTAAAGAAATCCCAACCTGGGGAGGAGTACTTTCTTATTGGGCCACTGCCAATGCCTGAAGAACTGAATGTAGGTGAGTGTGTTGATTGCCTCTCTGCAGTGCATACTTCTACTGAGGAATGGGTTGGTGCAGGTCTCTGCTGGGGCCTTACAAATATGGGACCTGGCTTGGCTGCCTGTGCCACATCCCTCGGAGCAGGTTGGATAGTAATGTCAGACTTCTCTGTGCCAGCTTCCACAATGGCTGGCTCGTCATCATCATCCTCCTCATCATCATCCCTGATTCTAAGGCTTTCTGGAACTTTTCTTTTGTCTTGTCTCTCCTGGCATCTTCCAGACTCTTCCAGGGTCCACTCTATGTCCCTATCATCGTCATCAGAAGTGGTCATTGGAGAAGATGGTGAAGTAGTACCCTTTTTTTTGCTGGAGATCTGGAAACCATTGATTCTCAAAGAAGAGGTTCTATCTCAGAAGGAAGCTCGACCTCCTGTTCTGCTCCAACTCCGGGACGATCTGGCTGCACCTCCTGTCCACTTTGCTCTGTTTCCTGAAATGTTTGGGTACTACTTTGTGAAAGGGACAAATCCAATTCAACATAACTGCTCGTTGGCGTCACCATGATTGCATTGGCCGCCTCACTGACAGATTATGGCCTTGGGCATGAGTTAGGGCGGTGCTGTTAATGCAGAAGTGTTGCTCACAGGTTCCTCCTCTGAGGCAGGTGTGGCAGGCACACGTCTACCAAAAAAGGTCACAGTTGGCATGCCACTGGCAGAAATCTGCTTCCTCTCACTGTCCACTTTCTTGGGAGCAACTTTCCTTGGGGCCATCTTAAGCTCTAGGTTTGCAGTGGCCCTTAAGATGCACAAGCAAAAGGGTTTGGGGCCTGTGGACTGGAGTAACTGTAAGGCCTTCTCTTTGGCAGTATTGCGGGTAATGTGATGTCTCTTCTCGTGTGCATCTAATAACAACCAAGCAAGAAAAGTGTAGTTAGTGACACCTGGAATTGTTGCAGGTTGAAAATAATAGAAATGTAATTTCAGTTCTGTTGGTTACTTATGTAATATACCTATTTAATCAAACATTGTAAAGGCAAACCACCACACCATGAAAACATTGCATTTCAAATCAGACAGCACAACAGGCAGATCTAGCTCTTTGCTTTATCACCATCTATTTTAAAAGAGACACCTTGAGTAGTCAGAGAAAGGTGCATGGGTAAATGGACTATTTCTTTAAATAACCTATGGCAGCAAGGTGATCTAGGGGAAATTGAATAATCATTAACAAAATGAATTTTCCTGTTGATTTGTCTGCCTTGTGCCACAGCCAAGGTGTCCTGGAGGATATGGAATTAGACTTAAAAAACTGAATGCTTCATTGCAGCTATGCGTCTTTGGTAGATGTATGGATGGGGGGAATGGAATGAATTGGATTGATGGAGCAAGGCAAAATTCAGGATTCAATAAAAAATTTAATTGAAATGAAAAAATAAATAAAAGAACTGAAATATAAAAATTAAATGAAAAAAAGAAATAAAAAATGAAATAAAAAATGACAAAAAAATAAGTAAAATTAAAAATAAAAATGTAAAAATTAAAATAGAAAAAATTAAAAGAACTTAAAAATCAAATGATCAATAATTATGATGGTTGCATGTAAGCTTATCTCAAAGACACACTGGCTGCACACCCAAAATGTCTGCCAGCCACATGGTCAAACAACAAGTTATAGCAAGAGACACTGGTTGAATGGACAAAATGGCTTCCAGCCAGCCACATGGTCAAACAGCAACAACAAGGAGCAAAGAGACATGACAAACAAATACCACATGCAAGTCTATGGCAAGGGACACTGACTGGATGGACAAAATGGCTGCCAGACACCCACACTGTCAAACAACAACAAGGAGCAAGGAAGCAATGCAAACAAAGAATACATGCAAGCATATGGCAAAGAGAGGGACACTGGCTGCATGCACAAAATGGCTGCCAGACAGCCACATGATCAAACAACAACAACAAGTAGCAAGGAAGAGGTATGGAGAGCAAAGACCACATGCAAGCCTATGGCAAGGGACACTGGCTGGATGGACAAAATGGCTGCCAGCCAGCCGCATGGTCAAACAACAACAGGGAGGGAGGAGGGATGGCAAACAAAGAGCACATGCAAGCCTATGGCAAAGGAAGGGACACTGGCTGCATGCACAAAATAGCTGCCAGCCACATGATCAAACAGCAACAACAAGGAGCAAGGAGGCATGGCAAACAAGGAACACATGAAAGCCTATGCCAAAGGGACACTGGCTGCATGGACAAAATGATAGCTGCTAGCCACATGGTTAAACAATAACAACAAGGAGCAAGAAGACATGGCAAACAAAGAAGAGATGCATGCCTATGGCAAAGGGAGGGACACTGGCGGCATGCACAAAATGGCTGCCAGCCACAAGATCAAATAAAAACAACAGGGAGCAAGGAGGCATGGCAAACAAAGAACACATGAAAGGGTATGGCAAAATGACACTGGCTGCATGCCAAAATGGCTACCAGCGATAAGGTCAAACAGCATCCTCCTATGGCATCATATATTATTACCCCACAATATATACACTTTTTGCAAAACAATGAAATGCAAACAATAGCCAACATTTTAAATTTAATCCAATGCTATCCCTGCCTTAAATGAAGTTTTTAAAACACTTACCACTGAAACATTTATTTCATGCACTGATGACTACTAATACTGGGCCGACTGGCTACATGGCCCTTTAGAAATTTAGGCTACATACTAAAATGATATTACAAATTTTACAAACATGTAGAAAAGGTACTAAGCTGTGCAACAATTTTCCTTTACAAAATTGAACAATCAATGAAATGCAAAATACATAATAACTAGGACCACACTTAAACTCCAACCCACCTAACACTATAACATTTTAAAACCAAATATAAAATTAAAGTAAAAGAAATACTGGTGTATGCCCAAGCAAACAAACGCAACAAGCTTTTACAATAGTTTTTGAACTTACTTGTATGATTCAACAAAAACAAAATCCTTCTCCAAAGGTATATCCAGAGGACAAAGAGGGTGATCCTTTCACCTTGAAATCCAAGTGAAAAGTGACCAGGAGATGGACAAAACACTGGGAAGAGCCTGCTGGACAGGAACAGGAGTTGAAATCTCTAACACACTTTATTCCTTGTTGGAAAAAAACCTTCTCTTTTCAATCAACAAATTGCATGGTCCAATGGAGAAGAAAATCTATTAAAACTCTCTTTATGACTAGATTTAGTGACTCTACAGTAGAAAATCTACTTCAGAAGTGAGTTTGCAGTTGCGAGTGGCCCTATTTTGGCCGCAGGCGCACCTGGAAGCAACATGAGCAAACACAAAAACTCGCACGTGCTCGCAAGAGGCCCAGGCGTTTCGTTAGGCGCACAAGATGGTGCCAAAATCCAATTTCGTGAGTGCAAACAAACTCTGCTCTGCGCTGGAGTGTGGCACTCAGGAACTCTGTGCTACTTCATGTAGTGCTAAGTCCCCAAATTCCGTAAACTCCACAGGCGGAGCATAGTTCTACGTCCAGGCCTAATGCTCACTGCTGCATGACTCTTTCATAAAACAATATCTGAGCTGCAGTTCTCTATGTGTGTGGGTGGCAACACAGCTTTGTCCAGCCGCATAACTTAAACAGCAGACAATATCTCAGTAACACGGAGGGCTCTTTCTCGTACATCATGGGCAAAAATTTGCATCACAAACTCCACCAGACATTTTAAGTGTAAAGGTCTGTTTCAATAGAACGGGTCTACACATGAAAAGATTATACCGCGATGTAAGCCTTACAGACTATGGACCTCATTATGAGGCTGGCAGTCACAGCCTCGTGACAGCCTCGCGCTGTGACTGCCGCGGATGTGGCGGTCCGACCTCCACCTTATGAGCTTGCAGTCAGTCCGCCATCCAACCACTGTCTCCCTGATGGGGTGACGGCGGTCTTGGTTGTAATCAGCCAGGGCGGCGCCTAACTGAGCACCAGCCTGCTGTTTAAAACCTTGTTCTCTGCCAGCCTTTTCATGACGGTTTTACCACCAGGGCTTTGCAGACAGTGTGCATTCTGAGGGTGCTGGATGGCCCCGTCTGTGCTACGAGATAGCGTTTAGCTCCTTTAAGGGAGCCGAGTTCTATCTAGTAGCACTGTTCCCACTGGTCAGACTGGCAGGAATGCTGTATTTCAAGGTTTCTGCCGGTCAGCCAGGTCGGCCCAGCAGAAACTGTGTAATAGGGTGGGGGGGATGCCACCGCCATGGCAGTGGCGTCCTCCACGCAAGTTTGGAAGTCCTGTGTTGGAAATGGCAATCTCGTAATAAGCCAAAAACTTGTCACTAATACAAAGGCATATCTAAGCAATCCATCACCCTGTCAGCCTGGCGGGAACATTGTAATAGAAAGTGGGGAACGCCACCGGCATGGTGGTTGCATCCTCCACATGGCATGAGCGGCCCCATGTTATGACCACCGATGTCATAGTCATGCCCACTGTCTGTTTTAGGTAGCTTTTTGCTATGTATTCATGTAGCAATACATCATGAATTTCACCATTCCCATTCTTTGAAAGCCATTTGGTTTCATCCATTTTGTTAAAAACTGAAAAGCATAATTTTTAAAATGGAAAAAACATACAGAGGTGGCTCATTAAGTATTCATAGTTCACACATAAAAAGAGTGACAAAAAGAATATAAGAATATTACTAAAGGAAAAAATATATGGTTTTTTGTAGCTAATGGGATTAAGTGACCCAGGTAATTCAGCAAGATGATCAAATACGTTTTTGGTAATTTGTCAATAATGTTCATAAAGTAAATCTTACCTCATTAGTTTGCATGATTACATAGGAAATCTAGGTTACACATTCATATGACTTATATGGGATACCTAAAATAAAATCTTTGCCCTATTTCTATGGGCCTAATTACGAGATTGGGGTCATGAGACTGCCAGCCTTGTGGTGACGGTTGGACCATCTCACTCCAGGGGGTCCGATCACCTCATTACAACCTAGGTTGGTGGAGCCGCCTGAAGACCGCCGACCCCTTGAGGAGCATGGTTCCTGACAGGCTGCCAGCGATCGGAGTCGTGGTCAGCCACGGTGGTGCTGAGTTCAGCACCGCCGCTCTGATCACAAGTCCAGTTTCCACCAGCTTTTAGGTAGGGTAGGGAGCCCACCATGAAAAGGCTGGTGAAACACAGTGCAAGTGCCAACCTGCCCATCACCCTCAGAATGCGCACTGTCTCCTGTGCAGAGAGTGAGCGTTCCGAGGATGATGTTGTACTACAGTATTGACCTTGGCTCCCTTAGGAGAGCCGAGACTAATACTGTAGCACTGTTCCCGACGGTCAGCTGGGTTGGAACGTTGTAATACAATGTTGCTGCCGGTCAGCCCTGCGGGAACATTGTAAAATGATGGGGTGGGAGGCTGCCGGCATGATGGCAGTGTCCTCTCCAAAGCTTTGGCGGTCCCGTCGTGGAACTGCCAAATCATAATGACCCCCTTTGTTTTGTTTTTTTAGTTTACGTTGGTAAGCTGTTTTTCAAAGGGGAAAATAAAGGATACTTTTCATCCTTAAAAATTACTAGAATGCCAGGTCCTCATAATATTCCTGCTTTATCCTCAAAATGAATACCAACTGGTGGGCTGAAACATTAGCTGCCTTGTTCCAAGGTTCAGCCTAGACTGGGGTAATCTCCAACGGTGTGGTACTGTGATAAAAACCATTCATAGCAAGCTTTCAGCTTCTTCTATTTTTGCTTTGTTCTGTCCTAATATTTAGCAAAACGCTTTTGTGGGGGGAAGCTGCTGGGCCTTCACCAATCTAAAAAAATTGTTACACATTCCCACAGTAGTCCCTGGCACCAATGGGACTTCTCGGTGTGTGGATCTACTCATTGAATTGGTTAAATCGGCATGAAAAGGCTGGCAGAAAGGGGACTCAGGATCAGCATGGCGGTGCTGAATTCAGCGCCGCCATGGCTGACCACAAGTCTGACGGCCCCCAATCGATCAGGAACCATGTTCCTGGTGGGAATGGTGGCTCCCTGGCGGTCCAAACACCTGGGATGCACCGGTCCAACTGCCATGGTGAGGCAGACAGTCTCAAGACTTCCAGCCTAGTAATGAGGCCCTTAGTGTAGATTGTTGGACTTGTCTCCATATGCTTTGAGTGACATGATAATAACAGCCTTGTATGGCTGTGTGAGGGTACATTTTTAAAATGGTTTGAATCATGGCTTGCTCAAAGTTTTTGGGGGGTAGAAGTAATTTGTTTTATGTTCACTGTGGTTTAAGAGATAGTAGTAAGTGCTGCTTTATCTGGTAGTAGGGCATATTTAAAAGGGATATTTGTATTTTGATATTAGGTATACCTAGTGTATACCTGAGTGAATGGTTTGGAACACATGTTGAATGTCCCATTAATCATCTATGTTTGACATTGGTTAAGTTTTAGCAAGCTATTTGCTATAGAGAACATTAGGATTGCTTTCTCATTAACCGGTTGTCATGTAAAAGGAAAAGTTCTTTATTTTCTGTCCTAGTTATGTCTTGGTATCTCCTGGGGGTGGGAGGTGTATCATATGTGTTCCCTTTTTGGTCATGCTATTAAACATTTTAAAGTTGAGATAAGTGGTAGTTGGCATATGATGTGTTTGGGGACTTTAGGCATTATGGCCCTCATTACAACCCTGACGGTAAATCCCGCTTACCGCCGTGCAGAAGACCGCCAACATACCGCTGTGGCCGCGGAATTCTGCCACAGGTATTAAGACCCACAGCTCGGAATCCGCCACAATACAGACACCCACACAAGTAAGCCACACCAAAGGTAAGTGATAAACTGGCGATACCAAAACCGTCACCGTCACGGCAACAAGAATACGCCCACACTATCACGACCCACGAATCAACGCAGCAGACTTTCAACTGCAGTAATCCATTGGCGGTACACACCGCTGTGCTCAAAATACACACACATTTACAAAACACAACCACATTGGACAATTCGAAATACACACACCTGATACACATACAGACACCACACCCACAACACTATAAAACGCACACCCACATTACCCACAAACCCTTACTACCAGAAAATTAAAGCAGGCCAGAGAGATACACTACCTTAAACAACAGCAGCATCCACAGACACACAACACCATCACTTACACAACATCCACGCACTTCAAACAACACACATCAATACATCCCCTCACACATCACAACAGACACCACCTCACACATCACCCACACCACATCATGGCACCTCAATGACACCCCAGGTTCTCTGAGGAGGAGCTCAGGGTCATGGTGGAGGAAATCGTCTGGGTAGAGCAGCTATTCGGGTCACAGGTGCAGCAGACATCCATTGCAGGGAAGATGGAGCTATGGCAGAGAATTGTCAACAGGGTCAACACAGTGGGACAGCATCCAAGAACAAGGGATGACATCAGGAAAGGTGGAACGACCTATGGGGGAAGGTGTGTCCTGTGGTCTCCAGACACCAGATTGCAGTACAGAGGACTGGCGGTGGACCCCCACCTCCTCCCCCACAACTAACAACATGGGAGGAGCAAGTCTTGGCAATTCTGCATCCCGAGGGCCTCGCAGGAGTAGCAGGAGGACTGGACTCTGGTAAGTCAAATCTTTACTACTGTATCCCCCACCCTACCTGCATGCCATCACATACCCCACCCTTACCCTCACACCCATCACCCCAACAACCCACAGATACCCCACCAACACAACCCACACATCCCAATACCAAGCCCTGCATGTAACCCCAATGCATGGACCCCCATCACCAAAGCATGTCCAGTACAGATACCCAGACAGACCCCAAACCAACTATCACACAAGGACCAAGTCAAGAATGCAAGCACTGACTAGAGTAGAGGGTCACCACTCATTGCACACAATGGCACACACAGATACAATAATTATTCCTTTACACCCCAAAAGGACCCCTACCCAACGTCACCAGACACGAGGTGCCAGACATATCCAGTCCCCCAACAGAAGAGACCCACAGTGATGACAGCAGCTCTTCACAACTGGATCAAGATGACCAGCCCAGCCCATCAGAGACCTCGGGACAGTCGATTCACCTGACACAGTCACAAGCCACCACAGAGCCTCCCCCTCAGGAAACAGCAGCACAGCACCCACCCAGCGGGCCCATCCCTCTGTCCCCAGGACATGTCAATCAGCAGTGTGTCCACCCCTAAAGGGAGCCTAAGCAAATCCACCAACCCAAGAAAATCAGGGACCTGGGGGCAGTGGTAGTGGGCACACGGTTCAGGGGACAGAGGCACAGGACAAGAGGGAAGCTGGGAGGACTGCTGTGCGACAGGGGGAGGACAGGCCCAGGGAACCCACTCTCCACGAGGCACTCTCCAACAACAGCAACGGTACTGGCCAAGTTTCAGGAGACCCAGCGGCTATAGGAGGAACACTACCTTGGGATCAGGGAGGACTTGAAGTCCATTAACACCACCCTGGTCACCATTGCAGGGGTGCTGCAAGACCTTGTCAACACCAGGAGGGACACAGTGGCACAACAAGGGGCCCCTGACACTAGCCTGGATGATGAACAGCCCTCCACCTCAGCCGGCGCTAGTGGACAGGAGGCACCGCTACAGGAACACGACACCAGCACCCCACCCCCTGCAGATGGAGAACCACCCCGCAAACGGGCCCTGAGATCCAGGAACGAGACAGAGAACATTGCCAAGACCCCCGCCAGGAAATGAGACCCCCTGAATGTCACCTTTCTGTCCCACTATGTCACCCTGTCCTTCCTTAAACTGCCATTGCTCCACTTCCTATGCCCCTTTGGACAATGCACCTGTGAAACAAATAGACTGGACTCTGCCATGGACATTCCTCCACCATCACCCCAGACCATTTTACAACCCCCTCCACTTATTTTCACAGAAATAAACACACTTCAAGCACAAAACAATCTGGAGTCAGTCTGTGCTTTCACAAATGTGTAATTGCAATAACCATGGAATATAGCAATGTCAATTTACTTGTGCACATACCAATGTAACACAGCTGTAGGCCAGGAGGAAACATAGCAGGGGGCACAAAGTGGGACCCAGATCTGTGAAATGGAAAGCCAAAGTGACAAGTCAGGGTCCATACACTGAGTGAAAATGACAGACATATGCTAGCCCCAACAATTGTATGAGATATGGGAGGCAGTGACATCTTCTTACCTGTGTCTCACTGGAAGTATTGCATGATTATGTTGTTTTGGTTGTCGATATCCTCTTCTTCTGCCTCCTCCTCTTCTTCACTGTCCACAGGCTCCACAGCTGCCACAAGACCACCATCTGGCCCATTCTCCTGCAGAAAATGCACCTGCCGTCGCAAAGCCAGGTTGTGCAGCATACAGCAGGCCACGATGATCTGGCACACCTTCTTTGATGAGTAGTAGAGGGAACCACCTGTCAGATGGAGGCACCGGAATCTGTCCTTCAGGAGGCCGAAGGTGCGTTCGATCACCCTCCTAATTCACACATGTGCCTCATTGTAGCGTTCCTCTGCCCTTGTCCTGGGATTCCTCACTGGGGTCAGTAGCCATGACAGGTTAGGGTAACCAGAGTCACATCCAAATATCGAGGGACAACTGTTAGACACACACTAACCCTTAGGAACAACCCCATACCCAGACACCTATTCACACTGTATTGGGTCATTGGCCTCACCTATTAGCCACATCAGGGACTCTGGAGTTGCCCCATCACATAAGGGATGCTGCTATTCCTCAAACTGTAAGAGTCATGCACTGAGCCAGGAAACTTGGCATTCACATGGGAGATGTACTGGTCTGCAAAACACACCATCTGCACATTCATCGAATGGTAGCTCTTCTGGTTTCTGTACACCTGTTTACTCCTGCGTGGGGGTACTAATGCCACATGTGTCCCAGCAATGGCACCAATGATGTTGAGGATATGTCCCAGGGCATAGAAGTCACCTTTCACCGTGGGCAAATCCTCCACCTGAGGGAACACGATGTAGCTGCGCATGTGTTTCAGCAGGGCAGACAACACTCAGGACAACACATTTGAGAACATTGGCTGGGACATCCCTGATGCAATGGCCACTGTTGTTTGAAAGGAACCACTTGCCAGGAAATGGAGTACTGACAGGACCTGCACTAGAGGAGGTATCCCTGTGGGATGGCAGATAGCTGACATCAGGTCTGGTTCCAACTGGGCACACAGTTCCTGGATTGTTACAAGATCAAGTCTGTATGTGACTATGATGTGTCTCTCTTCCATTGTCGAAAGGTCCACCAGGGGTCTCTACACCGGAGGATGCCGCCATCTCATCACCTGCCCCAGCAGACGTCCCCTATAGAGGAGAACAGCGAGCAGAGAGTCAGCCAACACTGAGGTATCACAATTTGTTATTTGCTGAAAATGTATTAAACCGCAATGTGCCTGTAACTGTGTGTATTCCATTCCTAGATAGGTGTGATGCTGTTATTATTAATGCCATGTGGCCCCCTGAAATGGCGGCTGCCTGACCTGTGAGGTGGGACAAGTGGATATGAGGTAACTGCGCTGGCGTTGTACACTGTCGCGGTGGGCGGTCGAAGACCGCGGCGCAATTCAGCATTGGTTAACATTGGGCCCTATGGGTCCCAGGAGCCAATAACGATGTACACCGGCGGTGATGGTACGCACCGCCGCGGCCCTGACCACCATTTTCTGTCTGTTCACTCACTTGATACCTGACCTTCAACAGGAGAGGACCTACACTGCAAGTGCTGCTGTGACCTCAGTTTGGAAGCGACGATGGCGCGAGTGTCTGGGGAAAGGGCCCCTGCTTTCACTTCGGAGGAGTTGGAGAAACTAGAGGATGGGGTCCTCCCCCAGTACTCGCAACTGTATGGTCCTCCAGACAAACAGGTGAGTACACTGTGAGCATGCCGAATAGGCAATGCCTGCTTTGAGTGGTGTGGCTTGAAGAAACATGGGGGGTGCTGAGGCCTACAAGTGCGATTGCTGAGTGTATGTGCGTCATGGCATGGGTGGGAACTGGTGAGCAAGGATTATGGTGGTCCGGCCGGGTGAGTAATGTCCTTTTCCCCTGTACCATTCCTCTAGGTCAGCGCCCACCAGAAAAAGGCTAGTTGGCGTGCCATCGCCAAGGATGTCCGGACCCTGAGGGTCTACCACAGACGGAGCACCCACTGACGTAAAAGATGGGAAGACCTGCGCTGCTGGAGCAAGAAGACGGCGGAGGCCTAGCTGGGGATGGACTCCCAACGTGGAAGGGATGCCCGTCGCACCATGACACCCCTGATGTTCTGGATCCTGGCAGTGGCCTATACGGAGTTGGATGGGCGCTTGAGGGCATCACAGGAGCCACAAGGGGGTGAGTGCACTCTCATTCAGCTGACTCTGCGCGCATTACAAGGTGTCTGGGCGAGGGAGGTGGGCAGTGGGTTCCCCTAGGCCAGGGCGATCTTGGTAGGCAAGGTCCCCTGTGAGGCAGGCTATGTGGCACCACAACCCCACTAGTGGTAAGAGCCATCTACAACTAGTCAGGCTCCTGTGACTTCCAGGTGTGCAGCAATTGGGCTTAGGCCTTGTACCCCATGGTCATGTGAAAAATCTAGGAACTGTAAGTGCATGGCGTAGTGCAGAGGGCTGCTCACTGTCTGTTGTGTCCGACAACGGTAGTGGTGTTGCATGCACTGAACATGTCTTTCTTCTGTCTCCCCCCCCCTTTTTGTGGTCTCCCTGTTCTTGTGTGCAATAGCATCATCAGGCAGAGGAGCACTGGCACCGGAGCAGGAGGGAGCTGCATACCACTTGGCCCTGGAGGGTGAAGCAACGGAGTGTGAAGCCACCAGTGGGATGGAGGGCGAGGGGAGCTCCACGACGGGGACAGGAGCAGAGACCAGCGAAAGCGACTCCTTCTCTGATGGGAGCTCCCTTGCGGTGGCGGGCACCTCTGTGCCCACCGCATCAACAGGTACAGCAACCACCCCCCCTCCAGCCCCGCCCTCCCAGCAGCCCCTCAGTGTGTGTCCCATGCCCGCTCACCAAGGAGGGTGGCCATCTCCTTCACCCCAGGCACCTCAGGCCCTGCCCCAGTCAGCCCTGCTACCCTCAGTGAGGAGGCTATTGACCTCCTGAGATCCCTCACTGTTGGGCAGTCTACCATTGTGAATGCCATCCAGGGTGTTGAAAGGCATTTGCAACAAACAAATGCATACCTGAAGGGCATTCATTCTGGCCAGGCGGCCCAACAGAGAGCATTTCAGGCTCTGGCCTCAGCACTGATGGCAGCCATTGTCCCTGTGTCCAGCCTCCCCCCTCCAACTTCCTCCACCCAGACCCAATCCCCTGTACCTCAGCCTATCCCAAGCACACCATCAGACCAGCATGCACACACATCAACACACAAGAGTGGCTCATGCAAACATAAGCACCACGCATCCCACAGGCACTCACACAAGCACCATACCCATGCACACATACCAACATTCACTTCCTCCACTGTGTCCCCCTCCTCCACGTCTCCCTCCTCCCTCCCAGTCTTGTCTGCACTCACACCTGCATGCACTACACCCTCAGCCACTACCTCCATCACCAGCACGCCCATCACCACACACCGCTCAATTGCAATGACCACCCCCACTACCATTCACACTTCCCCCATTGTACTTCCCAGTATGTCAGTGAGCCCTCCACCCAAAGTACACAAACGCAGGCACACACCCACCCAACAGCCATCCACCTCACAACAGCCTCCAGCCCATGCACCTTCACCCAAATTCAGCAGATGTACACCTCCTACAACCACTACCTCTTCCTCCACTCCCAAACCCCCTCCATCTTCCCATCCCAGTGTGTCTAAAAAACCTTTCCTGGCTAACATTTACCTCTTCCCTACACCTCCCTCTCCCGTCCTTCACCTAGGGCCAGGCTTTCCAGGTCCCAGCCCAGCACCTCAGCCACCACATCCCCAGGCACAGTAGTGCCAGCAACTCAGGGTCATAGAGTGTGCCACCCATCGGGGCTACCAGTGTGCCACGTAGCGAGGGCAAGGACATTCCGCCACCTGCCAAGTTGGAAAAGGTGCCCACATCCCGGATGGAGAAGCCGAAACTACCAGCCACCAAGGGCTCAGCGAAAACGAGAGGGGATAGTGGCAAGACAACTGTGCCACCATCAAAGGTGGGGAAGGGTCAAAAACAGAAGGGCAGGTCAGGAGAGGGCATGGTGGCACCGACTGAGGAACCAGTGTCACACCTTCTGTCCACGTCCACGCCAATCTGTACGGTGGCGAACAACGCTAGCTGCACCGCCACATGCATGGCCACCTGCACCGCCTCCGGCACATCTACAGCCACTGCGACAGTCCCCAGCCTTTTCCCCGGTGGGCAGCCATCTGAGGCAGCAGGAGACGTCCTGCTTTCTCCCTCAGCAGGTGCTGACCCATGCACCGCCACCAGCCCCGCAGCCAGCACCGCCGCCACTGTCCCCGCCACCAGCACCGCCGCCAGCACCAACGCCACAGACACCACCGCAAGCACCGTCAGCGCCCCGCGACGTCCTCGGACAGTGGCACCACTGCTGACATGCCCACCATCCCCAGTGGCCAGTCTTCCAAGGCTGGAGGAGAGTTCCAGGACCCTGGGCAGCTTCCATGAAGCATTACTGTCATCACTGTTGGCACCTGCAGGTGGAAGGAGAAGCCGCAGCAGTGTGGGGTATGTTGCTGCCTCCATAGTGTATGATGCTACCTGTACCTCGCCAATGTCGTGCCACCCAGGTGAGTGAATTGTACCGGCCACACTGCACGTAAAGCACTCTAGGCACAATGCCCCCTCCAGAACAAGTAGAGAAATACATCCACTTCCTCAGTCCTTGGCAGGATGAAGCACTCTGGGCACAATGCCCCCTCCAGAACCAGTGGAGAAATACATTCACTGCCTGAGTCCTTGGCAGGATGAAGCACTCTGGGCACAAAGCCCTCTCCAGAACCAGTGGAGTATCACATTCACTACCTGAGTCCTTGGCAGGATGAAGCACTTTGGCACAAAGCCCCCTCCAGAACCAGTGGAGTATCACTTCCACTACCTGAGTCCTTGGCAGGATGAAGCACTCTGAGCACAAGGCCCCTTCCAGAGCCAGTGGAGACTGTTACTCACTTGAGAGACTGTGGCTTTGCACTCCCCAGGATAAAGCAGCAGGTAACCCACCCACTTAAGAGACTTGAGAGACTGCTGTGGCTTTGCACTCCCCAGGATGAAGCAGTGGGCAAAGCACCCACTTGAAATACTTGAGAGACTGTGGCTTTACACCCCCCAGGATAAAGCAGTGGGCAAAGCACTCACTTGAGAGACTTGAGAGACTTGAGAGACTTTGGCTTTGCACTCCCCAGGATAAAGCCGCGGGCAACCCATCCACTTGAGAGACTTGAGAGACTGCGGCTTTGCACTCCCCAGGATAAAGCAGTGGGCAAACCACCCACTAGAGAGACTTGAGAGACTGTGGCTTTGCACTCCCCAGGATACAGCAATGGGCATGGAGCCCCCTCGTGCAGCAGTGGCGTCGTGCGTTCATCTGGCTGATGTGCCCCTTCTCTCCCTCCCCCTGAGGTGCCTGTTTCATTTAGATCTGATGCCCCTGCAGTGTTCTATCCATTTCCAGTCAGGTATCTACTGTGGGCTTCTCCCATGCATTTGGGGCCCAGTGTTCCATGGACAATGATTGGTGCACTATCCGGACTTTTGTAGTTGGTGTACTTAATTGTATATACTGGATTTTGAACTTTGATAATGAGATTTCACATGATTACATTCATTCAAATAATTTCCTTTTGTCCTTGCATTCTTCCAGGGGGTGGGGGGAGTGTATATGTTATGTTGCTGCATGTATTTGGGTGTATGGTATTGTGGGTGAGGGTGGGGGTGGGAGTGTTGTGTGTTGCATGTGTGTGTCAATCACTTTTCCCTCCCCTCTCCCCTGTGTTGTAGGTGCAGTACTCACTGTGGTCGTCGCCGCCGTCTTTGGTGCTCCTGATAGAAGAGAAGGAAGACGAGCATCGGAAGTATCTGCAATTCGTGCTCCATGGCGTCCTGGTTCCTCGTGGAGTGTGGAGAGGTGAGTGTTTTCCCTTCTATGTACTGTTTCCGCCGTGTTTCTGTTCGCGTTGGTTCCACCCCGGAAAAGGTGGTGGATAGCCGTCTTGTAATACAGTGGGCGGTACTTTGTCTTCCGCCTGTCTGGTTACTGCCGCGGTGTTTGTTGCTACCAGCGTGGCGGTCGGAGTGTTAAAGTGGCTGTCTATGTTGGCGGTTTCCGCCATGGTTGTTATTCCATTTTTTGCCGCCGGACTGTTTACGGTATTACCGCTGCTTTAACACCTACCGCCAGGGTTGTAATGAGGGCCTCTTGTGAACTAGTACTTACCTCTCTTTTATCCCGCAATATCTCTCTTCTATTTCTGTCACAGTTGGAGAGTGGTTGTGCTTTCTTACATGAATTACAACATCAACTTTTGTGGTTGCCCTCCCTTAGCATACATTAGAATATTATTTAGTGCATTTCCAATTTATATTTTCTGTTGATGCACTTTCTTTGCTGCAGATGTAGCCCTTGTGATTTAGTAACTGCTTTCCTTTCTGTGAAGTTATGTATTTTGCTGCCTCCATCATTGGATCTGTCATTGGATCTGAAAGTAGTGTAATAGTATAAATATATAAACAACTTTAAAGATTGTACATGTGTTATGTACATGTAAAATTATGTAACTACTTCTATCTTCTATTCTTACATCTATGCTCTGTTTATATCTTTCACACGGGTTTTTCAGCTTTTCTGTTGGAGGCGTTCTAATGTGGAGCAGGTACTTTCTTTTCTGTTATATAAAAAACATGTTAGTTTAATTTCAAATGTTAATTTTGTATTAGTTTGTAGAGGTTGAGGTTGTTAGGTTTATTTTTACTTGCTATTTGGGTGAGTTTACAGTGTCCTAATAATTTACATATGCTTACTTTCTTATATCTTTTTGCTGGTTTGTGGAAGTCCTATTTTTCTGGCAGCTTATTGCTTTTATAAGTTGTAATTTTGTCTTTTAGGGAGTCTATGTAAAGAGATAGACGTCTGAGAGGTTATTATTAATTATATGTTATTTAACATTTTTAATTTATTAACAATTATGTTTTAATTTATTTTAAATATAATTTTAACTTAGATAGCTGTTGAAATGTATACATTTCTTCTTTAAATGTCTGGTCAGATTATCCATCAGAGTTTTCTTGCCTTGCAATGTTTGTCATTTTTTAATTATTTAGTTGTTTTAATTAGTGCGCCTTTATTTTATTGTTGGTATAATTTTTTTTTTTTAATCAATTATGTCCCTCTATAGTAAACACTAATTTAGGTTTTATTAGTAATGCTTGCTATATACTTTGATGTTTTTGAATATATATTTATTATTATTTGGGATGTTGTTTAAATGCTTAAGGGCCTGATTACGTATGGCAGTCTTTAAAATGCCAGACTTGCGGTGGCGGTCGGACAGCACCATGCCAGGTGGTCTGGCTGCCACATTACAACCCTGGCTGTCTGACCATCAGGGGACTGCCGCCACTGCCAGGATCCAGGACCCTTATGGTATAGCGGCGGCCAGAGTCGTGCTCAGCCACATAGGCACTGAGTTCAGCGCTGCTGTGCTGATCATGAGTCCAGTTTCTGACAGCCTTTTCATGGCAGGGACTCCGCCATTAAAAAGATGATGGAAAGCCAGTGCTAGGGGCCAAGAGTGGGGAGCGCCACTGCACATGGCATACCCTGCCCAGGACTCTTGGAATGCAAATTGTCTGCCCAGTGGAAACCTTGTAATAGGGTTTTGTACCTATTAATGATTATTTAATTATGTTAACAATAATAGTGTAGACAATATTATGTGAATCAATATTTTTGACATGTCAAATGTTTTTCAAAGCTAACAATATTTTTGTTTTCAATATTCTTTTTTCAATATAGGGTGAAATTGATATTTTTTACAATGATATTTGTGGTTTTACTAGTTAAGTATAGGAAGCCAATATTTTTGTCAACGATAATTAATTTCCGATATTTTTGTGTTTCAATATTGTATGTATTGATATTATGTAAGTGATCAGTGTGGATAGGGGACGCTTATGATGTAATTTAAAATCTTGGAAGATCCCTAAAAGTGTTTTGTTGCTCAGCAAAGGTATTCTTACACTAAACTGGGTCCAAGTGGAATTAGACCTTTCAGACCATTTTCAAAAAGTGGTCTTCATCAAGGATATGCTTTTGCCCTTCCTGGATTATATTTGGCAGATTTACTTTGATGGAAACTGTAAGAAATTGAGTATTGGTTTAAGGAATAACTATCCACCTCAAATAATGATCACAGTCCTTGCCAGAGTGAACCACTGAAGTCACTAATTAAACCTGAGCTCAGCTCAATGTTAGCTATGGCACAGAGCAAACAGGCTTAGCTTAGAGGAAATGTGAAAAGTATTAATGCAGTACCACAACAGTAATAAAAACAAAACACATCACAAGAAAAACCTCAAATGTTAGGAAAAAGAGTACATTTTAACAAATGCAATGACACCAAAGTGACAAAAAATCAGGAAGAATTTTTTTTAAATTGTAAATGAAATATAGTGTCAAATAACATTAAGCACCAACTGCGGCCATCTGGTTGCTCCTTAGCAGCACCTAGGCATGAGTTACTGCAATGGAACGAGGTCAGATACAGAAGCCAGGTTCAACCCAGAAATGTGAATCTCTAGTTTGAACAGGAGGTTAGCATTATGGCTGTTAGCGTCCACTTCTTTGTCATGAGTACAAGAGGGAGAACAGGTCCAGGCCTCCAGGGCTCTTCTCAAGTTTTAGACCGCAGGTTCGGTCCTCTTCTAATCTTCCACAGGTCCATTTGTGTTCTGAGGAAGGCACTGGTAGGCCTGGGTGAAATTTTTATTATGACTGAGTAATCAGAGTCATTTTGGTAATTCTGAGGTACTCTTTGATGCTGAATTGCAGATACTCATGTAATTATACCTGCTTATGTGACTAAGATTAATTTGGGGAAAAAAATTCAGCCATATTTAGTAAGCATGAGTGGATGCTAATGGTTTTCTATTGCATTTAGAGCTATTTTCTTAGCACAAAATGCATCACCACACCCCTTTCGAATGCACAGGTGCATATTTGTGATACGAAAATAGCATTCAACACAGAATTACTCATCCTGCATTATTCTGTGTAATTGTCCTGAAGGTTTGTGTAATTCCATAACTATGCTACACAAAATTACATGAGTTATACCCACAACTAAGTACTAAGATGCCACATTTATGTCTGGCACCAACCTTTGGGTGGGGCAGACTCCTCGCTACTCCCTAACCAATAGAGTAAAAGTTCCAAAGTGTAATGATACCCACTTGTAGAGCACTTCCTGTGTTCCCTACTGCAAATTATCCAACAGTGCCCCTTTCTGCCTAAAGGCAAAATGGTGAAATCCTTCTCTCCTTGTTCAGAGCCATTTTGCCCACCCCAGATATCTGGCCATGAAAATGAGCAAACCTTCGTTTGTGATCACATCAGACCAGATTTGGGGGCAGCTCCCACCCCCACTGTGATTGGAGCCTGGCTGACTAGAGGAAGAAAAAGGAGTGTGTACCGGTGTGACCTGACATATGCCTCTCTCAGGGAAACTGTCTTGGAAGTTAATTCAGTTCCTGGGCACTACCCAAATGGTCACTTCCCCACACCAAAGGCTTTGTCTCCTTGTCTACCTTGTCTACTGCTCTGGAAGCAGTTTTTACACCTCATTCACCTCAGAGGGCTGCAACTAGAGGCTAATTCAAATCAGTCTCCAGAAGTTTTAGGCATAGAAAAACTTTCTAAAAGTACCTTTCCTTGCAGTGTATTTAAAGTGTGACTTCACCAATGAATTGGGCTTTTAGAAAATATTACAAAGAGCTTGTTACCTAGCTGTAAATAACAGTGCTTCCCTAAGTAACAGTCAGACTTGCCACACTGAAAATAGCTTTGGGGGCTTTTACAATGTAAGGACCTGTTTAACTTAACATTTCTACATGTCTTACATTTTGAATGCCATAAATCCTAGCTTATGGGCAATAAGGCGTAATTAGGGGTGATATTAATATTTAAAAGCAAGATTCAGACATGTTAAAAGGGGTTATTTTGATAGGTAGAATTGCAGTTTAAAGGCTGCTTTAGTAAACTGACAGTAGTAGGCTGAAAGCCATGATTAACATTGTCATTGTAGCCACAATGGGTGCTGCAGTCCACTAGTTACATTTAATTTACTAGCCCTAGGTACACTTTGCACCATATACTAAGGACTTATAAGTAAGTTCTATATGTCAGTCAGATGTATACGAATAAAATCATATCAAAAGGGAGAGGACAGGAATTGTATCTCAGGTTAGCAGGATTAAAGTGCACAGAGTCCTAAAGTCTGCAAAAACAGTTAAGGCGAAAATATGGTTGGTTTTTTTAATGAAAACAAAGTGGAGGAAGTAGACTATAATTAGTTAGGTATGTTGTTTACTTGAACTTTGAACTGAAGTGTCTCTCTAAAATCTTTAAAGATTAGAGCCCTGTTCTCTTCTAGGGCCTTACTGTAACATAATCGATTTGGGGGTTACTCCTTAGCCTCTTTACAAGTAGCTTTTGGAATGAAAACATCACCTATGACAGTTTATGGTTTGGAGGTTCTTTACTATGATTTAAAAACACATACTTACATATAGAAAGAGTATGGTTTAAATACATTTTAAATCTTCCTAAAGGATCAATAAAACACACCATCCACTATGCATTAACTCTTCACTCATGGGCGTGGCTTGGGGGTATTCGAATGTTGCGATTCTGTAGTAACTTTCTTTTAGTGAGCATCTAAATAAGGTTTTATATCTTTCTTAGAGAGAAGTTGAAAGTAATGAATGTAAGTTGGCAGTTTCACTATTAAAATGATTTTGAACCTTACAATTAAGTATGTCAAAAAAGTGGTACAAACATTAAACCTGACTACTAGGTTTTAAAGTGTTTTTGTTCAGCGGGCCTCACTGGATCCCTGGAGCTAGCCTGAGCTATATCGTGTTCAGCCTGAACTTGTGGCTCTGTCCTGGTGCAACCAGATACCCACAGGTAGCACTTTGTGCTTTTTGGTGCAATATTTGCTGACATTTAAACCTACATATCTCCGATTCTACTAAATGTTGGATTGGCTCATGCCTCACCCTGACAAGGATTGTGGTTTCTGCTTGACCAGGGTTTTCCTTGCCACCCCAGGCAACCAACAATACAGTTTCTCACACTGAAATGTGCTCTTTCAAGAAAAGTTTGTGCAGTGCATCATAAATCCTCAGGTTACTGCTCTACACTTCATCACCTAACTGAGTGAGCAGCTTTTAACAGTCCCTGAACTTTAAACAGTACTTCTCAGGGGTTAGACCATACTTTCTTACAAGGGCTTCCTTCATGAGAGGATACTGCACCCTTTTCCCCTTTCCTAGGGCCAACAAAGAATCCCTTCTCTCAATGGCATATGCCACCATAAACTGGCTCCCCAACCCAATGGATCTCCACAACTAGTTCATAGGCTTCAAACTACTTGTCTTTTCCATCCCCCCAGGAAGCAGTCACCAGTCACCTGGGTATGTAGACACTCTTGTCTCTTGTTGACACTGTACTGTAGCTGCCAGCATTGCTGCTTCACTCTGAGATTAAACTGACGTTTAATTTCAGCTCCTTCTGACTTATTTCATCAGCCAGCAGCATCTTTTTTCTGTCCAAAGCGAGTTTCTTTCCTTTCAAAGACTTCTCAGCCTCAGTCTTTTTTTCTCTGCCAATGCTTTCTCTGCCTCATCATTTTTCTGCCAACTTCAGTTTGGCCAGATGCAGTTCAAATCTTGCAAGTTCATGTCCTCCAAGTGTGCTGGGGTCAGGCTGGTATGGCTCCCTGCCCAAGATATGGGCAGCTTTTCCTCTCCCCTTGCTGTCACTCTAGGACAGTGGCCAGGCTGTTTCCTTCATCATTTTCATCCACCTCTTTATTCTCAGGGCCATCACTCTGCTGCTCTATTGTGCAGTTTGCATCCTGTAGACCACTTTAAAGGCTCTAAGTACTATTTGAAAATCTACCTTTGTGGCCCCCTTCCTCAAGGTTAGCCCTCTCTCTTTGCAGAGCTTGCTCAAATCTCCTACTTTGAGGCCCTCAATGTTGCTGAGCACCATCTCCATGTAAGGAAAATATGACAAATGCAAATATGTGTTTGGGGTCAGTATTCATTCTTGCATAGGTCATCATAGGAGATCAGGTCAGGTTCAGATGGGTGTGGTCAGTTGAAAAGTAGGAAAGACCTCCAGAAGCGTGTTGTGTTCCTGTGGCTCACATAGGAGGTCAGCCAACTGATGCTCAGAGTTAGTTCTGGGGTCCTGAGTTCGAGGCAAGATTGGCAGTGCTTCTTCTGAATATTCTCAGATCCAGGAGTGTTTTGATTTCAGGTTAATACTCAGTGCCAGCCTGGGGGTATGGGTGTGTAAACTGGCTCTGATCAGCTCTTTGCTTTACCTTGGGTCTAGCTCCAGCATGGCTATTGAAACGAAGGGAAGGCAGGCCAAGGTGTGAGCTGCGTTTCCAGTGACAGGCAGGTATCTTCTGAAGTCAAGCCGGGAATGAGTACAACCCTTGGGGTACACTTTGAAGCTCATCGAGAAACTGGGTACAACCCGGTACGCCATCCTGCTAAGGAGAAGACTAGCTTTTTCTACACCACATGCAACACCCTTTTACCATTGTCTGGGAGGAACACACATCACACTGCAGGGGGGCCATAACAGTCATGTGACCCTGGACACTGGCAGAAAAGCACATTTGGCGTGGGTGGAAAATTGGCAATTTCCTAAAAGTGACTGTTAGAAATGGAGTCTTTGGTTGGCAGTCAGGTTGCCCCCTGTCCAAGCAAGGACTCTCTCTCTAGTCAGGGCAAAGAAGAAACACACCTGGTTAACCCCCGCTTGCCCCCTTGATAGCTTGGCATAAGCAGGAAGGCGTAATCCAGAGACAAGGTGTAAAGTATTTGCACCAACACACACAGTAATGTAGTGAAACACTACAAAATGGACACCACAAAGGTTTAGCCAATATTAATCTAAACAAAACAAGACCAATATGACAAACATCCAACATACATAAGTCAGGTTTTACATTTTTGAAGATTAAACACAAATGAGTAAACAAGCCGGTGCACGGAGTCGGGGATTGTGGCATCGCTGGATCGGAGGCTGCATCGGTTCCATTACTGTGGAGCGGAGGAGCGGAGGCATCACGAAGATGCATCTGGTCCTGGCTGCAGAGTGGTGGAGGTGAGGTGGTATCGGTGTGAAGCCTTGGATCCACGCACTTCCGGTGTAGTTGGTATCTGGCGGTCACAAAGTGGTGCGGCGACTTCCATGAAGTTGTGGACTTCAGTGAGATTGCAGCAGCGTTGGGCCTGTGGGATTGTCACTCTCCAGCGAGGACCACAGCTTCAGTTGCAGGCAGGGTCATGGGATTCATCAGCAGCGTCAGTTTGGAGTTGTCTGAAGTCGGTTTCCTTGGATCTTCTTGATTTTCCACAAGCTTCTCCTTTAAAGGGTCTACGGGCTGGATTAGGCACCACTTGGCAGGGCAGGAGTCTCAGCAGAGAGTCCAGGTGCTGGCAGAACAAGTCTTTGATGGCCATGACACTTCAGAACTGGGGGCAAGCTCAGTCTATGCCTTTGGAGATTCTTCTCAAGCAGGAATATATCACAAAATCCGGCCTTTGTCTCCTTTCACAGGCAGAAGCAGCAACTGTAAGATAGCCCAACAAAGCGCAGGCAGGGGCAGCACTTCTCCTCAGCTCTTCAGCTCTTCTCCTTGGCAAAGGTTCCTCTTGAATCCAGAAGTGAACCAAAGTCTGGGGTTTTGGGTCCAATACTTATACCCCATTCTGCCTTTGAAGTTCCCCAACTTCACAGAAAAGTATTTGTTGTTTAAAGGATCCTGCCTTGCCTAGGCCAGGCCCCAGGCACACACCGGGGGTTGGAGACTGCGTTGTGTGAGGGCAGGCATAGCCCATTCAGGTATAAGTGACCACTCCTCCCTCCGCCCTAGCCCAGATGGCTCATCAGGATATTTAGTTTACATCTCAGCTCCCTTTGTGTCACTGTCTAGAGGAGATTCATAAACAGTCCAACTATCAGTCTGACCCAGACATAGAATTCACAAGCAGACAGAGTCACAGAATGGTTAAAGCAAGAAAATGCCAACTTTCTAATAGTGTCATTTTCAAACTGACAATTTAAAAACCAACTTTACCAAAAGAAGTATTTTTGAATTGTAAGTTCAGAGACACCACACTTCAGATTTCTATCTGCTCCCAAATGGAAACTGCACTTAAACGTTATTGAAAGGCAGCCCGATGTTAACCTATGAGAGAGAAAGGCCTTGCAACAGAGGAAAACAAATTTGGCAGTATTTCACTGTTAGGACATGTATAAAAAGGGAAGGTTTGGGCTTGGTAAGTGGGTACACTTGCCAGGTCGAATTGGCAGTTTAAAACTGCACACACAGACATTGCAGTGGCAGGTCTACAGAGCTGCTCATGTGGGTGGCACAACCAGTGCTGCAGGCCCACTAGTAGCATTTGATTTACAGGCCCTGGGCATCTCTAGTGCGCTGTACTAGGGACGTACTAGTAAATCAAAAATGCCAATCACAGAAAAGCCAATTACACAAATATATTACACAGGGAGCCCTCGCACTTTAGCACTGGTCAGCAGTGGTAAAGTTCCCAGAGTACTAAAAAGAGCAAAAACAGAGTCCAGTACACAGTCAATAAATGGGATGTAGAGGCAAAAAAGACAGGGGAGCGCATGCCAAGGATGCCAGGTCTAACAGTGACATTTTGAAAATAGTGTCTTCAAATCCAGCTTTACTATAAAAGGAGGTTTTAAATTACAATTAAAATGGGTGGAATAAATACTTCCATAGCTGTTCCCAAACTGAAGTTATCACTTATCAAATGTAATAAGGAAACTCAGTGCTAGTCCTTGTAAGAGCTGGCCTTGCTACAATGAAAAGGAATTTTGGGGTTTATTTACTGCCAGGGCATGTAAAATGTGAAATATATCATGTCATACTTTTTTAAATACCATGCATCCTCTGCATGAGCTGTTACGGCATATCTTTGGGGTGCTTTATTAGGTACTAAAAAGGAATGTGTAGGCCTGGCGTAAGGTTTATTTTGCCAGGTTGAAATGGCTGGATTAAAACTGACACACAGGCTGCAGTGACAGTCCTGTAGACATGTTCAACAGTGCTACTTTACTGGGTGGTACAATGAGTGCTGCAGCCCACTGGTAGCATTTAATTTACATGTCCTGGTTACATGTAGTACGATATACAGGAGACTCATGAGTAAATTAAATGTCCCTTTTAAGATTATACCAATTTTACCATGTTTTGAAGGGAGAGCACAAGCACTTTACCATTGGTTAGCAGGAGTAAAGTGTGCAAATTACTAATGCCAACTAAATGAGTTCAGCAACAATAGGGTAGTAAAGGCAAACAATCTGGAGGAATACCACATATAAATAGTGAGTTCCAACAGTTAGCAAAATTCAGTGTAATGGGGTTTGATCCCCTGCTTTGCATTTATCTGCTGTTTCCTCCCTTATTAGAGTGTCTGCCTTGTTCCCCATGATTTCTGCTCTGTGAAGATCTCACCATCTGTGCATTCTTCTCTAGTTCTGCAACTCACCATCCATGCCCACTTAGCCCCAGCATCTGATTTTGTGTCCAGCACCACACCATGTTTCACTACCCTCTTTAGCAGCTCATTTGAGGATGAGGAGACACAACTCCTACACTGCTCCTCCATCGAACAAAGGGCAAGAATTGCCCTTTAAAATTATGAATGCTGACTCTGTAGCCTTTAATTCACTATGTTCTCCTGAACAATCTAGACAATGCATCAGAGGTCATACTTGAGGGTCGATCGGTGTTCTGTAATCACTGAGTTGCCATCTTCTTCACAACTAGGCTTCCATCTTTAAACAATATGGAAAGTGCAAAATGACAGTAGGACCCTTTTTAAATAATGATTGCATTACCTCTTCCTCTACCAAAAATCCCTCACTCAATTGAGAAACAGTTCTTTGTTAACAAAATCAGCCACTTGAGATATGATAATGATCTGACCAACAACCTACCTCACAACTGCACTGCCCCAGTGTGACAGCCCCACAGCAACTTAATTTCTCTCACCTAAGTGATTACTCTGGTATGGTTGTCTTCCTTAAGTCACTCTCTAATGAGGAGTACATTTTCCTAATCTCCATTATTAAATCTTTCATCAAAGAATCTTGCCACTCCCCAACTTTCTGAACCTCACTGAAAAATAGCTACAGTCTTCATCTTGAAAAACATTTGTGTGACATATTCTCAAATTCCTCCTGCATCACTCTCTTAGAACCCTCAGCAAACTTTCAGAAAAGGCAGTTGCACTTTATTTATTGCAACAACCGCATACACCCACACCAACCATGCTTTTGCTAAGTAGCCAACAACAAACTTTATTTCACCAGAAGAGGAGTCACCTGCTTCTCCTTGCAGCTAGTGGTGTGTCAGTCAAGCATTCCTAACCGTACTCTCCTCTCACAGCAGCAGCAGACAGAGCATGCTCCAATGGGTGTCCCTTTTTCTTCTATTGCATCAGCAGCTCATCAAAAAGGAGCCATCCAAATCACCCCTCTTCCTGCCACTTGACTGGATCTACAATGTTTTATCTTTGGTCTCATTGTGTTAAAGTGTTTCATGAGGCTACTTTCTGTTCTGTTGACTGCTGAGAAAATCACAATCCCTCAATATGCGCACAAGGCCTAGCTACCCCTTACTGTGCTAGCACATTCCATTCATAATTTCAGGTCCTACCTCAGCCTCGTTGAGTTATGAATATCTGCCACAAACCTCAAACTGAATCGGTTCTTCTTCATGCAGGAAATTCAAACAAAATCAGTCCTGGCTTGGGACATGAACTTGAGATTTTGAGTTCTCACATGGTTTGTCCATACGTTTCTGCATAGACTCTGCCCTCTAGTTTAGGACCCACCCAGTGAAGAAGAAACAGATAACTTGGTACCAACAAATCTTTTTTAAAATCATTCCTCATCCCAGATAACTATCATACCACTTTTTTAACGATGATACTCTCCCAATTTGATGGCACAAATTCACTTGTTGAATGATGTACCAGCCTCCACATCTTACCCTCTTAAGTCTATTGTCCAAACTGATGGCCAGCTAATCACTAAATGCAGAAAGATTGAAAAGATTTCCTTCATTATCACAAGCATGCACTGACTTGCAACTGCCAATACACATTGCAAGTAAAACCTGCTCCTTCCTCTACAAGGACTTCAACCACAGAAACTGGCCCACCTTGCTAGCAATCTTGAAATCCTAGGTGGTCTAAGAGCACCAGGAATCTCAATATACCCAGTATGAAAAATCCAGACAGCTAATAAGGACAGCATTCAAAAAGTTTATTCTTGCTTCACACATGCTCAGCCTTTATTTACTAGCCCATGCCCATCCAATTTCCAGTTCAAGGCTCATCTAAAAAGATTATTTATTTTTCAAATTGTAGTGCGGTCATCCCCTACTAAGAACTTCCTTCTTCTGATATTGTCCTCATAAGACATGTAACTTGCCTACACTCTCACATTGACCAATCCACAAACACAGGTCACTGAATGAGTGAAATTAGAATCCTGCAGGAATGTAATCCATGCAACCATTCACAAATGCATCACACTGCATCACTATTAAATCCAATATGTATTTCAAAACCTTAAGGGCTATGTGCACACATCTAAATCTACCATACATTTACATTTTCTTTATCCCATATGATGTGTGCAGCACTCTGCTATCATACAGAGGAACACATCTACAACTAACCAATACCCTCAATAAAAAGCAAAATGATGCAGGAGAGACAACCTTGCTATTGCAGACCCCTTTTACAGCACAAATATTAGAGCTGGCATTGTACACAAAGCCTCTGGTGGCAACAGGACAGTGAGGAACTGTTAATATAGTATGACACCCTACAGTGCATTGAGTTGAGTTATTCTAAGAAATTGGGCTGTTGACTGGATGAAGTGTGAGTCCTGACCAAACAGCAACCACAGTCCTTATCACGGTGAGGAACAAGCCAACCCTAAATTAACCTATCCTGAACCCTCTGGTAGCTTGGCACAGAGCAGCCAGGTTTAACTTGGACGCGATGTGTAAAGTATTTGTGCAACACTTCAAACAGTAAAAAAGTGAGAAACACCACCCAAAATGTATCCCACGTCAAGTTGGGAAAATAGAGTAGAATGTAATAAATAAAACAAGAGAAAAACAACAAACATCCAATCAGTATAAGTGGAGTTATGAATTTTTAAAGATTTTAGCAAAATTAGCACCAAAAGCACAGAGCTCTAAGTCTGGATATCTGGATGCTGTGGACTGGGTCAAAGACCACACGTTCAGGTCACCTGCGATGGAGTGAAGGTTGGCTACAGTCACATGGTTGGTCCCCCTGAGGCTTACCTTCTCAAAGTCTGTGCCAAGAGTCCCTTTTGCATTGGCGGGCCGGTCAGGAGCAGGGAGAGCACCGTGGAAGGCTGTCAGACTAACGCAAAGAGCAGGCTAGGCATCATGGGTGGGCTGCACTGCATTTTCAAGTTGGTGGAACCCATGGTGATCGATGCTGTCGTAGAAAGAGTCGGGCTGATGAGCTTCACCCTGAATCACTGAGCGAGAAGTGAAGTCTCAGTGCAACCAAGCCTGTTCATGGTGCGCAGGAGGCCAACAGCATAAATATTCAGCTCTCTGAGCCATACAAAGGGTCCAGGACCTTAGGGGCACCACTTGAGGGTCAGTCAGGAACTCAAGTCAGCTGGGTCTAGGGGCTGGTGCAGGATGTTGGGGAGCCTTTTATGTCCCTGAGGCTCAGTTCCAGAGGTCAGCAGACTAGTCCTTGTCCCTAGAGTTACTCTGGTGTTCTGGGTTCCAGGGTGAAGTTGCAGGTCCAGTTTTCTTCTCACCGAGGCAAGAGGGCAGCAGGCAGCAGGATAGCACAGCAGCGCAGCAGTTCCTTCAGACCAGCAGTCCAGCAGAGTGGCATTCCTTCCAGCAGCACAGCAGCACTTCTTCCTGGCAGACTATCTACAGGTTCAGAGATGTACTGAAACGGTGTATGAGGTCCAGTATTTATACATAGTTGGGCCTTTTAAGTGGGGAGAAGCTTCTAAAGGCATGCCTTTGAAGTGCACAGGTGGCCTGACTTCTTGGCCCTGGCTACAGACTAGCTATGGGGGTATGCAGCCATTTGTGTGGAGACAGGATACGTCTCTTTAATTGTAAGTGAGGCTGGACCCAGTTCCTCCCTTCCATCCTGCCAGTGATGGCCCATCCAGTAACACCTAAGCTTCCCATTGTGTGTGGCTGTCTAGGAGGAAGACAAAAACCAAACGGTCACTCATACCCAGTCATGTGACAAAAAGGCAGGCTGCAGGCACCAAATGGGTGAGACAGAAAGTTCCAACATTCTAAAAGTGCCATTTTAAACATTTTACTTTAAAATCTAACTTCACCATAAATTAGGATTTGAAATTACAATGCCAGAGACAACAAACATGAAGGTTTTACCTAATCCCATTTGGAAATTACACTTATACAATGTAATGAGGTAACTCCATTGTTGACCTATGGGAGAGGGTGGTCTTGCAGTAGACATAAATGTGTTTAAGAGTTGTTCACTACCAGGACATGTAAAACTTAAACATCTATCCCCTAACTTTTAAATATGTTGTGCCCTGCTCTCTGACTGCCTAGACCCTACTCTAGGAGTGACTTATATGTATTAAAAAGGAACGTTTGCCTGGCAAAAGGTTTATATTGCCATGTCGACATGGCAGTTTAAAACTGCACACACAGGCTCTGAGAAGGCAGGCCTTACTCATGTTTAAAGTGCTATTTATATGGGTGGACCAACCAGTGCTACAGGTCCACTAATAGCATTTAATTTACAGGCCCAGGGAACGGGGATTATCCCTTTACTATGGACATACAAGTAAATTAAATATGCCACTTTGGTATAAGCCAATGCTTCCAGCTTTTAGAGAAGGAGCACAACCACTTTAGAACTGGAGAGCAGTGGTAAAGTGTGCAGAGTCCTAATGCTAGCAAAAATGAAGTCAGCAAAAAGAGGAGGTCTGAGGGCAAAACGTTAGGGGAAAACCACACCAAGGATGCCACGTCTAGCAGGTGAGTTTCAAAATTGAGGCCTGCTTTACCTCTGAAAATAGTGTGCTTTTTGAAAAACAGCAACATCTATATCATAGATGCTCCCAAACATACCTACATCATATAACCCCCAGAGGAATCCATCTTCAATGTTATGGTTGTTGCTATCAGCAGTAAACACACAACTCCATTAATCATCCTTGGAAAGATGGCAAACTTTGAACACCTGGCAAACATAAAAATATCCACACAGTGCATCCTGAAACAACAGACACTCCAGTAAGACAAACACGGAACAGGTCTAAATGCTCCTAGTGAAAGATGCACAGCTAAGTGAAATAAATAGGATATGAAGTAGAACAAAGAACCAGTATGGAGATTGAAAAGAAATCAGGGTGAGTGCAGACAGATCCAGGTGATATCTGACAACAGTGAGATTTGGTTCATATTTTATTTCAAATTTTGGTTCTCCAGAAAACTGAAATCAGACATACCAGGTGTTCCCTGCAGGGGGACATAAAAGGTGGAAGGGGAGGCTATCATCCAGACACGTTATGGGATTCTTGGATCCTTTTCCTTATGCCCCTCTAATGTTACCATAAATTTATAAGGCTTCTTTATCATTTAAAAATAGGATACAATGTGCCATTTTAGAAAACATTTATTACCTATTTTGGAGAATAAAAAGAGAGATTATAAAGAGGTAATAGAAGGAGTGTAGGCTTTTATTTAAATATATACGGGCCTGATTCAGAAAAGTAAACCTACACTTTTGTGTAAGTTTACGTTTACTTTGAAATTTACAAAACTGTATTTTTAATAAGTCTATGAGTACGGAGACTGCAGTCGGGATGGAGAACTCCGCATATAAAAATATAGGTGTGTTGTATCTATTTATGTGCGGAGTTCTCCGACCTGACTGAGGAGCTTTCGCACTCATAAAATTACCATTAAAATGTGAATTCCAAAATTAACATAAACTTAAACAAACGTGTAACTTTACCTTCCTAAATCAAGCCCATACATGTTTATTTTTAACAATGCCTCATGTGACTTAGAAAGGATATGACATGCTTAGTATTAATATTCACCAGGACAATTTATATATAATAATCTGATAAAAAGAGAGCATAGTTAAAGGGACCATCAAGTGAAAAGAAAAAAAAAAGTGATTTTACCGCAATTTACACAACCACCAACAATCATGGTTACACCAGGTCCCTTTAATGAATGATGTCTGATTGGGTTGTGGGACCTACTGTTATATCAATCACACAGCATTAGAATGTCGTAGTTTGGACTCTTGCTCTGAGCAAGACTGCTGGTTAAAGGATGACAGTTCTTTTGTCTGTAGGCGACTGCGCCTATCCTACAACAAATCGCAACTGTTGTCCCAACCTTACCGGCTCACTAGCAGCACCTCACCAGAAACACAATAGTAAAAGATGATTTGTGGCAGCCTTTACGCATGGACTCGAGAATGAGACATCCCAAGGAGTGTCGTGGTTAAACGGAGATTACCCCTTTCTCACAGATATATCATGTCTCATACAAATACAGGCAGTGGCAAAGATGCAGTAAGGGTTCAATAATTTTTATTTAACACAACTGCAATTTGCGATAAGCTGCAAGGGCTGCAATGATTAGGATAATGAATAATGCAAGAAACAGAATTGTGAAGACGAGAGTCATTATTACAAAGACCCCCACCATCTTGCAATGCATGTAAAAGACATACAAGGTGTAATATGCCCTAATGCCCTAATGTGATAGGCCTAACCTCCTACCTAAAGGAGAGCTGGGTTTGCTAAACCTAATCTGCCAAAGCCATGTCCATGAGAGGAGCCCCCAACCCTCGTTACCTTGGAATGAGGTCTCTATCTCAGATTCCGCAGGGACACGAAGACTGGGTCAGTGTCAAGAAGACGTCCAGCATCGGTATCAGCGATGGTGGCAATGCCCTCTGGCCGGAATCCCTCTGATTATCTGTCTAAAGTGCGATGTATTTATACAGATCTACCAGGACCCCTGACGTAGGTGTGTTCCCAAACAATAGATAACAGACATGCTTGGGACAGCAATTATTATAAACAATCCCTCGAAAGATTAGAGAGAGAAAATCCCTAAGTGTGAACACCTACTGTTTGTTTGTCTTTATTGCTTGATCTTGACGCATTAGCGCGGTGGCACTGACAATGCAAAGCATAACAAGTGGCCTAACTATAAACAAGGCAGCCATCTTAGATTAATTAAATAATTAAATGGGCTAAGGCAGAGCAAGCTAAGTAGGTTAAAAGTCACTAGGTGACGGGGGCACGAGTCTGCAAGCCAGAGACTAAGCTAACTCCTGTTATCCCTTTAAAACAAACTAGGATTCACTACAAGAAGACCCTAATAAAAGAATGTTTACAAACATAGGGGCTGATTTAGATTTTGCGGATGGAGCTCAGTATATATGCTCAGTATATAGGAGCATTTTAATCCTATAATGGAGAGGGTACTTTGCTCAGCAAATTCAGAGATGTTTGCCAGCCCAGCAGACATCTCTTGCATATCCACGAACTGTTGTCAATATGGAGCTGTACATCAAAATATTAGAAAAAAATTATTTTCAAAAACAAAATAACAAAGTTGGATTGTTTTTGAAAAATAAAAAAACAATTACCTCCTTGCCATGGGAGTATTCTTCCCTGGTATGAGGGTCATGTTGTACTTTTCACTACAATTGTGTCCCTGGTGGTGATGGATGGTAAAACATGCCATTTATCCGCCAACTCTAAATAATGCGGATGGGCAAATGGCAAAACCCGGAACATCCCTTACTCCATCAGGCTGTCAGAGGTGTGTGTCAGCATCAGAGACAGAATAGTCTTGTACATACTGTAGGTCGGACCAATACTAAGGGCCTCATTGCGAGTCTGGTGAGCCAAGGACTGCCAGATTTGTGGTGACAGTCAGACTGCTGCACTCCAGGTGGTTTGACTGCCATGTTACAACCCTGGTGGTGGGACTGCCAGGGGACCGCCTCACCCCCATGAGCCTGGTTCCCGATGGGTTGACGGCAGTCTGAGTTTAGCTCAGCTACTGCGGCACTGAACTCAGCGCCACTGTGCTGATTACAACTCAGCTTTCCTTCAGCCTTTCATGGTGGTAACCCCACCATAGAAAGGCTGGCAGAAAGCCAGTGCCAGGGGCCACAGGGGGGCCCCTGCAGTGCCCATGCCCAGCACCATCAGAATTTGCATTGTCTGCTTTTCAGACAGTGCGCATTCTGAGTGTGCTGTAGTGCTATGGTATTGGCCTCGGCTCCATTAAGGAAGCTCTGTTACCACCAGTCAGCCGGGCAGGAATATTGTAATATGACTGGGGGGGATGCCGCCAGCATGATGATGGCGTCCACCCCACGGTATTGGCAGTCCTGTGGTGGGACCGCCAATGCTGTAATGAGCAACTAAATAAGTTGGGGGCATTCAAAATGGCAGAGATAGAGCACTCTGTTGCCCGACAGAGAACCCTCTCTGCTAAACTCAAAGGAGTGGATTTATCATTAGTTCATGCTGCTCAGCAAGCCACCTTGCTGCACTGTGCTGCGTAAAGGGAAAGAGCAGGAAAGTGCCTCCTTTAACATAATATGGCGCATACCCGTCCTTTTCTTGCACTTGTGCACAATGTGCTGCCTTCCGCCAATGCAGGCACCCTTGCACATGGTGCAAGAGTATCTGCGCTGCAGCCAATATTGGTTTTGTGCAGGAAGGAAAATCTTACTGCACAAAACAACCCTCAGAGGCATTTTCATTTGTCTAAGTGTTCTGAAGGAGGAAACAATGAAGGCACAATTCCAATGCCTATTCAAGAGTAAATAGCACTGTGCCTAGGTCCGCCCTCCCATCCTGCCAATGACTGCCCAAAAAGGCACACTTAACCTCTTTAGTGTGTGTGGCTGTCTAGAAATAGTAAACAAGCCCAACTGTCAGCTACAATCAGTCATGTGACCCAGAGGCAGGCTCCAGAAACCAAGTGTCAAAGGCAGGAAAAGGCCAACTTTCTAAAAGTGCAATTTTTGAAAATTGTAATTCAAAATCCAACATTAGCATAAGATAGGATTTTTAATCACAATCCCAAAGACATCAAACATGAAATAGTTATCTGCTCCAATTTGGAAATTACAAATGAATAAATGTTATAAGGTAACCCCAATTTTATCCTATGTGAGAGGAAGGTCTTAAAGTAGTGAAAAACAAAGTTAGGAGTTTTTTTCATTATCAGAACATGTAAAACGTAAGGGTATAGGCCAACCATTTAAAATTCACTTCACCTTGCCCTCTAGGTTGCCAGGACCTACCCTAGGGGTGACTTACATGTATTTAACGGAAGGATTGGGCTCGGCAAAAGGTTTATTTGCCAGGTTGAAATGGAGGTTTAAAACTGCACACACAAACTATACAGTAATGGCAGGCCTGAGATATGTTTAAAAGGGTACTTAAGTGGGTTGCACAATCAGTGCTTCAGGCTCACTAGCAGCATTTACTTTGTAGGCCCTGAGCACAAGTAGTACCACTTTACAATTTACTAGGGACTTATAAGTAAATTTAATATGCCAACTGGGATATGCCAATGTTACATCTTTTGAGGAGTGAGCACATTCACTTTAGTTTATTAGCTGTGGTAAAGTGTGCAGAGTCCTAAGGCCACCAGAAACTATGTCAGGCAAAATGGAGGAGTAAGGCATCCTAAGGCTGACAGGTCTAACACATTTGTAGTAGTAAGAAGCTGTGTGTGGCAGAAGTCTGAACACTGGGACCAGTGAGATCCATTTTGAATGTTCCGTGGTTTCAGCATGGACCGAAATGGAGGGTGGATACAGGTTTCCAAGACAATAGAAATGTATTGACATTGTTCTTGTGCCTGAAAAGTTGATATTCAGATGCTGGGGTGAGGTGGGATGGAGATAGCACTAGCCTTAGAAATTCAACAAAAACCTTGTTAGAAAAGGGGTGATGATTAGCTCTTCCCAAATCAAGCGCTGCCATTTGATAAGTGGCAGGGGTTAAGGTAGATCAGCAGTTTCTGCTTTTAAAGGTGAGAAGACGCCTAGCCCATGCTTCTCCTTATGCTCATCCCCAATTACTGTTTTGTGGAGGCTGATAATAGCCAGGTGAATATATCTCCATTGTGCCCTTGTATTAGATACTCATGCATGAAGCATCAACATTGCCTGATTCTGAAACAGTCATCACCTTGGACATAAGCGGTGTTTTGAAGACAGGCAGAAAATAACAAATGAAAAAGAACCACCCAAACTTATTACAGAGCCTTAGACAGTTGATCCATATCCCCTGTGAGGAAAATGACTATATATGTGGTACCCAAACCAACACACATTATTTCAGTTCCAAGTTCCACTTGACCAAGGACTGGTGTGCCCCATAGAGTAGTCAAAGAGGTGCTGTGTGACTGTGACTAGTGAATGCATAATAGTGCATTTTCTAGAGGTGAGAGGACATCATCTAAAGTCTGCAACATACTGGAATAGCTGAGGACCTGTCTAGAGCCTAGAAACCTGTCTGCCTGATCAGGGAGGACAAGGGAGTGTCCACCCCTTCAGGGAACATGCTGTCTAGGACAAGAAGCCCAGTGTGTTCCCAGTGTGAGGATTAAGATGAAGCTGAATACCCATCGGAGAAAAGCCAGGTGCTCACCTGGGTCATGAGTAGTCTCCTGGTTCAAGCCAGAGGTCCCCATTGCGAAATGGATCAAGATATTTAACTCAAAGTAACACTGTGTCATCCAGATATCCTGCAGTGTGCCTGAAAGACTGGTGCTGTTCCTACACAATGTTAGTGCTGCCACACAAGCAGAGCTGTTGTTGGCATCGATGTTGCAACCTTTTGCTGGCCTAGAGGATGCAACAGCCAAAGAAGAACACCTGCTTCAAATCCAGACAATGGGCTGCAACTGCCAGTGCCAGGCGTGAATCTGCATCCAGCCTGGGAAGCTGTAACTGCAGAAATGAGCACCTCTGAGCTTGCAGAACAGACCCTCCAATGCTGCAAGAGCCACATCTACACCAAGGAGGTGAAGTGGGGATTAACCATAGAAGACTGAAATAATGAAAGCTCCGAGTACAGCTGCTGTAAGAAGACTCGATCTTTGCCAATGTCACTTCTTTCTGTCAAGATTTGTTGAACTGATCTATGTATTAACTAAAGTGAACTGCACCTCTCCTGAATCAATTCCTCAGCAACTACTTTGCATGGAGGTTTCACACCATGATGACTCTGTGATGACAGGGTGGGTTTACCACTGCCTTCCACCTTTAGAATCCAGGCCCATTTTGTATGGGGCAATACACATGTTTGAGAGAATACTTTGTCTCCCCTTCATCACTATCCCTACAATACATTCACTTAGGGTAATTATCCAGGGGCTTGGGTCACATTTAAAGGATTCCTAGGTCCCGATGATGGTCATGGACCCACTGTGGGCTCTTGGAACTGGAGAAAACGTATTGACCAATGGGCACAGGGACCTATTAATGCCCAACGAATTCCATTTTCTTTTTTAGTCTGACCAGAGCAAACCAAAGAAAAGAAACATAGGTTGACCTTCAGGCAATTTTACACTTCTTTTCATCCCTTTTTAGTGACATTGTCAGATAAATCCACCTATCAGAAAGAGCTGAAAACACACTGGCGACCATTCAGACTGATTACATATCACAACAAAATGAAGAGGGAACCCAATGATGAATCATGCCACCAATAGAGTTTGAGGTTTCCATGACCTGTAAAATAGGTACTTGGGGTGGGTTAATTTACTTTTTCAAAGGTTTAATTGGTTCACCATATTAAACATTTTTATAAGAACTGCATACAAGTTACTGTGGATATAAAAAGAATTCCTAGAATTGGGAGAGGGCTTCGCTGAGAAGTTTTTTAACTCTGTGACTCTGTCCTAATTGAACTTTGTAGTATTTAGTTCTAGTGTAGGATTAAAATACTTTGGCCCTAATTACAACATTGATGGTATTGACCGCCACGGCGACGGCTGCCAACATACCACCGCCGTGGCTACAGCCATCTACGTGTATCATGACCGCTGACGGTAATTCTGCCAGAATGCTGGCGGAACACCGCCGACGGTCATGGCGGCGGATGGCGGTAAGGCGGCGCTGCTGACAGCAGCACCGCCACACCAGCAAAACACCACCGACTGTATCATGAGCAATGATACGGCCTGGCGGTGTTTTGCTGGCGGACGCTGCTGCTGACAGTAGCGCTGGCGGACCGTCTCCAGCAAGAGGACCCCCTGCAAGCAGGGAAGTCAGGTTCTCCGACCGGAGAAGGGGGTGGGGGGGGTGTTTTGTATATGTGGGGGGGGGTATGTTTTGGTATGCGTGCATGCGTTGTGAGTCGCGTAGGATGCATGCGTGAATGAGTGATTGTGAGTGTTGTGTGTTGTGAATGCATGTGTGTGACAAGCTATGCTGGTGTGTGTTGCGGTGTGTGGGTATGTATGTGTGCATGCGTGAGTGTTGGTGGGTAAGCGTGTGTGCATCTTTGTGTATGGGTGCACATGTGGGTGTGTATATGTGCGGGGGCAGGATAGGAAGAGGGAGGGGGGCAGACTTTGGGGAGTGCGGCGGGGGAGACCCCTATCAGTGCCAGGGAAACGATTCCCTGGCACTGATAGTGGCTACCGCCATGGTTTTCGTGGTGGTCAGTTTGGCACGTAAACCATGGAGGTAGGCCGGGTCGTAATCCCAAGGGTGTGATTGAGACGGCCGCCTTGTTGGAGACCGGGCCATTACCACCCTGGCAGTCGGTGTGTTAAAGTGGCGGTCTTGGATGCCGGTAACCGCCATGGTCAAAATCCAATTTTTTTTTCCGCCGGCCTGTTGCAGGTAATGCCGCCGCTTTAACACCAACCGCCAGGGTCGTAATGAGGGCCTGCCTTTATCTTCACAAAGGCAACCACTGAGCTGGACACTATGTTGTTGTGTCTATTGGTTGACATTTGAGTAATGAGCTCTTGTCCCTCACTCTACCTGCCTGTAAAGCCTTTGACTGCGATGGCTGGGTATTGTTAGCCCCCTATCTGCCAGCGGCTTCCTGAACCAGGTCTGACACAGACATTTCAGTAGTTACCAGTGAAAGCAAGACTGAAACAGAACAGTATTATTTTAGTTCACGAAGTCGTACATAGCACTGCACCAACATATTTGACCGACAAGATCACCCAAGATTCACTGTTGACTGAACTCAGAACTAGTTGCAGGTTCAGAGAGGAGAGAAAATACTCTGGTTTAGGGCCCAGACTCTGGAACAGTCTATATCTTCGGTTGCGAGAACTTCAACCTCAGTTATTTAGTAAGCAGTTATTAATTAGAGGTTTTCTGCTGTCCTTACTCTCTGAGCCTGCAGTGCCTAGATATGGTTTGGTCCATGTGGGGTGTGTAATAAACAAATAAATACATACCAGGGGTTATTTTCCATTATACATATACCTGAAGGTCACTCACCAGAAGAGAGTGTCAGTGTTTTTTGCCAGATTAGCCCCAGCCAGAAAATTATTAAAATGCCAATTTTTCCTGTGCTGAACCCTGGCATGAACAAGACACAGAATGTGTTTCTTTACTCTCAGTGAGATAGATTTCGAAGTTCCTTAGCCTGGAAGCCTATCTACAGGCAGCGAGTCTTGTTCGGCTGCCCCAGAATGTCCAGGGCCCATCGTTCCTTCTCACGGCCCTACTAGGCTTGCATCCACTTAAGCTGCTTTTTGTCAACAAAATCTATGTGATTCCTTGCCTCTCTTCTTTGCAGAGAAAATCACAAAAATATGTGATTCAATAAATCCATTCTCTAGTTTACAGGTTTTTCTAACAGCAGTTACTGCACATATCACAATGAACCGGACTGCTCGTAATGAGAACATGGTGATTTTGGTGCTATAAGCCCTAATATCCACATTCTATACCCAAAAATCCCATAATTGTATGAAATGTAATGGACCCAAAAAAATCTTACTCAGTAGACTCAACTGTGTTCCGATGGGATAAATATCACACCAGTTACTGGGCCACTCTTAAGGAGGGCCAGGGTGCACGCTCCAGTGTGTTTTACAACCCATCCACAATGTGCTACCACTCCTCGTCCCCGAATATATGGCCATACAAAGAGGCAGAACCAACTCACCCACCCTCATGGAAAGCTGTCACCAAAACACAAGACTCTCCATCTCATTGACGTGTGCCACTGGCACAAGGTGGTTCCACTTTCAGTACGTTGTCAATGACTTCTCGGAAAATTACCCAGAGAGCAAGTAGTGCAAGGAACACAATGAACAAAACACTCCTGTAAGCAAGGTAAAACAAACAAAAGTGACCTGCAAAAAACTATTGTAACACTTATCCAGAAATAAATGTGGATAGACCACACGAACTGTCAGCTTATGTCAAATATAATAACCAGTATTCTTTTTCTGAAAGTTTCCGCGGATATTGAACTTTCAAACCATTAATGAATCTACCTTTTCAGGTAACATTCTGGGTGTTCAAAAAGAAACCATTTAATCGCTGGTCGTTTTTCCTGTCAGCAACATACATCTGTGTTTCATTCTTTACACTACTCTTTCGAGTTAGTCAACGCTCGTGCATCTCTGGAGAAGGAAAGGAATTATATTGCACTATTGTCAATACATGATGTCATGGCTGTAGATTGAATTGGTGATCATCAGCAAAGCACATCAGAAGGAAGAAAAAAACTACGTGGGTTTCTAGGTACAGAGTCAGATGATCCATCAAGCAATTTTTTGCAAAACTTCTGAAAGATAAAGTAAGAAAAGTTACACTAAGTCACATAAAAGGAAAGATTAATTGGAAATGATCCAATTCTGTTGAGTCATACCAAGGGGAAACCTATGTAGCAAGGAGAGTTGAGCGCAACAAAACAAAATCAGGGAGCAAAATTCATTGTCATTTATCTACTCAATCTATCTATTCCAATTACTGCATTTTATAAGCCAAAAAACAGGAACTGGCCTCAGAGGATGAGACTTTGCTACACCTTGGATTAGGAAGTTATGTGATTACCAATAGAGGGACCACTATCTTGGACTAAACTCTATCTATGTCTAGCTTGGCCTTCCACCAGGAACTCATAGCGTCTGTGATACCACGAAGGAGAAGCCCAAGTTTAACATTTTGTTTCCCATGCAGTGTAGTCTGGCCATCTTCTGGTGCGATCTTGAAAAGCAGAAGGTTCTGATCTGAACATGGTGTGGCTGACAGCAGTGCACTGAACTAGAGCACGTCCAAGTCATCATCCTCTCTGAAAGCTGCAAGAAGTTCTAGTTCCTTATTTAACTCTGGAAAAGAACTTGTGAAGCCACCACCAAACTCTAATAACGTTCCAATTCTCTGTTAAGCAACATTCCATAGCAAAAAGTGGTACAAATAACTCCCTACCGGTATAATAAATGCTCTGACTGTAATGACCTCATAAATATCTGACACAGTTCGGTGAAATACTTATCAATGATGAACTACCTTCGTACCTTCTACAGAACAAAAAAACGCTGATGCCATTTCGATCATTGCCATGAATGTCAGCCTGTGTAGATGCAATTGTGGGTGTGTTTATATGAACACCATGCGATCCCCCTATTATTGCTGCCAGGAGACATTGCCTAATTACACGTACCTGCTTTTCTAAAAATAGAGACACATAATAGAAGTGGCAGCACTCTTCCTGCAACTGACTACTGTCACTGTTGGGGCGGGGCTGAGATTACAGAAAGTGACCATCCGACAAACCATTAATTTCACAGGTTTCAACTTTCATATGTAACTACCTGATGCAGCTCACTTTTACGCACAGCAATGCTGGCAGAAGAGCCTTCAGTAGTTCATAAAGGTCAATCAATAATTTATTTTCACATCCAACTCATTAGCATATTCTAGGGGTTAAATTATTGCTGATTGACATAAAAGTAACACTCATTGTTGCTCTTAAATTAAATGTTCTTGTTAATTGTAATTTATATTTGCTTTTTAAACTTAACATGACACAAGAGCAACATATATCAGACAAAGCATTTATGGGCATTAGTTATCAGTACTCATGCTTTGTCAACATTTAACAAAATCAACTATGAAATAAATACGTTTAACGCATTTAACATCAAATATTTGTTATTTGCGGTATGTTCTCATTACTGTCATCATAGTAGTCTTACCAGCTACCCCACATCCTTTCCTGCTTTTATGGGAAATTATGCCCTTCATAAACATGCCGTTCTAGAATGCTAAGTCTGCTAAGTTAAGGACAGCCTTCTTCTTAGTGACAGCAGGGGAGTATGGTCCTCTCCACATACGTGCTATGTCCATTTTAGCAACTACCCGGCCGAGGCAAATGAAGAATGCTGAGTGTCTATTGGCTTGAAATTTCTTTGAAGTACTCCCCCATGCCCAATGAAGTGCAGGAATTTATTTTTATTAATCTCTAAAACAAGCAAAACCAGCCCGTCCTTTAGGGTGCAGGGGCCACACCCCCACACCTTTTGGACATAAAGTGTGTCTGCCAGGTTCAGAAAAGATCAGCCTGACAGACAATCTTTATTGTCAGGTCAGGCAGCCAGGAGCGAGATGTGCTAAAAGCACATGTGCAGGCTCCTGGCTGCCTGAGCTGAACTTTACTGGGCTGAGGAGGTCACAGCTTCTGTAGGCATGACCTCCTGTAGTATTTACATCTTGTAAATGAATGTATATTGCTTTAACTTGCATAACATTCTTATTTGGAATGATGAGTGCATCAGGCATTGCATGGGTTCTGGAATCTCAGGAATGAGGTCAATAGCCTGCTATTCCTGAAGCCTGCGGGTGGTTGGTGCAGTCATGGGTCCACTATTGTAATGAAAGAAAGTATCTTATCTACATTAAAGTCTCTTGCTCATCTTTGGTCCCAAAGTTTGTTCATCAACCATTCATGATAAGTTGGAAAAAAATCCACAGCCCCTGCACTACACCTCCTCAGCTCAGCAAAGGTCCTCGAGGCCCTCCCCCTCCTGACGAGGGAGAGAGTCAGTGATAGCCTTGTACTCAGGTGCTTCAGGTTTAAGCCCTGCAGTGCCCAGGGCCGAGTCTCTATCACTGACACCTCATCACAGAGTTTAGTGGGGTCAGCAGTCTCCCTTACCTCATCCTACTCGGTGATGTGGTAGGGACTGCTGCCTCCCCTCATTGACTGACCTAAGGTTAGCCAATGAGGGGAGGCAGCAGTCCCAATCCTCCTGGTACCACCTAGGCTTCTTTTCCCGAGCTGCAGTGCAGGTAAGTGTTGTTTTTTATTGACTGTTTGGTGTATGAATGTATGTATGAATGTATGTGTATTTGTGAGTGAGTGTTGTGAATGAGTGTGTCTGCACTTGTCTACATGTGAATGCATGGAGGTAAGTCAGTGTGCATGGGTGCGTCTCCCCACTCCCACCCACCTCTCGTTTGGACTTATCGCTGCCACTGAAAACAGCTACTACTATTTCTCTCGGGCTAAAAGGGCTGCCTTCTACTGCCCATTTTCTAGTGTGCCCAGGTCTGTCTCCCATCTTCCCCCAAATTACAAAAATGTGTTGGAGTATGAATTATGAGTGATTTCTATATGTGGGACATTTTCCTGATGAATAGCAAGGGATGAAATTATTTTTGCTTTGAGAAGGCTGAATTTGACAATTCCTTCAATGGTAGTGATGTATAAGGTAAGGGCATTCCAGCAGGGCCGGACTGGGAACCCAAAGCAGCCCTAGTAATTTTCGTCAGACCAGCCCCGTAGGGTGCATAGCGAGCAAGCCTGACCACTGCAATGGGGTTGGGGGGTTCTCCCCTCGCCCCCACAAGAAAAGTTGTGAAAAAATGCCAAACGCTATGGGGGTCATTACAACATTGGCGGTAAAAGCCACTTACCGGCATGCAGAAGACCGCCAATACACCGCCGTGGAATTCCGCCACAGCTGTTATGACCCACATCTCGAAATCCGCCGAAATACAGACACCCACACAAGTCCGCCACACCAAAGGTCAGTGATAAACTGGTGAAAACAAATCCTCAACCGTCACGCCAACAGAAACACACCCATGCTATCACGACCCACGAATCCACGCGGCGGTCTTTCAACCGCGGTATTCCATTGGTGGTACACACCACCGCGCTCAAAATACACACACATCTCCAAAACACCGCCACATTGGACAATTCGAAATACACACACCTGATACACATACAAACACCACTCCCACACACCCAACACAATATAAAACACACACCCACAAACCCCTACCACCAGAAATTTTGAGGAAGCCGAGAGACAGAGAGCACAGCAATTGAGAACCCCACCACACAGAGGCACACAACACCATCACCCATACAACAGTCCACGCACAAAACACCACACACCACTACACAGCACCACACACATCAACACATACACCACCCCACACATCACCCACACCACCCCATATCACGCCAAAGACACCCCAGGTTTTCCGAGGAGGAGCTCAGGGTCATGGTGGAGGAAATCCTATGGGTAGAGTCACAGCTATTTGGCTCACAGGTGCAGCACACCTCCATAGCCAGGAAGATGGAGCTATGGCGCAGAATCGTGGACAGGGTCAACGCTGTGGGACAGCATCCAAGAAATCGGGAGGACATCAGGAAGAGGTGGAACGACCTACGGGGGAAGGTGCGTTCTGTGGTCTCCAGGCACAACATTGCGGTACAGCGGACTGGCGGCGGACCCCCACCTCCTCCCCCACAACTTACAACATGGGAGGAGCAAGTCTTGACCATCATGCATCCAGAGGGCCTCGGAGGAGTCGGTGGAGGAATGGACACTGGTAAGTCAAATCTTAACTATCATATCCCCCACCCTACCTGCATGCTATCACACACCCCCACCCTCACTCCCTCCCCTATCACTCCAACTCCTCACTAATGTACTAATAACACAAACCACACATCCCAAAACCAAGCCCTGCATGACACAACTAAGCATGGTCACCCCTCACTAAAGCATGCTCACTGCATATACCCATAACAACCCCCTAACCATCATCACACAAACCCCCACACATGAATGCTTGCACTGGGGTACACGCACACCCACCCATTGCACACCATGACACACACACATACAATAATCATGCTCTTATACCCCTGCAGGACCACTACGGAACGTCACCACACAGGAGGGTCCAGACATCTCCACTCCACCCACAAAAGAGGCCCACAGTGATGACAGAAGCTCTGGCCAACTGGATCCAGATGACCAGCCCGGACCATCGTGGGCCTCGGGACAGTCGGTTCCCCTTGCACAGGCACAGCCCAACACTGACCTTCCACCCTCTGGTAACACCAGCACAGCACCCACCCAGCGGACCCATACCTCCGTTCTCAGGACACGTCAATCAGCGGTGTGTCCACCACTACAGGGAACCCAGGATAACCCACCACCCCAACAACAACAGGGACCTGGGGGCAGTGGTAGTGGGCACACGGTCCAGGGGACGGAGGCACAAGAACACAGGGGAACTGGGAGGGCTGCTGTGCGACAGGGGGCGGACAGGCCAAGGGAACCCACTCTCCACGAGGCCCTCCCCTCCATCATGGGAGCATACCACCACTCCCAGGAGGCGATGGCGATGGTCCTGGCCAAGTTTCAGGAGACCCGAAGCATGCAGGAGGAGCAGTATTTGGGGTTCAGGGAGGAGCTCAGAACCATCAGCTCCGCCCTGGGAACCCTCGTAGGGGTGCTGAAGGACATACAAAAGACCATGAGGGACACCGTGGCACTCCAAGGGGCCCCTGACACTAGCATGGACGATGAACTGCCCACCACCTCCGCCGGCGCTAGTGGACAGGAGGCACCGCCACAGGACCACCACACCAGCACCCCACCCCCTGCAGACGGAGAACCACCCAGCAAGCGGTCCCTGAGATCCAGGAACAGGACAGAGCAAGATGGCAAGACCCCCGCCAGGAAATGAGACCGCCTTGATTGTCCTCCCACAGTCCCACTTTGTTACCCTGTCCAGATTGGAACTGCCCCAGCTCCACTTCCTATGCCCATATGGGCAAATCACCTGTGAGACGAATAGACTGGAGTCTGCCATGGACATTCCTCCACCATCCCCCATCACCATTTTACAACCCCTCTCCATTTTTGAGCACTTAAATAAACACCCTTGAAGCTCAAAACAATCTGGAGTCTGTCTGTGATTTGGTAAATTTGTATTATCAATGACAGTGTCAAATTGCGTTTTCTATTGTAATGCCAACATACCTATGTCACACATCACAAGTCCATGAAGGATGCAAGCAGATGACACACGTTGGTAACCACACCTGTGAAACCGTAATGGAAAGGTACAACTCAGTTACCAAATACTGCTACTAAATGACAGACAGAATAGAGGTAGAAGTGTGAAAGTGAATGTAATAGTAAAAAAAAATGTTCTCACCTGTGTGTCACTGGAAATATTGCTGTATGACTGACTCCCTGTTGTCTATGTCTTCTTCCTCAGCTTCCTCCTCATCACTGTTCACAGGCTCCACAGGTTCCACAGCTGCCACAACACCGCCATCTGGACCATCCTCCTGCAGAAAAGGCACCTGGCGTCGCAAAGCAAGATTGTGAAGCATCGAGCAGGCGATGATGATCTGGCACACCTTCTTTGGTGAGTAGAATAGGGAACCACCTGTCATATGGAGGCACCTGAACCTGGCCTTCAGGAGGCCGAAGGTGCGTTCGATCACCCTCCTAGTACGCCAATGGGCCTCATTGTAGCGTTCCTCTGCCCTGGTCCTGGGATTCCCCACTGGGGTCAATAGCCAGGACAGGTTGGGGTAACCAGAGTCCCCTAATAGCCACACCAGGTGCCTCTGGAGTTGACCCATCACATACGGGATACTGCTATTCCGCAGGATGTAGGCGTCATGCACTGAACCATGGAACATAGCATTTACCTGGGAGATGTACTGGTCTGCCAAACATACCATCTGTACATTCATGGAATGATAACTCTTCCGGTTCCTGTACACCTGTTCACTCCTGTGGGGGGGGGACCAGAGCTACATGTGTCCCATCAATGGCACCTATGATGTTGGGGATATGTCCAAGGGCATAGAAGTCACCTTTAACTGTAGGCAAATCTTCCACCTGAGGGAAAACGATGTAGCTCCTTACGTGTTTCAGCAGGGCAGACCACTCTGGACAATACGTTGGAAAACATAGGCTGGGACATCCCTGATGCCATGGCCACTGTTGTCTGAAAAGACCCACTTGCAAGGAAATGGAGCACTGATAGCACTTGCACTTGAGGGGGGATTCCGGTGGGATGGCGGATTGGTGAGATCAGGTCTGGCTCCAACTGGGTACACAGTTCCTGGATTGTGGCACGGTCAAACCTGTAGGTGATGATTAAATGTCGCTCCTCCATTGTCAACAGGTCCACCAGCGGTCGGTACACCGGAGGATTCCGCCATCTCCTCACATGTCCCAGCTGACGGTGCCTAGGAAGGACAACAGCGACCACAGAGTCAACAAATTCCCAGGTATGTACCCACAGCTACACAGAACATGACACCAAATACTAAACTCTTCCTATATGTGTGTCGAGTGTAGGCCTAGGTATGTGTGACGGAGTAGTAAATGAAGACATATGGGCCCCTGAAATGGCGGCTGCCTGACCTCTAAACTGGGACAATGGGATGTGAAGTATCTGCGCTGGCGTACACCGTCGCGGTAGGCGGTCATAGACCGCGGCGCAATGCTGCATTGGTTAACATTGGACCCTATAGGTCCCAGGAGCCAATGATGAAGTGCGCCAGCGGTGATGAGATGCACCGCCGCAGACGTCACCGCCGCGGACGTCACCGCCATTTTCTATCTGTTAAATCACTCGATACCTGATCTACGACAGGAGAGGACCTACACTGCAAGTGCTGCTGTGACCTCGGTCTGGAAGAGACAATGGCTGCTGCGTCTGGGGAAAGGGCCCCTGCCTTCACTGCTCAGGAGTTGGAGAAGCTCGTGGACGGGGTCCTCCCCCAGTACACGCTACTCTACGGTCCTCCAGACCAACAGGTAAGTACACAGGGAGCACGTTGTATGGGCTATGCCTGGGTGGAGAGGGCTGGATGTCAGTAGGAAGGGGGCAGAGGTCAGGGAACATGAAGGACTGTGAATGCATGTGCCACATGGCAAGGGTAGGTATGGGGGCCACCCACTTCGACGGTGCTGTTGTTAATGACTTCTTTTCTTCCCCTGTACATGTCATGTAGGTCAGCGCCCACCAGAAGAAGGACATTTGGCGTGCCATCGCCAAGGATGTCCGGACCCTGGGGGTCCACCAGAGACGGGGCACCCACTGCTGTAAAAGATGGGAGGACCTCCTAACGTGGGAGGGGTGCCCGTCGAACCATGACCCCCCTGATGTTCAGGATCCTGCTGGTGGCCTACCCTGAGTTGGATGGGCGCTTGAGGGCATCACAGCAGACACAAGGGGGTGAGTACACTATCATTCAGCTGACTTTGCGCGCAGTAGAGGGGTCTGGGTGGGGTAGGAGGGCTGTGGGTTTCCCTAGCCCAGGGCGAGTTCCGTTGGCTAGGCCCCTCCGTAATGCAGGCCATGTGTCACTCCACCCCACCTCTGTAGAGTGCCAAGTACAAGTATACATGCCCCTGTGTCATCTATGTGTGCAGATGACCACCAAAGCCATGTAGGGCAGATCCCAGGAATTGCATCTGTAGAGGCCAAGAGCACGGCGTAGTGCAGGGGGCTGCTGTGACTGTCTTGTCCGCCAACGGTAGCGGTAATCCATGCACTCAACCTGTCTTTCTTCTGTCGTTCCCCCCCCCTTTTTGTGCTCTCCCTGTTCTTGTGTGCATCACCATCATCAGGCGGAGGTACAGCGGCACCGGTGCACGAGGGAGCTGCATCCCACATGGCCATGGGGGGCCACACCACAGACTCTGAATACACCAGTGGGACGGAGGGCGAGGGGAGCTTCACGTCGGTCACCGGATCACCAAACAGCGACACGGACTCGTCCGCCGATGGGAGCTCCCTTGTGGTGGCGGCACCATCTGTGCCCCCCACTTCTACAGGTACAGCCGCCACCCCCCCTACCAGCACCGTCCTCCCAGCAGCACCTCAGCCTTCGCTCCCTGCCCGCTCACCCAGGAGGGTGGGCATCACCTTCGCCCCAGGCACCTCAGGCCTTGCCCCAGTCACCCCTGCTGCCCTCAGTGAGGAGGCCATTGACCTCCTCAGGTCACTCACTGTTGGGCAGTCTACCATTGTGAATGCCATCCAGGGTGTAGAAAGGGAGTTGCAACACGGTAATGCATTCCTGGAGGGCATTCATCCTGGTCAGGCTGCCCTTCATCGAACCCTGCAATCTCTGGCCTCAGCACTGATGGCAGCCATTGTCCCTGTGTCTAGCCTCCCCCCTCCAACTTCCTCCACCCAGACCCAATCCCCTGTACCCCAGCCTATCCCAAGCACGCCATCAGACAGGCATGCACACACCCCAACACACAAAAGTAGCTCTGGCAAACATAGGCACCACACATCCCACAGGCACTCACACAAGCATCACCCACATACAGACACAGCAACATCCACTGCCTCCACTGTATCCCCCTCATCGTAGTCTCCCTCCTCCCTACCAGTCTCGTCTAAACTCTCACCTGCATGCACTCCATCTACAGGCACTAGCACTCGCACCAGAACACCCAGCACCACACCCCGCTCACCTGCACTCACCACCCCCACTACCATTTACACGTCCCCTGTGTCCACTCCCAGTGTGTCTGTGACGCCCCCTCCCAAAGTACACAAACGCGGGCACCCACACACCCAACATCCATCCACCTCAAGACAGCCTCCAGTACCTGCACCTGCACCCAAATCACCTAAAGTTACACCTCCTACAACCACCTCCTCTTCCTCCACTCCCAGGCCCCCTCCAGCTACCCATCCCAGTCTTCGTCAGCAACTCTTCCTCAGCAACGTTGACCTCTTTGCCACCACCCCCACCCCTCCAATTCATAGGTCCCGTAGTAGCACCTCAGCCAAAAAAAGTCCAGTACCAGTGGTGCATGTTCAAGATGTGTGGAGTGCACCGTCCACCAGGGCAGCCAGTGTGACACGGAGCCAAAGCACTGCCAGTTCACCCCCTGTAAAGCACCTTAAGTTGGAAAGTGGCCGACGGGACAGGGTGAAGACTCCTGGCGGCAAAACTGCTCACAAGGTTCCCAGGGGGAGTGCCGATTCAGCTGTGACTCCTCCAAAGGTGGTGAAGGGCCAGAAGAAGTCTGCACAGTCTGGGAAGAGCAGCACGGCGGAGAAAGGCGCCATCCTTCCTGGCGGCCGGGACGCCACCGCCAGCACTGTCGTCACAGGTCCGGAGAGCACCGCCAGCGTCAGTGCCCAGGAGGGCAGCAGTATCGTCACTGGTCTGGAGACCACCGCCAGAGTCAGTGCCCAGGAGGGCAGCAGTATCGTCACTGGTCCGGAGACCACCGCCAGAGTCAGTGCCCAGGAGGGCAGCACAATCGTCACTGGTCCGGAGACCACCGCCAGAGTCAGTGCCCAGGAGGGCAGCACAATCGTCACTGGTCCGGAGAGCACCGCCAGCGTCAGTGCCCTGGAGGGCACCAGTATCGTCACTGGTCTGGAGACCACCACCAGAGTCAGTGCCCTGGAGGGCAGCAGTATCGTCACTGGTCCGGAGACCACCACCAGAGTCAATGCCCAGGAGGGCATCACAATCGTCACTGGTCCGGAGAGCACCGCCAGCGTCAGTGCCCTGGAGGGCCCCAGCAGCCACAGCCCCGCTGGGCAATGAGGGACCGTTATGCCACACACCAATGCACAGGTCAGAAACTGCAAAGTCAAGCACCGCTGAACAGGGCACAGACCGCCATGGTGAAGACCGCTGAACAGGGAAAAGACCGCCATGGTGAAGACCGCTGAACAGGGCAAAGCACCGCTGAACAGGTCAGAAACTGCAAAGTCAAGCACCGCTGAACAGGGCACAGACCGCCATGGCAAAGCACCGCTGTACAGGGAAAAGACTGCCATGGTGAAGACCGCTGAACAGGGCAAAGCACCGCTGAACAGGTCAGAAACTGCAAAGTCAAGCACCGCTGAACAGGGCTCAGACCGCCATGGCAAACCACCGCTGAACAGAGAAAAGACCGCCATGGTGAAGACCGCTGAACAGGGCAAAGCACCGCTGAACAGGTCAGAAACTGCAAAGTCAAGCACCACTGAACAGGGCACAGACCTCCATGGCAAAGCACTGCTGAACAGAGAAAAGGCCGCCATGGTGAAGACCGCTGAACAGGGCAAAGCACCGCTGAACAGGTCAGAAACTGTAAAGTCAAGCACCGCTGAACAGGGCACAGACCGCCATGGCAAATCACAGCTGAACAGAGAAAAGACCGCCATGGTGAAGACCGCTGAACAGGGCAAAGCACCGCAGAACAGGTCAGAAACTGCAAAGTCAAGCACCGCTGAACAGGGCACAGACCGCAATGGTGAAGACCGCTGAACAGGGCAAAGACCGACATGGCAAAGCACCGCTGAACAGGGAACAGACCGCCAAATCAAGCATCGTTAGCCCATGTGCAGCTCGGACAGTGACGGAACAGGAACTGTCACGGGGAGTCTGATGCAGTCTGGGCACCAGTCCCCCTCCAGAACCAGTGGAGACTGTTATCCACTTGAGAGACTGTGGCTTTGCACTCCCCAAAATGGTACAGTGGGCAAGCCACCCACTGTAGAGACTTGAGAGACTGTGGCTTTGCACTCCCCAGGATACATCAATGGGCATGGAGCCCCGTCGTGGATCTGGCGTGGTGCTGTAATCCGGCTGAGGTGCCCCCCCCCTTCCCTTCCCCCTGAGGTGCCTGTTGTATTTCTATCTGATGCCCCTGCAGTGTTCTCTCCGTTTGTGGCAGGTATCTAGTGTGGGCCTCGCCAATGCATTTTGGGCCCGGTGGTGCACGGACATTGATATGTGCATACCTGCACTACTAATCGTAATGTATCAATTCTGGAATGTGTATATATATCTGTATATATTAGCTTACTGTATTTTTATACATTACAATGTTTGAACTGATTTCCTTTTGTCTTTGCATTCTTCCGGGGGGGTTGGGGGTTGTTACTGTGCTGTTTGGACATGCATTGGTGTGTGTGTTGTAGTGGGTGAGGGTGGGGTTGGGGGTGGGGGTATTGCGTGTGTGTCCCCCTGACTTTTGCCTCCCCCTCCACTATGTCATAGGTGCAGTACTCACCGTTGTCTTCGGCGCCTACGTAGATGGTGATCGTAGAGGAGCAGAAAGACAAGCGCAGGGATTATTTGTAGTTAGGGCTCCATGGTGGCCTCCTTCCTCGTGGAGTGTGTTCAGGTGAGCGTTTTCCCATTGCAAAAGCTGTTTCCGCCGTGTTTTATCAATGGTGAATCTGCCCCGTTGAAGGTGGCGTATTGGCGGGTTATGATACTGTGGGCGGTACATTGTCTTCCGCCTGTCTGTTGGCGGTGACCGCCGCGCTGCTTGTCTGAACCGCCGTGGCGGTAGGAGTGTTAAAGTGGCTGTCTATGCTGGCGGTTTCCGCCACGGTCATAATTCCCCTTTTTTCCGCCGGCCTATTTGCGGTATTACCGCAGCTTTAACACCGTCCGCCAGGGTTGTAATGACCCCATTTGTATTTTACAGCACATTTTTCATTAGATATTCAATTGTATTTGTTTTTAAAGCATAGTAAATGATGACCTTGCATTGCACCAGGATACAGCAATCTTTATTGGGGTCCTTCAATGATTTCCTCACCATCATAGTCTAGCATGGACTCTTATCTCTCCATAACCCCTCTCTCACATGCATTTCATTTGTTTTATAGAGCCTTGCTTACCAGTGTTGGGTGTTGGAGCACTTTATATTGCACACACATACAGGAACAATGACTCATGCATGTGTAAATCAGTGTATAGGAAATTATGACAAAGGGGATTACAAGTTGTAGGGTCCACATGTCATCCATACTGGTAGGCATTTTTTAAGAGTGCTTGGTCTGGGGAATCATAAACTCAGGATTCCAAATGTAACACAGTGGTTAGGGTTGACTTTACTAATAACAATTCACTTCTGCCCAAACAAACCATTTTTAGCAAAATTAGGATAATCAAAGAGGGAGAAAAAACATAACTTTCTATCCAGCACCATGCGGTTTGGATGCAACTCTTTGATGGCAGTTCATGGTTCACAGTGCTAGATTATGAATGTAACTTTTGAACTGCACAGTAATAAAAGGAGCTCTGTGACAAAAGCAGTATCCCACTGAGCTATGCTCATAAAATACTGTTCTGTGACCTGCTTAGAACACGTTCTTTGCAGCAGCAGACATATTCACCCTTTGCCCCTACCTTAGATAAATCAAAACTGCCACAAGACAAAACCCCATCTCTCTCCAGCAGGTACATTAATCGTCAGAGTTGTTTTGGCATTTTTTTTGTTCCTTGAAAACTGTTGGATACACAAGGAACTTTTTCAGTGCTATTAAAACTCCTGCACTCATACAAAACTGCACCCCCAGTAACAAAAGCAGTCCCCCACCCTTCCAGCCTACTGGTGAAATGCCTGATGCCAGTTCAGCCTTGCATTCCTGAACTGGAGGTAGCAGAACACTTGAGATTTAAGTAGGTTTAATTCCTATAGATATTGTGATGAAGTGTTGGCACATGTATTTGACATCAGGGCACCCAAGTACTTAAAGATGCCTTGCAATGTCTATTAGGTTCCAGGATACGCAAAAAGCAAATAAACCTGTGATTAGGGATCCAGATGTACAGAGCTTTTTTGTGTTCACAAACGGGATTTTCAAATGTACAAAGGCCAAATTGCGATTTAGTAACCTGTTACCAAATCGCAGTTTGGGATTGTGGGGCCAGATGTACGCAGGTAGTCATTTGTGATTAAGAAGTAGCACATTTTTGAGGTTCTATATTTGGTAATTGCAAACACCAATGTACAAATTTGTCTTTGACACGTTTTGCGAATCCCAGCTAGTTGCAAATATACCTACCTCATAAATAGTAATGAGGTAGGTGTCGGTTTGCAACCCATTGGAATCACAAAACTGAAATGGGTGGTGGCCTGATGGGATCAGCAGACCGCCATGTCTGTGATTGCTTTTGAATAAAGCAATCTTTTTGTAATGCAGCCCAGTGTTCTGTGTTTTGATCTACTATATGGTTTAAACGTTTGCCAGTGCTAAGGAGCAATTTTGGAGTTTCATTTTCTTATGTTGTTGATAGTTATTTTTGCAACGCCTCATGATCATCAACATTAGTACAGATTTGCGCAACTAACAGTGTTTCCTTTGCATTAGTATGTACTGTGTTAGGCACCTGCAGATTGGAAGGACAGGGTTTCATTCCTTTTTGAATTATGGTATGCTAGTTTTTAATACATAGTGCAAAACTGTATGTCTTACCATAAATCTGATAATGGAATTAAGTAAAAATGACAGTAGTTCCTGTGTGAAAGTATTCAGACATCAGAGGGCCACTGAGTGTCTTGTGGCTGACTATGGTATGAGCACCAACTTTCTGCACACCCACAGCACTTTGGTAATACATAACCAACTCTTTACCCTCTTCTGTAATACAGCTGGACTAGTGCTTCATTTGCTCTGGGACAGTCTCAGGTGCATTTCATCATTTTCATGGAACTGTGTCCCAATGTAAATGAAAGAACATATTGCGTCTCTGTTCACTTCATATTATAGATGCAGGCACTGAGGCAATGATCTGTCAAAAGGCGCATGGATAATGACTCCCTGTGACCCCAGGGCAAGCTGCACACCCATTTGAAAGGTACGCTGCATTGCTGCCTGCAAAGTGAAAGATGGAGCTACTGTTTCAAACAGTCAGTCTACCTTTCACTAATGCTCCTTTGCACACTGAGTTAAAGGTGCACTGAGGTGTGGTCCAAGGGCATTAATCAACATTCTGCCCTGGAGGTGCAAAGGGCATGTGGGCCTTCTATGTGCACCCCTGGGTACTATAGTATTACAGAAAGGACAACACACGCTCCTACTGCTCCTTTTGTAATACTGATATAACTGGCACACATGTAGTGCTAGTTCTATGTTGAGAGGAAGTTCCATCATTTGCATCGGACATTGCCCCATGTAAATGACGGAGTGACTTTTTCTCTGCATCAACTCCCTATTACGAATGCAGGAGCAGAGATAAATAGATCCTTAGGAGGGGCACTGAGAGTAGGCCACAAAATGGTAGCACACTGTTAGTGCACTGCATGAAAGAAACCACTTGCAGGGGCAAACAGAGTCCCATGGATCTCCTGAAGTCCCCCTGCCGGCAGATGCAGTCACTCATGACACCCACCTGCAAGGGGATCTTTGTCCCCTCTTTAAAGTGTTTGCAGTGTGAAACATAAAGTGGCTGGTAAGGAGCTGCTGTCTTTCACTGAATGTGATGCTGCCATGGTATTCTTGACAATAGGGTGCACTGTCCCAGTGTGCGCAAGGTGCTCCTTTTGAAAGGTGTGCCTGCTAGAAACCGGGGCAGAAACCTTATGTCAAGGTCAGTGCATTCTTTAAATATTATTGCCCCAGGATTTATTTTTCTTTCCTTTTTATGCATGTATGATTTGTTGGGAATTGCTTGTGGTGTTCCTGTCAGTGGAGATGGGCCACCTCAAACAACAAATATGCATGTGATGTGCCCATGTAAGTTATACATTTGTGAGAGTGAGTCAGAAAGGGAACCTAGATTTTTTTAACTAAATTTTATTACCATGTAAGGTGTTGGATCTGGCAGTGAGATACTGGAAAGTGTTTGTGTGTCATTAAAAATGATAACCTCAGTGGTGGTTGCAAATTGTCGTTTTATCATTCTGCTTGGTTTTGCATTTATTTGAAAGCTTTATTCTAGCTATGAATGGCTTTTATTGAGGTATTAGAGATATCTTGCTTTTGCCTACCCAATGTACGTCCAAGAAAATGACCATGTTCCCATGTGTCTGTTACCAGGTGCTAGTGAGTACCTCTTGTGGTCCTACCTTCTACTCCAGTACAGAATGCAAGACAGCAGAACAAGGGTACAACCATTCATGTACTGGAACAAGAAATGTGGTGGAGCATATTTTCAGTATACTGAAGTTAAGGTTTTTTTGACTATACATTTCAGGAGGTTCTCTACAATACAAACATTTTTGTTTTGATATTAGTTTAGCTTGCAGTGATACTGATGAAGCTGAAATTAAGGTTTTACATTTATTAGCGCATAACCATAGTGTAGCGATAATCAAGTGTGACTTTAATCGAACTAAATAAGATTGTACGGGGGCAAATATGCCCTCAGCGTAGTTTGCCAACATTTATAAGCGTGCTTCATATAACGTGATGTATTAGAATTGTACTAGTTTGACATAATCGTAAACGTGAGCCATGATTTGCTTGTTAGAAATGCTTTAGCTTAGCATAACTTTAGTGGAGGCTTTGGCCTAGCTGCCGTGTCTCACGGTTTAGATGCTCGTATTTTTCCAATGTGCTAATAAACGTGTATTCTTGCTTGAAGCTGTACTTTTCCAGTGAGATCGTTCACATGCTTATCTTAAGGTTTCGTGCCAGCCTGGCATCTTTTTTCTTCACTCCAAGGTCAATCTGCAGGTGCAGACAATGGACGCTCTGAAAGTGAGTTAATTGGTAAAATATGTTGCAACTTACGTTCCCGACTCCAAGGATAATGTATGCTTAAGTAAAAGCTTGAGAACTGTTGTTTTTGATTGGACAATTTGAAGCTAACCTATGAACCCTCCAATGGAAGACCCTACTGGATTTGAACTGTTGTCTATTTAAACCAGGTGCACAAGGAGAAAGTAGCGAGAGCGCGCACCCATTACGAACTTTACCAGCCATTTTGAGAGACATTACGAGAGACATCGCCCATACCTGCCATTTTGCAGGACGTTGGCCATTATGGCCCATCTTGCTGACTTCGTCATTTTGTCGTCTTCTAGAGACTTTTAAGAAATTCTCGCCCTAGAGACTTTAACTTTGATTTGCCCTTTGCATGAAGTATTAGCCTTATCTTGCCGCTGTGAGGCAATTGCCCCGTCCACCCTGCCCCTTTGCCCCGTCCCATGCTGATCGGAACCGGTACCCATGCTGATCGAAACCGGTACCTGTGAGACGAAGACTTCCTTGAATGCTGATTGAATTTGGTAAATATGAAAGGAAATTGTACAATTGCATTGTGTTTTCTTTTTAGGTAACCAACTGCTGATTTTTGATAAGAGCCCTAGTTAGGAGTTTTCCAAATTAATGTTGCTAAATTATTTTTGCATGAAGTCCCACATGCTGATGCTGATTTGAGGTTAGATGAGGATTCATTTGATGCACGATGCAATTTGAGACCTTGTTATGCTGACTAAATGTATGCAATTAGCCCATTACAGATTGTAGTTTTAGTGGTTTGCATTGCCATTATAGAAGGCATTGTTATTCAAATGCTGCATAGATTGCATCTGTTTCGTCGTTATGGACAGCTATTAATGTTCATTTACATATATCATTTGGTGTTGAGACACATCTATATTGTGCTAGCTTTGTTAATATAGGGAAATAAATTCATTAACTTTGCATAAACTGGTGTGGTTATTCATGACCGAAAGGTCATGGTTTCGCCGAAATGTATTCTGGATTAATTGTGAAGTGTCATGTTGATCGGGGAATTGCTTATGTTCGTTATTGATTATTGATTATTGATTTTGATTGATTTCTTCTGGGTAAAGAGGGTCCCACTTGATCAAAAGATTCATCGACCCAAGAGCGTCCAACTACAGGTAAATTGTTAGGCTGGAAACGCTCTATCAGTAGATGGTAGCAGAGGACGGTTCCGCTCTTTGGGACCCCGTACTCTTAAAGTACATGGTGTTGAATTAACGGTTTCGACTTTTGAGATCCCACTCGAGAAGTTGAATTGGATTTTTCTTGGGTAAAACAGATTGACAGAATGATGATGGGCTAAGTCCCTCGCGACTTTCCCGGGATCTCGGAGCTTGCGAATGGAGAGAACGGAGGTGTGAGATCAGCGTTGGTGGTACTAGTGACGGTATGAGTGAAGTTAGGATTTTGCGCTTGCACAGCTTATTGCCGCAGATTGTGTGAAAAGGTTGCGAGGATCTTAGAGAATAGCGGAGGTGCGACTCCGAGTGTAGAAGTAGGGAAGTCGTCGAACTTCATGTGCGTGTGGCGCTTTGTGCAGAAAAAGGTCCACGTGGTTGTTGTTGTTGAGACGGGCCCTGCGAGGTCAAGAGACTCCGGAGTATGTTGAAAAGTGTATGAGACACTTGTTTTATGTTGTGGTCTGGTCGGTTTAGTAGGTTGATCGGGCGTGGTCAACGAGTCGGTACGTGTGTTAAGGGAATGAAAGAAACTTCGACTTCGGGCTTTGACAAATTCTAAGTGCACTAGAATAGATCACTGACAAGTTGAGAGCAGAGTCTGCGGGTCAGATTTGCTTGCGAAAGTGGGGACCGAGAAAGATGGAATAACTGCCGAGGCTAGTGAAAAATCCCTAAGGTCCTGAAGCGATTGTGTTACCCTTCCTGTAGTAAACCGACAGATCTGTTTTATTAATTTTTTTGGTTGCTCGCGATACATGCTAGAAGTTGTTACGAGAGGAGCTGAGTGAAGGAGGACGAGCCGCGAGACTTTGTCAGCCGTAGTGTGTGTGAGTGTGACGTCACTAGGAGCCGCGCTGGGATAGGTTGGTTGCAGAGAAGGGTCGCGCACGGATTGGACGCAGTCCGTGGGGCTCGATTGGAAGGGGAAAGGCAAGCGAAGAGTATTCCGGGAATTAAAGTCACCCTATTGATTACAAACTTTGTGAAATAAAAGACGAGAAAATGAAATTTTTTAAAGCGTTAAAGAGTGCGATGAAGGGAGAGTCTTACATTAAAGCGAGCGTAGGAGAGGAGACGCCGCCCGAAGGTACACCAGCTTACATTGTAATGGAGGAAAAGGGGGTAGCTCCGTGCCTTTGGCTAAAGCAATGGCACAAGCTGACAGAGAAACATGGGAGCGTAGCGTTCCCGATTCATGGGACATTCAATATAAGGATTCTAGAGAATTTGAGATTCGCGATGTACGACATGAAGGTACCTCCAAGGCCAGCACAGTTTTAGGCTCTAGCGATTTGGGAACTAATGGCTAGACAGCAACAGCAAAAGAAGTTCGAGACCAGGATGAGAAAAGTAGAAAAGACACTAGCGGACGCTAGGTGGGACAATGCACAGAAGGTGTGGAGGTCAGATGTATTGCAGGGGATAAAATTGTTTCCCGCAATTGCTAAGGAAGAAGAAGAGACAGGCAAGAAAGCTACCTGTAAGACAAATAGGAGGTGGTCCAAAGATAGAGAAGATGAGTCAGATGATGAGGAGTTCATCATGCAATTGCTGAACGACCGTCCACCGCCTTATGCAGAGAGTGGACAAGGTCCAAGTACCAGTTCTGCCCCTCCGGCACCGGTACCGAATAATTAAACTCCGAATTCAGAAACGCCATCGGCATCTAAGGACCCGAGTTTAGTGTTCACCCCGCAGATACCGCAGGTTAGGAGAATATACCCAGATGTACCTATATTGAAACCAGCAGAAAATTATCAGCCGCAGGTCCCAAGGTACTACAGCAGTGACAACAGTGCAGGAATGATTCTAGATCCAACCGTAATGGGAGTACAGAATGGTTGCAACCCAACGTTGGCACAAGCTGAATCAACTCAGTTTTTGATGCCTCAAAAGCAGATGCAGGGGGGAACAGCACATGCTCAGATGACGGGGAGTCAGATGGGCATGCCGGCAATGATGACCCATGGTGTGGGAATGAACATGCCTCAGAACCTGGGGAATGGACAGAACCCAGATGCGATAACCCTACCCATTACCGTAGGTCCTCCGGTACCTTTGTATAACCAGCCTAACTTAGGTATGAGCGGTCAAGGATCAATGCTGCAGAATGGGACAGAGAGGAGGTGCATAGAAAACACTCCACAGGTAACTCCGATAGCGGCTCAGCCAACTGGATCTGGGTCCTTGATGGAGTTTAGTCCCATATGTGCTTAGTCAACAGTGGTGAGGTCGAGTCCCCCACTGATAATACCTCTAACATCGAACACTGAAAAGTTGCCGCAACCATCAATGGCAGTCGATGTGAATGCTACACTGATGGGGTTGAATGCGCAACAGCTAACACAGTGGTTCAACAGTCTGAATTCCACACAAAGCTCAACAAGTGGGAAGGGGGAAGACTACCTGAATAGGGTAAGGTTGGGCATGGAAGCAGAAGAGTTGGTGGAAGGGACTATGGGTGTGAATAGGCTAGAGTCCTACTCGGAAGAAGAGCTGAGGTATCTATGTCCCAGGATTACGAGAGAAGTGAACAAGGTACACAGAAGGTTGCAAGAAATAGCTGACAAAAACGGGATTGAGATAGACAAGACAAAACACTTGAGCAGGAGCTATAGATTGGATTTCGGGACCACAGACTTTGAACACATGAGGTCAGCAGGCATGAAGACGCACCTTAGAGAATTGCTGCAGAGTGCACAAGTGTGGAGGTGCTTAGACAAATGGGAAAGCAGGTGGGCGAAGAAAAAGGAAAAGAAGAAAGACAGTGTCCCAGAGCATAAGGAGAAAAGACCACAGAGTAGTGATGCGGTAACAATGTTACCAATGAGGGAGACAGCTGGGGGAAAATTAGTACATGTACCGTGGCACAGAAGTGACATTCAGTCTTTTACGGACGATTTTCCCAAACTGAGAGAGAAACCGATTGAATGGTATCAACAGACTGATAGGTTTGTGAAGCTTGCAAAATGTCTTTGGGAAGACCTGAACACCCTTTTTGAGATTGTGGTTCCGGCAGATTTGTGGGAGGAATGCAAAAGGGCTGTAGGTTGGCCGACAAGTGAACCAGAGAGAGACAGGGATACGGGTGCACCATCACCTATGGTGATGAGCTTGTACCACAAGGTGATTGAGCACTTGAAGACGAAGGTTGCAGCGAAAAATGTGGATTGGCAGAAGATTGATAGAACTGCCCAAGAGGCTAAGGAGTCGATTCATGGTTACTATGAGAGGTTGTTGAAGGCGTTCAAGAACTACAGTGGCACGGAAACAATAGAGGCGAAGGACATGCTTCATTTTGTGTTTAGGTTTGTGGAAGGGCTGAGACCAGAGATAAGTCAGATGATAAAGACACATTTGATTTGTTGGCAGTCGAAACCGATTGATGAGGTGTTGACCTATGCGAAATACTGTAGCGACGAAATTGAAGTGAAACAGAAAAGGTTGAAAGAGAAGGTGATGATGATGCAGCTTAAAGCAGCTCAGACAGGTTTGCAAGGGTTGCAAGGGTTCCAACAGCAGATACCGCAACTGCAGCCGCAGCCGCAGGGAAATATGGTGTTCCAGCCACAGGCGAGAGGCAGAGGCAGAGGAGGTTTTGTGAATAATGGTCCGGATTTGAATACTGTGGTGACTCCGAATGGTATGCAGGCAATGAAAAGGGTGATGCCGTGTCACGCGTGCGGAATTGTCGGACATTGGAAACGCGAGTGCCCAATGATGGTGCAGGAAGGTGCAGGTGCAGGTGTTGGTCAGCAAAACAATGATGTCAATGCATTCCAGACAATGAGGGGACCGAAAATGAGAGGTCCAAACCCAAATTTTCAGACCATAAATCAGCTGCAAGGATTACAGCCTATGCAGCCGCAGCAGATGCAAATGCCCCGTATGCAGATGACGCAAATGCAGCCAATGCAACAGCAGTTACCCATGGTACCTAATCAGCAAATGCAAATACCCTTGGCACCAATTTGTCAGCAGCAAGTGATGGTTCCTCCACAGGTCTCGAGTCAGGTGATGAATACAAATGGCACAGTACAACAGTTCCCATTACACAGTGAGAGTGGAATAAACAATGTATGGGAGAGTGAAAGTTCAGATGAGGAGGGAAATTGTGTGCTTGCAGCATCCTTGGAAGTTGATTAAAAGGGTCCATATGTAGAAGGAAAAGTTATGGGTCATCGTGTTTCATTCTTGGTGGACACAGGAGCCACACGTTCAACTGTTAGGAGCATTGAAGTCCCAAATTTTCCCCTCTCAGGGAGAACAGTTCAAGTGGAGGGAGTAGCAAACAGGTACCTGACGAACCCAATCACGGATCCAGTACCAATCAGCATTGGTAACTATCAAGGGTTACATCATTTTGTGGTATGTGACTCAAGCCCGATAGCACTGTTAGGGAGAGACCTATTGTGCAAATTGGGATGTTCGATTATGTGTTCGTACGATGGAATAAGAATTCAGACGAGCAGTGATGGGGAAGAGGAGGACAGTGTAGAAGGGGACGAGATGGAAGTTGTCGATGAAAATTACCCTCTGATTACCCTTCTTCCGATGTTAACTGAAGAAGATATTCCAGCTGAATTAAGGGAAAAGGTCAGAAAAGAAGTGTGGGATATGACAGGAAAGGAGGTGGGATTGGTGAAAGGAGTGGAACCAGTGAAAGTGACAGTAAAACCCAATATAACCTTTCCCCAGACCCCACAATACCACATGGCACAAGACACCCTCATGAAAGTCGCCCAACTCATTGACGAGTTTGTAAAACAGGGAGTGCTGAAAGAAGTGTTGAGCAGTCCATGTAATTCACCAATCATGGGACTAATAAAGCTGAGTGGAAAGGTCCGAATAGTGCAGGACTTGAGGAAAATAAATGACATCATAGTCAAATGCTGCCCTGTAGTACCGAATCCAGCTGTGATAATGTTCCAAGTCCCTTGCGATGCCGAGTGGTTCTCAGTCATCGACTTGTCACAAGCATTCTTTTCAGTGCCTCTTCATGAGGACAGCCAATTTCTCTTTTGTTTCAAATTCTTAGACAGAGTTTACAGTTGGTGTTGAATTCCTCAAGGGTTTTCTGAGTCACCGTCAATTTTCAATCAGATACTAAAGAAAGACTTGGAAGCGTTAGAATTGCCATTCGAGTCAGTCCTAGTACAGTACATTGATGACTTACTGATTGCAGCTAAGCCAGAAAGTGGCTGCACAGGTGATACTATTGCCCTACTGAACCATTTGGGAAGGAATGGACACAAGGTGTCTCCTTCAAAGTTGCAGTTCTGTCAGAAGAAAGTGAAATATTTGGGTCACCAAATAGAGAAAGGGTCACGGAGAATAATGAAGGAAAGAATAACAAGTGTACTTCAAATGAGTCCACCAAAGACAAGGAGTGAGGTGAGGAAGTTTTTGGGGATGGTGAGCTACTGTCGCCAGTGGATTCCCAACTTCTCGACTCTAGCAAAGCCTTTACTGAAACTGACCCAGAAGGATGCATTGGATGAAATAGAGCTGAAAGGAGATGAGATGGATGCTTTTATTGAATTGAAAGAATGCATGTGTAGGGCTCCAGCTTTAGGTATGCCTGATTACACAAAGCCTTTCACATTGTTTTGTCATGAACGTGATGCATGTTCTCTGTCTGTCTTGACCCAAGCCCATGGTGGCGTAAACAGACCAGTAGCATATTTTTCAGCTACTTTGGATCCGGTCGCAGCAGCACTCCCAGGGTGTTTGCGCGCCGTAGCAGCAGTTGGTATCAGCCTCACTCAGAGTGAAGGAATAGTGATGGGACATCCATTAACAGTCATGGTCCCTCACTCGGTTGAGATACTTTTGACCCGCTCCCGAACTCAACACATGACTGGAGCAAGACTCACAAGGTATGAAACCATAATTCTGGGCTCACCGAATGTGCAGCTGAAAAGGTGCACTACGTTGAATCCAGCAACCTTGCTTCCCGGAGAAAATGCTGAAATTGAGAACGCTGAAGACGTCGAGCATGACTGCCTTCAGGTGACTGAATTTTGCACAAAACCCCGACCTGACATTAAGGATACCAAGCTTGATGAAAATGACCAAATTATTTTTGTTGATGGGTCATGTTTAAGAGATGCATTGGGAGTATTGAAAGCAGGATATGCTGTATGTACTGTAACAGGTGTCTTGGAAGCGTCCTGGCTTCAAGGAGTCTATTCTGCACAAGTAGCAGAGCTTGTAGCCCTTACCAGAGCATGTCAACTGTCTACATTGATGAAGGTTACCATTTACACTGATAGTCAGTATGGGTTTGGAATTGTGCACGACTTTGGGCAACTATGGTCACAGAGAGGTTTCCTGACTTCTTCAGGGTCCCCAGTGAAAAACGGGGAGAGAATAAGGGAATTGTTACACGCCATTCAAATGCCAGCCGAAATTGCAGTGGTAAAGTGCAGTGCTCATACAAAAGGACAGGACTATGTTTCCTTGGGAAACGCATATGCGGATCAGGTCGCAAGATTTTGTGCCTTGAACTGTATATTGCTCAGGGATGAATGGAATTCAATAAGCGAGCCAGAGCTTGAACCAGCTGAAGCATTTGCTTTAAAGGTCGTGGATACAATGGACGAACTAAAAGCATTACAGAATAGTGTCAGGGAGGATGAAAAGGCTTCCTGGATTAAATCCCAATGTACACAGAGACCAGATGAGTTATGGGTTTCAAATGAGGGAAAATATGTTTTACCAAATTGTCTCTTATCGCAGCTAGCGCGGTTCTATCATGGGCAGGCTCACCTAGGGAGAGATGCCATGATAAGATTGTTCAAAACTGATTGGTTTAACCCCAGATTTCGTCAAGCTGCAGAAGCAGTTTGCCATCGTTGTGTCATTTGCCAGCAGATGAACCCAGGAAAGGGAACAGTTGTGAACGCGAGCCACATTGGCAGGGCCAGTGGCCCGTTCAGCAGAATGCAGATGGACTTTATTGAGATGCCTGTGCATGGAGGTCTGAAGTATGTGTTGGTGATTGCGTGCATTTTTAGTCACTGGATTGAGGCATACCCTACACGTAGAAATGACAGCCTTACAGTTGCAAAACTATTGTTGAGGGAGTTGATACCACGTTTCGGATTCCCGATCTCTTTAGAATCAGATAGGGGAAGTCACTTCAATAACGAGGTGATAAAGTTACTTTGCGAAGCGCTGAACATTGAGCAAAAACTGCATTGTAGCTATCGCCCTGAAGCATCAGGACTGGTGGAGCAAATGAATGGTACACTGAAATCAAGAATGGCGAAAATATGTGCATCGACAAATTTGAAATGGCCTGATGCATTGCCTTTGGTGTTAATGTCAATGAGAAACACCCCTGACAGAAAGACTGGATTGTCCCCGCACGAAATACTCATGGGCAGGGCTATGAGACTTCCTGCAGTTCCCGCAAACGCGCTTTTGAATATTACAGATGATATGGTGTTAGACTACTGCAAAGGTCTGGCTGACGTGGTTCGCTCTTTCTCTCACCAGGTGGAAGCAACCACCTTGCCACCGATCCAAGGTCCAGGACACACACTGAAAGCAGGTGACTGGGTCGTGATAAAGAAGCACGTGAGGAAGTCGTGTTTGGAACCCCGTTGGAAAGGCCCTTTCCAAGTGATCCTGACAGCAACTACCGCTGTGAAGTGTGCGGGGGTTCCAACTGGATTCACGCCAGTCACACAAAGAAAGTGTTGTGTCCCACGGATGAGGAAGTTGAAGCGCTGAAACTGCCAGTACCTGATAATAAAGTGTCGAGCGCTGAGACCGAGCAAAACAGAACTGGAAGCGAACAGGCAGACATAGAGGAGAGAGAAATATTCTCTGAAGACGAAGCAACAGACTCACTTGGGGAAGACCAAGGAGAAACCTCAGACAGCGACGAAGAAGCTGAGGGCGACAAAGAACCTGAAGCAGCTGAAGGTAACAAAGAGCCTGAAGCAGCTGAAGGTAACAAAGAGCCTGAAGCAGCCGAAGGTGATAAAGAGCCTGAAGCAGCTGAAAGTGACACAGAGCCTGAAGAAAGTAACGGTGACAAAGGGCTCGAAAGAGGTGGAAACGCAGGAGAGCCTGATCAGAGGAGGGCTTTCCCAGAAGCAGACGGTACAGAAAAAGAAAAGCAAAACGTGATTGTCTCCCCAGAAGGAGGGGACAAGGCAGAACAGAACGAAACTGTCCAAACTTCTTCAGAAGAGATCGCAGGTCCATCAAATGGACACGGTGCAAAGAAAAGACAAAGTAGATCGCCAGTAAAACTAGGAACAAGAGAAAAGTTAAGTGACAAAGGGCCAAAAGTGAAAGAGAAAAGAAAGGAAGTGTCTGTCGTGGTACCAACCTCAAGTGAAGGAAAAGACTTGACCAAAGAGGAAAGTACCAGTGAGGCAGAGTCAAAGAGAGATGCAAAATTGAAAAGGAAAAGGATACCGAACAGAAGATATTCTGGTCCTGAATGGGCATATGTAGTCGATGACGATTGGACTGACGAATTTGTATCTCTCAGCCTCGAGAACGAAGAAGAAGAGATACCAATAGAAAAGAAAAGTTTTATGGACACTGTTGATTGAAAAACAGATAAATGACATTGCTTGCTATAATCTAACGTGATACAACCAGCTGAGACATTGCTAAACCGGATGAGACATTTGCTAACCTGATAAGACTTTTGAAAACCTGATTGACTCTTAAACACGATTTGAGACAACGTGCCAACTGAAAAAAAAACAAAACAAAAAAAAAAAGAGAGTGAGTTATTGAACTTTGAAAAAAAAAAAAAAAAAAATGAGTTATTGCAGAGTTGAAACTGAGTCATTGCTGAATTGAGACAAATGCTGCTAACCGATAAGTGACTTGGCTCCTGAAGAAAACTGTGTGAACATTGCGCTCGTTCAGCTTTGTAACTGATTGCTAAATCGTTTCTTTTACAGGTGCTTCTAGCTCTCTGATTCTATACAGATCATGACGCAAAACAGTAGAAAGAAATATTGTAAATATGTGTGTATAGGCTTGGTAATTGCATGTGTACTAATAATAATGGCAATAGTGCTTGGAATGCATGGCAAGGGTGAGAATGAGAAAATTGATGCTTCTACTTTTGCTCCTGTTACTGTCACTGAACTAACCGCACTGAAAAGACTAGAATTAGATGAGAGACACTTGCATGATAAAAAGGAGCTTTCGTATAATGTTTTCTATCGCTTGCTAACAGAATATGTTGAGACTATGGATGCGAAAGATTGTTATGTGTGTACACAGATACCGACATCGGTAACGGAAGGGGTGACTTATCATCACATGCCTCTTACATATGGGATTACATGTAGTATAGTAACTTCTAGATTTTATGGTCAAACCAACATACAGTATTTTTACTCAAATTATGATGTTACCTTTGCATATGTTCCTATAATCACACAGCTTAGCCAGATTGCTAAAGATTGGGATGCTAAAATAATGAGGGAATTTTTCGAGCCAATGCTACCTTTTGAAACAGCTCACGCTCATAGGGAGAATCTTACCTGCTTACCTCTCTGCAGTAGAAATAAGCTTTTTAGATCGCACAGATGATGGAAGGGCACACATGAATGCGAAATTAGAAAATGAGCTACATAAGAGGACTTCAGTAGATAATTATGCTTTTGCTGCAATAAAGACACAAGGGAGAATAGCTTTAGATGCTTGGCATGTAGGGAAATTTTTTATATATCGAGGTGAATCTTATTATGACAACATTTTTGTAGGAGCGAGTGAGTGTAAACATACGTTTATCTTTAAAGCCAAATGGACATTCATGCTGAACGCACTTGACCCTGTCATACCAGGTGTATATTACATTTGTGGGCATAATGCCTATTATCGTCTTCCAAAGGGATGGTGGGGGAGATGTTATTTGGGTATAGTGTTCCCAAAGGTTTATCAACTGGATGACCTATCGATGATTCCAAAGACATCTGGATCCCATCGTATCCAGAAAAGAGAGACCGCAGCTGCTGTGGTAGGAGATATATTTGGAGCCATGATTCCTTCATTGGGAGTTGTGTTGAATTCCATCAAAATAAGAAAGTTGTCTACTATAGTGGATAACATGTTGACAAAGTTTTCAGGTGCTATAATCCTGATAGATGCTGAACTTGCAGCGGAAAGAGCTATGACTCTTCAAAACAGGCTTGCCTTAGACATTCTTTTAGCAAAGGATGGCGGCGTTTGCAAAATGCTTGGTGCACGACACTGTTGCACGTATATACCAGATAATAGTGTGAAGATTAAAACAATGCTTGCTAATCTAACAAAGGAGAGTGCAGATTTGAAGGAACTGAAAGAACTAGGAGTGTGGGAGAAAGTTGGAAAGGGACTTGCTTCAGTGGGAAATTGGCTTGGTGGCAGTTGGAATGGAATCTTGCTAAAAATAATACAGGGAATATTAATAGTACTGATTTGCATAGTTGGAATTTGGGGAATAAAAAGAGGAATAATAATGATCATGGAAAGAATTAAAAGAAGGAAGGAAGAGAAAATGATGAAAAGAATGGCAGAAGAATACAAAGCAAGGACAAGGGGAACTAAAAGGCAGAGAGAACTGACAGAATTTTAATGGAATCAAATTTGTGGGAATAGTTTTGTGTGATGACAAGTAGTCATCAGAGGAGGGATTGATGAAGCTGAAATGAAGGTTTTACATTTATTAGCGCATAACCATAGTGTAGCAATAATCAAGTGTGACTTTAACCTCTTCTGTGCCTTGGACGAGATGATCTCGTCCAAGGCTACAGTTCCCCTGTGCCTTGGACGAGATCATCTCGTCCTAGGCACAGGGGAACTTGGGGGCGCGCTAGCGCACCCCCCGTGCACCCCCCTCCCCCCCCAGGCGGGGATGGAAGGGGAAGACCTTCCCCTTCCACCCCCGCCCCCCCCCCACGGCAATCCGATGACGTCAGCGCGCGCACAGCGCGCTGACGTCATCTAGTGTTGCCGGGCGCGCTGGAAGCCATTTGCTTCCAGCGCGTCTACCGAGGAGGACACGAAAGGTGAGTCCTCTTCGTTTTTGGGGGTCGGGGGTGGTGGGAAACAGACACGGGGGAGCAGGAATCTCCACTAGCCACCAGGGATTTATTTTTTTCAATATTTTGGGGGCGACCCCTTGGGCAAGGGTCGCCCCCCCCCGGGGGCAATTATTTTTAGTATTTCGCCCCCCCCCTGGGGGCAGATCCGCCGTTTTTTCGGCGGATCTGCCCCCAGGGGGGGGCGAAAACCACTAGACACCAGGGATAGTGTTATTTTGCCATAATTTTGGGGGCGACCCCTTGGGCAAGGGTCGCCCCCCCCCGGGGGCAATTTTTTTTTGTATTTCGCCCCCCCCTGGGGGCAGATCTGCCGATTTTTCGGCGGATCTGCCCCCAGGGGGGGGCGAAAACCACTAGACACCAGGGAAAATGTATTATATTTATTATTTTGGGGGCGACCCCTTGGGCAAGGGTCGCCCTCCCCCGGGGGCATTTTTTTATTGTATTTCGCCCCCCCCTGGGGGCAGATCTGCCGATTTTTCGGCGGATCTGCCCCCGGGGGGGGGTGAAAACCACTAGACACCAGGGATATAGTATTTTATGTTTATTTTGGGGACGACCCCCTTGGGCAAGGGTCGCCCCACCCCGGGGGCAATTTTTTTTTGTATTTCGCCCCCCCCCCCCGGGGCAGATCCGCTGAATTTTCGGCGGATCTGCCCCCGGGGGGGGCGAAAACCACTAGACACCAGGGATTTTATATTTTGTGTATGTTTTGGGGGCGACCCCTTGGGCCAGGGTGGCCCCCCGGGGAATTTTTATTTGTATTTAGCCCCACACCCCCCGGGGGGCAGATCCGCTGATTTTTTGGCAGATCTGCCCCCGAGGGGGGTTGAAAACCACTAGACACCAGGGATTTATTTTTATTGTAAAGTTTTTTTTGGGGGGGCGACCCTTTGGGCAAGGGGCGTCCCACTGGGGGACACATTTTTTAGTATTTGCCCACCCCCTCCCCCCCGGGGGCAGATTGCCAATTTTTGGGCTGATCTGCTGCCGGGGGGGGGGTGCGGGGGGGCAAAATCCACTAGACACCAGGGATTTTGTTTTTGTTGTTTATTTTGAGGGCAACCCCTTGGGCAGGGGTCTCTCCCCTGGGGAGTTTTTTTTTTCTGTTTCGGCCCCCCGATGGCAGACCAGTCATTTTTTGGACGATCTGGCCCCGGGGGGGTGGAAGCACACTAGGCGCCAGGGATTGTGTGGTGTGTGTGTAATTTTGGAGGCCCATCTGCCCCCAAGGAGGGCAGAAACCACCAATACGGCAGGGATTTTTTTGTTTTGTGCTGGGGGTGCCCCCTTTGGGAAGGGTTGCCCCCTAAAAGGGGGCACAGAGGTGTTGCCCATTTCGGCTAATTTTTTTATGCCCATCTACCCCCGAGGGGGGGCAGGATCCACTTAGGTACCAGGGACAACTTCTAAGTTCTTGGTGGTGGGGTGTTTGTCAACAGGCAAAGTATTTGTATTTGTGATTATAACAATTTATTTCTTCTTTTTCTTCTAGTTCAACGCTTTTGCTTCCTTTGCTGTGGATCTTAGCGGTTTTGGCAGTAGTTGTCCAGTGGTTTGCATAGCTGCATGTTTTAGGTAAGTGAAAGCAATTTACTCCAAAGGAGTATTGTTGACATGCATGAATGACATGTTTGTAGGTGGTGTACTAAATGCAGTATTGTGTGTTTGACATTGTCCTTAGATTTGAGCACAGTGATGTTTGTGTTGTCATATGTCTAATTTGCTTTTTTCTTTTTTCTTTTTAGTGGGATATCATTGGTGATTGCTGTGTCTGTGCAGAGTAGTTGCTTGGTGAGTAGCTATTTCAGGCAACTGAGTGGTATAGTTTTTTGTAGTACATAACTCTTTGTGATAAAGCTACACTTTGTTTATTACTTATTTTAGTGCTAGTTGTTGTTGGCAATCCATTTGTTGTTAGGATCATGGCTAGCCGCAAAGTGACCGCTCAGCAGGTTGTTCGCATGCTCTTTGAGTCGTCTTCAGACCATGATTACGACACTGACTCTGCATCTGAGGCAGAGGAGGAAGCAGGAGATTCTGGAAGTGAGTTTTCTGTCCAAGAGTATTCTTCTGATGAGGAAGCTACTCTCAGTGCAGATGAAGGGCCTGAGTTAGAGGAGGACATTGATGTGCCAAGAGTGCAGCAGCCTGGGGCTGAAGGGTTTCCCATTAGAAGACCTGACACCTGGATTGCCCCAAACATGGAGCAGCCACAGTTACCTGCATTTACTAGTCTCCCAGGGTGTAGAGTTAATACGGAAAACTTTCTGCCTGTCCATTTCTTTCACTTGTTTATGGACGATGTATTTTTGGAAGAGCTTGTGGAGCAGACAAATGTGTATGCAGAGCAATATTTGCGGGACAACGCTGCCAGACTTAAGCCTCAGTCTAGAGCTACTCATTGGGTTCCCACATATCTGGAAGAGATGAAAAGGTTTTTAGGTTTGTCTTTTTTGATGGGGTTGATCAGGAAGCCGTCACTGGCTTCTTATTGGTCTACTAGTCCCTTGATGGCAACTGCTATATTTCCTGCAACTATGACACGTAATCGGTATTTGCTTCTTCTTCGTATGCTGCATTTTGTAGACAATGCTTTAGCCTTGCCACGAGATCACCCTGATTGTGACCGCCTTTTTAAGATTAGGCCTGTCCTTGATCATTTTGTGGATCGGTTTTCAGAGGTCTATGTTCCAGGCAAAGAGATAAGTGTGGACAAGTCTTTGGTCCTTTTCAAGGGGCGTTTAGTTTTTAAGCAGTACATCCCTAGTAAGAGGGCACGGTATGGGATTAAATTGTATCTGCTGTCAGAAAGCAGTACAGGATATGTTTATAATTTCCGGGTCTACACTGGTAGGGATTCCAGTATTGAACCTCCTGGTTGTCGGGCCACTTTTGGAGTTAGCGAAAAAATTGTGTGGGAACTTGCTAGACGGCTGTTTAACAAAGGTCACCATTTGTACGTAGATAATTTCTACACTGGAGTGCAGTTGTTCAAGGAGTTGTTTAGGGTGGACACTGTTGCTTGTGGCACAATCCGTTCTAACCGCAAAGGCTATCCAAGGGAGCTTGTCTGTAAAAAACTTGAGAGGGGACAGTGCAGTGCCTTGCGGAATAATGAGCTGTTAGCTATGAAATTTTCAGACAGGAGGGATGTGTACATGCTATCGACCATCCATGATGAGAGTACTTCCCCTGTGGCTGTTTGGGGTCAGGTTGCGGAAGTGCGCAAACCTGCGTGCATTTTGGACTACAATAGGCACATGGGTGGTGTTGATAGAGTAGATCAGAGGTTGGAACCTTACACTGCTCTTCGTAAGTCCTATGTGTGGTATAAAAAGTTGGCCCTACATTTATTTCATTTGGCAACTTTTAATGCCTTTATTGTATACAAGGATTGTTCACCTGAGTCAAGGATGACTTTTGTTAAATTTCAGGAGTCGGTGATAGAAAGCCTTATTGTGGTGGAACCGGCAAGAGTTCCTAGAGTAGAAGTGGTGGAGGATGTGGCTAGATTGAAAGATCGGCACTTTCCAGATCACATTCCTCCCACTCCCAAAAAAGACATGCCCACAAAGAAATGTAGAGTATGTGCCCGGAGATCAATCCGGAGGGAGAGCCGGATGTACTGCCCCGAATGCCCTTCAAAGCCTGGGCTGTGTGTGCCCAGCTGTTTTAGAAGTTACCACACAAGGAAAAACTTTTGGGAAATACCGTGAGCGTAAGCTGTCTGTTTTATATTTTCCACGGTTGGCATCTGTTGTGTATTTAGTTTGAGGTTTTGTGTTTGTAGTTTTGTGCCTATTTTATAATTAGTAGTTTATTTGTTGTTTATAAATAAAAAAAAGTGATTGCGGTGTGCGTGGGGTGGCGCTTGGCTGGCGGTGTGCGTGGGGTGGCACTTGGCTGGCGGTGTGCGTGGGGTGGCGCTTGGCTGGCGGTGCCAGCCAAACGGCAGTTCACACTCCCATCAGCTGGTGTGATTCTTGTATCAGGCATGTGGCGTATGTAAGTGATGGGCCCTTGAGTGGCGCGGTCTGTCGATGTGAGTGTTGTAATGTGCTGGGCCCGTGGCTGGCGGTGTGAATGGTCTTGTGCGTGTCATGTATGAAAGGTGTGTGAATGGACTGTAAAGCGGTTGGTGCCTTGTCGCGGCTTTACAGCTCACGAGCTGTGAGTCATTGGTTCACTTTTTTGCCTTTCAGTTATTAGCAGTGCATTTCATTTTTGTGAAATCTCTTGTTAATAAAATTTGATCCACTGAACCATCACTCACCCTCGTGCCAAATCCAACCAGTATGTGTTGTAAAAAATGACAAAACCTGCTCCGCTGTAATCAGGCGTCGCAGCACACCTGTGACACGCTAGGTGCCTCGGGTGGGACCCCGATGATGAAGCATGCCACCAACTTGGTTGGTGGGTGAGGGGTCTTCTTCACATAACCTAAGTGTTTCTTTTCACTATTTTAGTGTTTGGCACATCACGGACGTATGTGCACACATCAAAATGATATATTGCAAAAATACCTATCCCTTCTATCTCTTCAGGTTTTGGGCCTTATTCTGTTGCAGGCACCTGGCCCACCCACACAAGTGAGGTATCATTTTTATCGGGAGACTTGGGGGAATGCTGGGTGGAAGGAAATTTGTGGCTCCTCTCAGATTCCAGAACTTTCTGCCACAGAAATGAGAGGAAAAAGTGTTTTTTTGGCCAAATTTTGAGGTTTGCAAAGGATTCTGGGTAACAGAACCTGGTCCGAGCCCCGCAAGTCACCCCTCCTTGGATTCCCCTAGGTCTCTAGTTTTCAGAAATGCAAAGGTTTGGTAGGTTTCCCTAGGTGCCCGCTGAGCTACAGGCCAAAATCCACAGGTAGGCACTGTTTTCTTCCAAAATTTTGGTTGTGTCCACGTTGCGCTTTGGGGCGTTTCCTGTCGCGGCCGCTAGGCCTACCCACGCAAGTGAGGTATCATTTTTATCGGGAGACGTGGGGGAACGCTGGGTGGAAGGAAATTTGTGGCTCCTCTCAGATTCCAGAACTTTCTGCCACAGAAATGTGAGGAACATGTGTTTTTTTAGCCAAATTTTGAGGTTTGCAAAGGATTCTGGGTAACAGAACCTGGTCCGAGCCCCGCAAGTCACCCCTCCTTGGATTCCCCTATGTCTCTAGTTTTCAGAAATGCACAAGTTTGGTAGGTTTCCCTAGGTGGCGGCTGAACTAGAGGCCAAAATCTACAGGTAGTCACTTTGCTAAAAACAGCTCTGTTTTCTGTGATATGTCCACGTTGTGTTTTGGGGCATATCCTGTCGCGGGCGCTAGGCCTACCCACACAAGTGAGGTATCATTTTTATTGGGAGACGTGGGGGAACGTTGGGTGGAAGGAAATTTGTGGCTCCTCTCAGATTCCAGAACTTTCTGCCACAGAAATGTGAGGAACATCTGTTTTTTTAGCCAAATTTTGAGGTTTGCAAAGGATTCTGGGTAACAGAACCTGGTCCGAGCCACACAAGTCACCCCTCCTTGGATTCCCCTAGGTCTCTAGTTTTCAGAAATGCACAGGTTTGGTAGGTTTCCCTAGGTGGCGGCTGAGCTAGAGGCCAAAATCTACAGGTAGTCACTTTGCTAAAAACAGCTCTGTTTTCTGTGATATGTCCACGTTGTGTTTTGGGGCATATCCTGTCGCGGGCGCTAGGCCTACCCACACAAGTGAGGTATCATTTTTATCGGGAGACGTGGGGGAACGCTGGGTGGAAGGAAATTTGTGGCTCCTCTCAGATTCCAGAACTTTCTGCCACAGAAATGTGAGGAACATGTGTTTTTTTAGCCAAATTTTGAGGTTTGCAAAGGATTCTGGGTAACAGAACCTGGTCCGAGCCACACAAGTCACCCCTCCTTGGATTCCCCTAGGTCTCTAGTTTTCAGAAATGCACAGGTTTGGTAGGTTTCCCTAGGTGGCGGCTGAGCTAGAGGCCAAAATCTACAGGTAGTCACTTTGCTAAAAACAGCTCTGTTTTCTGTGATATGTCCACGTTGTGTTTTGGGGCATATCCTGTCGCGGGCGCTAGGCCTACCCACACAAGTGAGGTATCATTTTTATCGGGAGACGTGGGGGAACGCTGGGTGGAAGGAAATTTGTGGCTCCTCTCAGATTCCAGAACTTTCTGCCACAGAAATGTGAGGAACATGTGTTTTTTTAGCCAAATTTTGAGGTTTGCAAAGGATTCTGGGTAACAGAACCTGGTCCGAGCCACACAAGTCACCCCTCCTTGGATTCCCCTAGGTCTCTAGTTTTCAGAAATGCACAGGTTTGGTAGGTTTCCCTAGGTGGCGGCTGAGCTAGAGGCCAAAATCTACAGGTAGTCCCTTTGCTAAAAACAGCTCTGTTTTCTGTGATATGTCCACGTTGTGTTTTGGGGCATATCCTGTCGCGGGCGCTAGGCCTACCCACACAAGTGAGGTATCATTTTTATCGGGAGACGTGGGGGAACGCTGGGTGGAAGGAAATTTGTGGCTCCTCTCAGATTCCAGAACTTTCTGCCACAGAAATGTGAGGAACATGTGTTTTTTTAGCCAAATTTTGAGGTTTGCAAAGGATTCTGGGTAACAGAACCTGGTCCGAGCCACACAAGTCACCCCTCCTTGGATTCCCCTAGGTCTCTAGTTTTCAGAAATGCACAGGTTTGGTAGGTTTCCCTAGGTGGCGGCTGAGCTAGAGGCCAAAATCTACAGGTAGTCCCTTTGCTAAAAACAGCTCTGTTTTCTGTGATATGTCCACGTTGTGTTTTGGGGCATATCCTGTCGCGGGCGCTAGGCCTACCCACACAAGTGAGGTATCATTTTTATCGGGAGACGTGGGGGAACGCTGGGTGGAAGGAAATTTGTTGCTCCTCTCAGATTCCAGAACTTTCTGCCACAGAAATGTGAGGAACATGTGTTTTTTTAGCCAAATTTTGAGGTTTGCAAAGGATTCTGGGTAACAGAACCTGGTCCGAGCCACACAAGTCACCCCTCCTTGGATTCCCCTAGGTCTCTAGTTTTCAGAAATGCACAGGTTTGGTAGGTTTCCCTAGCTGGCGGCTGAGCTAGAGGCCAAAATCTACAGGTAGTCACTTTGCTAAAAACAGCTCTGTTTTCTGTGATGTGTCCACGTTGTGTTTTGGGGCATATCCTGTCGCGGGCGCTAGGCCTACCCACACAAGTGAGGTATCATTTTTATCGGGAGACGTGGGGGAACGCTGGGTGGAAGGAAATTTGTGGCTCCTCTCAGATTCCAGAACTTTCTGCCACAGAAATGTGAGGAACATGTGTTTTTTTAGCCAAATTTTGAGGTTTGCAAAGGATTCTGGGTAACAGAACCTGGTCCGAGCCACACAAGTCACCCCTCCTTGGATTCCCCTAGGTCTCTAGTTTTCAGAAATGCATAGGTTTGGTAGGTTTCCCTAGGTGGCGGCTGAGCTAGAGGCCAAAATCTACAGGTAGTCACTTTGCTAAAAACAGCTCTGTTTTCTGTGATATGTCCAGGTTGTGTTTTGGGGCATATCCTGTCGCGGGCGCTAGGCCTACCCACATAAGTGAGGTATCATTTTTATCGGGAGACGTGGGGGAATGCTGGGTGGAAGGAAATTTGTCGCTCCTCTCAGATTCCAGAACTTTCTGCCACAGAAATGTGAGGAACATGTGTTTTTTTAGCCAAATTTTGAGGTTTGCAAAGGATTCTGGGTAACAGAACCTGGTCCGAGCCACACAAGTCACCCCTCCTTGGATTCCCCTAGGTCTCTAGTTTTCAGAAATGCACAGGTTTGGTAGGTTTCCCTAGGTGGCGGCTGAGCTAGAGGCCAAAATCTACAGGTAGTCACTTTGCTAAAAACAGCTCTGTTTTCTGTGATGTGTCCACGTTGTGTTTTGGGGCATATCCTGTCGCGGGCGCTAGGCCTAGCCACACAAGTGAGGTATCATTTTTATCGGGAGACTTGGGGGAACATAGAATAGCAAAACAAGTGTTATTGCCCCTTGTCTTTCTCTACATTTATTCCTTCCAATTATAGGGGTGTGTGTAAAAAAGACATCTATTTGAGAAATTCCATGTAATTCACGTGCTACTTTGGTCACCCCGGAATTCAGAGATGTGCAAATAACCACTGCTCCTCAACACCTTATCTTGTGCCCTTTTTGGAAATGCAAAGGTTTTCTTGATAGCTATTTTTTACTCCTTATATTTCAGCAAATGAATTACTGTATACCCGGTATAGAATGAAAACGCACTGCAGGGTGCAGCTCATTTATTGGCTCTGGGTTCCTCGGGTTCTTGATGAACCTACGAACCCTATATATTCCCGCAACCAGAGGAGTCCAGCAGACGTAACGCTATATTGCTTTCGATAATCTGACATTGCAGGGAAAAGTTACAGAGTAAAAAGTAGAGAAAAATTGATGTTTTTTTCACCTCAATTTCAATATTTTTCTTTTTCAGCTGTTATTTTCTGTAGGAAACCCTTGTAGGATCTACACAAATGACCCCTTGCTGAATTCAGACTTTTGTCTACTTTTCAGAAATGTTTAGGTTTCTGGGATCCAGCATTGGTTTCATGACCATTCCTGTCACTGACTGGAAGGAGGCTGAAAGCACAAAAAATTGCACAAATGGGGTATGCTCCAGTAAAATGCCAAAATTGTGTTGAAAAATTGGGTTTTCGGATTCAAGTCTGCCTGTTCCTGAAAGCTGGGAAGCTGCTGAGTTTAGCACCGTAGACCCTTTGTTGATGCCATTTTCAGGGGAAAAACCACAAGCCTTCTTCTGCAGCCCCTTTTTCCAATTTTTTTGAAAAAAACGAAATTTTCACTGTATTTTGGCCAATTTCTTGACCTCCTTCAGGGGAACCCACAAAGTCTGGGTACCTTTAGAATCCCTAGGATGTTGGAAAAAAAGGACGCAAATTTGGCTTGGTTAGCTTATGTGGACAAAAAGTTATGAGGGCCTAAGCGCGAACTGCCCCAAATAGGCAAAAAAAGGCCTGGCACAGGAGGGGGAAAAGGCCTGGTAGCGAAGGGGTTAATCGAACTAAATAAGATTGTACGGGGGCAAATATGCCCTCAGCGTAGTTTGCCAACATTTATAAGCGTGCTTCATATAACGTGATGTATTAGAATTGTACTAGTTTGACATAATCGTAAACGTGAGCCATGATTTGCTTGTTAGAAATGCTTTAGCTTAGCATAACTTTAGTGGAGGCTTTGGCATAGCTGCCGTGTCTCACGGTTTAGATGCTCGTATTTTTCCAATGTGCTAATAAACGTGTATTCTTGCTTGAAGCTGTACTTTTCCAGTGAGATCGTTCACATGCTTATCTTAAGGTTTCGTGCCAGCCTGGCATCTTTTTTCTTCACTCCAAGGTCAATCTGCAGGTGCAGACAATGGACGCTCTGAAAGTGAGTTAATTGGTAAAATATGTTGCAACTTACGTTCCCGACTCCAAGGATAATGTATGCTTAAGTAAAAGCTTGAGAACTGTTGTTTTTGATTGGACAATTTGAAGCTAACCTATGAACCCTCCAATGGAAGACCCTACTGGTTTTGAACTGTTGTCTATTTAAACCAGGTGCACAAGGAGAAAGTAGCGAGAGCGCGCACCCATTACGAACTTTACCAGCCATTTTGAGAGACATTACGAGAGACATCGCCCATACCCGCCATTTTGCAGGACGTTGGCCATTATGGCCCATCTTGCTGACTTCGTCATTTTGTCGTCTTCTAGAGACTTTTAAGAAATTCTCGCCCTAGAGACTTTAACTTTGATTTGCCCTTTACATGAAGTATTAGCCTTATCTTGCCGCTGTGAGGCAATTGCCCCGTCCACCCTGCCCCTTTGCCCCGTCCCATGCTGATCGGAACCGGTACCCATGCTGATCGAAACCGGTACCTGTGAGACGAAGACTTCCTTGAATGCTGATTGAATTTGGTAAATATGAAAGGAAATTGTACAATTGCATTGTGTTTTCTTTTTAGGTAACCAACTGCTGATTTTTGATAAGAGCCCTAGTTAGGAGTTTTCCAAATTAATGTTGCTAAATTATTTTTGCATGAAGTCCCACATGCTGATGCTGATTTGAGGTTAGATGAGGATTCATTTGATGCACGATGCAATTAAAGACCTTGTTATGCTGACTAAATGTATGCAATTAGCCCATTACAGATTGTAGTTTTAGTGGTTTGCATTGCCATTATAGAAGGCATTGTTATTCAAATGCTGCATAGATTGCATCTGTTTCGTCGTTATGGACAGCTATTAATGTTCATTTACATATATCATTTGGTGTTGAGACACATCTATATTGTGCTAGCTTTGTTAATATAGGGAAATAAATTCATTAACTTTGCATAAACTGGTGTGGTTATTCATGACCGAAAGGTCATGGTTTCGCCGAAATGTATTCTGGATTAATTGTGAAGTGTTATGTTGATCGGGGAATTGCTTATGTTCGTTATTGATTATTGATTATTGATTTTGATTGATTTCTTCTGGGTAAAGAGGGTCCCACTTGATCAAAAGATTCATCGACCCAAGAGCGTCCAACTACAGGTAAATTGTTAGGCTGGAAACGCTCTATCAATACGTAATATTGCAGTGCATTGTGGTGTTCCCATTCCATTAGAAATGCTGAAGGGTAGTGAAGATCTACCTCAAGGGATTGCTGCTGTTACTTCTTCAGAAGCTGCTGTGCATGTGGAACAGAAAATTGTGCAAGAAGCATTTGCACGCTGGCAAAGATTAATTTAAAAGTGTTTCAAAAGAAAAGACTTTGAAATTGACAATTAATTGTTCTAACATCATTAATATATTTGAAACTCTACTTTATTAGGCCACTTTTCATTTTGAGTAAGTGTTGAGTATGTTTGTAATATGTCATTATGTTTTGATTTTTGTTGGTGAATAAAAGACAAAGAAGTTCGAACATTGTAATTGAAAATGCATGAATCAACTACTTTATTACTCTCAGAAGGCTGGTAGATCAGAGCCAGTAAAGATGCATGTTGCACAGCGTGTGTACTGGAATAGTTGTGGCAGGAATGTCCTATGCCCCCTCTGGGTCAGTGAACCCTTCATTTAATAAACCATATTGTGCTGGAAGTACAGTTGCAATGCAATGCAGTGTGTAGGTGGTAGAAACTGTCTCCTGAACAGGCAACACAAACCAGCATATTGTGTACAGTGTTCTTTAGCCTTGAACAGAAAGTACTGATTATATGCTGTGCAAAGTCTAACAAAACAAGCAGCTTGTTCTTTGCTTTCCTTGAATAAAAGCAAGCTGATAAAAATATGTAAAACAAATCACTACAAGCAGTCCTACTAAAATGAGTAAAATATGAACTGCAAAGTGAAGCTAAAACAGGGGTGACCAACTCATGTCCTGGAGGTCCTCGCAACAACATTAACTAAACACATTTTCCATGTATCTGAAAGTTGCTATAAGCTATAAGTTTATATATGAAGAGAGAACACAGGGAACATTTAATACGTTTTATGGCAACCAATACAAGTACATTTAAACATTCGTTTGAAAATAAATTAGTTCTTGCAAAGTGGCATATTTCTTGTACTTTTCCTGGTTTGCGGCTTTGGAGCTTTGTATTGTCTGAGTTTTGTCAAGCTGTAGCTTTCTTCCATGTTCTCAATTGTAATTCCACTGTTCTCTTCATTTGCTGTCAAAGTGCTTGCTATGTCCTTGGGAAGGCCAGTTGCTTAATTTTTCTTAATTTTGTTGATAATGTTTGGCCTGGATGAGTTACTGTTTGGAGGAGCTATCAAGAGCAGGATAAAGATCATGCTCATCCATATCTGAGAGGATGGGTTGAGTAGCAAATGATAATTGTAGATTTTTTTAGATTCTCAGATCTATGCATATCACTTTCATGACCTTTTAAAAGGTTGCAGGTTAATTCAGTTTTCTGCTCGGTTATAGATGCAGGGTCACATCTGCAGGCTGTCATGAATTTTATGTCTTTGTGTATTCCATATCAATGATGGGGATGTAATACATGTCATCCCTAATGTCCATTAGAGTTTGTTGTTCCTTCTCTTGGAGGGAAAACATTTTGTCCTCTAGGACTGAATGGTCATTGCCCTTGTAGTTTCCTTATGCCACACTACTTGAATTTCATCTTTTTGAAGGAGTCTGTGTAAATGCTGAGGTCAATTTGTGCCTCTTCCCTACATTTGTGGTTTCTGATAATTTGGTGAAATGATGTGATTTTGGAGACAGTGTTTCAAATCCATTTAAAGATGCCACATCAGGTGTTGCAGGAGACACAGGTGAGGTAGTTTAATTACTGTCCTCGATACCAGTATCATGTTCTGGTGTACTGTCCTGTTTTATGTTCTTATGGTTGGCACATTAATTAGTTTGTTGTGAAAAAGGACCATAGGAAGAAGTAGAGAGAGGGATTGGTTGGGGCTGGTAATTTATTTATTTGACAAGATGTTACGTGCACCATTTGTATCACAATCTGGATCAACCTCTGTTCTTTTCTTGCTTCAGCAGGAGTCACATGATCTTGCAGTGTTTTATACATTTGGCATTGACTGGCCAACACAGAGACAAATTGATAGTTCAACTATAAATGCTTGCTGACAGCTACATATTTACATTACACTCCTAAACAAGAAATATTGAAAAGAATTGCATGTATTGTATTAATACATAGAGAAACACAAGGGACTGTTCTACACATTGGACCCACATTCCCTGTTTGTGCCATGGTCCACCTTTAGGTAGTTGTGCTAGCCACAACAAGAAGCAGTGCGCCCTATTATAATCCATGAGCCTCTCCCTTGACAGCTAGTAACCCACTTCTGCCCAGAGGACATCGTATTAGTCAATCAATCAATCAATCAGGATTTATAAAGTTCGGAAAATCACCTGTGAAGGTCTCAAGGCGCTGAAATTGCTAGCTGCTTTGCTGTGTTCTGTTCATTTGAACAGTCATGTCTTAAGTCCTTTTCTGTATTTCTGGAGTGATACGGCATTCCTGAGGTGCTGGGGAAGATCATTGCAGGCTTTGTCTGCCTGGGGAGAGAAGAAGCGTCCTCCAGTTTTGGATTGGCGGATCCGGGGGGGGGGTGTCTGCGAGGAAAAGAGAGGTAGATCGCAGGTGTCTGGTCAGTTGGTGTAATGTCATGTGTTTGTTGATGTATGCTGGTGCTTCATTGTGCACTGCTTTGTATGCGTGGGTCAGCATCTTGAACTGGCACCTTTTCTGGATCAGGAGCCAGTGTAGCTTCTTGAGGTGCAGAGTGATGTGAGTCCACCTGGGGAGGTGAAGGGCGAGGTTTGCCGCTCAGTATTGTATTGTCTGTAATCTCCTCAGGAGGCAGGCAGTGATTTCTACGTAAAGAGTTTTACTGTAGTACAGCCTCCTGGTGATCAGGGATTGAGTGATGGTCCTTCTGGTGTTGATTGGAAGCCACCTAGAAATCTACAGAGCATGCATACGGTGTGGAAGCAGGCAGACAAGACTGTGTTTTCCTGTTTTTGCATAGATAACTTGCTGTCAAAGCTGATGCTGAGGTTGCGGACGTGGTCTGTCGGGATGGGGGTAGATCCGAGTTCTAAAGGCCCTATGTGCTGTTCCATGGCAAGTAGTTGTTCCCAAAGATGAGGACTTCCATCTTGTTCATATTGCTCTTGAGACAGGATGTGATGTTCATCGTATATTTGTGGAAGATGGTTCTGGTGGTGGAGGGGTCTTCTGACAGCAGGAGGATGAGCTGGGTGTCATAGGCATAGGCGATGATGTTGAGTCCGTGCAATCTGATGGTGTTGGCCATGGGGGTTCATGTACGTGTTGAAGAGGGTGGGGCTGAGGAACAATATTTGTGGGATGCTGTAGATGATCTCTGTGGGTTCTGATGTGAATGGTGGGAGACAGAATCTCTGACTTCTTCTGGTGGGGTAGGAGGCGGTCCAGTTGACAGTATCTCCCTGGATTCAGATTTGGTAGAGTCTGTTGATCAAGATGTGGTGGCGGTTGACAAGTCGAGGAGGATGAAGGCTGCTGTTCCACTGCAGTCTAAGAAGGCCCTTATGTCACCAGTGGCTGTGATCATTGCTGTTTAGGTGCTGTGGTTGGCTTGGAATCTGGATTGATAAGGGTCCAAGATGTTGTCGTGTTCCAAGTGTTTGCTGGTTAATAGCATGAGATGGTGAAGTGTATGCTGTAGTGGTCTCAAGTGAAAGACAGAAAGGCTGTTTGGAGCAGCTATCCTGTTTTTCAGAATCAGGGCCACACCTGGGCTGCTTTACAAAGGACAGGTACAGATTCCCCCAACAGGTGGGTGCAGTCAGTGACTGCACCAGCCTGTGGGGAGATGCCTGGAGTGTTTGAATGGGTCCCCACGTTACCCCCTTTCCAACAGCGCCCTTCAAGTTGCACTGACTGTATGCCACCGCTCTGTAGTACACAATCAGCACACCCACTGATGCCTGCTTTGTGTCTGCTCCGATGTCCAAAAATGTCTTTTACTTCTCTAGGGGGAACGCCACTTCTTTTTTTAAATGTTATCTTCCCAAGAGGGGTGGGGAGCCTGTTCACTATGAGGGCCAACCCTCCTAATGAATTTCTTGTTTTATTTTTATTTTTTATTTACTTCTCCAGGAAGCACGATCATGCCTCCCAGGAGAAAAAACACTTCCTTTTTTTATTTTGTATGCCCCCAAAGGGGGGGGGTTGGTGTTGGTCCATCCACAGCGAGGGTCGACCCCCCCCCCTTGTCAATTTCCCTGGTGTTCTAGTGGGTTTCCTACCTGTGGATCATTGCCTTCCTATGTTCCACTGCTGGGATACTGTTTCAGGAAGGCCTTTTTGGGAAGAGGAGACTCTCCCCTTTCCAATGAGGCCTTTCTGAAACATGTGGAGGCCTTCTTAGGCTTTTTCCCCCTACCGGAGTGGAGATCACTTACCTTGCGAGGTGGGATGACACAGAAGTGATTCTGTGTCGCTTCCGTCCTTTAAAAGAAAAGGAATCATATGGTGCAAGCCCTTTCCATTGTCAGCTAATGGCCGACAGACACACTGAGGAAGAAAGGCAGGTGTCGGCCATTGGCTGACATCGGCACTAAAGGGAAGGGGAGGGTAACTCTTTCATCCATGTGTGACCTAAATTCAGTCAATTTAGGGCCCACACCCACCATAAAGGATTTTGCAGAGTTTACCTTTAAGTCCAAGTTCCCCGTAAAACCAGTAAAAGATTCCAAGAGCCACTTTAGCCCAATTGCAGTTTGTGATATAAGTAATGCATCATCCCCATAGAGAAGGCACTGGACTCAGTGCTCTCCCACCATGGGTAAGTCCTTCCCATTCTTAATCAGATATGTATCCAACCCATTAAATATAACAGAAAGAGAAAAGGAGCTAGGATACAACCTTGCCTGACCCCCCCCCCCCCCCCCCGGGTTGGTTTGATTGGGTCAGTACACTCTCCATTCTTACCAAAAACTGATTCTAATACTGGTACTTGTGTGCATTTTCTTCAACAAATCCAATGGAGCTGACTCCACCCCATTGATTTCATCATAATCCACACTTTTGCCTGACTGACATTATCAAAAGCGCAGGAGAGGTCCATAAAAGCTAAATGTAAGGTCCCTATGATCAATAGAGCTACTCTGAGCAACTTAGCAGCTCTGTTCTATAGGTTCCCTCAAGGGTTTCTCTCTTCTAGCCATATCTAGGGAGTTTTCATGACCAAACAATTTGGTATAATGAGTAACCTAGAACTCAACTGGAATGACACATTCAGCATTAGTCAATCTCTGATTTGAAAAGAAGGGGCCGTTGACTATTTCCCAAAAATGACACTGGTCCCTTTGCTTTAATGCTAATTCTGATTCATCCCAGGCTGATTGCTGGATGTCAACTTTTCTTGAAATTATAGTTTCTTTATATAGTTTCCTTGCCAGCTTAACATGCACCTCATCCCTCGGAGTAAACTTAAGTGCCTTTCACAGATTACAATGGCCACATGTCTCCTCAAACTAGCTGCAAACTTGCTTACCCTTTTTAGCGACTAATAACTTCAACACTTTTGCACAGAGTGAGACAAACCAAGACTAATTAGTTCAGGATCAGCATATAAAGACAGACAAGTGAAAATTGCCAGATCCTCGCCCTGCATCAGGTCACATAAAAGTTGCCTGCTATTTACTTTCTTCCATTTCAATCTCATGCCGAGATTGGGTGAAAAAGTCAATTCACCCTCAGCTCTTCCTTGTGCTTTTTCAATTTCTATATCCAACGTCAACTCAAGTGGACTTTGGTCACTCTCGTATTTGCTCCCAATTGTGAAATCCCTAATTAAAGAAACTAGATCAGTCATGACTATGATAAAATCAATTGAGCAAAACTTGCCATGTCCATGGAAAGTGGGAGGTAGCCAACAAGGATTAAAACAAATATCAGAAACCAAAAACAAATGTTTTAGAAGGATCTTTTTTAAAACCACCCTCATAAGGGGTGTGCATGAAATGTGTAATTAAATCCCCGTTTGGGGTGGTTAAACCACACACTGGGCTATGACTGAATTTATAGAGCTTTCGCCGAAGGCATCCTAACATCTATGGTGTACAGCACGTTGAGTATATCATGCCCGGAGAGAAAAATATTTTTTTCAAAATGATATTGTGAAAAACACAAAAAGACTGATTTTGAAGCCAAATAAAAAGCTTAGTGTCAGAAAAAAGTATTTATCTTAAGGAAAGCTTGCAATCTAATTAGAGACAGTGTCATACCGTGGACAAAGCTAAAACATATATCCAACAAATCTCTTAGTGTTGCCAGAGACACGCTCTATTATCTGTTCTGGCAGCAGTCTCACTCCTGTATGTCAGCGTTCAACATCCTAGTGTGAATTCAAATTTGCGCTAGGATGTCGAACACTCACATTCAGGAGCGAGACCGCTGCCAGAGCAGATAATAGAACGCGTCTCCGTGCGCAATTCTCTGTCAACATTAAGGGATTTGTTGGATGAATCAATTTGGGTCATTAATGCCACAGACAGCAATGAATATATGCCATGGAAAGACCTATCAACCATAAGTCCTGATGAGACCAGTAAAACATATAGGCCGCAATGCTCCAACATCATTTTTTCCAAGGACACTGATCTTTAAATGGACTTTACCAGAAGCTGGTGCTTTAGTGATTTGAATTAATTAACACATGCGAAAGAAGTATATGTGTTTTCAAAAAGGTGACCTGATCAGTGGATTATACTTTGAAATCTTTGTGTTGTAGAACCACACTGGGACATTGCTTTTCCCAAAATTATTGGTTGTGATAGGCTTATGATGTAATTTTTCATAAGTTTTTTATGATGGACATTTATATCTGCATTAGAATGGTTTGGACTAAATAAATGAAAAGTTGAGTGAAACATACAATTTTTGTGTATAGTAATTCTTAAGAGTAAAACAGATATGTGGCTTAGAGCAAATTTATTTTTGTGCTCTACAAACATATTGAAGTGCATTTGTTTGAAAAATTAATGTGAAGTGTGATTCCTGCTTCTCTGTCTCTTTATTTTTTAGATGCCTTGTTTGAGGGGCATACTACCATGTTACAGCTGTTCAGGTACACAGGTGAGGGTGATAAAAAACATTAACATGATTTTGAGAGTCCGTTGTCATACATGAGCAAGATGAAGCTGTACCTCCTACAGCGCCTGCCCACCATAGAGAGACTTTCAAGACCTCAACAAATGCTTTGGTCAGATTAAATGTCAAGTCTACCTTCCCAGGAGGTTTATCTGCACAGAGTTGACGGTAATCTAATGTTTCCCCTCTGTCACACATGTGCACAGAGAAAACTGAATGCAGACACTCTGAAATGAAGAGTCAATCACCGGCACATGATGTAGTGTTCAGGGTAAAGCTGCCCTACAGAAAAGTTACAGGCTTGGAAAAATATATGAAAAGTGACACTTTGAGACCCCTACACTTAACCTTTTCAGAGTATATAAACTTATATTTCAAAGGCAAGCAGTAAATATCAGGGTTTCTAAAATGATGCATCAATAAGACCAGAAAGCAAAAATAGTTTGAGGATTACTACGTTCATGAGGGTATATAGTTGTGATGTGAGTACAATCAAGTTAAGCCCTCCGGTTGACAGCTAGTTAAACTTTGCCTCAATTCACCATGGGGAATATTTGCCCAGCCAGGTTAGTCTACCCCCTACCTCACCCTGCCCACACCAGTCCTCCCCAACCCTGTGGCTTCTACATCACAGCCAACCCTTCGTCCCCCTTACCTGTGTCCCAAGGTCTTTCAAACCAATGAGTGCCCCACTGCACGGGGACCTAAGTAGACTTGAATCATTCCACGTCATCGAGATGGGAGCCCCCGGTACATTTAACCAAGCAGTGTTGACATTGACCGCAAAAGTGGACGTCCATCCAGAAATCGAGCTGGAGCAGATGCCAAGACCCAACCCACTGCCAGGAAGTGAACCTCATCTGATTTGTCTCCCTTGTGTGCCACTGAGATACCCTGTTGACTGTTCAATGACATAACTCCATCTTCTCATTGGCACTTGGACACTGGGCCTGTGAAACCAACAGCTGGACCACCTACTCTGATGATTCCATCTACCATGACCTCACTAATCACTGGTTGAACAATGTATGCACCATAACCGTTTTGGTCACATAACCATTATATGCGAGTCACCTATGTGAACAAAACGTACGAGCAGTGAAAATAGTGTACAGCGACAGGGAAGAATGTGATGACAGGTGCCATAACAGTGAAAAACCTTCATATGCATACATACCAAGAAGCCAGGCCCTCTCTGTCTGTAGTCGTGCCATCATGTGTGGGACATTGCTGTGGAGGACTGGGGCCAAAATGTAGGAGTCTTGCACAGATGCAGGACGCTTGGCTGTGACCTGTGAGATGCACTGGTCTGCCAGACACACCACCTGAACATTTAAGGAGTGGTAATTTGTCCCTTTCCTGCTATCAATGGCCCTTATCACATGAGGGATGTGCCCCATATCATAAAAGCCTGCCTTCACTAAGTACAAATCCGCACGTTGGGGGAACCTGATGTAGCTGTCTAGGTGTTTCAATAATGCACACAGTACATCCTTCAACACGAAACTGACCATGGGCTGTGACATCCCTGCTGTCAAGCTCACTGTATTCTGAAAGGAGCCTGTGGCAAGAAAATGTAGCTCTGACAGGACTTGTACTGTGGGAGAGATGCAATATTTATTGCGTATGGCTGGTAAGAGATCAGGCTCCAACTGTGTACATCGATCCATGATGGTCTAACGATTCAGTCGATAGGTCTGGATGATATGCCTGTCCTCCATGGTTGCAAGGTCAAGTAGTGGATGGTACACTGGTGGTTGTCTCAATCTCCTCATGCCAGGACACCTAGGTAGAGAGGAGAGAATGTACATTGGAAAATGCACTTGACACATGTAAGCAGAACATGTCAAAATAGCACACACCTAACACTGTAGGACATGTGTAGCACTGCTGACATATACTATTATGAGCACAATGCTGAACCTCTAAGTCATAAAGGACACATATCACATGTGTAATGTACCATATGTGGCAGGCTGAGCTGTCCTGCACTGATCAATAGAATAGTAATGGGATATAGTAATATGCGCCTCCGAGTATCTAAGCATGCCCATCATCAGATATACTGCCACATCACGTCACTGTGTCATGCACGTCACATTCCTCTGCACTACTGTGATGGCACAACATAAGCTTACTCCGCCATCTGGCCGAATATGATTATGGCACACTTATTTTGGCACATCAAGGCATGATATGGGCACAAAATTGCAGCCGTCTGTCCTGCTGAACTAGACAGTTAGAAGTAACCTAAGTCTGCCAGCACATGTCTTCATGGCGTTAGGCGGTCGCCACTGCCGTGCATCTTGTCATTGGTTAACATTGTTGCCTATGGTGGACTGGGGCCAATGGCGATGACCGCCCGCGGTGACGGTCCTGTACGTGTCAGCTGTGACTGCAATTTTCTGCAGCCTTGCTCAGTTTTCTGCTGGCACTGTTAACAGCAAGACCTCCATGACCTGAGCTGCTGTGTACTGTCTCTGGGAGCCATCATGCCACGTTCTGCAGGCGCTAGGGCCCCAGTCTTCACCCCAGAAGAGCTGGAGAAGCTTGTGGAAAGGGGCCCTACCCCTGTATGGACAGCTATATGGGGCACCAGACGAGCAGGTGAGCCCAATGTCATAGTCATGTGTGATAGGGGTGCGTGTGATGGTGAATAGGGTAAGTGAACCAGTGAGGGAGTATATGCATGCAGAGGGCATAAAGTGAAGGCGTGTGAGCAGAGGGTACTTGGTGAGTCAGATGTGTATAGGCCACTCCTGTTGGTATGGTGCCAGTGAACATGAATTTCTACTTTTGTCTGTGTCATCCATGCAGGTGAACGCCTATCAGACGAAAGGGATCTGGTGTGTCATCGCCAACCAAGTGCAGACCCTGAGGGTCCACAGCTGGTGGAGCACTCATTGTTGCAAGCAGTGGGATGACCTGAGACACTGGGCCCAGAAGACCACGGAGGCCCAGCTGGGGATGTCCTCCAAATGAGGGAGAGGTGCCCATCGGAGCCTGGTTCCCCTAATGGCCCGCATTTTGGCGATGGCCTACCCTGAGGTGGATGGCGTTTGAGAGCAGCACAGTAGCCACAAGGGGGGGGAGTACTGACTGTACCCTGGGACTTGGCTCAGGTTGTGTGGAATTAGTGCAACATGTATGTAGACTAGTGAGAATGGGTAGTAACCACCAGGTCTGAGTATAAGTTGTAGATGTGTTTCGATGGTTGGCTGTCAGTGGAAGTAAATCTCTCATATCAATACATCTCAATGTCTGCATTGTGGAGATGGTCTAATCCCATTATCACATGTGTGACTCCATCCTGCCTTTACTATGGATGTGAGCTTGTGTATCACCCTACCCAATGAGTATGGCATGCTCCATCTATCTGCATTTGAGGATTTGTGGCTCTAAGGTGTCAGTCCACTCTCATCTGTATAGCACACCTGTATAAGCAACTGTGTGACTCACATTCTATCACAGGGACTATATACATCAAGTACTGGTAATGGTATTGCCTCCATGTGAGGCTGCCATTACATTTCCACCACAGATATAGCCTGTATAGGACTAGACTAATGGCTTGATAGTTGTATCCCCATGTATTGGTCATCTGCTATCTACAGGGTATATGAAGATTGCTGAAGTAGGATAAATTGAAATGTACGTTTGATTTGGTCTGATTGCATTCATCATGCATTTGTAAGTGCTAGACTTGTGGGGATGAAACCTTGAACCCAGTGGGATAGCACTAGAGATGGTAAGTGCCTAGGCAGACCTCGTCAATGTCAATATGTGATGTAAATGACATGTATGCTGATGCCCTAGCAATTACAGTGCAACATAGCTTAGTTGCTGCCTACATCATGTCTCAATTGTGTCTTGGGGGCACATCTGATAGAGTGGGACAATGTCTGCTACCCTTGGCCTAGCTGAAGTGGGTGATAAGGACAGGATTGGGTATTGTATGACTTATGAGATGCTGATGTGTTCTTTCCCAAGGCTGCCCTATGTAGTAGTGGGATGTGATGTCAGTACAAAGGCAGCGGCGTTGGTCCATGTGTGCATAATGCTTACATGTATTTACCATCTGACATGTGTGTTGTCTGGACTTCGGTACAGGTATTAACAATTCTGGAATGGTGTGAGTGAGGGTGGTGTTATGTTTTGAAGTCCTACTGGTTAAACTGCATGTGTGGTGGTATTGTATGTAGGCCATTATGTCAGATGTGTGTTTGTGAAGTTCATCAGTTGTGAGACGAGTCTCAATGATTGAGTATAGATGTGCAATATGTGCAATATGGGCCATTGTAAATGCACTTAGATGTATGATTAGTTGTGATATATATGTGTTTGGTGTATGCAGATCTTCCTCTGTGATTGGGGCAGACTAATCACGTCTGTACCCCTGACTTGTATCGTACACATCAGATGTCACCTGTATGGGTGTCTAACTTGTGGTGGCTAAATCAGTTTTTAGACCTATATTGGCATTACTGTACAGAGTGTTAGGGCAGCCATGTAATGTGTCAGGTAAATGCTGTGTGGTGTGTGAGTGAGTAGTCTTCACTGTCATGGATATTTAACAATGGACATTGACTGATCAGCTGTTGTAACTGTACAGGCTTGATGCATTTAGTTTAGACAGCTGCACTTTCAATGGGTGATAGGAGTATGGAGAGGTATGATGTGAAATCATGGAGTCATTTGTACTTCATCCAGGGCATGATGTGTATGTAAACATGGCTTTGGAGGTGATCATGTGTATGAGTCAAGACATGCTGATCTACTTGGATTTAGATGTAGGTGTGAGGGATGGTATACAGGGGTGGGTAGTAGTGACATGTGACATGATGTAGGAAATGTGTGTTGGCACCTGAGATAGCCTAACCAGGATATGTACTCTCACAGATGTGCATGTTTACATGTGTGTAAGTGAAATATAATAGTTAACCCTTTCTCGCCCTATCTCTCTCTCCCACCCTACTTCTCTCTCTCTTGATGTGTGTCCATCAGCATCAGCAGGTGAAGGAGAAGGGGCACAAGTGAATGGGGATGCTGCAGGCCACAGGACCTGGAGTGCTGCTACCAGCGACAGCAAGGGACCGAGTGGCACAGAGGGTGAGGGAAGTACCACCGAGGAGACTGGATCTTCCACATCATCTTTGGAATCCTCCTCCAGTGGACACTCCCTGGTGGTGGCGGACCCTTCTGGAACCACCCCAGCACCATCTTTGTCTGCCACCCCCCATACTATCACTGCCTCCCTGTAGCTTCCCACCCAGTTACCCATTCCGCTCATCCAGGAGGTGGGCGTCTCCTTCGCTGCATGCACCTCTGCCCCAGTCAGCCCTGTTGTCCTCAGTGAGGAGGCTATTGACCTCCTGAGATCGATCTATGTAGGTCAGTTGGCTATCGTGAATGGCATGCAGGGACTGACAGCTCAAGTCCAGCAGATCAATGCGTTCCTGGTGGGTATTCACGGTGCACTGGCTGGCTTACAGAGATCCTTTCAGGCTCTGGCCTCCACACTGACGGCAGTCAGCCACACTTTGTCTACCGCCTCCCCTCCACCTATCTCTTCCCAAACCCAACCCCCTCTTCCCAAACCAGCCAAAGCACACAGATATACAAGCATGCAAACACCTCAACATCCAAGGGTAACTCAGACAAACACAAGCACCACAATACCCACCACCGGCATGCACACAATGCAGACACACCAACATTCACTACCTGCACAGACTCCCTTACCACCCCCACCTTCACAGACACTACACCAAACACAACTGCAGCCACCACACCAGCATTCACTTATCCAGCCACACCTCCTATCTTACCCACAGTCAGCACAACAGCATCCACCCCAGTCACCACATCCGCAGACACCACAATGACTGACACACCCACATGCAGCACACCTTCCATACCTACTGGCACCACCCCAATAGACAGTCACTCATCCAGCATGGCATCCCCCAGCATCTCCTTCCCCCATCCTCCCAAGACACATAAACGTCCACACTCACCCACCCAACAGACACCCAGCACCCACAAGCATTCCTCGCACGCACATGCACCTAAGACATCCATAAAGACAACTCCTACAACCACTCCCTCTACCTCCTCTCCCAAAACCTTTTGCTATGAGAATCCCTGTGTGTCTAAAAAGGTGTTCCTCTCTGAGTTATCCCTCTTCCCTACTCCTCTCCTAACCTGTGATACCCCCCAAATGGTCTGTGTCCCTCCCCATGTCCAGCCCTTCCACCTCCAAGTCCTCCCCTGCCCCCCTGCTAGTACTTATGCTCCTCCCCCTACCAAGTAGTTGACTCCTACCAAGCCCAAGCCCAAAGGCCCTTCTCCCAAGCCCAAAGACCCCCCTCCCAAGCCCAAACCCCTCATTAACACCCCATCTCTTAAGTGCCTGCCTGCCCCCTTGATACCCCTACCCTGTGGAGGTTATCTAGCAGTCAGGAGTCATGTAGGGGCACACAGAAGTGCCATTTGTGCCTTGTGCACTTTGAACTTTGGACCGGCCAGTGGCCTTCTTTTTGTACATAGTTATTTATGTATTGCCATATATTTATATGCCTATTGTTAGAAATGGGGTCTTTGGTTGACAGTCAAGTTACCCCTTTTTCAAGCAAGGACCCTCAGTCTAGTCAGGGTAAAAGAGAATCACCCTCAGCTAACCCCTGCTTACCCCCTTGGTAGCTTGGCAGAGCAGTAGGCTTAACTTCAGAGTACTAGGTGTAAAGTATGTGTACCAACACACACAGTAACTTAATGAAAACACTACAAAATGACACAACACCAGTTTAGAAAAATAGGAAATATTGATCTAAACAAAACAAGAGCAAAACGACAAAAATCTGACATACAGAAGTCAAGTTATTAATTTTTAAGATTAAACTAAAAAATAGCACTGAGAAACACAAAGGGGGTCATTCCTACCCTGGCGGTCCGAGACCGCCAGGGTAGGGTACCGCGGATGCACCGCCAACAGGCTGGCAGTGCATCCAGGGCAATTCTGACCGCGGCGGTCCAGCCGCGGTCAGAAACGTAAAAACCGCCGGTTTTCCGCTGCCCAGGGGAATCCTCCATGCAAGCTGCGCCGCCATGGGGATTCCGACCGCCATCCTGTTCCTGGCGGTTTTGGCCGCCAGGAACAGGATGGCGGTATGGGGTGTCGTGGGGCCCCTGGGGGCCCCTGCAGTGCCCATGCTAAGGGCATGGGCACTGCAGGGGCACCTGTAAGAGGGCCCCACCATGATTTTCAGTGTCTGCTATGCAGACGCTGAAAATCGCGACGGGTGCTACTGCACCCGTCGCACGCCTTCAACTCCGCCGGCTCCAGTCGGAGCCGACTTCCTCGTTGAAGGCGCTTTCCCGCTGGGCTGGCGGGCGGCCTTCTGGCGGTCGCCCGCCAGCCCAGCGGGAAAGCCAGAATCACCACGGCGGTCTTCTGACCGCGCAGCGGTGTTCTGGCGGGGGTACTTTGGCGGGCGGCCTCCGCCGCCCGCCAAAGTAGGAATGACCCCCAAAATGCTTCGATGAGGTGTTAACCCAGCGTTGTGACGGAGTCATTCCCAACAAGCTGACACCAGCGGCACCGGACACGGAGTCACGTAGACCCCCAAGTACAGTACCTTTGGTGAAGAGTGAAAACAAGTCAATACGCAAAGTCGGGGATCATGGCGTCGGTGCGAAATATTGAATCCGGGCACTTTGAGCGGCATCGGTCACAACGTGGTGCGGCGACTTCCACGGAGTCGCGGACCTCAGCGGGGCTGCAGTGGCGTCAGGCCTACGAAGGTCATCGTGTTCCAGTGAAGATCACGGAGTCGGTTGCAGGTGGCGTCACCGGATTCAGCAGCGGCGTTGGTCCGGAGTCGTCTGAAGTCGATTTCCTTGGATTTCCACCAGCTTTCTTTTCAAGGGCTCAGGGACTGGATAGGGCACCACTTGTCAGAGCAGGAGTTTCTCCAAAGACTCCAGGTGCTGGCAGAGAGAAGTCTTTGCTGTCCCTGAGACTTCAAACAACAGGAGGGAAGCTCTAAATCAAGCCCTTGGAGATTTGTTCACAAGATGGAAGACACACAAAGTCCAGTCTTTGCCCTTTTACTCTGGTAGAAGCAGCAACTGCAGGATAGCTCCGCAAAGCACAGTCACAGGCAGGGCAGCACTTCTCCTCAGTTCTTCAGCTGTTCCCCAGGCAGAGGTTCCTCTTGATGTCCAGAAGTGATCTAAAGTCTGTGGTTTTGGGTGCCCTTCTTATACCCAATTTCTCCTTTGAAGTAGGCCTACTTCAAAGTAAAGTGTCTTTGGAATGTGAAATCCTGCCTTGCCCAGGCCAGGCCCCAGACACTCACCAGGGGGTCGGAGACTGCATTGCGTGAGGACAGGCACAGCCCTTTCAGGTGTAAGTGACCACTCCTCCCCTCCCTACCAGCACAGATGGCTCATCAGGAAATGCAAACTACACCCCAGCTCCCTTTGTGTCGCTGTCTATTGTGAGGTGCAACCAGCCCAACTGTCAAACGGACCCAGACAGGGAATCCACAAACAGGCAGAGTCACCGAAATGGTATAAGCAAGAAAATGCCCACTTTCTAAAAGTGGTATTTTCAAACACACAATCTCAAAATTAACTTTACTAAAAGATGTATTTTTAAATTGTGAGCTCAGAGACCCCAAACTCCACATATCCATCCGCTTCCAAAGGGAATCTACACTTTAATCAGATTTAAAGGTAGCCCCCATGTTAAACTATGAGAGGGACAGGCCTTGCAACAGTGAAAAACAAATTTAGCAATATTTCACTGTCAGCACATATAAAACACATTACTATATGTCCTACCTTAACCATACACTGCACCCTGCCCTTGGGGCTACCTAGGGCCTACCTTAGGGGTGCCTTACATGTAAGAAAAGGGAAGGCTTAGGCCTGGCAAGTGGGTACACTTGCCAAGTCGAATTTACAGTTAACACTGCACACACAGACACTGCAGTGGCAGGTCTGAGACATTATTACAGAGCTACTCATGTGGGGGGCACAACTAGTGCTGAAGGCCCACTAGTAGCATTTGAATTATAGGCCCTGGCACCTCTAGTGGGACTTACTAGTAAATCAAATATGTCAATCATGGATAAACCTATCAAATACAATTTACGCAGAGAGCATTTGCACTTTAGCACTGGTTAGCAGTGGTAAAGTGCTCAGAGTTCAAAAGCCAACAGCAACAGGTCAGAAAAAATAGGAGGCAGGAAACAAAATGATTGGGGATGACCCTGTGTTAGAAATGGGGTTTTTGGTTGCCAGTCAGGTTGCCCTCTGTCCAAGCAAGAACCCTCACTCTAGTCAGGGTAAGTCACACACAATCCAAAATCAGCTTGTGCTCACCCTCCGGTAGCTTGGCACGAGCAGTCAGGCTTAACTTAGAAGGCAATGTGTAAAGCATTTGTGCAATAAATCATACAACACCATAGCATAACACCACAAAAATACACCACACAGTGTTTAGAAAAATATATAATATTTATCTGGGTATCTTCAGGTCAAAACGATCAAAGTTGCAATATGAATTTGTAAAGATATCACTGAAAAGTGATATAAAGGGGGTCATTACGACCCTGGCGGAACAAGTCCGCCAGGGCCGTGGGACGCGGTGGCACCGCCGACACGCCGGCGGTGCCCCGCGGGGCATTCTGACCGCGGCGGCTCAGCCGCGGTCAGAGAAGGGAAACCGGCGGTCTCCCGCCGGTTTCCCGCTGCCCCAAAGGAATCCTCCAAGCCGGTGCAGCATGCTGCGCCGGCATGGGGATTCCGACTCCCCCTCCCGCCATCCAGTTCCTGGCGGTTCTCCCGCCGGGAACCGGATGGCGGGAGGGGGAGTCGCGGGGCCCCTGGGGGCCCCTGCCGTGCCCATGCCTATGGCATGGGCACGGCAGGGGCCCCCGTAAGAGGGCCCCTAAAAGTATTTCAGTGTCTGCAAAGCAGACACTGAAATACGCGACGGGTGCAACTGCACCCGTCGCACCTTCCCACTCCGCCGGCTCTATTACGAGCCGGCGTCATCGTGGGAAGGGAGTTTTCCCCTGGGCTGGCGGGCGGTCTTGTGAAGACCGCCCGCCAGCCCAGGGGAAAACTCGGAATACCCTCCGCGGTCTTACGACCGCGGAGCGGTATTTCGGAGGGGGGAAGCCTGGCGGGCGGCCTCCGCCGCCCGCCAGGCTCGGAATGAGGGCCAAAGTGTCTTAAGTCTTTAGAAAGTAAACAAAGTCTCTTTCAAACACAAAGTACCTGGTTTCTGGTGGAAAATCTCCTCAGAGGGCCACAGGAGAAGAGGTACGTGGAAAACTGGTGTGTGCGTCGATTTCTCCTCAGCACACACGGACTTGCGTCGTTATTTTCCACGCGGGGAGTCGTGCGTCGTTTTCCGGCACGCGGACAGTCTCTTTCTGTGGTTTGTGGGGAGTAGCAGATGTCCCGGGTCTGTGCGTGGATTTTCCTGCTTGTTTTCCGGCTGCGCGTCGTTCTGCGGGGCTGCGCGTCGAAGTTTCGATCTCACGGCAGGCGTCGCGTCGATTTCTCCTGGGGAGTCGGGCGGCGTTGTCCTTGCGAGGCCGTGCGTCAAAGTTTTGATCTCACGGCAGGCGTTGCGTCGATTTCTCCTGGGAAGTCGGGCGGCGTTGTCCTTGCGAGGCCGTGCGTCAAAGTTTCGATCTCACGGCAGGTGTCGCGTCGATTTCTCCCGGGAAGTCGGGCGGCGTTGTCCTTGCGAGGCCGTGCGTCAAAGTTTCGGTCGTCCCGAAGGCGTCGTGTCAATCAGCGTCGGTGTGCGGCGTTTTTCTTGCCGCGGAACAAGCTGTGCGTCGAAAATTTCGGCGCACGGAGCGTCCAAGAGGAAGAGAGAAGTCTTTTTGGTCCTGAGACTTCAGGGAACAGGAGGCAAGCTCTATCCAAGCCCTTGGAGAGCACTTTTACAGCCAGACAAGAGTTCAGCAAGGCAGCAGGCCAACAGCAAGACAGCAGTCCTTTGTAGAAAAGCAGACAGGTGAGTCCTTTGAGCAGCCAGGCAGTTCAGCAAGGCAGCAGGCCAACAGCAAGGCAGCAGTCCTTTGTAGAAAAGCAGACAGGTGAGTCCTTTGAGCAGCCAGGCAGTTCTTCTTGGCAGAATGTAGTTTCTGGTTCAGGTTTCTTCTCCAGCAAGTGTCTGATGAGGTAGGGCAGAGGCCCTGTTTTATACTAAGTTGTGCCTTTGAAGTGGGGGTGACTTCAAAGAGTGTCTAAGAAGTGCACCAAGCCCCCTTTCAGTTCAATCCTGTCTGCCAGAGTCCCAGTAGGGGGTGTGGCAGGCCTTTGTGTGAGGGCAGGCCCTCCACCCTCCCAGCCCAGGAAGACCCATTCAAAATGCAGATGTATGCAAGTGAGGCTGAGTACCCTGTGTTTGGGGTGTGTCTGAGTGAATGCACAAGGAGCTGTCAACTAAACCTAGCCAGACGTGGATTGAAGGGCACACCAAGATTTTAGTGCAAAGAAATGCTCACTTTCTAAAAGTGGCATTTCTAGAATAGTAATATTAAATCCGACTTCACCAGTCAGCAGGACTTTATATTACCATTCTGGCCATACTAAATATGACCTGCCTGCTCCTTTCAGATCAGCAGCTGCCACTTCAACAGTGTATGAGGGCAGCCCCAATGTTAGCCTATGAAGGGAGCAGGCCTCACAGTAGTGTAAAAACGAATTTAGGAGTTTTACACTACCAGGACATATAACTACACAGGTACATGTCCTGCCTTTTACCTACACAGCACCCTGCTCTAGGGGTTACCTAGGGCACACATTAGGGATGACTTATATGTAGAAAAAGGGGAGTTCTAGGCTTGGCAAGTACTCTTAAATGCCAAGTCGAAGTGGCAGTGAAACTGCACACACAGGCCTTGCAATGGCAGGCCTGAGACAGGGTTAAGGGGCTACTGAAGTGGGTGGCACAACCAGTGCTGCAGGCCCACTAGCAGCATTTAATCTACAGGCCCTAGGCACATATAGTGCACTCTACTAGGGACTTATAAGTAAATTAAATAGCCAATCATGGATAAACCAATCAATAGTACCATTTACACAGAGAGCATATGCACTTTAGCACTGGTTAGCAGTGGTAAAGTGCCCAAAGGTCAAAAGCCAACAACAACAGGTCAGAAAAAATAGGAGGAAGGAGGCAAAAAGTTTGGGGATGACCATGTCAAAAAGCCAGGTCCAACACCCTGCATAAGCAAAAAAGTCCAACACCTATTTATTACATCTGGGTCAACCAGTAGTTGGTTCGATGGTAACATACTTGTCCTGCCTTTCTTTCCACATGGCTGTTTTGGTCTTACCTGCTTTGGTTTGTTTTGGAAAATGGATTATTGGTAAGGGCAGGTAAGTACCTACACTTAGCAATAGGCCACTAACCTCCACTTAGGTCCAGTTAGGTCTCACTAAACTAAACCCAGCTCATCCTTTGGTAGCTTGGCAATGAGCGACAAGGCTTAACTTAAGAGACAAATTTGTAAAGCATTTAACGATCACATAACAGTAAATAAATAAAAGACAATACACAATAAACATTCAACACAATTCATAAAAATAGATTATATTTTTATATTTAAAATTACACCAACACGATTAAAATCGGATAAGGGGAACCGGAGATATGAATTTTTAAAGAATGAATGCTTTTTAGTGCTTAGAAACGAATAGCGCCAATCTGGTCATCTGGTCGTACCTCGACCGGGGCAAAGTCAAAGTTTAAGGCCGATCACGATGGAGCCCTGCTTGGCTACAGCCCGCAGGAGGCCTCGGTCAAAAGTTTACCTTTGGACTTAGTCATTTTCTTGAAGATTTTCTTCTGCGTGACCAACATGCCAGTTCAAACCGACCTCCTGGAACTCTTCCTCAGATATGCCTCACGGGAGCCCTTGGTGGAGATTTTTACCTTCGGACTTAGTCGTTTTTTTTAGATGAAAATCCTTCTACTTGGTACAACCTGAGTCTTGATCCCACGTCATTGAAGCCCTCTTCGGATACACTGCCTGGGAGGTCCCGGTCAACTTTCTACGTTCAGACTTAGTCACTTTTTCTGAGATTTTTTTCACTGGGACAAACCTGCAAGTCAGGCCGGGTCACAGTTGAGGCAAGCCGGCTAGAGTTGCCGTGGTATGTTGGTCCATTCATGGAGCTTTATTCCAAAAGCCCTCCAAACTTCTGGACCTTTTTCCAGATGTTCTTTTAAGGTTCTTTTGAGGCCCACAGCTCACCCCTAGGTTCCAGAAGCTCTGAGATGCTCTTTGAGGGGTGCGGACTACAACTCCCAGAATGCACCTGGCCAAACTCCAATTTGGCCACTGGACAGTGTCAGCTGGTCAGTTTCTTCAGGAGTTGGTTCAGGAGACTTTGGTTAGCAATTTTTCACGTGTAGCAAACAGGGAGTCCCTCCTTGAACCAGTTGAAGCCAGGTAAAGTCCTTCTTGTGGTGGAGCCCGAGTGTGCAGCTGGTGCAGTCCTCCAGAGTGCAGTGCCCAGGTGCAGGTCAGGGCTCCAGCAGGGCAGTCCTTTTTTACTCATGTAGTTCTTCCTTGGTGGAATCTGGTGGGCATCTGAGGTGTGGGTGCAGGTCTGCCAGTTTTATCCTTGCTCCTGGGTGTAAAACGTGGGGGGTTCTGGTTCTCCAATCAGGTGCAGGGTCCTTCCCTTTGTGATGACCACTTCCTGGGAAGTGTGACAAAAATCAATCCCAGGGAACAACATTCCTCAAAAATCCATCATGGCTGAAAGTGATTTTTGGAGGTCACATCTGGCTGAGCCCACCCACTGGTGTGGCTAAAAATCTTAAATACACCCTTCTCCTGCCCTCTCCTAATCTAATCATGGGGGCACCTAATTGGGTTTGCAGGAATTGAGGGAGGTGCTGGGTTGCTCCAAATGTCCTTCCCTGCCTTTGAAGAACAGTTTGGCAGCCCTTCCCCCTTCCTGCCTCTTCAACTGCTGAGGGAAATGCTCCTCCCCCAGGCACATTCCTTTGTGCTGATCCCAGGCTACTTCACACCTCATCAAGGCAGCCTGGCCAGGCTGCAGAGGTTGGCCAATCAGAGCAGAGCACTACAGGTCTGAATGCGGCAACTTTTTAGGTAGAGTTTAAAACTCTTTACCTGAACAAGTTATATTATATCCAACAATTGTAAGTTGTGGGATTTATTATAGCAATTAATTTGATACCAAACTTAAGGTATCTGACACTTAAGGGGACTTTATAAATTAAAATAAAGTCTCCCCATTCTAGCCTATGGAGGCCATTCACTACAATGAGGCAAGAACGTATTTGGCTGTTTTACTTCACCAGAGCTTATAAAACTATTTCTGTAAGGTCCCTGCTTATAGTTACTTGGCACCCAGCCCTAGGGGCACACGTTAGGGGTGACTTATATGTAAAAATAAGGTAGTTTAAGACTTTTGAAGTACTTTTAATTACAAAGTCGAATTTGCATATAACTTCAATTTAAGAGCAGCCAGCAAGGCAGGCCTACCTTTAAAATGACCATGGGCACCTCAGCAGTGCACCTATGGGTGCACTACCTATGCTGGGGTCCCTAAACCTACATGCCTTACCATATAGTAGGGACTTATAGGTAGGTGAACATAGCCAATTATAATTAGCCTGATTTGCATACTTATTTTAGACAGAGCACAGGTCCTGGGACTGGTTAGCACTACTTAGGTCACCATCAGAGTCAGGAAAACACTAGCAAAAAGTGAAAAATTGGGGCAAAATGTTAGAGGGCCTCTGCAATCAGCCCTGTTTTCTCTATAGTTTTTGTGTAAGTGACATATGTGTGTGTTGGTTGTGATAGTTGTTGTGTCTGGGCTGCATGTGTGGGTGTGGCCCTGCCATGTGTCCCGCTGTGATGGCTGTTTGTTGTATGTAGGATATGTTTGTGTTTGGAGCGTGCATGTATGTTGATAATTTGTATATTGTTTGTGTTGACACGTGTAATTGTGGTGTTGTGTGCCCTTGTGTGGTTGTTGTGTGTGCACACATGTGGGTGGTGTTGGGTATGTCAGAAGCATTGTGTGTTGTGTTAGCGTGGTCTGACATATGCCTAGTTGTATGGTTGTGTGACTGTGTGTATTGGTTACCAGGGGTTGTTACGCATTGTTGTATGTATGTAGTGTCATGTGGAGGTGTGTAATGTGTTAGCTTACCGAAGCATTTGTGCTGTAGCGATTGTGGTGCAGTTGTGTGATTCAGTGGTGTTGTGTATTGTTGTTTTGAACTGTGCCAGTGCTCTGTGTCTACGGGTTGGTGTGTGTATTGTGAGTGTGTATTGGCTGTGGTGTGTGTAGTATGGGTGTGCATGTGTATATGTGGGGGTAGGGGTGCGTATAGGTGTGTGGTTACGTGTGTGTGTGACACCTGCCATCCCGGATGTGCATGTTGTGTGTGTGTGTGTGTACCTTGGCTTTTCCCTACCGTGTCCGGTAGGTGTGTGTGCTCACTGTTGTTGTCGTCGTCACTGGTTTGGGAGTCATTGTGCGGGCAGGAGCAGTAATAGTATGTGCAGTTCAAGTTCCATGGCGGCCCCAGACAGGTATGGATTCCAGAAGCTGAATGTCTACTTTTATATAGTTGGTTTCTGCCAGGGTTTTCGTGGTGGTGCCACATAATATGTCTGACTGGAACATGGTGTCCGCCGGCCTGAAGGTGGCTATTGCCATCCATTACGGCATGACCGCACTGGTGGTACAAGCGCTGTGGCTGTCTTCTGTTGGGAAGATCACCATGGTCATAATTTAGCAGTCTTCTCTGCAGGCCCCCTGGCAATGAAACACTTACACTGCCAACATGGCGTACCTGGTACCGCCAAACTTGCAATGATCCCCATAGTCTGTCGGCATAATCAAGCTTGGAGATTATGAGTGTGAGGATGGTTTGCAATTTTTCTTGGTATCCAAGGTAATACATAGGGGGTCATTCTAACCCTGGCGGTCCAAGACCGCCAGGGCTAAAATGACGGGGGCACCGCCAACAGGCTGGCGGTGCCCCGCTGGGCATTCTGACCGCGGCGGTTCGGCCGCGGTCAGAAGTGGAAAACCGGCGGTCTCCCGCCGGTTTTCCGCTGCCCATGTGAATCCTCCATGGCGGCGGAGCGCGCTCCGCCGCCATGGGGATTCTGACACCCCCTACCGCCATCCTGTTCCTGGCGGGTCTCCCGCCAGGAACAGGATGGCGGTAGGGGGTGCTGCGGGGCCCCTGGGGGCCCCTGCAGTGCCCATGCCAATGGCATGGGCACTGCAGGGCCCCCCGTAAGAGGGCCCCACTTTGTATTTCAGTGTCTGCTATGCAGACACTGAAATACGCAACGGGTGCCACTGCACCCGTCGCACCTTCCCACTCCGCCGGCTCAATTCTGAGCCGGCGTCCTCGTGGGAAGGATGATTTGCCCTGGGCTGGCGGGCGGCCTTTTGGCGGTCGCCCGCCAGCCCAGGGCAAATCCCAAAATACCCTCAGCGGTCTTTCGACCGCGGAGCGGTATTTTGGTGGGGGAAGTCTGGCGGGCGGCCTCCGCCGCCCGCCAGACTTAGAATGACCCCCATAGTGTTTTCATTGTGTAGAAGGCTCTCTGTTTTACATGTTTAACTTGTGGAATCAAATATAGGCCTGAATCCACAGTTACCCTAAGTTCCTGACTTCTCTTGCTATTGTTGGAGGGACCTCATGTTCCTTAGACCATATGGAGGTAGCTGAATTTTTGTCATTGTTCACAGGTCATAAGCTCTGTCTTTGCAGCATTTAGCTTTAGATGGTTATTGATCATCCATGTGTTTATGACCCTGAAAGCAGTTACCAAGTTTTTAATTGTAGTGCTCTTTCAGGCCATCCATTTTTTTAAATGATTGGGGTGTCATCCACATTGTTGTAACAGTTGAGATTGTATGCTTTAATGAGGTTTGGTAAGGAGGTGTAGTAGTTGTTGAATAGTATACGGGATTTGCTGTACCTCTAAGGTACACCACAGTGTTGTGTGTGAGGAGCTGAAAGGTGGCATCAACACAAGTTCACTGTCGCAGCTGAGAGGCCAATAACTCAATGGGCATTAGATGATATCCCTTCTCACCTTTCACATATGGCATGTCAAACAAGAATTTACTGTGCGAAGAGATTGCACAACTGTACAGGACAAAAAGTCATGTTGTTCTTAAGCCAGCAGCTTTCATAAAATGTCCTATTCCTGAATCAAAAGTGGTTGACTCTACCCAACCTTACCAGTAATTCAAAATCAATGTCCACTCAGGAAACTTCAAGTAGGGTATGGTGCCTTGATTAGCCTACTGTCCTGGGGCAGAGTTATCACAAGGCAGGTATGACTTATATTTCACTGATATTTCTCTAGCCTAACAGGCCTGCTCTGAAATACAGCCTGGTGACATAATGAATCTGTTCTACTGATTGTTATTTTGTTTGCAGCTAGTTTGTTAGGTTAATGTGCCTGCTGAAGAGGGGTGCAAATACCCTAACTAGCAGTAGTGTGAATCTAAAATGACCCAATATAGCCTGCCATGTCGAAAAAGGCCTGGTAGAACAGACTATCTTTCAAAAATGGTTTATTATCTAGATAACCATGCCAGGGTCAACAAACTGAAGATTCATTTCTTTGAACCAAATATCCTGGAAACCATAATCAAAGTATCTGAGGCTGAAAGCATTTGCTTTATAATTGACCTCTCTAGGCATTTCCGCAGAACATCCACTAATATTTGTTGCATATTGTAATTTAAGATCAGTGTAGTATGAATCTGGGTTTTGACATTTATTGACTTCTGAAATTCTGCTTTCTCTTTATCTTATTCATGCACATAGAAGGTAAATTGTTGTTCTGCGGTTCTAAATGCATAATATTTTGTGAACATTTGGGGTAGTGTTTTTGTTGGGAGAAGTTTGAGAATATCAAGTGTAGGAATTTTATGGATCCTCCTAAATTGCGGAATTTTCCTTCACAGAGATATGAGGAAAATTTGTGATTTAGCCAAAGTTTGCACTGTATTCCTAGTAAGAAAATCCATGCAAACTACAACATCCAATTCCTTAAGTACCTTGTTTTCAGAAATGGCTGGGCTCGGAAGGTTTCCCTAGGTCCTGAATGTGACATGAGTAAAATACCACAGCGGCCCACATCAACAGAACTGGTCAATTTGCAATGCAAAATCGTGTCATTTCCTCATGTCTCAGGGGCCTTAGCTTTTCCATTCACAGGCAGTAGCTGACACAGATAAGCGGTTTACTGCTGTGATGAGGAGAAGTGTAGGAATGCTGTGTGGTAAGCCACTTGTGGATTCTCACAGATTCCATAAGTGCAATTTGCTTTCACTTTTGTTTTGCCATGTAATGTCAGTGCGCATAGTGTGCTGCTCAATACAACAAAACAAAAAAAATGTGGTCTAGTTGGAAGCATTTCCTCACATGCCAACTTTGATTTTGAAAAAGAAAACACTTTTGGTGTTTTTACCAGACATATTTTCTTTTCCAGTACTGTGGATGATGATTTGAAGTCCACCAAACTGTGAAAGTAGTGTGGTGGACATCAACTGGCGGTCGTCTCCCCTAAAGCAGTTAGAACCCACAAAATCCATGCAGCCTCATATCCTATCTAACAAGTATTGACAACAAACTGCAGGGATATGATTTCTACATTGCATTAACTTCTTTGGCCCATGATTGTAGGAGATTTGTCCATTTCCAGGAGGCCCCCCAACGTAGGCTTTTGGGGCTGATGAACAGTGAAAAACACAATGGTGAAAGGATGATGTTAAGTTCTGCTAATGGCCATGCACAACCAAGAGAAAGTTCCAGTTGACACATGTGGTTTATGGAGATGAGGGTTAGAGAGAGAATAAAAAATACTGAGAAGTTCAAAGAAGATAGAAGAGAAGATAGAGAGAAGGTGGTTTTACAAAATTAGAAAAGATTATGAGAAAGAAAGGAGAGTAAATAGAAAAAGCAGGAGAGAGCAGGAGACAGGAATGGGAAGATAGATGTAGGAACAAACAGAAAGTGAGAGTGGGGAAAAGGTTGAGTGAGGCAGCGGGGCAGATATTACGAGATTGGGGCTGAATTTGGAAAGTAAGAGAGAGCACGAAGGAGCAAAATGAGATCTGGAGAAATGTAGAGAAATGGTGGTTGGAGATTTTAAGTGGAATTTATAGGTGGCTCAAGGTGAGCTCAAAGCACAATGTTGCACTTTATTTTCTAAATAGGTATCTTCAGGTAAGTTCCAAAAATCACCTTGCATCGTGGTTTTTAAAATCCCAATATGTCAAACCAATGTTACTTGATCCATGTTGCTTTTTGCAAATTGCTTAAGGGGTACCTTCTTGTTATTTATTCCTATATCTTCATGGTGAGAAGTGCTGATGCCTTCTCTTTTAATGTATATCGGCCATGTCTACATTTGCAGGTATAGTCGCTGGAAAGTGCAACCTAATTGCTGAAAAGTTAAAGTTCATTAGAGAGGTGATATCACCTTCTAGTGTACATTTAAATATGGAAGTCTCTTAACTGTTTCATGAAATAAAGCTTGACTTTCATCTGCACCTGTAGTGATACCAATCAATCTCTCTGCAAGTAAATATTTTCAGTTTCTAGTACACATGGCAAGATTTTATGTTTTCTGCATTTACCACTCAGCAAAGTGACTGTTCGCTCAAGCAATGTTAGCCACATGGGGTGCCAACTTGAGGATCCTATGCAAGGAATTCACTGCATTTGAAAGAGTAGAGAATGTCTATGTTTCTGGAAGTGGAGGACTTTGTAGCATCCAAATGAGAGGTACCATGCAATCACCATCAAAGTGAGATGTTATCACAGAGCAGGATCTTAGATGCAAACTGTGAAACCACCATGCAGAGCATGAAAGGCAGTGTTAAAGTTAGTGTCCTCAGCCAGGCCACAGGTCTAAGTGGACCCTCCTCAGGCTCACAAAATCACCTATGTTTAGCATGCCTACCTAGCTTTCTGTTCAATGTCTAACAAAGGTCTCCTTTTGTACAGTACCTTCTGCAAAACCTGCCTATAACTATGAAAGTTATGTGCCAATATCAGGACTTGCTTCTAGTCCAGGCAGTTTTGATTGGTGCTTTTGATGAAATGTAATTGAACTATCCACCATTTGTTACAATCTTAGAGTGAATTTCATTTTGGAACCTTTCCAACTACCCCTTGTTGCATCCCTAAAATGTTTAAAACACACTGTTCACCACTAATTTCTCAAAATGCTCTTAATGGATATGATTCAAGGTCTCTGTAAAGTTATTCAAATTAGAGGAAAGTTAAAATAACACTTCACTTGCAAAGTTGGTCGGAATTAGGAAACTTTGCACTTTGTGAAGGAGATGGAGTTTCCTAACTTTACTTGAGGTGAGATGAGGTTTATCGCTTTAGGCCTTCCAGGTGTAATGATAGTGATGGTGATCTTCCAATGTAGATTGTCCCAGGTAGGACATCCTCCAACAAAACAATTTTGAGTTTGCAGACTGTTCATCCACTTCCTCAGGTAAGAAGTATGGGAGGGAATACTCTGAGCTTAGGACAGTTTCTGTTAAAAAAAGAGCAAAAAAAAGACTTTGATGAGCTTTGAAAACACAAAGCTTGATCAGTTAGGAAAATACACAAGCTACTTTATAACTCTAAGTCATTCTACTTTAAATCTAATCTAATTGATAGGATGTAAGTTGGATTGTGAAAAGTTGGTTGAGTGCGTTTTAATATATACCTTAAAAAATCCACGTATCCCTTCACATAGGATTAGACTGTGTGCACCCTGAATATCGAAACCAGAATGTCAATGGCACAGAATATTGAGGATAGAATATCGAATCCAAACTATCAACAAGTAAGTATAGTTATTCTGTACCTTACTTCACATATATGTACCTACGCATTAGATATGGTTAAGGTATGTAGATGTGGAGTTAGGAATAGCAAATCTATACTTCCCTATCCACATTTACCTCTTAATATTCTGTCCTCAATCTTTTTGAACCATATCATTCTGGGGTTGTTATTTACTGGTATAACCAGTGATTGGGAAAGAATATACCTATAGATCTACACACTTTGTAAACCTTTGCGCTACATTATGCACCAGGCATAATGTATTCAAAAAGGGCGTTCCCTCGTTAGGGGGGCTGAACATATGGCTCAGGGAAATCAAACTGATTTCCTTGCATCATTCTTTTCAGCACTTTTAATGCCTGCTCATACCAGGTGTTCAAAGGGGGCACAGCATTGTTTACAATGGGCCCCTATGTGCTCTGCAATGAGCAGCACCAACATTTTGGTAGTACTCCTGCAGAGTACGTCAATAGCGTCATAAAGAATAACGCTATTGCCCCTGACCCAGTGCCATGGTGCGTCGTATTTTAAATACGGCGCACACATTGTGGCGGTAGGGGGCAGTAAAGAGTGCAAGATAAATGGCGCTGCATTGTGTGCAGTGCCACTTTTCTTAAATATACCCTGTATATTCTTCCAAAAGGCCCACTGGGTACTGTTTTTCATTCATGCTTAAAGCTGCACACATCGTCTTTCTTCCCCTAACATTCTTTTTCTTTGGACGCTTTCCCACAAAACCGAATAATTAAATATCACTGCATATGAGTGTATAGATATATTTGTGTTAGCATTTTACATTTTGATTTCTCTAGTAAACTTTATTTGACCGCTTTCTTGGCATCTTTTGCAACTTTTCTTTTTACAGGTTAAATATGCATGATTAAATGTGAAAAAATATTGGAATCCTGGTATATACATGCACAGACTTATACAAAGGTTTGCTTTACACTGCTTAACACTTTTGACAAACTATGGAGCAGTTTTAGCCACATTTGTGGCCTGTGTGTTTTCTTTACATTTTTTTATAACAAGGCAGTTGTTGTTCAAGAGGTCACAGATACATAGTTTTAAAACATTTCTAAACCCCATACCTTCTGATATTTTACTAATAAAATATATACACTGCTCATCACACATGATGGAGGAAGTATCCTGGATCTGTATTTTGTATTGCTCTATCTGTTTAGCAACTGTTTTTAAATATATGAACACTGGTTTTGAATGTATGCTGTGCACTGGGAATTCCACAGGACTGTTAAAAACAGTGAGCAGCTTTTCTATCTTGATTTCACCAAGCACCTAAAAAAGTATTTTTTTATATATTTATGTTTGATTAAGAAATTATGAATCTGAAAAGTGTCCATTTTATAATAATTTAAAGATGATTAAACAAAATATGGCTGGCATGACTGCTTTGGTTGATATTGTCAAACATGGATACTACAACAATATTCACATTCACCTCCAGGGTTGCCGAAAATGTATCTCAGCTTTAACATCTCCGTTTTTGATCAAGTTATAGTAATCTTCCACACAGGGACTCAAATCAAATACAAATAATGTGTAGCCCTCGTCATACCTTTTTCTTGACTCACCAGTCCCAGAGTACTGCAGGTACTTTCCTGTTATCTAACAACTCTGGAGTATCGCAGGTTCTATCTTGTTGCTGATCCAGTCCTAGATTTTCCCTAACAAAATTTCACTCTTCAAAGCTAGGTGTGTATGTTTTTGCAGGAATCACAGCCCCTTCATGGAACAGTGCCATGTAGGTGATGTTGTACTATTTTTTTTTACAATGTAAAGTGTTTGGGGTATACACCCCACCAAAAGCCATGCTATTGACAAATTTTCTGATAGTACATTTCAATAGGTATCCTAAAAATAATTTTATTGCTGGATTAACTATTTCTCTGCGGGATTGCTGATTGTCCTCAGAGTGACTCCTCTGCGCTGGCTCCAGACTAACTACAGGAGGTATGCAGCCCTTTATGTGGAGGCAGGGCACAGCTTATGCAAGCGTAAGTAGAGCTGTACCCAGCTCCTCCCTCCCATCCTGCCAGGGATGGCCCATACAGGCGCACCTAGGCTCTCTATTTCTGTGGCTCTCTAGGAGGAATACACAAAGCCCAAATGTCAGCTACACCCAGTCATGTGACTCAGAGACAGGCTACAGGCACTAAGGGGGTGATTCTGACCGCGGCGGACGGCGGTCGCCGCCCGCCAAGCGGTTCCCGCGGAAAGACCGCGGCGGTCATTCTGGCTTTCCCACTGGGCTGGCGGGCGACCGCCGAAAGTCCGCCCGCCAGCCCAGCGGGAAACACCCTTCCCATGAGGAAGCCGGCTCAGAATGGAGCCGGCGGAGTGGGAAGGTGCGACGGGTGCAGTTGCACCCGTTGCGAATTTCAGTGTCTGCAAAGCAGACACTGAAATTCTTTGTGGGGCCCTCTTACGGGGGCCCCTGCAGTGCCCATGCCATTGGCATGGGCACTGCAGGGGCCCCCAGGGGCCCCACGGCACCCCATACCGCCATCCTGTTCATGGCGGGCGAACCGCCAGGAACAGGATGGCGGTAAGCGGTGTCAGAATCCCCATGGCGGCGCAGCAAGCTGCGCCGCCATGGCGGATTCCCATGGGCAGCGGAAAGTCGGCGGTACCCCGCCGGCTTTCCGCTTCTGGCCGCGGCTGTACCGCCACGGTCAGAATGCCCGGCGGTGCACCGCCAGCCTGATGGCGGTGCTACCGCCAACCTCCGCCATGGCGGTAATTACCGCCAGGGTCAGAATGACCCCCTAAATGACTAAGGTAGGAAAATGCCAACTTTCTAAAAGAGGCATTTTCAGAATTGTAATTTTAAATCGGATTTCACCATAAGAGAGGATTTTTCATTACAATTCCAAAGACACCAAACATGAACTGATTACCTGTTCCCATTTGGAAGTTACAGCTTATTAATTATAGTAAGGTAACTCCAATGTTTTCCTATAGGGGAGATAGGACTTGCAGTAGTAAAAACGGAATGTAAGCATTTTTATTAGCGGGACCTGTAAAACTTAAATATACATGTCCGATGTTTTAAACCACTTACCCTGCTCTCTGGGCTTTCCAGAGCCTACACTAGGGGTAACTTACATGTATTAAAAAGGAAGGCTCGACCTGGCAAATTGCTTATTTTGCCAGGTCAAAATGGCATTAAAAGACTGCACACACAGGCTGCAATGGCAGGACTGAGGCATGTTTAAAGGGCTACTCAAGTGGGTGGCACAATCAGTGCTGCAAGCCCATCAGTAGCATTTAATGTATAAGCCCTGGGCACATGGTTCCACTTTACTAGGGAGTTACAAGTTAATTGAACATGCCAATTGGGTATAAGCCAATTCTACTATGTTTTAAGGAGAGATCAAAAGCAATTTAGCACTGTTAGAGTCCTAAGGCTAGCAAAACCAATTCAGCATAAAGTGGAGGGTAAAGGGAAATAGTTTGGGGGTGAACTTGCAGACAAGGCCAGGTACAACATCTACGCCTTCACCAGTGTTCTGTTTATTGGCTCTTTTTCAACTCTGGCCTTTCTAAACAGAGTTTCTGGACTACCAAAACTTCTTACCCTCCCCTAAATCACATTAATTTATTCCTTAGCGCATCATCAGCTGTGTTATATGTTCATGTTCATGTAGCGCATGAAATGAAAGACAATTGTTTTGTGCAAGATCATTTTACTAAATAGAAAGGTATTCAGCACAAAACTACATTCATATAATTTACAGCGTATTATTATGAGGCTATGACATGCGCTACAAACATCAGATACAGATCTGTAGACTCACACAACCTTGATGTTTTTTCAGCAACAAAGTCAATGGCTGTAAAAAGGGTTTCTCTGTCACCCCTACATGTGACATTCCAAAGATCAGACAAACAATTCTCTGTCATGAAATACATAGTCCCTCATTATGAGATTAGCGGCAAATGCCGCCTACCACCACGGCGACGACCGCCAACATACCTATGCCGTGGCTACCAGCCATCCATGCCACTATGACCGTAAACGGAATGCCGCCAAAAGGCTGGCCGAATTCTGTCGACGGTCATGACGGCGGTAAGTTGGCGCTGCTGCCAGCAGCAGCGCCTTGCCAGCAAAACACCGCCTACCGTATTATGTACCATGATACTGTTATGTCGCGGCAAGCGCCGCGGCCGCGGGCTCGGGTTGCCGCGCCGCGGCAAGTGCATTCTACCGCGGCCGGCTCCCGGACCGCGGAGAGCGCCGCGGCCGGCGCTTGGGTCGCGGTGGGCGCCGCGGCCAACGTCCGGGTCGCGGGGGTTGCCGCGGCCCAGACAAGAGCCATGAAAGCTCCTGGCAGCCAGTCTAGAGGTCGCGGCGCTCGCCGCTGGCCCTACTTCAAGTTCTGCCGTAAGGGCAGAAGCGGCAGAGCCTGAGACCCCGAAGGGGGTTTCAGGCATGGCCGCAATTAGCGCAGTTTGCGCATAACATCTATTTTTCATGCATGACTAATACCTGCCAATCACTTACCGATGTTATCAGAAACAAACCGAACCCTTACACTTGGGGAACTTTATACTTGTCTCTTTTCCTCTCAGCATGCTGACCACTTCCTCTCTACCCAGCATGCATTGTTTTACGCATATATCTAATTCACTATTGTTATCTCTTCCCCAATCCAAGATGGCGGTGTTCTACTTCCTGTTTCCTGTTTCCTGTCCAGGGGTATTTAAGGGGATTCCAACTGCCTGTTCATTGCGTTGCAACACTCCTTGGTGATAGTCACGCTCCTAGTTGATATCCTTCTACGAATCCTGTCTGTTCCTGAGCTGCCTTGTTTTCCTGCCTTCCTGATCTGCGGTCCTAATACCCTGGTGTCCTCCTTTTCGTTTCAGGGAGTTCCTGTGGAGGTTTTTTACCCTACTGGGGTTTTTCCTCTGGGACTCCTTCTGAAGGGCACGGACTGTAGTGGTTCGCTCATACCAAACAGCACCGTGGCTACCGGAAGGGGTCGCCCCTACCTCGGCCAGAGCAGAACCCGTCGGAACAAGGACCGTTCCCCTACACCTCTCAGCTACGAGGGTAAGACCATTGAAAACCACGACAGATACGGCCTGGCAGTGTTTTGCTGGCGGACGCTGTTGCAGGCAGCAGCGCCGAGTCCCGTCTCCTGCCGGAGGACCCTCTGCATGCTGGTAAGTCGGGTTCTCTGACAGAAGGATTTCCCTGGCACTGATAGTGCCTACCGCCATGGTTTCAGTGGTAGTACAGAAACCACTGAAACCATGGCGGTGGGTGGAGTCATAATGCCATGGGCGGCCTAGTGACAGCCGCCGGGCTGGAGGCTGTAGTCTCCAGCCCAGCAGTCGTTACTGCCGTGGCGGTCGGTGTGGTACATTGGTGGTTTGGCTTTGGCCAAACCGCCAATGTCATAATAGTGGAAGTAGCTACTGCAGCCTCAATAATTTATATACTTTGTGCGGGTTCAATAAAAAACATGTATGACGGATAGTTCTTGACGTCTATGAGGCATGTAGACACACTCCTCCTGCTGTGCACCATTTATTTTATGACTGTAACACTGAGTAATTAAGTCATGTTTGAGACAGGTGTTCACAACAACTGCTGCAAAACCTTGAGGAAGCCAAATGACCTTGAGGTGCACACCTGGGGCTTCCTTTTCAAAATTGGCAATATTATGGATACAAGCACATGAATCTCTGCTTTAGATTGTAGAACTTTCAGGCTGTTCTTTAGATTGTAGAACTTTCAGTCTGTTTTGAACAGCATAGCAGTAAAAATGAATAGAATTAACCGTTGATGACATACCCTCTGCCTTAGCACTTTTTGCTGAACCTTTCTGTGGTTCAAAAAAGTAAGAAAGACAATATATTAGTCAAAATTAAATATGCACATATGTATGGAATATATAAGTGTTGATAAAAATCTTTGCTTACCACAGCACATTCAGTGTGTTTGGAGGTAGCTCTGACATCTTGTGAGTTGTTTAGATCCATTGATTTATAAACACCATTGAAGTTTGTGCAAAGATCTTTCACAATTATCCCATTGGAAGCAGATTCACCCAGAAACCCCACATCTTCATACACTAGTGAGATAGGAGCAGTTATAGATTCTTCCATATCTTCCATCCTCCATCTCTCTTTTCAACTGATGTTTTGTTACTAGAGACTTCGCTGCTGTTGGAGTCCTCAGCTGGGGTATCAGCTGAGACAAATCAATGAGGTTAAAATCTGCTAACTTCAGGCTGAGTTCCCCATTTAAACTGATAACATTGTGGTCCTTATCTTCAGTACCACTCTCTTGTGAAGCCTGCTCCATTGATGTAGGGATCAAGTTGCAGCAATATTGTTCAAACTATGTGTAGCAGGAGTCTTTTTGGTAATGTAGTTGTTGCTGACCTGTTTTAGCCAGGTAAAACACACCCCGAGCACACTGCACCACCAAGCCATGCCCGTGTCTCCCCCTCCCCACCCTCGCTGCTTCTAGGGATCAAGGCCCTCCTGACCCCGATCGGCTAGAGTGTACCTTCTGGTCTGTCTCCTCTTGCTCTGGCAGTCTCATCTCTGCCTTTTTCTGCATTTTTCAGCCTTCTCTCGGCTTTCTACTCTTTGCCACTTCTCTGCATTTTTCTGCCTTTCTTGGCTTTCTACTCTTTGCCACTTTTCTACAGTTTTCTGCCTTTCTCGCATTTTTGGGCCTTTTTTGCCCTCTTTCACTTTTTTTCACTTTTTTCCTTGTGCCGCCGTTCCCGCTCCTTTTTTCCCGCTCCCCCCACCCCCCCTGCACCCCCATTCGCCCGCATTCTTAATTGCGGTCGCGTGCAGCGGGCGCGCCGGAGGGGCACCAGAAGTAAGCCCGTCTGCGCCCATCTACTCCTGGACCGCGCCCAGCGCCAGAACCCCTGGAGCCCGCAACAGCCACTTCTCCAGCCTCCGATACGACGCCGACACCCTCTGCGCAGTCAACATCGGACGAGACACCACCTGCTTCTTGGCCACTCTGAAGAGCACACACAGGCCTTTCACCTGCCACAACTGCAGCTTCACCTGCGTCAGAACCCACAAACCTCTCAGGACCAAGACCAACTACCTCCGCTGCATACTCCTCAACACCCGCTCCGCAGGCAAGCAAGCCATCGAGCTCTGGAACCTGCTCGACTCCGCCTCCCCAGACGCAGCCTTCCTAACCGAAACCTAGTGGAACGACTCCTCAGCACCTGACATCGCCATAGCCATTCCAGACGGGTACAAGATCTCCCGCAGAGACAGCACCAACAGAACTGGAGGAGGCATAGCCATCATTCACAAGGCCACCCTCGAAGTCAAAACCCACCTGGACGACTCCTTCAGCTCCGCCGAACTCCTGCACTTTCTAATCCACACCGACCCCAACACCACCCTCAGAGGTACGCTCATCTATAGACCTCCTGGACCCAGGGCACTGTTCAGCAATGCCATCGCCGACCTTGCCAGTACCCACACACTCACCTCCACGGACTACATCCTCCTCCGGGACCTGAACTATCACCTCGAAAACAACAACGACATCAACTCCACCACCCTGATCGCCAACCTCGCCAACCTCGGCTTCAGACAGCTCATCAACGCACCCACCCACACAGCCGGTCACACCCTAGAGCCCATCTTCTCCACAAGCAACCACGTCACCTTCAACCACACCACCGAACTCTGCTGGACCGACCACCACTGCATCCATTTCACCTTCAAGAAACATACTCAACACCACCTCACCGAGCAAGCACCCCGCAGGGCAAAGTCACAGAAGACCAACTAACCCACGCCCTAGCCCAGAAACCACCCATCAACCCCTCCGACCATGACATCGCCGCCCACAACCTCAAGCTTTGGATCAATGACTGCGCCAACCGCCTTGCACCACTCAAGAAACCCTCCAACAACCTAACCAACAAGAAAGCCACCTGGTTCACCAACGACCTCCAAGCCTCCAAACGCAACTGCCGTAAACTCAAGCAAAAATGGCTCCTCGAACGCACACCTAACAACCACACAGCCTTCAAGGACGCCACACGCTGCCATCACCAACTCATCAGACTAGCAAAAAGATCCTCCATCAAAACTCGCCTAGAAAACAACGCTCATGACTGCAAAGAACTCTTCAACATCGTAAAGGAGCTCTCCACCCCCAGCGCCACTGTCAACGACATCACCCCCTCCAAAGAACTATGTGATGCCCTAGCCACCGCCTTCCACCAAAAGATTGCAGACATCCACGACAGTTTCAACACCCCTCACACCGCAGACACACCTACCCCGCCCTCAAAGAACCCCACCCGGTCCAACCGCCTGACCTCCTGGACCAGCATCAACAACGACGAAACTCGCAGGACAATGAATTCCATCCACTCCGTATCACCATTAGACCCCTGCCCACACCACATTTTCAACAAAGCAGACGCAGCCATCGCACCACACCTTCGGAAGGGCATCAACATCTCCTTCAAAACAGCAAGGTTCTCTGAAAGCTGGAAACACGCTGAAATCAACGCTCTGCTCAAAAAAACAAAGGCAGACCCCAAAGACCTGAAGAACTTCCGGCCCATCTCCCTGCTTCCATTCCCGGTGAAGGTCATTGAGAAAATCGTCAACATACAACTCACCCGGTACCTCGAAGACAACAACATCCTCGACCCCACCCAGTCCGGCTTCAGATGAAACCACAGCACCGAGACCGCACTCCTCGCCGCCACAGACAACATCAGAAACCATCTCGACAATTTAGAACATCAGCCCTCATCCTCCTAGACCTGTCGGCCGCTTTCGACACTGTCTGCCACCACACTCTGAAAAACCGCCTCCACGAAGCAGGGATCCAAGACCAGGCCCTCGACTGGACCACATCCTTCCTCTCCGGAAGAACCCAGAGAGTCCGCCTCCCCCCATTCCAATCCAACGCCACCAACATCATCTGAGGCGTACCCCAGGGCTCATCCCTCAGCCCGACACTGTTCAACATCTACATGGCCCCCCTCACATAGGTGGCCCGTCAACACAACCTCAACATCAGCTCCTACGCCGATGACACCCAACTCATCCTCTCCCTTGTAGTGTGGTAATTTTTATGTATCCTTTGTGCGTTTGCTTCCGGTGTTAGGCCTTCGTGCACTTTGCCCTGGATGTATTTTATTCCTTTGCTCGCAACATCGGGCCTCTGTGGACTTTGCTCTAAATGCATTTTATTCAGCTTCGTACTGTTATTATTCAAATAGCCAGTTCTACTGTCTTGTTTTATTTTTTATATCACACTGTTTAGCCTACTTCAGCACTGGAGTTCTCAATAACACATTCTTGCTCACTCTGTGCTTCAGTCAAGGATACAGTCTGGTACATTGCCGATAGACGTGGTAGGAGTTTAGTCTTTGGGTTACAGCTTGCGTAGGGACGTTTTGTTACCACATCGACATGTTAGTTATAAAAACACTTCCTTGTCCTAATACACGCAAGAGGGAGATTCTGACCAGGGAACCACAACTAGACGCTGACTTCCCTGTTGCAGATGCTGATCCAGATCACAGGCCTTTGCTCAGGTATGAGGGTTGATGTCTTCCCAGGGAATCTGAAAGGCAAGCTTAGGGCTTAACATGCTGTGCTCGAAATAGAACTTACTTAGAGAGAACGTAACCTATTAACACTATGATAGCGTTGTTCTTATGTTTCACTCTCCTCGTGACTATTTCAATCCTACTGTGTTGTATGGTTCTGGTTATTGCGGCTCACGCCTTATTATCTAAAATGCAGTTGTTTTATTAAAAACAAACTATAAAACTTAAACTGCCTTTGTCATTTGTATATGAGATCATACTGTAAATGAGAGAGCTGGTTGGGATCTGAGCGACCACGACTTCCCTGAGAAGTTCTAAAGATGTCATGCGCTCAGCTGCCCAATCATCCCTTCCCCTTGGAAGAGATGAGGCACTGCTAGTTAGCCGGAGCAAAACCGGATTGAAAGTGACAGAGGTCCTTCTCAGTGGGTCAGACTCAGTCCCCCACAACAGGAACGACCCTGCTACCTTGAAATCCAGTAGTCTCATTTAGGATAATGAGAACCAAAGCGACATGGCACCGCCAACGTTTGGTCTGGCTCTAATTTTCGGGTCCGGCTGACTCTCTCGGTCTCATATATATATTGACTCCTCGGTTCCGTTTACAGAGACGTCCGTGGCACTGAGGACTTCCGCCACCGCAATATAGATAGATCCTATTTATAGCGGTTGGTTGTTCAAGCTTGAACTCTGAAAGGAAAAACACCGATATTGGTGTGCCTTCTCTGATCTAGCACTGTTTTCAAAATGGCGAATCCCCAAGTAATGCACATAGCAGTTAATATGCGACAACCGCTCATGGTTCATCTGCACGCACATGGTCTAACAAACCAGGGGGGTCCGGTCACGTTTGTGGTGGACGCTCATGCAGCCTATAGAACAGAACTTTTTTATTCTTGGATCATATTTCCGGCAGTTGATGGGAATTCAAACACATTTCACAAATACACTCTTGCAAATGTCCCTGGACAATACAGGGCATATGCATATTTAGAAATACCTCTCTCTTATCAAGAACATAATAATTGGCTTGATGGCGCCCTACCCCACACCATAGCCCCTGTTAGGCTAGGTACACTGAGTAATATTGGTCCTACCTGGCCTTTACTGGCTACATATACACCACATCCAGCGGTTGCTAATTTGACGGTGGCTGAAGTTCGTCGTTTATATACAGAATTAACGGCTACATATAGACGCTTAGTACAGTTTCTGATGCAAACACTAAACACAAACCCAGCGCGTGCTGCTCCAACTCAACCACATGCAGTGGTTCTGGGTATCAATCCGGCAACTGTGCATTCTGTAATGGGCAAGGTACCGGCTAAACGAGAGGAAACTCCATTTTGGCTGGCGCAAAAAATTTATACGGTGGAGGTAGTATTTCCCCATACGGGGCCTCAGGATAAACATAGAATATTAATGAAGTGTTTGCCGTTTGGTATGGTTCCTACAGTGGACCATTGTAATACATGGGGCACGGTGTTTGCTGCGCTCTACACTACAGCACACGGTACACCGACCTTGGCTAACTTACTGGACGTGCTCAAACAAATTCAAGATGAATATGGGGCTGCCCCGGCCTTAGATTTGTGGATGCAGCTGATAGGCAATTTTGCCACGGTTTCTTCCATCATATCGAGTATTCTAAAAAGGGAGGAAATGGCACTAGCAGTGCGTATGCGTCTTCGTGACGTCCCGTAACTAGATCAGGAGCGGGAGCTGCCGAGAATAATAGCGTAAACATATTCCAGTATTGGTTGTGATCGCCTTGGGGCTAGACCACAGAAACCACAGTTTCAGGGAAAGGGTAGTAAAGATACTACTAAACAACAGCAGCCTGAGGGTAATAAAAAGCGCTGGGAGAAAAAACAACAAACACCTAAAAAAGAAAGGGGAGAATCTCCGAGACCGGAGACCCCGCAGACAAGGTATAATCTCAGAAATAGGGATAATTTGAAGACGCCTGATAGATATCAAAATACTGATACACGCCAATCTCGTTCCTTTCAGGACTCATCAGAAAAGAGAAATGAGAGAGGTGGGCGATCAGAGCGGAGAACAGAGTATGTGAAACCGAGACAGGAATCACAACGCTCTTCGGAGGTTTCTGTCAAGAAGGAAGAGAAACTGATCCAACAAAAACAACAGTTTAAAAAGAAGAAAGTGGCGGCAGTCTCAGTTAGACATGCCACACAGGAGGAGAGTTCTCTTGAAGAACAAGACATGGGCACTAGCACAGCTAGACAGCGCGGCAGAGGTCACAATAGTTCGCCGGAATATTCTAGAGCATCTGGAGGTGAAAGCAACTGATGACTTCATACAAGTCGAAACAGCAGATATGCGTGTCTCTGATCCCGATAGAGTTTATACAGTAACTTTACAATTAGAAGGGGACATTGAGCGCACTATAAACGCCATCTTTTGTGATCGTGTAGTCAAGATATACGACATTCTGCTGGCCGAACAGGATTGACCCCCTGACTTTGTTCGCGACTGTCCAGTGGGGGAGGAGGTTATTACACCTTTGTTCTCACCACTTGTTCCGTGGGAACTCGCAGAGTCCTAAAGCATTAAATGGGCTCTGGCACAAGCACCCGCCTTATATAGAAATCATGTGGGCTGGGATAGGGATTCTCCTTATCATGTAATTCCGATTAATGGCGAACATCAGCCACAACCGCAATATCCTATAAAATTTGAAGCAAGGTCATCGGTAAGAAATATACTTACACAATTGGAGTACCAGGGAGTTATTGAACACTGGGTCTCGCCGATGAATAATCCCTTATTCCCTGTAGCTAAACCGGACCATTCTTATAGAATAGTGGTGGACTACAGACATTTGAACGGACATGCACACACATATGCTATACAAAATTCACATAGCGCAGAACTCATGAATAATATTGTGCGTAAAAAATACAAGACCACTTTAGATATCTCGAATGGTTTCTTCTGCCAGAATATAGCGCCCGAAAGCAGGGATTTTACGAGCTTTAGAAAATTTGGCTCTCAGAATTTTTTTTGTCATTTGCCTCAGGGGTATAAGAATAGCCCAGGACTGTTTTCGTCTTGTGTGACTGAAATATTGCACGAACTGGACCCTGAGGCATTGTCATATGTTGATGATATATATCTCACAGATGACGAGTTACTACAACATTTAAGGCGGGTAGCCCGCATTGTTGTGGGATTTGCCGAAATTTGCTACAAATTTAACTTCAAAAAGTCGAAAATTGTCTTCCTCAGCGTCATTTTTCTGGGATATGAGCTGTCGAACGAAGGTAAGAGCTTAGTGCCACACTTTTTAGAAAAATATGCACAATTGCAACATCCTTATACGATTAAGAAACTCCAATCGTTGTTGGGTTTTCTAAATTTTGGCAGAACCTACATTCCTGATTATGCTACACGTATAAAATCATTGTACGAGTTGATTCGCCCAGATTTTTCGAGTAGATTTTGGACGATTGAACACACACATATTCTTCGAGACTTGCAAACTGATCTCTTAGCTGCAAAACGTCTACACACACAGGACATTAAGACACATCTGGTCATCAGGGTTATAGCTGGGGCCGTTGGGTTTACGTATGTCACCTTTAATGAAGGTGAGACAGTCCCGATCGGATACAAGTCCCACTTGTATTCTGCTGCGGAACAACGTTTTGCACAAACTGAGAAAATTCTCACTGCTGTACAGATGGCTGTTATTAAAGAATGACCTCTTGCCCAGGTCCAACGCATCATTGTCGTTTCCCCGATTCCAGCTTTGGAGGCTGTTACAAAAGCGAGTGTTCCTAATGCGAAAGCATTACACCCGCGATGGATACAATGGGCTACGTCTTTGACAGCCACTGATGTCGATTACATTTTTGACCCAAAACTGCAGACACAGGAATTTCTCCAATATGAAATAGAGTACCCGGTTCCTGCTGGCACGTTGCCTATTGATCAATATCAAGTGGTCATGTACACCGATGGCTCTGCGCAGCCTGCGGTGGGGACTAAACAACAATATTCTGCTGCATGTGCGGTAGTGAGCGGCTATATGGAGTGGGAGAAGTTCTGCCCCCAACATACTTATACACAGACATTGGGGGACTGTACGGCACAGTTGGCTGAGCTGAAAGCTCTATTGTTAGCCTTAGAACATACGGATCCAGTACAGTTTACACTGCTTGTTTGTGATTCCTATTACTGTGTTCAGTCTTTTAATGAATATTTGCACTACTGGAGATTAAATGGGTTCAGAGATTCCAAGGGTAACATCATAAAACACAGATTGCTGTGGGGGAAGGTAGCGGATCTGAAGGAGACGCTTCCTAATGTCCATGTTGTACATACTCTTGGACACCAGCGCGTTGGAATACACGTTGCTGGTAACACTTTGGCTGATGAAGCCGCAAAATCGGCAGTGGCAGTTGCCACTGTGGCTGCAGTAACTAGTTCGAGTTCCAAACCAGACACAGAGATTTTGGCAGCCATAAAAGCTACGGCTGATGGCACGCCATATCCTAAAGGATTTCCGTCTAAATATCATTACTCAATGGGTGGTATGCTGATCGCAGAAGTTAAGATTCCGGGCGTTGGTATACGCAAAATGCCCAACAAAGTTGTGCGACCTAAATTAATTACTGCAGCACATGAGTGGGCGGCATCTGCACATGCTGGCGTGGCTGCCACAATTTCGCTGTTACAGGCCTGTTACTGGTGGCCTGGTCTCTATAAAGAGACGAAACAGTATGTCCTTTGTTGTGACATCTGTCAACAAATTAAAGTTTCAACGGCTAAACGCCCGCAGCAGACGCCCCTTCTGATATCAAATAAACAATTATAGTGTATGTACTTGGATCATTGGGGTCCGCTGACACCAGATAGTGCATACAAATATATTTTGGTGGCTGTAGATTCGTGCTCCATATTTGTGTGGGTGTGGCCACAGCGCTCGGCTGATGCTCGAACTGTTATTAACGATTTGCGCATCTTTGTCGGTACATATGCAGTTGCGGCTTTCCATTCGGACCAGGGCCCTGCTTTTGCCTCTAAGGCATTCAGGGATGACATGGCTTCGTTGGGGGTCCAGCTCCAGTTCTCGTCTTCATTTCATCCCGAGGGAAATTCTGTCGTGGAGCGTTTAAATCGCGATTTAAAGCAATCCTTAACGGCTAGAGTTATAGGTACGGGTCGTAGTTGGCTAACCCACCTGTATGGAGTACAGAGAGCACTGAATAACTTGCCTAGAAGGTCCCTGGGGGGCCATACTGCATATGAGTGCCTGTTCGGAACACGTATGTTTGTTCCAGATCTAGATGGTCCTGGTGTGGAGGCGGCGGAAACACCGTTTGACATAAATGATCGTGTCACTGTTTTGCAGGATTTATAACAATTCCGTGAAGAAAACTCTTCTGCCAGTGCTGCCTCCACAGGAATTAAGGATGAACTAGTAACGCCTACTGGTTGGATTCCCAGAGTTGGGGATCTGGTGCGAGAAAAGGTCGCAGTGAAAAAATAATTTGGCCCTTCGTATCGAGCACCAGTTCCTGTGCTGGGAATCCACGGAACAAGAACTGTGATTTTGCCGTCGTTGCAAGGTGCCAAGGGAAATCGCTTTGTCTCCATCGACAATGTCAAGTTACAACATGTGGCTGATTCTGCACAGCAGACCAAGCGGAGCGCCCAGTAGTTCCCGAATCCCTCTTACTACTGGGGATGATGTTCCGCTGCAGGTGATTTGCACCGATGCTGTATCCTCTCCGGGCGTGGGGAGGGTGGACGCTGATCTTGCGATTGTTCCACTAACGGCAAATAATTTGGACTCTTTTGATCAAGTTGCAGTGACTACTGATGTTACTGAGGGTGTTATCTACAGCGTGCCACGGCGAGAGACACCTGCTCCTCCTTTGTTTACGGTGGCACCTTTTGCGAGAACGGCCTCCGGATGTTTTAATACCAATAATGATGGTATGTCGAACTCTTTGTCCTCTTCTACACCAGACCCGGGTCCACGTAAGCTGATGTATTGGCTTAAAGATACGTATTTTGTTTTTTCCATGGAACTATCTGTGGCTTTTCATGACTTTTATTCTGTGGATAGATTTTGTTGTTACCTTTTTTCTAGTAATACATGGTCATTTTCTTCCTGAAAGATCAGAGGTTCAGCAGGTGGAGAAAGTGTTGAAACCACATTTTTCATCCCATCTGGTTCAAAGAGACTTGTCCTTTGTGAACATTTCCTCTGTACCTATTCTGGATGGGATTGTGTGGGATAGAGTAATGTTTGATATATATGGTCCCACTGAGATAATTCAGATACCGTATGTTCTAAAGTTATCAATGAATGATATAGTCATACCAGGCATTGTATCTGATGATTGGGATGTGAAGACAGTTGATTCTATGTTGACGGAATTGCAATATTATACTGTCTATGAAAATGAAGATGCTTACCAGTTTAGGGATAATTATGGTGACATGTTTTGTTACAATTATTATGGACACCACTTTATTCATAAAGCCAGTAGCCCTAAAACGATATTTGATTATATGCAATGGGAACATTGTCCAACTCCTCCGGAGGGGAGTTCTAAAACATATTCTGACAAATTTGCATATTTTTCTGGGCATCATCAAAAAAATGCTGTCGTATTATTTTAAGATAACTCTGCCAGCAGATAAGCAAATACTGTTGACCGATACCAAATTTCTGTATTCAAATTAGTTTGTTTCCCAGCTGTCTATTGAAGGGTATGAATATTGGTCCAAGAATGTGGATTTGAAGAGTGTTTGGGGAACAAAACATTGGCAAGCGCGGGGTAGAGAAACGTTGTTTAGGGCATGTATTATTCCTGTCCAAATGATTTTCTTAAATGACACTGTACAACAGACTAGCTGTTTGGGCTTAGCATCTATTAGAGACTTGAATTTTCCTAGCATACCTGTCCCTTCCAAAATGAAAGATTGGCAGCACTATATTAATGCCACTTTTGCTGAGCTTACTGAGTGGGTCCAGAATGGTACGTTTAACACTTCATTGACACGTCCAAGCGGGTGGTTATTATGACCCATTGACACTAATGGGTGTCATCAACGTTTTGTGACCTCCTCAGGGGGTTTCAGGACAAGTAGGGCAGACGCTCGCTACATATCACCTGAACATGCTGATATTATTACTACATATAGCGTGGGGAAGCTATGTCAACAACGGTTAAAATTATCCACGTTAGATGCAGTTAAAACACATCTCATGCATCTGTCTAATCATACTGACTTGCAAGATTTTTTGTCAGGCCCGAGAGTGCCCCGGAGAAAACGTTTTTTGTATGAAGTGTACAATGAGATATGGAAGCTTTCTCAACAGGAGGCAGCGGCCCGGTTGAGGCAGACAGACCAGGAAAATTTAAAACAAGCATTGTCTGTTGTGGATAATGGGATACATATCCTGTCCAACCGTATATATACGATTGACAACATTGTTTCCTCTGCTATAGACATTATTAGATCAGATATGTCTTCCTTATATCATGGACAGAGTCAAACGCGGTCCATTATGCAGTTGGGTTGGACGCTTCAGACACTGAAGGCGGGTCGCGTTCCTTGTCAGCACATCAGAGCCAGGGAAATATTTTTTTCTTTTAATTTGACACGTCAACAACAACTGATGGCGAAAAAGGAAGCGACGTATGTTATGTTGAATATTGAAAAATTGGAAAGGTTACCTTTTACTGTGGCCGAGATTCCCTCAGCTGAATGGTTGATACACGGAGGTATTAATCTGCCTATTTCTACTTTGCAATTCACTTCTTGTTTAAAACATGTTCCGGTGGGCAGATATGAAAAACTGGGAGACAGTTAAATACATGAGGTGTGGGAATTTCCCTTTTTATACAGATGTCTTAATGGCATGAGAGAGGTTTTTCTTAGCGGTAGTGAATGCAAAACTGCTGTCAGCCATTCGATGGTTTGTAAGCAGCTGTCCTTGCATGGGGCGTGTAATGCCTTGGTTGCGAACTTGGCTTGCTATCTAAAGGGTGTTCCGGTCCCCATGATTAAAAACACATTCCAGGTGCTTTCAAACGGCAGCTACATCCTCCTTAACAGTGAAGACTGCTGTGGCATGCGTGCCGGAATAGTTTATGTGGTTTTGGTCACCAAGGCCGTTACTTGCTGTGGAAATGTGTTGTTTTCCCCCCACTAAATTAAGGGAGGTGGCAGACATCTGGCCTCACATTGCTACTTCCAAGGTGAATTTCGACAAGTTGAGTCGAGTAAAGGCTCTATTGTTTCAAAAGCATGTGGCCCTTACATCTGCACGCGAGACCTACGCACTTCAGGTGGCGAGGTCATCAGCAGAAATACAGTTCCTGTTAAATACTAACTTTCCGAGCCACTTTGGTGAACTTGTGGGATGTATATTTAATGCGTCCAGCACTGCTGGGATTGCACATTTTTTCAAAACCGTTGGTGCTGGTTTTGCTGATACCTTCTCTTCCATATTCGGTTTAATACCTTCGGCTATTCATTCTATTTTCGGAAGCATTTTTGGCGGATTTCCGATAACTTTGGCTTTATTGGCTGGTGTTTTGCTGTTGCTGTTGTTCTTCCGCAATGGCTGTCCCGCCGCAACAAGACCAAATGTGGGCGCTCCCATCGGCGCAGCAGTGTTGTGAGCGCATGATGCAGCATTTTGGAGCAAAACTCCTGGAACATATGGAGTGTGACTGGTCTCTGTCATTCCGACCAGTTTTGGATTATGTGCAACCCGTGTTTCGATGCCTTTGGTGCTCGTTTGAACATGCACTGGCTCTCTGTCTCTCACCGCAGCGCCGCCCAGTGGTTGATGCTGATCTGTTGATGTTCCCAGTTAGGGTTCATTCCCAGACGTGTGCCCTGCGGTTGCGTTTGCTTCGTGAGGCAGTTTACGAGATTCCCTTCCTGGAGGAAGATGGTGTTGTCTCGTTCGTGGGCCCTGCACGGGATGCCGCCTTGGATGGTTCTGGGGCTTTGGAACACACCTGCTCCATGATAGTGTTTGGCGTGGATTTTCCAGTGCTGACATCTGCCGAAGTAGAGACTATCCTGCTTTCCATGGCTTCCGCTTGAATTGGGTTTCTTCAAAATTGACATTGTATAAATTTGGCTCTTATGTCACATGCTTACAAATTTAAATTTAGTTTTGGTGCTTTGGTGTCCTCTGGACTTGTCGAAATGTAGATTTGTACATTTTTATATCTGGGGCATATTTTTTATTTTACGTTTTTGATTAGAACAACTTTCTACCGACAAGGGGAGGGTGTAGTGTGGTCATTTTCATGTATCCTTTGCGCGTTTGCTTCCGGCGTTAGGCCTTCGTGCACTTTGCCCTGGATGTATTTTATTCCTTTGCTCGCAACATCGGGCCTCTGTGCACTTTGCTCTAAATGCATTTTATTCAGCTTCGTACTGTTATTATTCAAATAGCTAGTTCTACGGTCTTGTTTTATTTTTTATAGCACACTGTTTAGCCTACTTCAGCACTGGAGTTCTCAATAACACATTCTTGCTCACTCTGTGCTTCAGTCAAGGATACAGTCTGGTACATTGCCGATAGACGTGGTAGGAGTTTAGTCTTTGGGTTACAGCTTGCGTAGGGACGTTTTGTTACCACATCGACATGTTAGTCATAAAAACACTTCCTTGTCCTAATACACGCAAGAGGGAGATTCCGACCAGGGAACCACAACTAGACGCTGACTTCCCTGTTGCAGATGCTGATCCAGATCTCAGGCCTTTGCTCAGTTATGAGGGTTGATGTCTTCCCAGGGAATCTGAAAGGCAAGCTTAGGACTTAACATGCTGTGCTCGAAATAGAACTTACTTAGAGAGAACGTAACCTATTAACACTATGATAGCGTTGTTCTTATGTTTCACTCTCCTCATGACTATTTCAATCCTACTGTGTTGTATGGTTCTGGTTATTGCAGCTCACGCCTTATTATCTAAAATGCAGTCGTTTTATTAAAAACAAACTATAAAACTTAAACTGCCTTTGTCATTTGTATATGAGATCATACTGTAAATGAGAGAGCTGGTTGGGATCTGAGCGACCACGACTTCCCTGAGAAGTTCTAAAGATGTCATGCACTCGGCTGCCCAATCATCCCTTCCCCTTGGAAGAGATGAGGCACTGCTAGTTAGCCGGAGCAAAACCGGATTGAATGTGACAGAGGTCCTTCTCAGTGGGTCAGACTCAGTCCCCCACAACAGGAACGACCCTGCTACCTAGAAATCCAGTAGTCTCATTTAGGATAATGAGAGCCAACGCTACACCCTCACCAAGGACCCACACACACCGCCAAAACCAACATCCACGAGGGCTTGAATGCCGTCGCCGACCAGATGAGAAGCAGCCGACTGAAACTGAACTCAGACAAAACAGAGGTGCTCATCCTTGGGCCCACCCCCTCCGCCTGGGACGACTCGTGGTGGCCAGCCTCGCTGGGCACCCCACCGACACCAACCGACCACACCCGAAACCTCGGCTTCATCCTCGACTCATCCCTCTCCATGTCAAAAAAAGTCAACGCCATCTTCCTGTTACAACACTCTCCGCATGCTCCGCAGAATCTACAAATGGATCCCAACCGAAACAAGGAAAACAGTAACCCAGGCCCTCGTCAGCAGCAGACTCGACTACGGCAACGTACTCTATGCAGGCATCCCGTCCAAACACCTGCAGCGCCTCCAACGCATCCAAAACGCCTCCTCCCGACTCATCCTCAACATCCCTTGCCACAGCCACATCACCCCCCACCTAAGAGATCTACACTGGCTCCCTGTCAACAAGAGGATCACCTTCAAGCTCCTCACCCACGCACACAAAGCACTTCACAACACCGGACCATCCTACCTGAACAGCAGACTCAACTTCTACACCCCCACCTGGCAACTCCGCTCCGCCAACCTCGCACTCGCCTCCACCCCCGCATCCAGCGCAAATTCTCCAGCGGCAGATCTTTCTCCTACCTCGCCGCCAAGACCTGGAACATCCTCCCATCAAACCTAAGACCGATCCAGGACCTGCTCACCTTCAGAGGACACCTTAAGACCTGGCTCTTCGAGCAGTAGCAGCACCGCCACCCCCCCCCCCCCCAGCGCCTTGAAACCCTCACAGGTAAGTAGAGCGCTTTATAAATATATTGATTGATTGATTGCTTTTCATTAAGACAGTGGGATCTATTTCTTGGAGGGGCTCTGAGGTTTGGCTTCAACTGGGTAGGGAGCTCCTAGCATGTGTTTGCCCAACCAAAATGGGGGTGTATTCATCTACATCACATCCTGGTCACATGGTCTTCAGTGGTTGGGGTGTGGAGGTGACATCCGCAACCCCGGTCACAGGAACTTCTGAGGTCAGGGTTACAAGTGATATCACAGCAGGGTCACCTAAGCGTAGTGACATCCCAGCCCTACCACAATGTGATCTTCTAGGGTCAAGGTTTGAGGGTGACATCACAACCAATTCATTTGACTGACATGGGTTACCTGACCTTTGTGATGTTAGAATCCCCCAGATGGTCAAACGACCATGGTCAGGTGACCCAGAAGTGATATCACCTCTAGGAAGGGGCCCGGGAGGTTGAAGTTATGGAATTGATGTCTCTTTCCCAGAGAGATAACTGTCACTTTTTTAGTTTGATCAAAGGTATTCCTTTATTCTCCTGAAGTGCATAAAAAAAGCTTGGTAACTGTGAGCACAAGTACAATCGTAGCTGGGTCAGTGAGTGTTGGGGCATGGTCATAGACTTGGCTAAAAGAACACAGTATTCTGCAACTATATGTTTTGCTTTTTACCTACAAACAGCCTAAATGAAAAAAAAATATATGTTAAACAGGAATGCAATGTTCTGGTAGGAAAGCTTAGTTGGTAAACTGGTGATCACAACAGATATACATGGGTGTAACAGAACAGTTACTAATTGAATCTTGGTTAGTGCACTGGGCAACAGTGACAGGTTTATCTTTAATACTAAGAGGTCCCAGTCTGCCACAGAAAGCACTGAGAATATGTATGTTATTAGTTTAGAAAAATGTTTTGCACATTGTACAAGACTGCTACAAAAAGTGCAAAAGTATTCAATGCTTAAGTACTTATATCCCTATCAAAGTTACATTTTTAGTAGTATGCAATCAGACTAAACCTAGTGAAAGTCTTTTTTAGGTTTTCATGAAAAGTAAACATTAAAGAACTAGCAGCATCATTACATTATCCCTTCAAAAATAATTTTGTCACCATGAAACAACTCATGATTCTATCAGTTCAAGTCTCTCCTGCCTTCCAAGCAGGCTTTAGATTTGCTGATTCTAAAGTCAGTATGAACCATTCAGGAACGGTTGTAAGTATGGGATGATAACTGTTTTGATAAATTAAAAACCATTGACACACCAATATGTACAGATCTCACCCACTTTGACTTTTTACTACTTGAGATATTGTTAACCTCAATGGGGCATTAAAAAAAAAACAATCTTAACAACCAGTTTAACCCAACCCCAACATCGTACATCGCTACAACCATCCCTTACAGCTACAAGATCACCAGGCAGGATCATCAGCACAAACCTGGAGGTGGAGTCGCCATCATATACATAGTGGGCGGTGACAGAATATTTCATTCCGAGCACAGAATTGGCGGAATTTGGGGACTCTGCATTATTCTTGTAACACCAAGTTCAATCCAAATTCCACCAACTGCTGTGTGGTAGAATTTTTCTTGTGAGGTTCCAGAAATGTGAGCGAGATTTGGCATCCCCTAGCCCCACTGGCTAACACAGGCAGCAGTAAGTGGACTGCTTCCTGAGTAAATTTGCAACTAGAGCAGCAGAAAAACCAACATGAATAGTTGTGTGCTCTTGCACATGGCATGGTGACATTTCAGCTCATTTTCAGCACTTCTTGCACTACTGCTCCTAAATTTCTGTGTGAAAAGAGCGACATCCATATTTCTGCCTGTTGGCGGACCTCTGCGGAATCTCTTGAAGTTTTTATGTAACTCCACAGCATTCCACTGGGTGAAACTCCATGGGCTCTGGCCACCGCTAATTTAAAGATACCATAAGCTGCACCACTTACATGGGTACCCTGATAAGCTACACAAACACCTCACATTCAAGATTCTCATAACAGAAAGCTTCTCAATGGGCAGTACCCCTACATACAGACCAACAGAACACACACCAATTTTACCAGTGACATCACAGACTTCGTCACACCCCTCATCATCAATACCAGCACCTTCATTCTCCTGGGTGATTTTAATTTTCACCAAGAAGACCACATTGACCCAAACTCTACAGCCCTTCTAGAAAAACTTGGAAACCTCGGCCTCACCCAGTATATTGCCAAACCCACCAACACTGCCAGACACATACTGATCCCAATTTCTCCTCAATCAGTGACATCACAGTTGACAAGCCAGCAACTATGAACTTGACAGACCGCACCCCCTTCAGTTTCAGTACATCCATCCCACACCACCACGGATCTACCACCTGTGGATTAGCCCTCTGCTGCTGGAAAAGCGATAAAAAAGAGCAATGTGTTTCTCCCCTCTCTGCACTCTGGTTCAAGAACACCAGCAACTTGCAGGAAACCTTTAAGAACCTCAACAGTTAGATCGTCGCATGCTCCAACACCCTGGCTTCCCTGAAGTGCAATACAATGCAAGAACCTGACCATAGACCAGATAGTACACAAGGAACTCGGGGTGATGAAATTCCACTGCAAGCAGCCGAGCACAAATTGAGAACACATCAAGACAACATAGACAAACACTTCAAATCGACCCTAAGATGCTACCACCAGCAAATGCAGAACACCAATCTCACAGATCTTGCAGATTGCAGTGTCACTAGTATTAACAGCAGCAAGGAAATCTTCAGCATCATCAAAGATTTTACTGTGTGTTAAGATGGAAAAGTCCTCTGCATGGTAATGGATGTGCACCACTGTCCTGAGTGTACAATTGTACTAATGCCTGTTTGCCTAATGTTGATTTTTGTAATAAGAAAGCACAAATCATGTGTGTGCATCATGACATAGGACTGACTCACGGATTGTGGTCTGATTGGACGAGAAGGTGCACCCAAATCACGAACCTCGTAGTATTAGAAGGCTACTGCCTTCAACAAGAGTTAAGCAGCACAAGCATGGTGGTGCAGCATACCGTGCAGTGATCAGTAAAAAATGAGCAAGTCTTTTTTAATCTGTGACATGGGAGTGAGGCTTACTCACTTTTCAACTTCCTCTGCTGGATGCTTAATTGACCCTTGGCCTACATTTGGTTTTTGTGAAGTGCATTGCAGCACAGAAGTGGTGTACCTGCACTGGGTTTATGTGTGCCTGTGCTGGGTAGAATAAATGGCTAATGCAGTGCTGAGTAGTATGTGAATGGTGAATGCATGTGCTGGATATATTTGTGCCTGTGAGTGGTACAATACATGAAGGATGTAGTGCTGTGTAGTGCATGCAGGTTAAACGCATGTGCTGGATGCATGTGTACCTGTCAGTAGTACAGAACATGAAGGATGCAGAGCGTGCACATAAAATGTATGCTTGATGTTTGTGTGCGTTATATGAAGGGTACAGTGCTTAGCAGTGCATGCATCTTAAATGTATGTATTGTATGTAGGTGTGCCTAAGAGGGGTACAATATAAAAGAATGCAGCACTGTGTCGTGTGTGCGTGCTGCATACATGCAATAGGTGTATGTGTGCCTCTGAATGGTATAATTCAAGGAGGGCCCAAAATTCCATTTTGGGAGACCCAAACCTGCATGGTGGATCATGGAGATGAGGTAGAGAAATACCCACAGACAGATTTATGTATAGCTGCCTTCCTATAAGCTGGGTAGGACACAAACTGGAGAGGAGAGTGGTGGGAATCCCCTGTACACTTCAAAGGTTGCTCTTTGATTCATCGATAGGTCACAAGAAAGGGACTTGGACATTTCTCAAGAAGGATCATTGTTTGTGTGCAGGACAGACTTGGCAACACTCGTATGCTACAGGGAGGGCCGCCGTGAAGTGATCCTTGTGTCGCACTCTGCAGATGGGCCCGAAGCCCTGCATAGTGCTGAGTTAGTGAGTTTATGTCAGGAGGAGCTGCAGTGATGAAGACTGCTATGTGGTAAGGGCCGTAGGCTTCTGTGGTAGTGGGCCAAGACCCCGTATGGGAGTGGCCACCACCCGACATCTTCTCCATGGCAATTGGCCAGGAGCTTGTTTACTGTGAGATACGGTGATCCCGTATGCCAGAGGAGGTCACTGAAGCATCCAGAACTGCGACCTGATCTAAACTGCCTGCAGGATGCTGTAGTACCACCTGCACATCATCACCCAGGTGAGGGACCTGCAACATGATCATCGCAGCCACCACCATCGGGAGACAAACCAAACACTCACCCAGCAGGACAACCAGCAGAGAACCCCCAGTCCCTTAGGGACAAGACCATGTGTGAGAGACTTTCCACCTGCTGAGTGCAGCCACCTGGGCCATGTGTGGCAAACTCACCTGAAATCAGACACAGCGTATGCAGAACCTCCAGACGCTTCACACCAGCCAGTGCAGGTAAGACTGATTTTGGACTTATCAACCTTGCTGCTAGTTCGCGTGGTAGCGCTGGAACACAATTGACATTAAATTAGAGTTAAAGTGGACTCAAGACATGAACTGCTAGTGGGGCATACCCTGGATGGTATCAGTAGCAAATGGGGAATAACTACTTTTGCTAACACGAGGAGGGAATGAGACATTAAATCATCAAAAAACTAGAGCCCCCTCAAAGGAGGACTGTGTAATTGTTTATGAATGCCATATTTTTTTTCCCTTTGTATAGGCAGTGAAATAAAATAAAATGATCCTGTTTTTTCATAAAAGTCAGTATTTGGCTGGGCAATGATTTATTGCTGCTGCTGTGTGCAGTTTGAGTTGTGAGTCTGTGTTCGCTCCCCTGTATCCATGTGTGAGAAAACAGGGCTGATTGCAGAGGCCCCCTAACTTTTTGCCCCCATTTCCACTTTTTGCTGGTGTTTTCCTGACTCTGATGGTGCCCTGGGTACTGCTAACCAGTCCCAGGGCCTGTGCTCTGTGTAAAATGGATATGCAAATTAGGCTAATTATAATTTGCTAAGTTAACCTACCTATAAGTCCCTAGTATATGGTAGGGCATGTAGGTTTAGGGACCACAGCATAGGTGGTGTACCCATAGGTGCACTGCTGAGGTGCCCAGTGTCATTTTAAAGGCAGGCCTGCCTTGCTGGCTGCTTTTAAATTAAAGTTATATGCAAATTCAACTTTGGAATTAAAAGTAGTTCCAAAGTCTTAAACTACCTTATTTTTACATATAAGTCACCCCTAAGGTGTGCCCTATGTGCCCCTAGGGCTGGGTGCCATGTAACTATAAGCAGGGACTTTATAAAAATAGTTTTATAAGCCCTGGTGAGGTAAAAACAGCCAAATTAGTTTTCCCTCATTGTAGTAAATGGCCTTCATAGGCTAGAATGGGGAGACTTTATTTTAATTTTTAAAGTCTCCTTAAATGATGCATACCAAGAGTTTGGTATCAAATTAATTGTTGTAATAAATCCCACAACTTCCAGTTGTGGGATTTAATATAACTTGTTCTGGTAAAGAGTTTTAAACTTTACCTGAAAAGTTGCCAATTTCAGCCCTGCATTGTTTTTGCTGCTGTGCTCTGAATGGCTAGCCTCGAGCATCTTGGCCAAGCTGCCTTGATGAGGTGTGAAGTGGCCTGGCTTCACAGAAAGGAATGTGTCTGTGGGAAGGAATCTCCCCTCAGCAGATGGTGAGGCAGGAAGGGGGAGGGCTGCCAAACTGGTCTTCAAAGGCAGAGAAGGACATTTGGAGCAACCAGCAACACCCCCACATCCTGCAACCCCAGACAACTAGGTGCCCCCTTGATTAGATTAGGAGAGGGCAGGAGAGGGGTGTGTTTATGATTTTTAGCCACACCAGTGGGTGGGCTCAGCCAGATGGAACCTCCAAAAATCAGATTCAGCCATGATGGATTTTTAGAGAATGTTGCCTCCTGGGATTGATTTTTGCCACACTTCCCAGGAAGTGGTCATCACAGGGGGAAGGACCCTGCACCTGATTGGAGAACCAGGACCCCCCTGCTTTTCACCCAGGAGCAAGGATAAAACTGGCAGACCTGCACCCACACCTCAGTTCCCTACCACATCCAACAAGGAAGAACAACAGAAGAAGAAGGACTGCCCTGCTGGACTCCTGGCCTGCACCTGGAACCTGCACTCAGAAGGACTGCACCAGCTGCACACTTGGGCTTCACCACAAGAAGGACTTTGCCTGGCTTCAACTGGTTCAAGGAGGGACTCCCTGTTTGCTACAGGTGAAAAATTGCTAACCAGAGTCCCCTGCACCAACTCCTGAAGAAAGCGACCAGCTGACCACTGTCCAGTGGCAAAAAAGGAGTTTGCACCAGGTGCATTCTGGGAGTTGTAGTCCGCACCCCCCAAGGACCATCTCAGAACTTCTGGACCCTTGGGGTGAGCTGTGGACCTCAAAAGAACCTTAAAAGGACATCTGGCAGAAGCCCCAGACGTTTGGAGAAGTTTGGAGATTTTTTGTAAAAAAGCTCCTTAGAGGGACCGACCCGCCGCGGCAACTCTAGCCGGCTTGCCTCAACCGCGACCCGTCCTGATTTTCTGGTTCGTCCCGGTAAAGAAAATCTCCGAAAAAGAGACTAAGTCCGAAGGTAAAAAGTTGACCGGGACCTCCCAGCCAGCGTATCCGAGGAGGGCTCCATGGACGTCGGATCAAGATCCAGGTTTACCCCGGTCGAAGGATTTTCACCTCGAAAAAACGACTAAGTCCGAAGGTAAAAATCTCCACCGAGGATTCCAGCATCGCGTATCCGGAGAAGGGCTCCAGGAGGTCGGATTGGACTGGCAGGTTCGTCCCGCTGAAGAAAATCTTCGAAAAAAAGACTAAGGGGGTCATTCTGACTCCCGCCGGCCGCGGTAACCGCAGGGCCGGCGGGAGCCGCCAGAATACCGCTGCGCGGTCAGAAGACCGCCGCGGTTATTCTGAGTTTCCCGCTGGGCGGGCGGGCGACCGCCAGAAGGCCGCCCGCCCGCCCAGCGGGAAAACCCCTTCCACGAGGATGCCGGCTCCGAATGGAGCCGGCGGAGTGGAAAGGGTGCGACGGGTGCAGTTGCACCCGTCGCGATTTTCAGTGTCTGCATGGCAGACACTGAAAATCTTGGTGGGGCCCTGTTACGGGGGCCCCTGCAGTGCCCATGCCATTGGCATGGGCACTGCAGGGGCCCCCAGGGGCCCCACAACACCCCTTACCGCCATCCTGTTCCTGGCGGGCAAAACCGCCAGGAACAGGATGGCGGTAAGGGGGTCGGAATCCCCATGGCGGCGCAGCAAGCTGCGCCGCAGTGGAGGATTCCCCAGGGCAGCGGGAAACCGGCGGTACACCGCCGGTTTCCCGTTTCTGACCGCGGCTGTACCGCCGCGGTCAGAATGCCCAGGGATGCACCGCCAGCCTGTTGGCGGTGCATCCGCGGTCCCCGGCCCTGGCGGATTTTACCGCCAGGGTCGGAATGACCCCCTAAGTGTGAAGGTAAACTTTCAACCGAGGCCTCCTGTAGCCGAGCAGGGCTCCATCGCGGTCGGCCTTAAACTTTGACTTTGCCCCGGTCGAGGTGCTTTTTGTTTCTATGCGCTAAAAAAAAAAAAAATCTTTAAAAATTCATATCTCCGGTTCCCCTTATCCGATTTTATTTGTTTTGGTGTCATTTTAAAGATAAAAATATAATCTATTTTTATAAATTGGTTTTGGATTTTTAAACAGTTTTCTGTGTTTTATTTCATTACTGTTTTGTGATATTTGAATGCTTTACACTCTGTCTCCTAAATTAAGCCTTGACGCTCGTTGCCAAGCTACCAAGGGTTGAGCTGGGGTTAATTTACTGAGACCTAACTGGACCTTAGTGGAGGTTGGTGGCCTGTTGCTAAGCGTAGGTACCTACCTGCCCTTGCCAATAGCCCATTTTCCACCACCATGCCTCCTCATCTGAGGTAGCTTTGGACTACTTGGACGATGCTTATCCTGAGAGTTGAGTGCAGAAGGCAGAAGGGGTTCTTAGATAAGTTGCTCAGAATCCATAGTCAGTCGAGCTCCATGTCATCAGGAGTCAAAGGCCTCAACTCCCACGGTTTGGTTCAGTAATCCCTCCTTTCCCTGGGGTCCTCTGAAAGGGGCTCTGACACCAAGCCTCCTGCCACCTCCAGAACCATCACCAATATGCTAGACTTTTGCAACAAGCTCTTCGAATTCTTCTGTATCAAAATCACCTCCATATAAGGCAAATTCTTCCTCAGCTGGACCTTGTCACCATTTCAACTCTACTCCCTATCATGGCTGAAGAACGAGCCCTGACCTCACCACCTGTCGCCACTACAGTTAAAACCACTGCTACCATGAAGACCATCCACCCCAGGCCCTACCTGACCCTTTCCCCTACCATGCCTTCACGAAAGGAATCTTAATGGTCAGAATACCATTAACATCCATCCTCAGTGCCTCTATTGACTCAGGCACATTCCTCGGCAGCTGGAAACATGCCTCTGCTATGCACCTGCTTACGAAACTAACTTCTAACCCATCCAACTACAGACCCATTTCACTCCTACCATACATGCCAAGGGTCTTAGAGAAACTAAATAACCAACACCTCATTAACCACATTAGTAACCACCAGCTCCTCGATGCCACACAGTCCGGATTCAGACCCACTCACAGTACAGAAGCAGCACTTATTTCCGACACAGTTGATATCTGCTTAATCCTTGATAGAAGAGACACAGAAGCACTCATTCTTCTGGACATCTAAGCAGCATTTAACACAGTCCCTCCGCCTATCCTCACCAGAAGCCTGCACGTGATTTGCATTTAACAAACTGCTGTCCACTAGATCTGATCCTCCTTAACAAATAGAATTCAAGCTGAACCTGGCACCCTTTTTCTTGGATATCTGTTAACTCATCTGCAGACCGTCTCAAGGTTCATTGCTTAGTCGCACACTCTTCAATGCATATATGATCCCTCCGGCCAATGTCATCCGAGCACACAACATCAACATCCTTTCCTAAACAGACAACACCCAACTTATACTCTCTCCCTCAGAGAGAAACCACAATCCAGGATATAAGCTCACCGCCTGCCATGACCGAAGTTGCTGTTTGGATGAATTCAGATAGTCAAAACAGCAGAACAAAAGAGCAGTTTAAAAGGACCAAGTTTGAAAAAATCAAGATGTAAATTCATACAGACATAGTTAGAGCAAAACAGCAGTTTAAAAATACCAGGTTTTCAGAAAAAAAAGAGGCAAGTGTAAATAGACATGGGTAGGGGAAAAGCACTTTTTAAAAATTACAAGAATACACAGAAAGTCTGTGCTCTTGCCTCATTCTTTGACTCTTGCTCACTGGACTGATTAGGGTGCAGAGAAGTTGGGCTCACAAGATGGAAGTGGCTGTCTTGGGGTTACCTCCACAAACTTAAAATGCCAGTGCAGGTGTGAGAGGAGGGCTCATGTTTGCCTGAGAGCCAAAGAGACAGAGAGCCAATCACCAAGCCCTGGCTGTTGTGACAGAGGGCAGGGAGGTGCTCCTTTATTCAGAATCTCCTTGGATACAGGCAGGCACAAACCACACTTCCTAGCTCCCAGATTTTACTTTTCAGGTAAGGGACAATTTTGAAATACTGCTTTTTGCACACTTGAAGAAATCACTTTTTCAATCCAAAAAAGAGTGCTGTATACACTTTCCAAGCACAGTTTAAAACCACAGAGCAGATTAAGCAGTATCCAAAACACACTCTGGTTAGTCATTGAGGTGTAATTTACTTTTTTTTTACTTTGTTGCGGGACGGCGAGGCTAAATACACTCTTTGGGAAAAATTCAGACAGTCACAAGCAGAACAAGACAACAATTTAAAAGGTCCCATGGAGAGCAGGGTAAAGATTGATTTGCATATGATGGCTTGGTCCAAACTGGGGTGGCATAGTGGGCAAAAAAACTACGGACAGGGATGCGGCCCGAGTGATTACCACTCCCTAAGATTAATTCAAGCATTCCACCCATCAAGTTGTTTTTGCAATGATGTTTTAAAGCATAGGCCCCCACCTACCACGGATCCCCACCCCCCCAGAGAAAGTGAACTTTCTCTCTGTTTAACTTCTGTCTATTCTATTTCTCTCTCTCGCTCTACCTTCCTCTACCCCAGTCGCAGACTCTCTACCAGAGTCACGTTAAGTATTTTTGGGGTCCTTGGCAAGACATATTTGAACTAATGTTGAGTGAGCCTGTTAAAGTTAAACATTTAATTTAGTATTGTTTAGCATCACGTGGGCATGAATTATCAGGCAATAGGTAATAAAAATCAAATGTGTTCCTTACAGGGGCCCCGAAAATATATCTTGCCTGGGGCCCCAACGACTTTAAGATGACACTGCATGATCTACCTGTGGAATTAGCAAACGTGTGTACATCTTGGGGACCATTGTGATTTATATGAAACTGGACAAAGTTGGGAGTTGGGAAAAGGAAGAGGTTTTGAAGTGAGATAAAAATTACAATGGACTTGGATGGTAGAATGTGGATAGATGTTTCAATTATATCAGTCTTCCTATTTATATTGAATTAATTGAACTCTCAAGTGAAGGATCTATATTTATTTTATTTAGTATTATTTTCACACTTCCTGTAAAGGTATTTTGATATTGAGAGCAGGGGAAATTTAGTTAATCAGGACATAATGTAAATACTTGTCAGATGATGCATGTTTAGGGAGAACGGTGCGTTTTGCCTATTGAGCACTGACAATAAAGTCACAATAATAGGTTTTACAATGAAGCCTCGCTCGGGTTTCAGTTGACGACGCCGTGAACACAAAGGCGCGAGTTCAACATTCTCTCTTTTTTACAGAGACGGCGAGAGAAGATATTGGGTTCCTTCTGAGGGTCTAGAATCAGTCAGAGGTCTTCAAACTGGGGGGCCTGAAGTGATTGGGGGGTGGGGCCAGACTCTGGCCAAAATAAATATTATACAGATAACAGGCCTTTGTTTTAAGCAGAAGCATGTTATTGCAGTTTTAAAAAGGTGATAATGCGTCCAGCCCTTATAAATTTCCTGTACCTGGACACGTTGGAGGTCGGTGGATCTTTTAACCGAGTCGGGCTCTCCTCATCCTAAAATAGCTGAGTCATTCAGATCAATAATCAATAACTATTGTAGGCAGTAATCAATACTCAATTAATAGATCATTCTAGCACATCAGAAATCAATAACAGTTGGTATTTCGGCGCACCATGACCTTTCAGTCATGAATAACCACACCAGTTTATTAGAAGTTAGTGAATTTATGTCCCTATATTAACAAAGCTAGCACGATATATATATGTCTCAAGACCAATTGATATATGTATATGAACATTACTAGTTGTCCATAACGGCGGAAGAAACGCAATCTACGCAAAATCTGAATGATGATACACTCTGTTATAGCAATGCAAATCACCAATGTGACTAACTGTATTTGATTAATTGCATACATTCGGTCAGCATAACAAGATTTCAATTCGGCATGGTACATTGGATGTATACCTCGACTAACCTCTAATTAGCATCGGCATGTGGGACTTCATGCAAAACGAATTTAGTCGACACAAATTTGGAAAACTTATAGCTAGGGCCCTGTCAAAATAGCAGTTGGTACCTAAAAGGAAAAACACAATGCATAATACATTTATCCTTTCATATTTACCAAATACAATCAGCATTCAAGAAAAGTCTTCGTCCTTCAGGTACCGGTTCGATCAGCATGGGGCAAGTTTCAAAGGGGCAAAGTTAAGGGCAAGCTTCCTTGCAGCGGCAAGGAGAATGGGGCAAAGTTACTGCATGGGCAAGACGGGGCAAATCAAAGTTAAAGTCTCTAGGGTGAGAATTCTTAAAGTCTCTTTCTCTCGGATAGAGAAAAGGGTATCAGGGTGTCGTCCAAAATGGAGTCTGGCATCAGGCTTCAAACTGGCATCGAGGAAAATGGCTGACTTCTCTTTGTTCGGTGGGTTTAAGTAAGAAACATTCCAAATCTTGCAGGGTCTTCCATTGGAGGGTTCATAGGTTGGCTTCAAATTGTCCAATGAAAAATTGCCTTTTACTAGAACTTATTTGTGCATACATTAGCCTTGGAGCCTTGGAGCACAAGTTGTATCATGGTTTGCCAATTATTTTACTATCTGTACCTTCATTGTCCGCACCTGCAGAGACTGACCTTGTATCAAAGGGGATGAAACCGGCCTAGCACGAAACCTTGGAGATAAGTGTACCAGTCAGCTCTACTGGAAAAATACAACTTCAAGCAAGAATATATGTTTCATTAGTTCAAGGAAAAAAAACCACGCAGTTAGAATTTGAGACCAGGCAACTAGGCCAAAGCCTGTACTAAATTTAAGCTAAGCAAAACAGTTTTCAAGCAAGAAATCATGGCACACATTTGCAATTATGACGGATTACTACATTTTCAATACTTCATGATTAATAAAGCTCGTTTACAATGATGGCGAACTACCCCGAGGGCACATTTTCCCTCGTACATTATTTCTTTTACTTAACATCACTCTATATTATATGTTCGATTATGCAATATGTATGAATATATGTAGGACCCTCTTTTTCTGCGTCATCAAAGGTAACAGTACTTAACTGCAATGTTTAAATAGGTTTAGACATATTTAAACATTGCCATGTTTATAAAATAATTGTGAACAATTCTGAAGGGGGGCCAATGATTTTTATTTTTCAACTGTTGGGGCGTGGCATTAAAAAGTTTGGAGACCTCTGGCGCCCCTAGATGCTCTGCATAGTTTTCGAAAACAAGTCGTACGGGCTTGATAAAACTAGTAAAACAGCCCCTCGGGAGCTGAATGAAGCAACTGAGGGCGTGGCCACTATGACGCTGAGCAGGTAAGGTAGGAATGAGTCCAGCGCCTCACCAGTCAGATCAGTGTGAGATACGGAACGGCGAGGATAAACTTTTATGAATTTCACGCCAGCATCCGCCCTCGGAAAAGCGAGCAGAAAACTGGGACCAGAAAAAACACAGCTCAAGAAAACTGGGAGCGAAGGGAAGACTTATATCCGTTCACTGTGAGTACCTTCAGCACGACTGCGTCGCTTGTCCTTAGCGAGCCACTCACCCCGCTGCACAACGTTAGATTAAATGCACTGAGGATGTGCATTAAATCGACTGGTGCTCTCGGATACGGCGCCATGCACAGATGGTTCCTTCACATCTGACATGGAGCAACTTCCGTAAAGGAGATTACGCCAAACCACTGGAAAAAAAAACTTTCTGTCAAGAATTTGACAGGCATACAAAAGAAAGGGACGAATCCCAGATTAATACGTAGCATGGAATACAGGGCAAAGCAGTGCTTTAAATGGGCCAGGACTGTCCGGTACTGAGTACCGGCACTTTTTTATTTTGAGAGGGAGAGTACCGGCACATCTCAAGAAAAACGTAATACTTTTAATTGGACAGTACCGGCACTTCTCAGAAACAAGCAGGTGCTCTGGCACAGAGTACCTGCACTTTTTTTTTTCCATTTCAAGCACTGGGGCAAAGAGTCTGGACGACTTTGATTATGCGGCAGGGGTGGACCAGGCTATGCAGAAGAATTGACTAAATTGTGCAGCAAAAAAGAGATCAATTATTTAGCACCACGAGGCACTCTTGTTTATAGTATTACTTCATTATTTTGTCATCTGTACACATAGTAACACTTTCTGGGCAAAGGTTTCGCCTTATTTTTTCAGATAAAGACGCATATTGTGAAGCAGATGATGGATTGCATGGAAAATGGAGCTAATCCATAACTATGCGGAAAACGCTGTGGCCACAGAAACCCATCATTCTATCAGTTCTGCATATTGTGAATATTTGTGAGGGCTAAATGCTGGCAATGCTGACTGATAGTCCAGTGTGGTAACACTGGACGCCGATATCAGCCTTGATCTTTAATTAGGGTTTGAAGCCAGGAATGGTCGTTTACCCTTCCATTCTTCTGAAGGTGGTACACTAAATAACTTTCAATAAGGTAACAATGACAGTGTGTAAAAATAGCAAAATTACAGTCTGAATCAACGTTTATAGCAATCATTGGCAAAGCAGTAGGTATGGCTTTAAGATGGTAAATTATGCAAGTACAGATATCTAGTTGAATCTCTGACAGTGACCTCTGTATTTAGCATCACATTTTTTTTTAATAACATAGTTCACTCATCTCCTATAAACAGATCTCGAATGTTGATGGGCTACAATCCTTCCATCTTCAAGCTACCTTTGGTCTCACAAATAACAGACTGAAAATTGTTATTCCTTGAGACTGCTCCTTACTAACGCCTAATATAATGAAATTACCTGAAATCGGGATGTTTTGCCTTATGCTTCCACCCAAAGTCAGAGACACTGCACCAGAACAAGTTTAGTGTACAGCAAGTCAGGGTGTGTGTCTCACCTGTTCTCAGACACGCAGGTATTTATAAAGTGACTTTGAAATGTGTCCAAAGCAGAAACCATGATCGATTACTTTACATATCTAAACACTGACTGTATAAATCATTAATGTAATTCATGCCAGAGAAGTGTCTTCTGTTCACTTTTTTTTTTTCAGTTCTATAGAAGTATTTGCTTTTTCCAGAATGTTGTTTTTCATGCACCATTTTAATCTTGTATTGTGTGTACGGTCAACTGGGTCGTCTGTAGGTGTCTGTGAGATCAAGTTGTGGGTGGGTATTTATTAGGGGGCACATTTGAGAGCTCTGGAATTGAGACTGAAGGTAGTGTGAGGTTCTCACAATGCCAGTCGGTGGGTCATAGAGGTGTTCAAAATACATGCTCACCCAATCCTGGCCCTCCAGAGACACGATCCACACCTTGGTGGCCGGTCCCTATGGCATGACATGGAGACACTTGCCACACACGATTTAAGACAACATCTTTCCAACCACACATCCTAATATGCTGCTCAGGTAGAGCGTCAGTGTCCCACATACGGGGTAGTAAGCACTATGTAAATGTTGCGAAACCATAAAATATTAATAGAAGAGCTGACAGCTGCCAAAGAGCCACTCAGGATCGGCCTACTAGCTGAGCACTGTTGTTGACAGGGAGGTGTCAGTAAAGAAAGGGAAGCTTCCCAAAGAGTAAGTTCCTCTGCTCTTCTCAAAGAGTACGTACCTCTGTACATGTCCTCAATCAGGTGTACATTGGGCTGTGACAGATAGAGCTGCCACGTCCTCCCCCGAGAGATAGGTGCTGAAACAAAAACACAAACTTGGAATTTTAAGTCCAAGAAGAAACATGTCAAATAAATCTGATGTTTAACACAGTTCTGCATTTGGAAAACAAAAATTGAGTAGTTGATTACATTCATGTAAGAAAACAAGCCACAGTTGGACTGTCAAGTGGCTAATTCCAGGTCGGACTTTTCTTTTCACCTCTTCCTGGCTGAGTTCTCCATTTTCTTCAGTAATTATAAAAAAAGAGAGGAGCTGCAGGGCATCAAGCTGTGTTTGCAACATGAAGTCTATTTCTGGTGAAACACACTGCTCAGACAAACGAATGAGGGGTTTAATTCACCGCCTGAATTTCAGTGTTGTGGTTCTAACAATTTTCAATAGTATGTTAGGTTGCGTAAATGCGATTTCTTTGGCATCGACCACCAAGAATGACTTTAAATCAGAGGGGTGAAGAGAGTAACACTTCTTGCTATCTGAAGAAAGGGCAACAACATGTGTATTCTTGTTTGGAAGAGGGCTCTCGGCTCAGACACTCCGACCACAGACCAAGGGAGCAGGCAGAAAATTAAAATACCCTCTACTTTGAACCAAAACTCTGATTGCACCTAACAACTAAACCTGCCCCTTCCTAGAAGAGCTCCCTTTCCTTTTCCAGCCAAGCATCTATCTATTCACCCTTTCACCCTTAAGCCCACCCTTCTGATATCCACTTTTTCACCTTTAGAGTCATCCATTTATTCTTTCATCCATCAACTCATTCTTCCCCATACCACTCTTTGGCATTCAATCCATCTTATCAAATATCTATCATCTATGCATGCATCCAATAATGCATCCATCTACCTATACATCCATCCATCCTTTAGCTTATACGTCCATCCATCCACCCATCCATCCATCCTCTTAGATTTCTTTTTACCTACCATCCCTTCACCTATACATCAACCTATCCATTCACTCATCCTTTAACCCACTATCAAAGATCAGAGTGCGGAATACCAGGGATGCGTTGTCATGATTCTACCTCATGTCTCTTCGATCTGCAAGCAGACACTCCCTGACTCTTTGTCTCACTCTCACAGGTTCTTTTTCATCCCTGTTTTCTCCATTCATCACTATTTTTCTGTCTTTATCTTCTGCCTTATTTTCCCCTTTTTATATTTTTAGCTCTCTTGCTCTGGATCTAAGTCTAATAAGAAAAATAAGGTCCTCTCCCAAAACATGAGTGCCGGAGGGCCCCACCTACCACCACCGGCTCAAAATAAGCACTGCCTACAACATTTGTGCAGCGATCAAATACAGCACATTACTTCTTCAAACTGCATTGGTCAACACTCTTCTTGAATTGGCAAATTGCATAGAAGTTAAATAATTGCACAAATTGAAGAGTAATAACTTTTATACCTTAACAATGTATCCTGGAGCTACGAAATATATATTTTAATGGTGAAATGAGTCGGGATTTTGTGAAATTATAAAGGACGTATTTTTGGTTGGAAAAGGCTACGGTTTAATCTCTTCTGCAGCAAAATTATATACAGCAAATGCCAACTACGACTGGAGAATCTCATGCTTAAACGATGACTTAACTATGTACCTTAACAACAGTTAGGTAAAGATTGTCTCATTACGATGATTTTAGGGAGCAACACATGTATTGTTTTCACCAACTTCTTTGTAAAAAATAATTACATTTAGCAATGTGGTCACACTGTGTAAAAGGCAGTGGCAAACAGGACACAAGGGTCTGTTTAGTTTTAGAAAAACTGTATTTACCGAGTTTCCCCACCCACTCTTCCTCATAGACCACCCTTTCCAGAAAGAAGCTACACTCATCAGATTGTAAAATGCACTGGATTGTGCTTCCCGGATCAGACTTGCCGAGAAAGGTGACTGCTGTCATGCCCAGGGCCAGTGGAATTATGCAACAAGGCAGGAGCACATTATGTAGCAGGGTGAACTCAATTAAATAAACATACAAGGAAAATTATGTGGCTAATGCGGCACATTTTGTAGCAGTATTACTTCATTATTTTGATAATTTCACGTTAACACTATTTAATTAATTTACGTTTAATGTATATTGAATTAATAATTAACTGTTGTTGTGGTCATCTCAAAATTAGCCAGCAGCTCCACCTCTCACCCTCCCGCTCCCTGAGCAGGGTGCTGCTGGGGGGGGGGGGGGGGGGGGGGGGGGCAGCAGGGTGCAGCGTTTGGGGGCGGGCAGATGCCGGGCTTCACGTTCCACTCCTCGGCACTCAGTGCATTGCCCAGCAGGTTCTTAAACGTTGCCCTAGGTGACTACAGACGCACTAGTAAACAACCCACAGCCCACGGCACAACAAGCAGGTTTGGGGCTGCAGGGGTACATGACTCCCTGACTACGTTGCTGGGCGGAGCCCCGCATGAGTTGCCTGCTGGAGCCCCGGAAAGGCCCTGCATTGCACAACACTGGCACGGCGCGAGTGCTATGAATGGGCTTTCATGTGGCCGTGCCACGAATTAAGAGCTTCTCAATGTCTTACCTATTCACTCATTAACTGTCGCATGCGAGCGGGTGCCAAGGCAAGAATGCGGCCATCCACTTCTCCAGATCATCTTTTAAAAGCGCGTGCCATAGGGAAAGTGACGTTTGGCTTATGGTTGGGGAACTTGATATGTTGTAAATAAAGCTGGCTGCATGGCATAGAGTGCACTGGCTGATGATATGCCACGAGTCTGTTCCTGCCCCTCGTCTTCCCTTCTGAATAACTTTTTGGGAGTTCGGGGTTGGGCAGCAGAGAGGCGTAGCCCTGGCTCTCATTAGGACCACACTGAGAGGCGATTTGGAAGTCTGCTACACTTTGATGCTGCCAGAGCAGAGCTGTAGCACAGAAACCTCCACACACAAACACTGAGAGGGCCCGCCAAAAGAACTAGTGGCAGGAACTGCAAATCTGTTTTATTGCGCAGCACTAAACAAGAGAAGTTGCCTTTTCATAAAATAACAGGTGTTGTGTGAGTTTTAGAAGTCTGTAGTGGAGTACTGCATACAACTCTGGGGGTAACAACTGGAGAACTGTGTGAAGTCAGGTGTTCGCTGTTTTGTCTGTCTGCCACCAGAGAAATGCTGCCAAGATTCAGTAGTGGCTTGTGGGGGAGAAGGGCAGGGTGGCACAGCACGTGGCAGGGGGAGGGGAGAAACAGCAAACAAAAAAAATAATAATAAAAACAGTACCTTCCCTGCTGCCTCTGCCACGTTGAGCCGCTCCGGTCCTCGTTGCAGGAACAGACTCCCAGCCTGCCCTGCGGCCAGTCCTAAAACTGCTTTCAGGCTGCTGCCATGGATTGGACAGAGCACCCAGCCAGGGCGCTCCCAGGCAGAGAGGGACCCTCTGTCTGCTGTCTCTCCAACCTGGCACCGTATTGCAGGGTTGGAGAGAGCAGAGTGCACATGTGTGTTTGGCCGGACCAAGACGGCCGGCCAAACACACATGCACTCCCCCGTCCCTGTCACGCCCCATGGCCCCGCAACATTTATTGTGTAAGTTTTGTAGCTGCCGCTGCTGACGGGGGTGACGCTTCTCCACCACAGGAGAGGAGCCGCTGCTGCCAAGATAACAACATTATCTTTAGTCCCTTGGTTAGAGGCTTTGCTTTCTGGAGAAAATATTTCTTGCAGTTTCCACCGCCATAGGGCTGTAATATTTTCATGATATGTAAGTGAATATCGCTACTCCTGACGGGTGCATCAAATATTCGTCTGTCCATTTCTCAGACTTGTTGTCATGGCATTTTTAAGGATTGGTCCCAGGACGTTTTTGAGTCGTGAACTTACATCCCTTGGTAGCTTTTTTATTAAAGAGTGCCATTGATTTCTTATTTCTGTGTCCCACATAGGCAGGAGGTCTGGAAAGGTATTATGGCAGTGATGTGCAGCTGAATTCATTTGTTTGTAAAGCATTTCTTTTCTGGCTTTCTCTATATCCGATATGCGCCCAAAGTTTGCTTACTACAGCCGAGGTGATACAGGTGTGAGTGCTTTGGTCAATAGAGCAGCACTTTACCGGTTGGAATCTTAATACTGCCAGTATCACTGTTAATTCATGTTTTCATTTAGCCACATGGGACAGCAGACACACTTTGTAACATTTTATCTGTCGCCTATACCATGCATTCTTCATATAGCGATTTCTTAATTGCATTGCTGCACCTTGTCTAGACATAACAGAACGTGCACTGTATTTCAATTTGTTGCTAGTTTTAGACTTGCATGAGAAGCCGTCATATGGGTTAATGTTTTCAAAGCTGAATACTTTTATTGGCTGCATGTTTTTGGTTCATCCAATGTCTTTTATTTAATGTCCTCGTGTCAGCATGCATTTTTTAGGTTCTTGTTTGTTGTTTTCCTCCACCCTTTACCTAATCTCCCCATAACTGCACCTATTTCAGGCATATTTGCCCGGGGGAATGTTTTTTTTCTTTGTTCTCCACTCTTTACCTAATCTCCTCTGTCATAATATTTTGCTTGTTGTGGCCCCAATTTTAAGGTTGAGTGCAGCAGTATTTCCAGGTAAGATTCATTCCCACCCAGCTTGGTGTGACCACACTGATTTTCCTTTCGTCGGGAAAACCAGACAGAATTTTACTAGCCAGAAAATCTAGCAGGTGCACTCAGGGTTAGTAATGCAGGCCCCTGCACCACCTGCAGGGAAGGGGGTTGCCCAACCCTTCAGAGGGCCTCTAAACCTTAATGGGGTCTCCAGTGACATAACAGAAGCTGAGGGGGGCCCCCTGCAAAGTACCTGGAGGCGGGCCCCTCCTCCCTGGGCCCAGTCAGGAGTCTGCCACCCGTGCACAGTGTAATGTGCTGAGGGGGCCCCCCCGGAACTCAGGGGCCCCCTTGCACTGAAGGGGCAGTGGGGGCCTTTGTTACACCACTACGAGTCTCCTTCCCCTCTAAGGCTAATGGTTATGGCTGAGATATGGGTGATCACTTGCCACTCATCAGATTCTGCAGGGGGGGGCATCATTTTGTGTTATGCCACTGAGTGCTATCAGATGAATCTAGGCTTTGGCCACAGCCCCCTCTTTACAGACTTCTATGGAACGGCAGTGCATGCCGGCACAGAGCTCCCCTGCCAGCCTAGATTCTCTGCTGTTCCCTGATGCCTTCACCCCCGTCTTCTGCAACCCCGCCTGCACAGAGCAGGTGGTAAATGGAAGCTTTTTGTCAGATGGGAATTTGGACCAAGGGAAGTATAGGTCTACGTGTTGTTCCCCAACCTGGGGACAGGTACTTGTGAAAGCTGGATTAATGCATTGGGATTCTTTCTGGAAACATTTTTGTTGACCACACGGAATCACCACACAAAAAACAGCCACCTTGTAGTTGCGATCTTGGGGACATGTGTACAAAAGCATTTTTGCAGTTGAAAACTGCTTGATTCGCAGAATCGGGCAACCAACCACAAAAATGCTTTTTTGTGAGCACAGAGCAAACATTGTGATTCTGTAACATGTTACTGAGTCACAATTTGTGTTTAGCAAATTCGTTTTCTGGAGGAAGTATGTTTAGGGTGTCACTCCCAAATACAGAATCGCAATGGTATGTAAGTGTGTATTACCACCAAATAACGGTTGCCAAACATAATTTCTTACCAACACCTCTAGGGTGGTGGTAATTGTTAGAAATGAGGTCTTTGGTTGACAGTCAGGTTACCCCTATTCAAGCAAGGATCCTCACTCTAGTCAGGGTAAAAGAGAATCACCCTCAGCTAACCCCTGCTTACCCCGTTGGTAGCTTGGCAGAGCAGTAGGCTTAACTTCATAGTGCTAGTTGTAAAGTAGTTGTACTAACACACACAGTAACTTCATGAAAACATTACAAAATTACACAACACAGGTTTAGAACAAGCATTTTCAATGCAATAGGTCTTGCATTTCAAAAAGTTTTTGGTAATGTAATTGCTTAATGTGTTTATCTCTGCAATAAATTTGGCTTATTTGTGAACAATTTTGTTTTTTGCAATGTAAGTGTGTTAAATTTGTATATAATTTAAGCATTTTGTTATGTGCAGTAAAATATGAATATGGTGCTATTTTGTATTTTAATGTAAAATGGTATGTAACTGAAAATAGAATTCCACTGTAACCACTGTATTATTATATTTACCAGTTGTGTAATAGTGTAATAAGGATGTTATTTTTGTTTAATTAATGTTTAAGTTGTTAGAAAGGAATGGAATTTAGTTATCTATTTGGTTAAAATGGTATAGTGTATTATGTTTTGACACAAATAGAGACACACAGGAAGAGTGACACGACAAAGAGAGCACAGAAAGAGAGGCTTGGAACTTGCAATAAAGGACAGTTGCACATAAAGAAAGAGACAGGGAACGTGTAGTAAACGATAGATGCACAAAAAGAAAGACACACAGGAAGTGTGGCACTGGGAGACTGATGAACTCAAGGAGAGGCAGACGCACAGAAAGAGACAGATAGGGACAGGGATACTGAAAGAGAAACGGACAGAAAGAAAAGCAGAGAGAGTGTGGCACCGAGAGACAGATGCACAAGGAAATACACAGCGCTTACTACAGAGAGACAGATGGACACAAATAGAGAGAAACAGGAAGAGTGACACAAGAAACAGATGCACAGAAAGAGAGACATAGGGAGAGTGCCACTAAAGAGAAACAGACAGAAATTAAAGCAGAGAGAGTGTGGCAGTGAGAGACAGATGCACAAAAGAGATAAACAGCGCTTACTACAGAGAGACAGATGGACACAAATAGAGACACACAGGAAGAGTGACACGACAAACAGAGCACAGAAAGAGAGGCTTGGAACTTGCATTAAAGAACAGTTGCACATAAAGAAAGAGACAGGGAGTGTGTAATAAACAATAGATGCACAAAAAGAAAGACACACAGGGAGTGTGGCACTCGATGACTGATGCACACAAAGAGAGCGGGACATGGCAGACGCACAGAAAGAGACACATAGGGACAGTGCTACTGAAAGAGAAACGGACAGAAAGAAAAGCAGAGACAGTGTGGCACTGAGAGACAGATGCACAAAGGAAATACATGGCGCTTACTACAGAGAGACAGATGCACACAAATAGAGACACACAGGAAAAGTGACACAAGAAACATGCACAAAAAGAGACACATAGGGAGAGTGGTACTAAAGAGAAACGGACAGAAAGAAAAGCAGAGCGAGTGTGGCACTGTGAGAGACAGATGCACAAAAGAGATACACAGCGCTTACTACAGAGAGACAGATGGACACAAATAGAGACACACCGGAAGAGTGACACGACAAGCAGAGCACAGAAAGAGAGGCTTGGAACTTGCAATAAAAACAGTTGCACATAAAAAAAGAGACAGGGAGCGTGTAATAAACAATAGATGCACAAAAAGACACACAGGGAGTGTGGCATTCGATAACTGATGCACGCAAAGAGAACCAGACATGGCAGACGCACAGAAAGAGAGACATAGGGACAGTGCTACTGAAAGAGAAATGGACAGAAAGAAAAGCAAAGAGAGTGTGGCACTGAGAGACAGATGCATAAAAGAGATCCACAGCGCTTAGTACAGAGAGACATAGGGAGGGTGCTACTGAAAGAGAAATGGACAGAAAGAAAAGCAGAGAGTGTGGCACTGAGAGACAGATGCACAAAAGAGATACACTGCACTTACTACAGAGAGACAGATGCTCACAAATAGAGACACACAGGAAGAGTGACACGACAAACAGATGTACAGAAAGAGAGGCTCGGAACTTGCAATAAAGGACAGTTGCACATAAAGAAAGAGACAGGGAGTGTGTAATAAACGATAGATGCACAGAAAGAAAGACAAACAGGGAGTAAGGCACTCAATGACTGATGCACGCAAAGAGAGCCAGACATGCAAGACGCACAGAAAGACGTATGCAGAGAGGAGTTCATTGAAGCACTTTATAAATAGATTAGATACTGGATGGGCCGTGAATTGGAGGTGAAGCTGTGAATCGCCCGAGGCTTTCCTGTCCTGCTGATTAGGAGCCCTGCTGCCAGAGCACGCAGGAAGGTAGACGCCATTGTAATAGGAGTTGCTGTAGCTTGCAAGTGAAATGTTATGAAACAAATAAACATTGTATAATTATCTACTTAACGGAGAGCTACAATAAATGCTCACAGTAATAAAAATATTATGTTTTCTTTTTGTGCATTAACAAGCAGCTTTTCAGCTTTTAAAGGTTGGATCGGTGGAAAAAAGGATAAGGTTTCTTTTTGGTACATTTACTTGCCGCTTTAAAGCTTTTAAAGGATTATGGGCAAGCCATTTTGAAGAAAATCAAACTTGCACAACGTACTTAAACACATGTGTCGTGTTTTACCGTGACCTTTATAAGCAAGCTGGACGTAAGTCTTACAATTACAAAAATGTGTATATTTGTCTACTGAACGGAGAGCTACAATCAGCGCTCACGGTGATCAAAACAATAAGCTTTACAGCTTAACTTGCATAAACACATGGATTGATTTTTATCGATCAGCGCACACGGGGATGAAAACAATAAGCTGGACAGCTCAACTCGCAAAAACACATGGGTCATGTCTTACCGTGACCTTATAAAAATATGCACGAGAAACGGAGTCATGTTTACTCAACATAAAAAAACAGTGAGGGGAGAGCAAGCTGGCCCTGGAAAAGCCCCCCTCTGTTTTATTCTGTTTGCAAAGGGAGCTGGTAGGGAGGAGGGTCTGAATAAGCACCCACAGTGTTGAAGTGAAACAGGCAACTGCTAAAAAATAATCCCTTACAGAAAAGATAAACAGGACATAGCGTAATTAACAGTACTTTGAGCTGCTCCCAAAGTGAAAAAAGGCAGGACAAAGAGGCAGAACTGACCACTAGCAAGCAAGGATTTTTGAAGGACACTGCAACTAACACATGAAAACGCTGGAACTCACAATATAGTATACTTAAAAGTATACAGCAGGCCGAACGCTAACGCTCGACCTAAGAATAGAAAATATTTATCTAAACAAAACAAGACTAAAATGACAAAAATCCACAATACACAAGTCAAGTTATGAATTTTTAAAGACTAAATCCAAAAATAGCGCTTAGAAACACAAAATGCTTCGATGAGGTGTTAACACAGAGTCATGACAGAGTCGTTCCCAACAATCCGACACCAGCGGCACCGGCCACAGAATCACGCAGACCCCCAGGTACAGTACCTTGGTGAAGAGTGAAAACAAATCGATGCGCGAAGTCGGGGATTGCGACGTCCGTGCAAAACATTGAATAAGCGCACGTCGAGTGGCGTCGGTCACAATGTGGTGCAGCGACTTCCACGGAGTCACGGACTTTGGCGGGGCTGCAGCGGTGTTGGGCCTGCGAAGGTCGTCGCGTTCCAGCGAAGATCACGAAGTCGGTTGCAGGTGGCTTCACCGGATTCAGCAGCGGCATTGGTCCGGAGTCGTCTGAAGTCGATTTCCTTGAATTTTCACCAGCTTTTCCTTTCAAGGGCCCAGGGACTGAATAGGGCACCACTTGTCAGGGCAGGAGTCTCAGCAGAGAGTCCAGGTGCTGGTAAGGGAAGTCTTTGATGGCCCTGAAACTTCAGAATGGGGGGTAAGCTCATTCAGCCCAAGCCCTTGGAGAGTCTTTCTCAAGCAGGAATATACCACAAAGTCCAGTCTTTGTCCCCTTGCTCAGGCAGAAGCAGCAACTGAAGGATAGCTCCTCAAAGCACAGTCACAGGCATGGCAGCACTTCTCCTCAGCTCTTCTGCTCTTCTCCAGGCAGAGGTTCCTCTTGTTTCCAGAAGTGTTCTAAAGTCTGTGGTTTTGGGTGCCCTTCTTATACCCAATTTCTCCTTTGAAGTAGGCCTACTTCAAAGTAAAGTCTCTTTTGAATGTGACATTTTGCCTTGCCCAGGCCAGGCCCTAGACACTCACCAGGGAGTTGGAGACTGCATTGTGTGAGGGCAGGCACAGCCCTTTCAGGTGTGAGTGACCACTCCTCCCCTCCCTCCTAGAACAGATGGCTCATCAGGAAATGCAGACTACACCCATACACATACATGTATCTCTCCACTGGTTCTGGAGGAGGTTTTGTGCCCAGAGTGCTTCATCCTGCCAAGGACTCGGTTAGTGGATGCCTTTCTCCACTGGTTCTGGAGGGGGCTTTGTGCCCAGAGTGCTTCATCCTGCCAAGGACTGGGTTAGTGGATGCCTTTCTCCACTGGTTCTGGAGAGGGCTTTGTGCCCAGAGTGCTTCATCCTGCCAAGGACTGTATTAGTGGATGTATCTCTCTACCTGTACTGGAGGGGACCATGTGTCCTGAGTGCTTCATCCTGCCAAGGACACGGTTAGTGGATTCCTTTCTCCACTGGTTTGGAGGGGGGTTTGTGCCCAGTGATGCTGCACCTGGGGTGTGGTAGTTGACTTTGTCTCACCTGGGTGTCTCAGCCACGCGATGTACCTGGAACAAGTAGCATGATACTCCATGGAGGCAGGCCCACACTCCATCCTGCGGTGGCTTAGGCTGCCAATTGCTGGTTCGTGTCAGTGCTGGAGGTGGTGTCTCAAGTGGCGTGTCTCGGGTCCAGGACATCACCTGCAGACTCTGACGGCTGCACAATGGGGATGGGGCTAACGTCCGACAGAGTGGCATTGGCTGTGCACGTGGCGGTGCTGATGGTGGTGCAGGTGGCGGTGTCTACGGCGGAGATGCTGCCAGTGCTGGCCGTGGTGCAAGTGACTGTTGCTGTGGATGGAGACAACATACCGTCCCCGCCAGCCTCGGATGGCTGATCCTTGGGGAGGATGCTGCAGACTGATGTTGTGGCAGCGGCGATGCAGGTGGCAGTGCAGGTGGAGGTGCAGATGGCGGTCGAAGCGGCAGTGGTGATTTTGGTGCATGTGGTTGCCATCCCTAATGATATGGTGGTCACCAGCCCCTCACCAGGAAACATGGTGCCCAGAGGTGATGTGCCCTTTGGCTTGTGGCCCTTCCCCATCTTGGCAGTCGCTGCAGGGACCTTGGCACTGTCCACTCTGTGACTGAGCGAGGCCTTGCTAGGTGGGTGGTGTGACTGTCCCCTGCTGGAAGCTGGCCCCTTTTTGACCTTTGCAGATGGTGGAATAGGGTGGTCCTTCTTTTCTGTTGGTGGCACACTGCAGCTCTGACAGGTTCCCCCTTAGACCATACTGGAGTAGCAGGGACCACAGCAGATGCAGATTTTGTGGCTGAGGTGCTGGGCTGGGATCTAGACATCCTGGCCCAAGGGGAAGGATGGGGGGAGGTGTAGGGAAGAGGTCAAAGTTAGCTAGGAAAAGTTTTTTTGACACACTGGGAGGGGGCGTGGGAGTGGAGAAAGAGGTAGTAGTTGTAGGAGGTGTACGTCTGCTGAGTTTGGGTGAAGGTGCATGGGTTGGAGGCTGTTGTGAGGTGGATAGCTGTTGAGTTAGTGTGTGCCTGCGTTTGTGTACTTTGGGAGGTAGGCTTACAGACACACTGGGAGAGGACACAGGGGACGTGTGAATGGTAGTGGGGGTGGTGATTGTACGTGAGCGGTGTGTAGTGATGGGCGTGCTGGTGATGTGGGCAGTGGCTGATGATGTAGTGCATGCAAGTGTGAGTAGAGACGAGACTGGGTGGGAGGTGGAGGACGTGGAGGAGGGGGACACAGTGGAGGAAGTGGATGTTGGTATATGTGCATGGGTATGGTGCTTGTGCGAGTGCCTGTGGGATGTGTGGTGCTTATGTTTGCGTGAGCCACTTTTGTGTGTTGGAGTGTGTTTATGCTGGTCTGATGGTGTGCTTGGGATTGGCTGAAGTAGAGTAGATTGGGTCTGGTTAGTGGAAGTTGGACGGGGGAGGCTGGACACAGGGACAATGGCTTCAATCAGTGCTGAGGCCAGAGCCTGAAATGCTCTCTGTTGGACAGCCACGCCAGAATGAATGCCCTCCAGGTATGCATGTGTTTGTTGTTAATGCCTCTCTGCACCCTGGATTGCATTCAGAATGGTTGACTGCCCAACAGTGAGGTCAACAGCCTCCTCACTGAGGGCAGCAGGGCTGACTGGGGCAGGGCCTGAGGTGCCTGGGGCGAAGGATATGCCCACCCTCCTGGGTGAGTGGGCACAGGAAACACGCTGAGGGGCTGCTGGGAGGGTGGTGTTGGTAGGTGGGGTGGGGGCTGTACCTGTTGTTGGGGTGGGCACAGAGGTGTCCGCCACTACCAGGGAGCTTCCATCAGAGGAGGAGTCGCTGTCGCTGGTATCATCTCCTGTCCCCGTCGTGGAGCTCCCCTCGCCCTCCATCCCACTGGTGCCTTCAGACTCCATAGATTCACCCTCCAGGGCCATGCGGGATGCAGCTCCCTCCGACACTGGTGCCTCTGCTCCTCCACCAGATGATGCTAATGCACACAAGGACAGGGTGACAAAACAAGAAGGGGGGGAAGACAGAGGACACACATGGTCAATGCCAGCAACACCACTACCGTTGGCTGATACAACAGACAGGAAGCAGCCCTATGCAGTAAGCCATGCACTAGCAGTTAGTAGGAAATTAATCAGGCCATGGGGTACTATGCCTAACACCATTTGCTGCACACCTGGAACCCACAGGAGCCTGCCCAGTTGTAGATGCCCACTAACACTATTGGGGTTGGAGTGCCTCAGAGCCTGCCCAACAAGGGACTTACCCTATCCAGTTTGCCCTGGCCTAGGGGAACCCACAGCCCACATCCCCCACCCAGACACTTCGTGAAGCACGCAGATACAGCTTAATGACACTGTACTCACCCCCTTGTGGCTGCCGTGATGCCCTCAACCGCCCATCCAACTCCGGATATGCCACCGCTAGGATCTGGAACATCAAGGGGGTCATGGTGCAACAGGCACCCCTTCCACGTTGGGAGGCCAGCCCTAGCTGGGCCTCCGCCGTCCTCTTGCTCCAGCGGCGCAGGTCCTCCCATCTCTTGCGGCAGTGGGTGCTCAATCTATGATAGACCCCCAGGGTCCACACTTTCTTGACGATGGCATGCCAAATACCCTTCTTCTGGTGAGTGCTAACCTAGAGGAAAGGTACAGGTGGAAAGGGAATTACTCACCCGTCCGGATCGTCATACTCATTGCCCACCAGTTCCCACCCATGCCCTGACGCGCATACACTCACCATCCTCACATGCAGGCCTCAGCCCCCCCACATGTATCTTCCATCCACACCACTCAAAACAGGCATTTCCCATGCATCATGCTCACAGTGTACTCACCAATTTGTCTGGAGGACCATAGAGTAGCGTGTACTGGGGGAGGACCCCATCCACCAGTTTGTCTAACTCCTCCGCAGTGAAGGCAGGGGCCCTTTCCCCAGACACATGAGCCATTGTCGCTTCCAGACTCAGGTCACAGCACCACTTGCAGTGTAGGTCCTCTTCTGTTGAAGGTCAGGTATCAAGTGAGTCAACAGATGGAAATTGGTGGTCACGTCCACGGCGGTGCGAACCGACACCGCCAGCATACATCATCATTGGCTCCTGGAACCCATAGGGCCCAATGATAACCAATGCTAAATTGCGTGGCGGTCTTTGACTGCCTACTGCGATGCTGCACAACGCCAGCGCAGTTTCCTCATTTCCCCTTGTCCCTCCTTACAGGTCAGGCAGCCGCCATTTCAGGGCATTTACATGACATGGCACCTAACTGTGCCACAGCACAATTTGGCAAATAAACAGACGAACTACGCCACACACAGATTTACTCACATTACTGAAAACACACTTTTGCAACCTATGTGGTACATGACCCTCTGCTCACCATTCTCCTCCATAGGGCACATCCGCTGGGGCAGATGACGAGATGACGTCATCCTTCGGTGTACAGACCCCTGTTGGACCTGTCGACAATGGAAGACAGACGCACCATTATCACCTACAGACTTGATCGTGCCACAATCCAAGACCTGTGTGCCCAATTGGAGCCAGACCTGATGTTAGCTATCTGTCATCCCACAGGAATATCCCCTCTAGTGCAGGTCATGTCAGTGCTCCATTTCCTGGCAAGTGGCTCCTTTCAAACTACAGTGGCCATGGCATCTGGGATGTCTCAGCCAATGTTTTCTAACGTGTTGACCAAAGTGTTGTCTGCCCTGCTGAAACCAATGCTCAGCTACATCGTGTTTCCACAGGTGGAGGATTTGCCCACAGTGAAAGCTGACTTTTATGCCCTAGGACATATCCCCAACATCATTGGTGCCATTGATGGTACACATGTGGCATGCGTTCTCCCCTGCAGAAATGAACAAGTGTACAGAAATCGAAAAAGCTACCATTCCATGAATGTGCAGATGTACATCTCCCATGTGAATGCCAAGTATCCTGGCTCTGTGCATAACGCCTACATTTTGAGGAATAGCAGTATCCCTTATGTGATGGGCCAACTCCAGAGGCACCGGGTGTGGCTAATAGGTGAGCTCAAGGTCCCCCCACAGTATGAGTAGGTGTCTGGGTATGGGGTCGTCCCTAAGGGTTAGTATGTGTTTAACAGATATCCCTCAACATTTGCAGGTGGCTCTGGTTTTCCCAACCTCTCATGGCTACTGTCCCCAGTGAGGAATGCCAGGACAAGGGCAGAGGAATGCTACAATGAGGCACATGGGCGTACTAGGCGTATTATTGAGAGGACGTTTGGCATCCTGAAGGCCAGATTCCGGTACCTCCATCTAACAGGTGGCTCCCTATACTACTCACCGAAGAAGGTGTGCCAGATAATCGCGGCATGCTGCATGTTGCACAACCTGGCATTGCGACACCAGGTGCCTTTTCTGCAGGAGGATGGGCCTGATGATGGTCTTGTGGCAGCGGTGGAGCCTGTGGACGGTGAGGAAGAGGAGGCAGAGGAAGAAGATATTGACAACCGAACGAACATCATCATGCAGTACTTCCAGTGACACACAGGTAAGAGACTCTCACTGCTCCTCACATATCTAACTACTGTAGGACATTGTATAAGTCAGCCTCTTCACCTCTGTCTATGGACACAGACAGTTCACTTTGGCTTTCCATTTTACAGATCTGGGTACCTCATTCTGCCTTCTGTTATATGTCCTGCTGCCCAACAACTGTCACCGGTGGAGGTGGAAGGCTGTTCATCGGTTTGGCTAGTTTCAGGGGCCCTTTGTTGTGCCACTGCCTCCCTCATGGTCTTGCCTATGTCAGCCAGCACCCCTGCAAAGGTGAGCAGGATTGTGTATATGTTGGTGAGGTCCTCCCCATGTAGTGTCCCTCCTGCAGCCACTGGGTCTCCTGAAACTTGGCCAGTACCGTGCCCATGGTCTCCTGTGAATGGTGGTATGTTCCCATGATGTTTGAGAGTGCCTTGTGGAGAGTGGGTTCCCTTGGCCTGTCCTCCCCCATCGTAGAGCAGTCTTCCCAGCTGCCCTGTTGTCCTGTGCCTCCGTCCCCTGACCCTTGTGCCCACTGCCACTGACCACAGGTCCCTGATCATCCTGAGTTAGTGGGTTTGCCTGGGGTCCCTGTAGTGGTGGACACACTACTGATTGACGTGTCCTGGGGACAGTGGCATGGGCCCGCTGGGTGGGTGCTGTGGTGGTGTTTCCTGAGGGGGCAGGTTCTGTGGTGGCTTGGGACTGTGGCAGGGAAACCGACTGTCCAGAGGTCCCTGATGGGCCAGGCAGGTCATCTTGATCCAGGCATGCAGAGCTGCTGACATCACTGTGGGCCTCTTCTGTAGGGGGACTGGATATGGCTGGCACCTCCTGTCCGGTGACGTTGGGTAGGGGTCCTGTTGGGGGGTAAATGCATTGTTATTTTATCTGTGTGTGCCATTTTGTGCAATGGGTGTGTTTCCTTTTATTACTGTGTTTGCACTTTCGGCTTAGCCCTTGTGTGAGTGGTGATTGTGTGCCCTGGGTGAGTCTCTCTTTTGGACATGCTTTGGTGATGGGTGTCCATGAATGTCTGTGATGGGTGTCCATGCATTGTTGTTGTATGCAGGACTTGGTTGTGGGAGTGGTGGGGTGTGATGGTGGGGTGTGTGGGAGATGGTGGAGTGATGGGAGTGAGGGTGAGAGTGGGAGTGTGTGATGGCATGCAGGTAGTGTGGGGGCGATATAATAGTAAAAAGTTGTCTTACCAGAGTCCAGTCCTCCGGCTACTCCTGCGAGGGCCTCAGAATGCATTATTGCCAAGACTTGCTCCTCCCATGTTGTTAGTTGTAGGGGACGAGGTGGGGTCCACCGCCAGTCCTCTGTACGGCTACCTGGTGTCTGGATACCACGGAACGCACCTTCCCCCGTAGGTCTTTCCAACTCTTCCTGATGTCATCCCTTGTTCTTGGATGCTGTCCCACTGTGTTGACCCTGTTGACAATTCTCTGCCAGAGTTCCATCTTCCTAGCAATGGATGTCTGCTGCACCTGTGATCCGAATAGCTGTGGCTCTACCCGGATGATTTCCCCCACCATGACCCTGAGCTCCTCCTCAGAAAACCTGGGATGTCTTTGAGGTTCCATGATGTGGTGTGAGTGATATGTGAGGTGATGGTAGATGTGATGTGTGGGGTGATGTGTTGGGGTGTGTGGTGCGTGGATGGTGTATGAGTGATGGTGTTGTGTACCTATGGATGCTGGTGTGGTCTTTGCTTTTCTCTCTCTCTGCTTCTTCAAAAATATTCAGAATAAGGGGTTGTGGGTATTGTGGGTTTGTGTTTCACAGCGGTGTGGATGTGCGGGTGTGGTGTGTGTATGTTTGTCAGGTGTGTGTATTTTGAATTGTCCAATGTGGAGTAGTTTTGTAAGTGTGTGTGTGTATTTTGAGCGCAGAGGTGTGTATCACCAATGGTTTACCGTGGTTGAAAGACCGCTGTGTTGATTCATGGGTTGTGATACTGTGGGCGTATTCCTGTTGGTGTGACGGTGTGGGTTTTGCTATCGCCAGTTTATCACTGACCTTTGGTGTGGCGGACTTGTGTGGGTGCCTGTATAGTGGCGGAATTCTCTGTGTGGGTCATAATACCCGTTGTGGATTTCCGCCGCGGTCACAGTATGTTGCCGGCCGTCGGCACGGCAGTCAGCGGGATTTACTGCCAGGGTTGTAATGATGGCCTACGTTTCTACAATCAGCTCAGTCTGCACAGAAATTGCTTTGATGGCTCCCAATACAGCAAGAATTCCAGTTTAAGATGTTGATTATCATGCCTTTTGGAAAGATGCCCACTGCATATGCCAAATATGGCCCCCTTTTTGTGACTGTCTACATGAACCCCAACAACAGAGCTCTTCACACTCATGTAACCCAGGACACTGAAAGAAGGCACAAATTGTTGGGACAAGAAAATGACAACTTTCTAAAAGTGGCACTTTCAGAATTGTTATTTAAAATCTGACTTTAAAAGAGGATTTTAAGTTTCAATTCATTTTAGTCTAAATAGCATATCTCTACCAGCTCCCAATCCAGAGTTAGCACTTAATAAATATAATAAGATACCCCAGTGTTAGTCATTCAGAGGGATAGGCCTTACCACAGTAAGTACATTTGTCCTAAGAAGATCATTCTCCCACATCGCCGCCAAGACCTGAAACACCCACCTCAGTCAATCTCCCACCATGTCTCAGTTCAGGAAGGACCTCAAGACTTGGCTCTTCGACTGATCCTCTTCACCCCCCCCCATCCTTCACTCCAAGCCCTGGGAGGTTTTCGGCCCTACCTTAGAAAGACCCTAAGTGCCTTTCCATTAACATGGTCTTGTCATAAAAGGCATAGACAAACCAACAGGTTTGACTTTTTTTTCTGTGCAGCAATTTTACACCTATTAAATTTATGTCTTCTCATCTAAATCCCCAAATATAAGTACATACCAGTCCTGCTGGCTTTATCAAGGATAATTGTGGCGTAGAGGTAAAATTGCTCCTGCTCTGAGGTCCTGAATTTGCATGTGTCAACTAAATTTGCCTGTATTATATATTTTGATAAGTATTTTGACCAAACAGGGATGCCTATTGCAGGTCTTGGTTGCTTATCTTTCACACCTTTTGCCTCATGTAAACCTTGGACTCAAGGGCAGCATGTTTTATGTGCATATCGGTTCATGTGTGCTGGTGGTGCGTTTCTGTTTGGAAGTTGGACATTAAACCTAATTGAGAGACTTAAGCTAGAGCGACCTCAGTCTTTATGGAGTTGTGACTGAGCTTACATCCAGTCCAAACTACTTTGAAGTAAACAGATTTTTTAGAGTAGTCCCAAGTCTACCTGTGTTATTTTGCCACAAGCTATACAGTTTTCCTTAGACAGTATGTTTTAAACTTTCATAGAAACATGAAAAGAACTTTACAGATAAAATAAACATGATAAAATACTCATTAACAATTTAGGGCCAGATGTATCAACCATTTTTGCATTCACAAACGGTGCAAATGGCCGTTTGCGGATGCAAAAATGCCTATCAGAATGTATGAAAGGCATTCGCAACACAATTTTAAGGAATCGCTAAAGTAGCGATTCCTTAAAATTGCGACCCCATTTAGAGAATTGCAAATTGCGATTCTCTAATTAAGAAATCGCAAATAAGGAATCCTTATTTGCGATTTCTAAACCACATGTAACAAGCAATTCCTTAATGCGAATTGGGCATTAAGGAATCGCTATTACCACCAAGTTGAACTTGGTGGTAACCGTGTGCACATTTTAAAAATGCATTAAGAATGCATTTTTAAAATTTACATGTAACGCACACATGCCCCTTTGGCATGTGTGCGCCTTATATATCTTAAAAAAAAATCTTGGGGTGCAGCAGAGGGGGCCTTAGGCCCCCAGCACCCTGGGGTTTGCATTTCCCAAAATTGCGAATTCCAGTTTGGAATTCACAATTTGGGAAATGCAAAAAATTCGCAAATATGGGCATACAGGCCCATAGGTGTGAATGGGGCTGGATCGCAATTTGCGATTCGGTAATAGCATTTGCGATTTTTAAGAAATCCCTATTACTGAATCGCAAGTATGATAGACACCATTTTGTGACTCAGAAATAGTGATTTCTTAAAAATCGCTATTACCGAATCGCAAAAGGGTTTTTTGACACATCTTAGTTCCATAAAACATTAATACTGCACAATGTAAGAAATTGATTATTATTTAGAGTGCCTAGTCACTATCCTCAAGGAATAAAAACACTAACTCATCAGCATGAACCCCAATATTCACTAAATTGCCTAAGAACAACTCCCCCCTGTTTATGACACAAAGGATAAAGGCTTAACTTAGTACAAAGTGTAAAGTACTTATTGAGTGCCAAAACATTAATGAAATCAGAACATCAAACAATGAAAATCACAAAATGAATTAGAACACATTTTAAATTTAACGTTTAATACACAATTTCCCTCAATAGACACCATCAGCAGGGCCCTGGATTGGTCCAGTTCATAATGGTCAACTTGTCAGTTCAGGACAAAGGCCTCTTGCAGCTTGCTGTGTATGTGCAGCCACAAAGGAGGACAGCCAACTGACCCTTGGATTCCACTTCTCAGTCCTGAGTACTAGTGGGAGCTGGTCTTGCCCTTTAGGCCTCCAAATAGGTCACAGACAGTAGGGCTTGTCTTCTTCTGAAATTCTGCAGGCTCAGAGAGTGTTCTCAGGAGCTGTGGGTGTAGTGTCAGCTTTGTAGGTTTCATTAGCCAGTGGGTGACTCCTGGACACTCTCTATCCAATGAGAAAAACATCCTGGGGGCAGCCCTCCCCACTTTTGCAGCACACCCTGTTTGTCCTTACTGTAACCCACAATGTATGATTCTAAGGGAAATCTAAAATGACACTGGCCTTCTGCCCTTTGAGGGAGTTTGTGTGCCAGTCATAGCTGTGTTTAAAGTACTGAACAGTCCCTTCCTCCTAAGCTACTCCCAATTATTCTGGGGCCAGCTCCTACTTCCACTGGGACAGGGCCAGACTGACTGCTATGTGTCCAGGGATCAAAGAGTTTCCCCCTCTCAAGTCTCTTATTACACTGAACTATGAATCAGCAGACCTCATCTCTTCCACTTTCAAGTTAATGTAGTTACTGGAACATCAACAGCTGCCCTTCCTGTGCTGCTGGGGATCACATGCCCATACCCAGCCCATCCCATCCCATCCCATCACAAGGCCTAAGATATTGTTTTGCTATTGGAGCAGTTTTCACACTCCTTAGAGTGAAACATTGACTGGCAGCCGTTAGCAGCCTAATGCAAATTACCCTACATGAGCTCGAGTCAGGGAAAAGGTAACTTTCTCAAACTTACTTTTCCTAAATATTTATTAAACTACTAAAAATGTCATTTCATCAATGTAAGAAATTGGGTTACTGGTTGAGGTGGGATGAAACCCTATTCAAGCAGCAACCACAGTCCTTGTCAGGGTCAAGTCATAAATAAACCACCAAATTAACCTGTGCTCAACCCTCTGATAGCTTTGCACGAAGCAGTCAGTTTTAACTTTGACACAATGTTCAAAGATTGAATTCAGCACTTAGGGCTTCACTACGAGTTTGGCTGTCCTGGGACTGCCAAACTCGCGGTGGTGGTCAGACTGCCACACTCCTGGTGGTCCAGCCTCCATATTATGACCCTGGTGGTTGGACTTCCTTGAGACTGCCACCACCACCATGATCATTGATCCTGACGGTTTGGTGGTGGTCAAAGTTGTGGTCAACCAAGGCAGCACTGAGTTCAGCACTTCTGTGTTGTTCATGACTTCACTTTCTGCCAGCCTTTTCATGGTGGGGTCCCTGCCATGAAAAGGCTGTCCAAAAGGCAGTGGTGGGGGCCACAGGAGGGCCCCTTCACTGTAGTGGGCAGTGCATAGACCCCCTTGCCTAGCACCGTTGGAATGCCTAGCACCCTCGGAATGTGCACTGTCTGCAAAGGCAGACAGAGTGCATTTCGAAGGTGCTGGAGCACACACTGTGTGACAGCATTGACCTCTGTTCCCTGAGGAGGCAAGACAAAATTCCCCACACTGTTTCCACTGGGCTGACCAGCTTAATCCTACTCATATGGTGGTTTCTGCTGGTCAGCCCGGTGGAAACCTTGTAATAGGGCTTGGGGGGGGGAGACCTCCAGCTCCGCAGCGGTCTCCTCCCCACGGGTCTGACAGGCTGATGGTCGGCCGCCAAACTCACAATGAGGCCCTCAAACAATAATAGCATGAGACAGAAGACAAGAAAATTCCCTCACCAATTTAGAAAAGTAGAGCAAAATGTAATAGGTAATTTAAGACCATAAGGACAATAATCCAATCAGTAGAACCAGAGACAGGTAGTTTCAAAATGTAACTGAAAATAGCTCCAAAAAGCATAAAGTGCCGACTGTTTACTCTGGTCGCTGCAGACCAGGACAAAATCACAAGATTAGGCTGACTGCAATGGACTGCGGTCCAGCTACAGGAACCTCGTTAGGCCTTCGGAACAAAGTACCTTAAATTCTGGTTGCGGCGGAATGCAGAAACCTACATTGAGGATGCACTGTGCAGTAACAGTTCCTAGGAGCTGCAAGGCTGCAATGCAATATCCCTTATCGTCATCAAGGATGCCGTCAGCGAGAGGATGAGATGTGAAGACCTGCATAAAAGATACTTGACACACCAGTTGGTTCTGATGAATTTGCAGGGCTTTCAATGCAGAGCACTGTGTCGGTGTCAAGGATGCCATCGAAGAGGGGCTTGCAATGTGATTGCCTATGTCGAGGATGCATCATGCACCACTTGTTCTGAAGAAGCTGCAAGGCTTGCGATGCATAGTCCTGCATTGGTGTCAAGGATGCCATAGTTGAGGGCTTGCGATGCAAAGTCCTGTGTTAAAGATGCAGAGTTTGGTGAGGTGATGTATCACACAGCAATTCCGATGTGGAGTTTTTGGGAGGAGAACCTGCAGGTCAACTTTCAAGGGTGCAGGACTGGGGTGGCACCACTATGGAGGGCAGGACTCACAGGCAGTAGCATCCAGGTGCTGAGTATAAAGTGGAAAAAGCCTGTTCTGTCCCTGAGGATTCTGATCAGGAGACCAGCCAACTAGGCTTCTGATGGCCTTGGGTTCAAGATGCAGGTCCAGTCTTTCTCACTCATGCAGGATGGCAGCAGGGCAGAACAGTGGGGCAGCAGAGTGACAGTCCTTCTTACAGCAAAGCAGCACAACAGTCATCTTTCTAAGTCTTCCACAGGTCCAGATGTGGACTGAAAAGTTGAAGAGGTCCAATATTTATACCTGGTGCCCCCTTGAAGTAGGAGACGTTTCTAGAGGCTTCCAACCCTAGAAGTGTCAGATATCCCTTTCCTTCATGTCCTGGCTTCAGCTTGTTTTGACACCAAACTCAAAATGTCTACCTGCTCCCAATTGAATGTTATCAATGACTAAATGTAACAATGTAACTCCAATGTTATCCTATGGGTGAGGTATGCTTTGCAGTAGTGAAAAATGGGTTTAAGAGTTTATCACTACCAGGACATGTAAAACTAAAAAGTACATGTCCAACTTTTTAAATAAGCAGCTCCCTGCCCACTAGGATGCACAGGGCCTACCCTAGGGGCGGTTTCTATTATTAAAAAGAAAAGTTTGGGTGTGGCAAAAGTTTTATTTTGCCGGGTTGAAATAGCAGCTTAAAACTGCACACACAGGCTGAAGTGGCAGGCCTGAAACATATTTAAAGGGCTACTTAAATAAGTGGTAGAATCAGTGCTACAGGCCCACTGGTAGCATTTAATATATAGGCCCTGGGTACATGTAGTACCACTTTACTAGCAACTTACAAGTAAATAAAATGAGCCAAATGAGAATAAGCCAACGTTACCATTTTTAAAGGAGAGAACACAGGAACATTAGTTCTACTTCACAGTGGCAAAATGCCCAGAGTCCTAAGGCCAACAAAAAGGAATTCAGCAAATATAGGAGGTGTGAAGGCAAAATGTTTGATGGTGACCCTGCAGAGAGGGCCAGGTCCAACAATCAGTTAAATGGAGATTTAATAAATATAAAAAACTGACTTTGAATGGCTACTCTATCTTATTCCCTTCAAAAGTTACGGATTAAAATGTATAATTTATAATTTGACATTTTCCAGGATCCAGCTGCAACTCTACCAGTAAAAAAAACTTTCACTGGATGAACATACCAACTTTAATTTTGCACATATCCACTTCTGAATATCAGGCATTCTAATTTGCAATCAAGAAAATGTATTTAGGGGTGGTATTAATATTTAAAAGCAGAGTTCTCGACCTGTCAAAACAGGTTATTTTGACAGGTTTGACAACAGGTTTTTAGAATGCTGAAATGAAGCTACACCTGCTAGGCCTCAAGGGACGTTTAACTTTCAGGCCCTGGGTGCATTTGCTTCACCATATAGTAGGGCTTTATAGGCAAGATGAACCATATTTCAATGGTCAGAGCACATACACTGAGGCCAAGACAGAAGTGCTCAAATGTGCAAATTTAAAAAAAAAGAAAAAATAGGACCCAGAAAAAGACGGATTAAAAAAAGCTCTGATATTGGGATCAGGAGATATTCAGAAATCTTGCTGAGCAGGACTGAAAGGAAGTGAGTGGAAGTAAAAGTTTAAAAACATAAATAACCTGACAGTGAAAGTGACAAGGCCTCCAATCAGTGAATATGTTATGGGCAAATCCTCTTCCTTGACTAGTTGTAGCTTTTTTTATAAATAACAGATTTCCATTTTGGTGGGAGTTAAACTTCAGTTAAGTGCTACAAATCCAAGGCTGGGGAAGGTGCCAGCATTGTTTGATGCGTTGGATGTCTGAATGAGAAACATTTTTTTCAAATATGGTTTTGTGTTCACAGTTTATTTGTACATTTTTGTGCTGTTACTGGTAAATAAATTCCCAAGAGAATCAATGTAGGGTTTATAGATGACTAGGGACAAAATGGAACCTTGGGGAGCTTGGCAGGTGATCAGAACCAGTTAACAATGGTTCCAGTGAACACCATTTGTGAGGCTGTGAATAAGGATGGGGTAGTCAGTAGTGTTGAAGGCAGCTCGGTGGTCCATTAATATCAGGGGGCAGATATCATCTTTGGTCCGGGTCAGGAGGGCATCATCTATGATTTGTAAGGTAGCTGTCTCCATGCTTATTCATGATCTAAACCAGACTGAGATTCGAGCAGGAGATAGTTGGTGTTTGATCCTAAAGTTACACATAAACTGCTTTTTTCATCTTGACACTAAAGGATGGATGAGTAATTTAATAGTCTGGTAGTTGATGAGGTCATTAGGGTCTAGTGTAGGATTCTTCGGGAGGGGCAGGATATGACCTGTTTTGTGAGGTGATTGTTGGTGTCATCAAGATGAGGTCCAAGATATATCCTTTGGAGGGTGTTGGTTGTGTGACATGCTGTACTATAAAAATAATCCAGCCTGTAACTCAGGCCCCCTTGCACCATGGTGCAAAATGCCTGCATTGCTGCTGGGCAGCACTCAGTGCGCCAGCTCAGGGAGAGAGCATTAAAGCATCATGTATTAATAGATATGGCACATTTCTGCTCTTTCCGTGTCACGCAGCACAACACAGTACAGCACAGCAAGCTATCTTGCTGCATGGCATCATTTCTTCGCAAATATGCTCCCCAATTTCCTACACAGTGGTAAAGATGTTTGTGATGTGTATGCACAAGAGTTGTGAGCATGGTGAATATACAGTTTTCTATCTGCATCAGACTTTGTATATTAGGACATATCTTTGCGATGTCACTGAACAACATTGACTGCGCATCATCACAAAGAGTTTTACACATCCTGCCTGAAAAAAACTGTTTATTATGCTCAGTGGTCCATTGTAATAAAACATGATGGACATATTGCCTGTAATACCAAGGGAAATTTACCTAAATGAAGGACTTAATGTACCTAATTTCTTGTGAGTGATGTCTTTGCTGCTCCAGGAATTACTAAAGCGCCCCATAATTTATTAACTTAGAACTGAGTTTATTAATAAAAAAATCATCAAATTCAAGTTGGGTTGATTTGACCTCTAAAAAGTCTGACTTCACAAATTTGTACCTGAACAACTGTTGTTTGCAAGGTTTAGTGTAGGGAAGGGTGATGCAAAAATTATACAACTTTGGATGCCCAATCATTTTACATCTTCATTTCGATCTGAACCTATCAGAGGATTACTTGACATGAATTTAAAACTCCAATACTGCCTTGCATGATCACATGCACATAAAATCGAGGACTGGCAAAATCAGAAGTCCTAGGCCCTCATTACGACCCTGGCGGTCGGTGGAGAAGTGGCGATAATACAACAAACAGGCCGGCAGACACAAAATTGGAATTATGTCCATGGCGGTTACAACCGCCACTTCTCCACTCCGACCGCCAGGGTGGTGACGACCGCTGGGCTGGAGACTTCGGTCTCCACCCCGGCGGCCATCACCAGACCCTGCATACCGCCATGGATTTCGTGTGGTTTGGAACCGCCATGAAATCCAGTGCCAGGAAATTCACTCCCTGGCACTGATAGGTGTCTCCCCTACCCCCTCCCCAGAGTCCTCCCCCCAAATCCAAGACCCCTCTCCCCACCCCCCCAACATCGACACACATACCCCCTTCACGCACGCAGAAACTACCACCACATATACCAGCACACATACTAACAAACATTCCAACAGACACACACAGTTATACACGCACACATACATACAGATTGACATGCACACTTACTCACAGACATGCATACAGACAGACACGCACACATTTCCAAACTCACAACACCCCTGCATGCATACACACACCCCCTCTACACACTCTCACTCACAACCCCATGCATGCACACAACACACAGCACCTCCCCCACCCCCTCCCCTAATGGACGATCACCTTACCTGGTCCGGTGATCCTCTGGGAAGGAACGAGATCCATGGGGGTTGCTCCGCCGCCAGCACCCCGTCACCAGAACACCACCACGCTGAATCATGGGACGTTATTCAGTGGGCGGTGTTCTGATGACGTGGCGATGGAGGTGGAGCAGCCTCCACTTCCCCGCCGACCGCCAGTATGGGTGCTGGCGGCTCTCCATCCAAAAAAGGACAGAGGGTTACCAGCAGTCATAATACGCTGCGTGGAAAACCACCTGCACTGGCAGTCTTCAGCACGGCGGTACCTCAGCAGTCCTTCAAAAAGACCGCTGAGGTCAAAATGAGGGCCCTAGCCTTTAATGACTGGCTATAACATTATTCCCTTTGTCAGTGCCTGTTTTCTGAGAGATATTTTATTGTCAGCTTACCATTCCAACACATTTTTTCTAACTCTACAATAATGAAAATTTGGGGAGAAATCATTGCCAGATGGCTGGCTAAGCACTAGCTTTCACAGTTGGGCACATATTGTACAAATAAAATGCCTGAGTTGGACAGACCCACTGCCCATGCTCTATTCTGTGGTGGTTGGACGCTATATGGGAATGACAATTTAAAAGACCAATATAGGAGGGTGAATGACCCAAAGGCCATCTACGTATATAAATATGCTTAGCTGTCATCTACACTTTTTTTTAAAAAACACAAGTGCGAGGGCTATCCCAAAGGGCAAACTTAAACAATGTCTACTTGTATGGACTTGTGGTTAATTAATAAATTTGAGGTATGATCAATAATATGTTTAACTGCAGAGGCCCATCATTTTGCTTGAAAAAATACTTTTGAGAATGATTGTCAATAGAGAAGACAAGCCTAGGATATTGATGTCAGGCTGCCAGGTTGCCTGCATATAGCAAACAAGGAATGCTATTTTGAAATATGCTAAGCCAGGAGTGTTCGACCCATTGGTATAGTGGGAATCCAATTTGGAAGGGAGTGATATTTCGGATGTTGAGGAGACGGTTGGTTGGGAGGATTGAGGTGAGAACTAGTTGCTCCTGTTGTTACTTGCAAACAAATAAATATTCTCTCAAAGATCCGCATCTACTACTTCTTTTCATTAGTGAACAATGGAGTGACAGGTGAACCCATGCAACATTTGAAGGAGAAGTATGCATCTTTGGAAGAATTTCTGTTCCTGGTGTGGCATTGCAGCACTAAATTGATGTTGCTGTGAAGCGCTCCCTTCCAGCGCTCGTTCAGTGTTGCTCCCTCTGTGTGAGTGTTTTTTCTAGCTTCCATGACAAATTTGGCTTTTGGTGTGTGTTTGTGATCTTGTGTTTCAAGGGATTTGATGTGCAGTGTAGCTAATGTGGCTCATCTGCGAGCCGACATCAACATTGGACCAAATAGTAAACAGTGAAGATGGACTGTTTTTACATGTGGCGTTTTGCTGTGGGCATATGCTTTCTCTAGAATGTATGCAAATGATTAACAGACTGGATTGGGCAGGTTTTACTGGATTGTGTGCATCATGGTGATGGGGACACCATAACTCAGTATTTAATCTGCTAATTAAATTTACAATAATAAGATTATTTATTATTATTGATTATGTTATCAACTACACATTGATAAGTAAATGTGCAATTTCTGAAATTGTTTTCCAAAGGGGAACATACATAGTACTTACACAGTGGTAAATATGATAATTTAAAAAATGTATTAGTTCCAAGTTACATCATTCAAAATACCAATTATGGATATTGTCCAATAAGGGAACAATATTTCAATGCTTTTCAGAATATATTGTACAAATATTATTGGACAGCAGGTTGTTTTCAAGAATCAGATTTCCATCAAAACAAATTCTATACGAGCATTGACAATCATTGCGAATGATAAATCATTATCATACAGTTATCTGTACAAAATTCCAAATAAGACCCTTCATTATTTGCAAGTTTACATTTTGTGTTTACTTAATTATATGCATATGTGGTAAACGGTATGTGGGGTCGACGATAAGTCCTTTAAAAGAAAGGTTGAAAGAACACATTAATGCTATCAGCAAGAAAGACTAGGGTGACTATTAGAGTATTCCATATATTGAGGACAGAACATTCTAATTATAAAAACAAAGGCATCAGAGCTCAAGGGGGTTTAAATCCCTGATGCTCCAAAGCCTTTCATTCACAGCTATTGCTGTGATTGTTCATCTGCTAACAGTCACACGCAGGGCCAGGGCTGTTAGCTGTTGAACACTCAGATCAAGAGCTGTGAAAGGGGCTGAAGTCAGCCCCTGGTTCTCTGATGGCTCGGCTAAACTGCCTTTTCTCGTTCAGCTAGATCAAGGAGATCCAGGAGCTGAGCAGCATTCCCCCTCCCTTCTTCCAAGGCTCAAGTGATCTTTTGAGCTAATGGAGGAGAGAGGGGGAAGACTTTTGGTGTTTTGTGCAGCACTCCATATACTTGAAGAGGAAGGAGAAAGAGAGACGCAGAGGCTGTGGGTTAGAACACTGACATTTTGAGAGCAGCAGGCCTACATCAGTTTATATAGGCCGCCCCTGCTTCATTTTCTTCAATGGACCTCTCGACATTCCAGTGTTCTAATTTACTATAGATCACATAACATTCTTAGAGGAGTCTTGATGTGTTTTTGGTTTCTTGTTCTTTATAAGAAAACAGAAACATTTTTTAAACTAACATCAGCTACTCTATTTGGGAAAGATGGACAACAATATTGGTTTTGACCAGTTGATAGGATCTTCAGAAGTTTCATTAAGAGCACTAAGGTGCAACCATGTATATCTTCTCTTGCCCAGAAGGGAAGACTCTTTGAAGTTTCATCAATAGTACACATTTGTTTTTTATCTGACTACATGGTACAATTTGTTTTGCCTCTTGGGAAGTTTAGTTTGGCTCTATGTACAGAATGAATTGGAGATTGGTGTAGGGTGAATTGCTGGATTATACCATGTTTCCTTCAGTGTTTCCAATATGTGACTTGGAACCACATATTTTTCTCAAGAAATTTGAAGGGAAGGAGGGGAATGCCTTAGCTAAGAAATATAGGGCCTGATAACAACTCTGGAGGAGGTGTTAATCCATCCCAAAAGTGACGGTAAAGTGACGGATATACCACCAGCCGTATTACGAGTCCATTATATCCTATGGAACTCGTAATGCGGCTGGTGGTATATCCGTCATATTTGGGACGGATTAACACCTCCTCCAAAGTTGTAATCAGGCCCCAAATTTTTTGCTATATCAACCAGCATGGCAACAGTTATTAGCGGAGGTTTGCAGTGGGCACGATTCTCCCCTTAATGTTGGTTGTTTCTTGGCCTCTACCAGCATTAATTTTATGTAAAGTAAGAAATATATTTGAAATATATATTTGGCTAAAACTAAGTGGAACTGTTATATGAAATCACGAATGTGAACATAAACATTGTAGGTTTCTTGGAATCTATTGGATCTGTAGCCATCATGGATGTTCGCTAAATTGTATAGCAGAAAGCTCTGTTTTACCTGGCTTGCAATTGGCTGTGTGGAATGTACAGGGTTCGAGACCGACATAGGATGGGAAATGGGGCAAAATAACTTTGCTTATCATTTTGAATTTAAAGTGTTCCATAGGTACAACCGGGTAATAATTTAGATGTAGGAATTAGAACAAATGCATTTAGGAATAGTCCATGATCCCAATGATCCTGGTCAAGTTTTGGTGAAGAAAAATATGGTGAGTGTGTGCAGTATGGAAGATTCCATTTGGCTAAACAATTTTATTATGTCTTTTTCTGATGAACTGGGTAAACTTAAAGGGTTTTCTCACCATATTCAACTAAAAGTTGATTTCTTGCCAGTGGTACATAAAGTGCAAAGGTTCCTCTAGCTCTACGAAGGGAGTCAGAAAAAAGAAGTGAAGAAGTTATGTGAACAAGATATAATTAAACAAATAGAAGGTTCTTGATCACTGTCGCCAGTAGCTTTAACATACAAAACTAATGAATCATTGAGAATGTGTGTGGATCTAATGGATGTAAACAATAACATTTAGATACCTCATCATCCCCTTCCAAATATTATGGCAATGGTAACCAATGTAGGTGATATCAGTGTTTATTTCTCATTACATATGACTTCTACTTACCATCACATAATTTTACACTATGAATCCCAACACCACACCTCTTTAAAAAAGCTAGAAGGTGCCTATCGATTTAAATGAACGCCATATGGGTTGTCATCAGCATTTGCTATGTTTAATGGAGAATTTATTCAAGGATGTTAGAGGAGTTGTTTCAAGATTAACTTTTCATTTATGTTAAAAATCATTCATGACAAGATACTTGTTTATATTATAACAAATTTGAGAAACAGTTGAATGTCTATGAAGTTTCTGTAACTATGAAGCTTCAGAAATGTAAATTGTGTGTGGCAAGTGTTGAGCATCTAGAATTTAACATATTTTCCAAGGGGTTAGAGTCTAAAGAAAATTTAGTCCATGCTATACTGGATTTTCCATCTCCTGTTGCTAAAGATCAATTAAGATCACTTTTGGAATGGTTGAATTTTATTCTAAATGTATTCCTAAATATGCAGAAAAGACATATGTAATCTGGAAGTTGCTGAAAAAAATACAATTTTTGTGGAATGATGAATGTGAAAAATAGTTTTTAACATTAAACAAGATATAGCCTTTTCTATTCCTTTGAAGTCATTTGACACATCATCCTTGTATTGTGGTGACACGCGCTAATCGTGTGGTATGGGTGCTGTTCTGTTGCAACGTAGAAATGCTAGGGATGAGGTTGTAGCATTTGCCTCCAGACATCTGAAGAGTGCAGAGGATACTTACTCTGTCACAGAGCGTTGATGAATGGTGTATTGGTGGGGTGTGAAATATTTCAGATCCTTTTTGTGGGAAAAATAAATATTGATCTAGTTACAACTAAGATGGTAGGAAAAGCTACTCCAAGAATAGTTAAATGGCACTACAGATTGCAGAAGTTTGCCTATAAAATGCTTTCCAGGTGTCATAAGTGTTATGGCACATTGTTTGTCTCGTTTACCTTGTTCTACATGCAATACCTGATGTGCGGTTCCTATCATTGTCATGAGATTGTGTGTTTTAGGGTGGCAGCATCACCATGTGTGGGTGACTGGGTCAATCCCACACCGTCTGGAAGTAATCAACCTGATTTCTGGCTAGCCTGATGGTCCTCACCCAAACCTAAAGGATAAAGGTGATTTGTGGCAACCTAAACATGGCACTTTGACTCCTCAAGGAAGTTGTGGTAAACAGATCATACCTCTTTCACTCAGTGTCTCAAAGACTCACACATGTGAGATATATTTCAGTGCATTTATTGAAACAATTGCATCTGCTCATGGGATACAGTAATTAGATTATGAAGAGTATTTTGTGGTTTGTTCTGTGATTGAGTTTAATAGGTTGGCTTTATCTAAAGAGTGGGAAGAGGCAATGAGAAGGGATAAAATGATGAGAAGTTATGTAATTTGTCTTCGATGATTGGCTCAATGTGAAGGCTTTGAACAAAAACGCCAAGTCATTCTACCAAATAATTGTGGAATTCTATATTCACAGTCTCTGCACTCATAACAATGCTAATAAAATGCAGTTTTGTGAATACCTAAAAAGCGTAAACTCATACAAATGTGTAAGTTTACCTTTGTGAACCAGGCCCTTAGTGCTTATTTAGAGTTTGGGGGTGCAGTACTCCATCGCAAACAAGTCAGACCACCATGTCTTTCAAAGTCATGGTCCACATACTACATTTAGAGACTAGTGGCTTGACAGCTTTTAGTCAACGGAGCCTCTGTTTGTTTTTTTGCTTTAGTAATGAATTTCCACTTTGGGAATTTATGTTTGAAAAACAAAAAATGTTTACAATTAGAATACCTTTAGATAAAGTACACTGATGATGAACAAGTGATACTATGAGCCCAGATAGGATTAAGGAGACTATGGTCAAAGAGAGATTTAAGTGGATAAAGGGAAAAACCCAGTATGGACAGACAACCATTCAAATTGTACCATGCCTAAGCCAATATGCGAACAATACAATTAATTAGGATGTATGATACAACACTGGATAAGGGCAAACTTCCACAAAGTACAAGAAATGCCCTAATAATTTCCTTGTCTAGACGGCATAGTGACCATTTAGGCAGGGTTTCATAAAGGCCACTCTCAATGCTGAACTTAGATTAAAAAATATTAAGTAACATCTTGGCAATAAGGCTTTACCCACACCTGACATCTCTGACACACTGTGACCAAAGTAACTTTATACCCACGAGAAACATTTCTGTTAACATCAGACGTTGTTTCACAGTTAAGTATGATATACTGAAAACTTTACAATATAGGGCCATGGGGTTGCCTCTATATCTCAAAAAGGTGTTTGGCACACTAAGCTGGGGATTTACGATAATGATGCTTAGTTGAATGGGTATGGGGATAAATGGATTAGACCTTTAGGTATTATGAAGCAGTGCCTAAGATAAAGACAGAATTATTGCCTCCTCTTACAAGTTTTACACGTAGGACCAGTTATGGATGCTCTCTTTCACCCTTACTATTTGCCATGAGCATTGAGCTAAAATGATAGAGCCCATAAATAGGGAAAGGAAAATCCCACTACCAGATGGAATACATCTAATTTTGCTCTGCGTGGGTGATATGCTACTGTTCCTAAGAGTTGTAACATACATTTCCATCAGACTGAGGTTTGCATTTTCAATTAAGTTTACAACTGCATAATAACACACTACAATGAGGAAAACATGGATGAAAGAAAGGGAGATGCAGTGGTGCAGAGTGCTGAATGGATCCTGTATCTTTATTGCTGTAGTTACTTGAGATTTTCTGGAAGCAATTTGTAACTGGTCGCTAATGAAGGCTGTGGCAACACTGTATCCTTTCATGGCATTAAATTAAGACATAACTTACTTCATTTGCCAATTGTTGGTAAGCCTTCTGTTTGGGTAAGCCCTTAGGAGCATGCTCTACAACTACTGATAGTTTTTATAACAGTTGTTAGGTCTTTTCTCAAACTAGACTATTTAAAGTGTAAAGTTCTGTGAAGTTAAATGAGCATATGCAGGCACCTGAACTCCCCTGCAGCATTGCAAACACTGCCACCCATAAACCTGGAAAAATGGGTGGTGTGTTTGAATTAATATGAGTCACTGGTATTTACTTGGGCTGTATTCCAGTCCATTGTTTATCTGCCCACCGTGCCACCTCAGACAGGAACCAGACACAGGTGCTGCTCCAATAATCCTAAAATGAACACTATCAAACAAAAGTGGATACTGCAGTAGGGACTCCAGCTTAGATCAACGGTCTAGATGAAGTACCACAAACCCTGCAATATGAGGCTGTAAGTCTTTACAATGAAAGCTGTGAAAGCAAACTCCAGTACCGACATGAGTGGCTGACTTAAGAAAGCACTTGTGGCCATTAAGGGCCATCATCCCAGGACTCTTGGTCGCTTGCTCGAGCTCCCATAATGTGACGGTTGCAATCTTTCAAGCTCGAGGTAAAATGCCTGGAGAAATATATGCAATAGTAATAGTAAGTTTACAAGTGTGGAACTCGACTTACCTGTATTTTGCTTATCAGATTGTTTCTGTGATTCCAGTCAGGTAGTTGGTAAAATGGGCAGAATGCTCTTAGGGGATAAACCCTGAAAACGAAAGAATTTGAAAAGATAGCTTACCAAATGCCTGTCACAGAGATTCATAATTTCATGTACAAGGATTGTGATGAGGAAAATGGATGAGGAGGTAATGCAACGCAAAATGTTTATGAAATGGTACTTTATTTGTACATTAATTGCACTGTGTTCATTCGTCCCTGGCTGGGTCCTTCCACACAGGCAAGGTCAGCAGTAGCACAGATTTGTTGAGCTTAGCACGGCTTGTTCCTAACCAGGAGAAATGACTAGCACTCAGCTCCATGATCTGGAAACACCAACAACAGCCGGTACCACACAGCTTTGTGACCTACTGCATGTCAGAATCAGTGCATCCTCCAACTTCAAAAGGACCAGTAAATCAGGCCAGGGACTGCTCTCTTCCAAGATGAATCTGCAGATGAGAATGCATTGCAGTGGTCGGTACCTAACATGCAGATAGATGACTGGACTAACCATGCAAGGGGGTGCTCTGCTGGGAAACCTTGTGTAGTCCCTCCCTCCATGAGCACTAAAAAGAACAAAGGACAACTGAGGAGGACCTCTTGGAGTACAGAGTTGTCTTTTGTAGGTAACAGGCATCCCATGTCTTGCAACCATCAAATTTTCATGAATAGCTATAGGGTCAGGAGGCCAATTGAGGATCATCATTCACAGGGTACAACAAAAGAGGACCATGAGGAGCACCAGTTTGCAGATTAAACTTTTACTCAGGTCACAGGAAAGTTCCAGGACAATGTTTAAATCGTGGGCTAGCACAGCTGCATAGATTGTATGGGTCTTTATTCTTTACACAAGATAATTTAAGACAATGAAGTCAGAATATTACTGGTGGATAGTGTAGAAAAGAGCTTTCAGATTGTCCTGGCGAATATATGTTGGAACAACGCATGCTGGAACCACGCATGCCTTCAGAACACGGTCAGAACAACGACCACGTTGTAGCCACTAATGCCTTCATCACAAATGCCTTAACATTGATTTTTCGTTGTAAAGGCATTCCCGGTAAAGGCATGCATGGTTCCACTGTGCGACCCCCCTGACCCCCTATCCCTAAAACTACCTCGACCCACCACCCCTCCCCTAAAACCTAAAATTACCCCGACCCATCACCTTTCCCCTAAAACCTAAACTACCCCAACCCCACCCTTAAAACTACCCCGACCCCCCACCCCCAAAACAAAAACTACCCTGACCTCCACCCCTGCCCCTAAAACCTAAAACTACCTAACATCCCACCCTGCTCTAAAAACTAAAATTACCCCGACCCCCACCCCTGCCCCTAATACTACTGTGACCCCCCACCCCTGCCCCTAAAACCTAAAACTACCCCAACAACCCATCCCGCCCCTTAAAACTAAAACTACCCCGACCCCACACCCCTAAAACCCAAACTACACCAAACCCCATCCCGCCCCTAACACTACATCGACCCCCACCCTTAAAACCTAAAAGTACCATGAACCCCGCCCCTCCCCCTAAAACTATCCCAAACCCCACCGCCCCTAAAACTACTGCGACCCACCCACCCCTTAAACCTAAAACTCCCAAACCCCCACCCCACCCCTAAAACTACTGCAACCCCCACCCTGCCCCAAAACCTAAAACTACCCTGACCCTCCACCCCTAAAACTACCCCAACACCCCACCCCACCTGCCCCTAAAAACTAAAATTACCCTGACCCCCACCCCTAAAACCTAAAACTACCCCAACACCCCACCCCACCTCTAAAAATTCAAACTACCCTGACCCCCACCCCTAAATCCCAAACTATCCCAACCCCACCCGCCCCTAAAACTACTGCGACCCACCCACCCCTTAAACCTAAAACTCCCAAACCCCCACCCCACCCCTAAAACTACTGCAACCCCCACCCTGCCCCAAAACCTAAAACTACCCTGACCCTCCACCCCTAAAACTACCCCAACACCCCACCCGCCCCTAAAAACTAAAATTACCCTGACCCCCACCCCTAAAAATTAAAACTACCCTGACCCCCACCCCTAAATCCCAAACTATCCCAACCCCCACCCTTACCCCTAAAACTACCACGACCCCCCACCCCACCCCAAAACCTAACACTACCCTAACGCCCCCACCCCTGCCCCTAAAACTTCTGCGACCCCCACCCAAACCCCTATAACTTATAAGTACCCTGACCCCCACCCATAAAAACTAAACTACCCCAAACCCCCCACCCCTAAAACTACCCCAACCCCTCACCCCGCACCTAAAACCTAAACTACCCTAACCCCCCACGCTGCCCCTAAAACTACCGTGAACAACCCCACCCCTAAAACCTAAAACTACCCCACCTCCCCCACCCCTGCCCCATTTACCTGACCGCATCATCTTTGATCCCAAGTCTGTTTTCCTCTGCCTTAACCATGCATGCTCATTGTTCAGACATGCATGGTTAAGGCAGAGGAAAACAAAGTCATTGTTCAGGAAAGCGCTGTTCCGCTTTCATGGACAACACACCTCGTTATTCCTGCGTCATTGTTCAGGCTGCTTCCATGTCCTGGCAAATGTATATGCTCCCAATGTGGGTATTGCTTTATTCTTTACAAAACTGTTTAAAATAAAAAAGATTTTAACACAGTTTGATGGCAAACTTAGCAGTTCAGACATATCAACATCATTATACAATGGTCACAATTGTAAATAAGTTAATGGAAACTTTGAAACTGGCATATGTGTGCCATACCTGTCATTCTAATAAGCTGGTTTATTTATTCCTTTCACCTGTTTATGGATCATACTCCACATTAGATTAGATTTATTGTCTTCTTATTATTACATTCTTGAGAACAGTGTCATTGGTAAGATAAGAGAGGCTGTGGCTTCGGATCATGTAGACGCACAGATGATTGTCATTTCTTGATTCTGAAACAGTTTGGAAATTATAGTGTTTTAATTCAGCCATATTATTAAATAAATATTTGAAAGAAACGTGACGGTGCAAATATTTCATACACGTAGCTATACATTTAGGTCTATGATTTATTTGTAGAAGGAGAGCCTTCAAAGGATACTCGTATGAGTTCTAATATTAGTTATTAAACTAATAAAACCAATTTATGAGAGGTTGAAACCCTTACAGTCCCTTTCTCACTTGTGAATGTAGACTAAAACATTGTTCGGAGCAGGTTGTGGTCTTAAAATGTTTTCATTTAAAACAAAAATCCTTTATTCAAAAACAACCACAGACATAGTGGTATCCTGTCCCCATTCCTAATGATAACAGCAACTCATAGTGGGATGTCATTTTCAACCTGCATCCTTAATATTTATGATTTATGGCCCCATTTAGAATTTGGCAGAGGGGTTATTCCATCACAAATGTGGCAGATATCCCATCAGCAATATTACCAGTTCCATAAGCCATAATGTAATTGTTAAAAATGGGGTCTTTGGTTGACAGTCATGTTACCCCCTGTTCAAGCAAGGACACTCACTCTAGTCAGGGTAAAAGAGAATCACCCTCAGCTAACCCCTGGATGCCCCCGTGGTAGCTTGGCAGGGCAGTAGGCTTAACTTCAGAGTGCTAGGTGTAAAGTATTTGTACCAACACACACAGTAACTTAATGAAAACACTACAAAATGACACAATACAGGTTTAGAAAAATAGGAAATATTTATCTAAACAAAACAAGACCATAACGACAAAAATCCACAATACACAAGTCAAGTTATGAATTTTTAAAGATTAAATTCAAAAATATTGCTTTGAAACACAAAATGCTTCGATGAGGTATTAACACGGCGTCGTGACGGAGTCGTTCCCAACAATCCAACACCAGTGGCGCCTGCCACCTAGTCATGCAGACCCCAGGTACAGTACCTTTGTGAAGAATGGAAACAAGCCGATGCGCAAAGTCTGGGATCGTAGCGTCTGTGCGAAACATTGAATCCGCATACTTCGAGCGGCGTCGGTCACAGTGTGGTGCGGCGACTTCTACGGAGTTGCGGACTTCGGCGGGGCTGCAGCGGTGTCATGCCTGTGAAGGTCGTCGCGTTCCAGCGAAGACCACTGAGTCGGTTGCAGGCAGCGTCACCGGATGCAGCAGCGGCGTCGGCCTGGAGTCATCCGAAGTCGATTTCCTTGAATTTTCACCAGCTTTTCCTTTCAAGGACCGAGAGACTGGATAGGGCACCACTTGTCAGGGCAGGAGTCTCAGCAGAGAGTCCAGGTGCTGTTAAGAGAAGTCTTTGATGGCCCTGAGACTTCAGAACAGGGGGCAAGCTCAATTCAAGCCCTTGGAGAGTCCTTTTCAAGCAGGAATATACCACACAGTCCAGTCTTTGTCCCCTTGCACAGGCAGAAGCAGCAACTGCAGGATAGCCCCACAAAGCACAGTCACAGGCAGGGCAGCACTTCTCCTCAGCTCTTCAGCTCTTCTCCAGGCAGAGGTTCCTCTTGATGTCCAGAAGTGATCTAAAGTCTGTGTCTTTGGGTGCCGTTCTTATACCCAATTTCTCCTTTGAAGTAGGTCTACTTCAAAGTAAAGTCTTTTTTGAATGTGAAATCCTGCCTTGCCCAGGCCAAGCCCCAGACACTCAGCAGGGGGTTGGAGACTGCATTGTGTGAGGGCAGGCACAGCCCTTTCAGGTGTGAGTGACCTCTCCTCCCCTCCCTCCTAGCACAGATGGCTCATCAGAAAATGCAGACTACACCCCAGCTCCCTTTGTGTCACTGTCTAGTGTGAGATGCAACCAGCCCAACTGGCAAACTGACCCAGACAGGGAATCTACAAACAGGCAGAGTCACAAAAATGGTATAAGCAAGAAAATGCTCACTTTCCAAAAGTGGCATTTTCAAACACACAATCTTAAAATCATCTTTACTAAAAGATGTATTTTTAAGAGACCCAAGCTCAAAATGTCTATCCGCTCCCAAAGGGAATCTACACTTTAATCAGATTTAAAGGTAGCCCCCATGTTAACCTATGAGAGGGACAGGTCTTGCAACAGTGAAAAACGAATTTAGCAATATTTCACTGTTAGGACATATAAAACACATTACTATATGTCCTACCCTAACCATACACTACACCCTGCCCTTGGGGCTACCTAGCGCCTACCTTAGGGGTGTCTGACATGTAAGAAAAGGGAAGGTTTAGGCCTGGCAAGTGGGTACACTTGCTGAGTCGAATTTACAGTTAAAACTGCACACACAGACACTGCAGAGGCAGGTCTGAGACATGATTACAGAGCTACTCATATGGGTGGCACAGCAAGTGCTGCAGGCCCACTAGTAGCATTTGATTTACAGAACCTGGCACCTCTAGTGCACTTTACTAGGGACTTACTAGTAAATCAAATATGCAATATTCCAGTCATGGATAAACCAATTACATACAATTTACACGGAGAGTATATGCACTTCAGCACTGGTCAGCAGTGGTAAAGTGCTCAGAGTTCAGAAGCCAACAACAACAGGTCAGACAAAATAGGAGGCAGGAGGCAAAAAGATTGGGGATGGCCCCGCTTAAGCAAAAATGTCCAACAGTAATTGTAATAAGGCGGACTGGATATCCTCATGTTTGTGATGCAGTGACCCCCTCTGCCAAACTCTAAATCAGGTCCTTCGGTTGAACTGGGACCGAGTGCGATTCGGTATTTTGTGAACTGACCTATGTTTGCATAAGTGAGTTAGCAAAATACAAATATGTGAGGAAAAAATGTGAAGCAAATTGTATCCATGTTTACTGAATGTATTGTTTGTAAATGTGGCCCCTGTTCTCTGCAAAGACTGGCTGTAAGTCAATGCTTATAAGTGCAGAAACACAAATAGAAATGCATGGTCGTGGTTATGTCCTGTCTATGTGCTGAAACTCTAAATGCAGTTTTAATATTGTACCTCGTGATCACAAAACATTATTTACACATTAGGATATTTATTCTGGTTTCTATTCTTCTCTCCAAATGAGCCAACCAGTGTATAATTTTAGTTCCTGGACCTAAAATCGCAGTTCTTTTTTACCCAGTTAACTTTCCTTCCATGATCAAGTCTAAACACCAGAATAGAATGCAATGGAGAGTACTACCTATCACACAGCTGCCTTTTACCTGGAGTCAGGTTCCAAATGCCATTCCAGAATCGCACTCTGTAAAAATGTTCTTAGGACATAAAGGTGTGTCTGGCATGTCACCCAACTGTGTGTGTCACACACTCTCCTTAAAAAGCAAGTTCAATGTGTTCTCACTGCTGCTCAATTTAGGTCTTCATGTCAAATCTAACAAAGATTGATTTCAATGGGGAACATGGCTGCCAGCATATACACCTGTTGCAAGTTCTTGCCAGAAGAGGGCCAAATATGCAGGCTTTTCTCACTTCTTTGCAGTTGATCAATATATTTTTCTTTCCCTCAGGATGCTAAAATACATAAAATCTGAAGGTGAACAAGATTTACAATTTGTCCCCACTCACCAGTGTTTTGGATTCCTCTTGCTGGTGGTATGGCACCACCTTTCTAGTTCACCATAACTGGAAGCCAATCCCATGCAGTGCAGGCATAGCCAGCAAATGTCTGGGAATATGAGGGGAGGTAGTCGATCAGGCCTTACAGTATAGGCCTAATTCACAAAGGTAAACTACCATTTTTGTGTAAGTTTACTCTTTTTCAGTATTCACAAAACTGCAATTTAATAGTAAGTTTACAAGTGTGGAGACTCCACAGTTGGGATGGAGAACTCTACACATAAAAAAGTTATTTGATATTAAAGTGCAATGAGGTGGAATCTGAACTGCACACTCCTATTGGATGTAACAGTTATGCAACATCTAGGCAAGAAGAACCAAGACTATTTTAAATTAAATGTAGGGATGCCTAGATCTGGATTGGTTAGGTTTAGGACGCCAATAAGGAATACATTTGTGATATCCTCTCTAAATTATCAATAACTTTAGACCTTTAAACAGGAAAGTAGCCCGACTGAGATAGAACTCCAACAATTAAACACAAAAGCTTTATAACATAGATAAGAGCACGTTAATGGTCTCACAGGAAGCATTTAGAACAATAGTGGAGAAAAAATGTAGAAGCAAGAAAGCTGCAACATTTTGAATGTGGTGAGAAAAGTGAGGCAATTGAAGCATAGGAAAAGACATAGCAAATAACATAACATACACAACATAACAAATTAATTGTAAATGATAAAGACAATCTAACAGGTAAACCAGAGGAATTTGAAGCATGTATGCTTTTGATGTTTGGAATAATATATTCAGAAATCAACTCCTTAGGTCTCCCTAAATTAAAAGCTTGGTTTACAATAGGCATCTTTCAGTTCTCTCAGAGGAGGATAAACACACTTTTTGTAAATAGATTAGTGAAGAAGAAATCTCTGAACAAATTAAAAAAGTTACAAATGTAAAAGCAGCTGGACCAGGCGCTATTCCTGGAGAATTCTTTAAGAAACTACAGGAGCCCACAGTTACTATTGTGAAAGTCATGTGTGATTCAGTTTATCTAAATTACTATGAAATACCCCTAGTTGGAATGAAGCCACAATAGTGATGATATTAAAACCCAATAAACACTCAAAGAAAGCTAATTCAAATAGACCATTATCACTGCTAAATCTGGACCACATATTTGTTTGTCACCATCCTTCCTAAGAGGTTCCCTATGGTTGTCCCATCCTTATAGGCACACATCAGAAAGGATTTATTCCAGGCAGACAGGCAGGCAGATGATCTGACACACTAATGGGTGCTGTTGACCTGGCAATTATCTAATCAAAACCATTGGAAATAGTCACCCTAGATACACCAAGGCATTTGACGGAGTAAGCTGACTATGCTTGTGGGCGGTTATGACAACATTTGGGCAAAGTGCAAGAATAAAGCTATACAGCTCACCTACTGCTCAAATTCAGGTAAATGAATGACCAACAAGGAAATTAGTATCAGTATAGGGACAAGGAAGGGCTGTCCGCTCTCCCTGCTTCTCTTCAACCTCTCACTAAGGCTCTAAGAACCCACAAGAACATTATTCCTTCTGTCTCTAAGATCTTTAAACTAAGATTTCATAGTATGCAGATGAAATATGGTATACTGCTGATCCTAGAACCACAATACCGCAAATGGAAGAAATAATACGTGAATTTGGGGCTACTAAAAGATGTCACATGAATAAAACTAAAAGCGAGATAATGTACTGGACTTTACTGAAAGAGAAAACAATCAGATAACTGGAGTTTATTTCACACAAATGTTGGAGGATGTACCTGAGTAAAGTAACAAAAGAGAAAGTCGGCCTATTTAACACATGGAAGAATCTACCCTAAACAGGATATGGTGGAACTAATTTCGAGAAAATTGTATTTTCTCCAGAAACTAACATCCTTTTTCAATAAAGTATCAATGTAATTTCCTGAATATAATATCTCTTGTGTCCAAGGAAAATAAAGTAGCGTTATGTGGGCATCTAGAGGAAATATACTTTCATGGAAGACATCTGTAAGGAAGTTAGTTTATAAAGGGTGGCCTAGACTTCGGACTATCAGTTTTACTGTAATTCCTTTCAATTAAAGAACTACAGAATGCTGTGAACTAGCCGCGACAACCCAAGTAAAGCAAGTTATTCGCCTCCGTGTTGCAAATACAGAACTGGAAGGTTTTATACAGAAATTTGGAGCCACGAAATTATTTTAAAAGGTTTGTCTGAAAGTTCTGGGTGTGTTGTGCAAGACAAGGAAAACCCTAGATTCTTTAGGGAGGTGGGGTATGTCATGTCATAGTTGCCCCTATGGTAGACAATGATGACAAATGAGAAAAATTATTTTCTTTTTCGAAACTTTTCTATTAATGCAAAATTCAAATCGTAAATAATCAAAACAAATCCAGTAATTAATATTCAGTGAGGTAAAAAGTCCTCGGTGCCAGTGTTCCTTCTAAATATTGTAGCGTTTGTGTCGCAGTGACTTGTTTCTGTGCGCACATTTTGATATTGTGTGCGCAACTGAGTGAAACTTTAAAAAATGATACTACTTTCTATTGAGACTAGAAGGGACACTTACCCAAACATCTAAAAGTTAAGTAGTGGATTGAAATAAGTCTGGCTTTAATGTGTTGCACCCTGCACTTCTACAGGCACACCAATACACTCTGAGAACACCACTTATCCTGCACTGCAATACACTCTGAGAACTCGGACTCAGGGACAATACTCACCCTGCACTCACAGCACATCACTCACCGTACACTTATAAAGACACACCACTTACGCTACAATCACCAAGACACATTCTTTACCCTATTTAGGCACTTTGCTTACCTCACATAGATGTACTCATAAATACACTGAACCTCTGCTTTCAGGCACATTGTTCACTGTTTACACACCATCCGTTCTACCCTCACACAGGCCTGACTCACCATGCACACACACACACCACCCATTCTACACTACACAAGCAAATCACTTCACCCTGAACTCCCAATACAACCACTCACCATGCACTCACATTACTCACACTGCATTCATACAGGCAAACCACTCATTTTATACTTACAAAGGTAAACCTCAACCCTACACTCACAATAAACACTGTTCAACCTGCACTTAAAATACACCTTTGCTTACAGACTGAACACTTTTCATTCTCACACAGGCAGACTGTTGACCCTAAACTCACCCCGCTTACTCTGCAGTTATACAAACAATCGCTTCACCATGCAGTTCTACTGACTCGCACATTCTCCGGCATGCACTATACACATCACTAACCCTGCACTCACTATAAATTGACAAGAGCACACCCCTCTCCCTCCACCCAAAAAGTTGCATCCCTCACCCTATACTCAAACACGTATACTGCTCTCCCTGCTCATGTGCACTCACCAAGAAACAACTCTCTCTCTACAGTAATATAGTCATACCCCTCCCCTCTGTACTCAGAGGCACAGACCTCACCTTACACCTCGGCAGAGCTTTTGGTAAGAACTAGAGACAGAATAGGACTTGTAAAGCCCAACCTGTAGGAGAAGACATATTACCAAGGAGAAGGCAACATCACCCTTTAAAATGAAAATATAGGGCAGCTCTGATATAACAGGCATAAGGAAGTGCAATGTCAGCGAGGCAAGCATGAAGTTTGAACCAAACCTACCAAACTATGGAAAGAAAACATTACACAAAAGAAGAGACTGACAGAGGGAATTGGGGCTGAGAGCGACACAGAGAAGAAAGAGACTGTCCCGAGTAAATAGCTGTCCCAGTATTCAGCAGTGACGAGGAAACTGAAGATAAGATAGCATTAACTGTGGGAGGCTGTTGCACAAAGAAAATGATACCGCAAGGAAAAAAAGCATGCTAGCGAAGTAGCAGTGACAGAGAGAGAACAAGAGCTGAGACAACCGTAACTATGAAACACAGCTTTGCAAAGAAGAAATCATTGCTCAGTTGGACAACCAGGAAAGGCAGCAGTTGACAGCACTGGAATGGGAGTGAGACAGGAGAGTGTGCAGTGTGGAAGAAAAAAGTGTCTTCCTAATCCAGCAATTTAAGAACTACCCACCTCACTACAACTGATTTGTAGTGCATGGCAAAATACTGAATAAATAGGCAGTGCGGTGTTGTGGCGCTTTGGTGCCTGTATTTGCTAACCTGATGCTAGCTCCTATTCTTATTTTTTTGGCTTCTGGTATACCTGGAATCCTTCCTTCCTTGAATCATGACTTGTGCAGCCGGGAGCCACCATTCCATCAGTACTTTCTTACTAGTACTGTGCAGAAACCCTTTCATAGACCAACATCACTCTGCAGCCCAGGCACCACAAAATATAACACTGTGCTGTCTGCAGCAAGCATGGTCCTCTATAAAGTGGGGAAACCAAGAGGATAGTAGGAGGAAGGAATGGGCAGAATGCAGATTCAAAGCACATCAGACAAGTATGCCAGTATTTAGGGCCACTCACATAAGAAAATATGTACCAGATAGAGAATTATACATGTATCCATCCAAGAGTTTGCAGGTGCTATATTACAGATGCTTGTCTCCAAACTCAATTGTACCCTATTCTCCTCACTTTATTTATTTTGCTTAGTGGCCTTATTTTGAACTACTACTCAGATTCACTTATGCTCCTATTCAGCAATCTTGGTCTGAATAACAGTTTTTTCGAGTATTTGTTTTTTGTAGAGGTGGCCAAGCCACTGAAAGCTCAAGTCAGGCTTGAGTCTAAAGCCTGGCTGAGCTCGAGGTCCTGTTGTAACCATCAGCCCATAATGAGCCGAGCTTTCATGTGACTTCTGCATGCCTCCCTCTTCCCAGGATGTGGCATTACGGCCAGAGCTGCTGACTTTGGAACTAGCGAACCAGGTTTGAGTCTCCATGCTGGCTCAACAGACTATGATTAGCGGCAAATCACTTAAATTGCCTCAGTTTATATAGAATGAATGTGAACAGGTGGTCATGTAAAGTGCTCCCATTTATTTGGGTCGAGGCCCGCTATATAAAAAGTGCAGAAAAATGCACAAAGAGGTAAAAACAAACCCTTTACATAAAGAAACACAAATAGATACCCATTTATTACCTGATTTGTACAAAGTGAACATGAAACCTGGATAAATCATGGCTTCCCATCCTAAGTTGTGTGATCTTAGGCAAATATTTTATTTAATCAAACCTTTTTTCTTCATTAATCTGTATGCAAACACTTTGAAATACGTGAGTTCAGACAACTAGTTGCACAAAAATCTATTCTGTTTGATGTAACAGATTACAATGTTTCTCTTTTCAATAATCTTACCCACTTACAGGAGTTACATGACAACAGTTCTTGCCTCATAGTTCACTAATGGGCCACGTTCGAAAACTTTTAATACATACTTCTCAGTGCAGTGTTATTATGTGACCATTAATGTCAAAGGTTCAACATGTTAAAGAAATAGCCAAATATACATTTTTGAGTGTTGATGAGGCTTTATTATACTTTATGTGATGGTTGTTGCATGCGTTACATAGCAAATATTTCCAGGGCTCTGCTGGTGCATGGGCTCTAAGATCTCAGCCAGACTCTTGGCTTGGCTCTAGCTCAGTTCTTTCTCTTAACCCCTTTGCTGCCAGGCCTTTTCCCCCTCAGGTGCCAGGCCTTTTTTGGGCTATTTGGAGCAGTTCACGCTTAGGCCCTCATAACGTTTTGTCCACATAAGCTACCCACGCCAGATTTGTGTCCTTTTTTCCCAACATTTTAGGGATTCTATAGGTACCCAGAGTTTGTGGGTTTCCCTATAAGAGACCAAGAAATTAGCCAAAATATAGCAACATTTTAGTTTTTTCAAAACAATGGGAGAACAGGGCTGCAGAAGAAGGCTTGTGTTTTTTTTCCCTGAGAATGGCATCAACAAAGGGTTTGCAGTGCTGAAATCACCAGCTTCCCAGATTTCAGGAACAGGCAGACTTGAATCGGAAACCCCCATTTTTCAACGCAATTTTGGCATTTTACTGGGACATACCTAATTTTTACTATTTCTTGTGCTTTCAGCCTCCTTCCAGCCTTCCCTTTAGCACAAATCAGCATGACCCAAACACCAAAATGAATGTCCCTTTGCAGTAGTAAACATCAATGTGCCAAGCTGGCAATGATTTGTCTATGGGAATATACCGGGTCTGATAAAAAGACACTCTTAATAACGACTGTTATAGTGATGGTATCATTCCCCCCTTACTTCTGGCTTCCATTTCTTGTGTCTGTTCATCTTTGTGTTTGGGTCAGGCTGATTTGTGCTAAAGGGAAACGTTTCTCTCTTTCTTGAAACCGGACGCTGTCAAGCAAGCCAGAGGAAGTCAGAGGGGGCATTGCGTATTGTTCTGTGGTTCAACCTGCAGGCTCAAGCCTGGTTCATGCCCAGGGGGTTGGGATGTAAGGTGTGAGGCATGAGGCACCAAGGCTCTAAGACACTAATTGGGACAGAATGGATTTGATCAACAGATCAGGTAGGGGAGCTGCTGTGGTACACGCTCAGAAGGAACAGACTTGAGCCGTGTGGCCAAGAAGGATCAAACTATTACCACCGCCTGCCCCCCCTATTATTAGCTTACTGCTGTGTCCCAATGTTGTCGCTCCAGCCGTGCATCATCCACTCGCTCCGCTCACACACCCACCCTGTCCCCCTCACCTCCCTCACCTCCCTCGTCTGCCTTGCTTGCTTTCTGGCTCTCCAGCTACATCCTATCTCATGCTGTGATGGCTGACTGCTGACCAACCTGCCAGTCTGCACTTCCACCTCTCTGCACCACTCATCAGACTTAGAGCCCACACAGCCCACAAAAAAGACCAAGTTATACCTAGACTGTCCTAGAAAGTAGACACAGCAAGTGAGGCGCAAACGTGAGAGCCGAGTCTGTTTGGAGGCGAGCGTGGTGTCGGCATTAGAACCGACACCCCAGGGTTGAGCCTGAGTGGTGTGGAGGTGGCTGGGCTAGGTCCCAGTGAGGCTTGTATCACCCTGGGCGCTCCCCCCCTTTTATCCCTCCACAGCATGCTCACTCTAACATCTGCCGCCACAGCCATAGGTAAGGCTGCAGTTCTATTAACCAAATTATCAATGTACAAGAGCAGCAACAACAGTTACAGCCTTGGCAGCAGCATTGCACTTAGCAGTTAGCAGTGGCAACACTCCCTACAGCAAGAGTCACCAAGCCAACATGTTAATCAAGCTACTAAATTGCTTAGCCAACTAGGACATTGCCTGAATTTCTTCTCCCTCTAAACCCACTTTTACCAGCTTACAATCTTGCTCGACAAGGCAAGGCTCTAATCGACTATTTAGCCTCTATTTTGGCCCTACAACAGCTGTGATCACAGATTTTTCCCACGGTACAGACAGCAGCTGATGAGGTGGGAAACCAAACACATGCTCAATCTTTCAACCATGATGAGGTTGGACAAGGCACGTCTGCCCCCACAGCCACGTAGAGGTGGTGTCGCAACATCGAGGATGCTAGCAAGACCGCCTTAAAAGCCCAAAACAAAAAACAGACATCCCCTTGTTTAATCTCACTCATAACAAGAATGTTTTAAAAGTGTCAGAAAATCCCACCCAGGATTACATTTCTCAAGGGACCAGACAAGGAATCGTCTCTGAAATTTGATGATCCACAAGGTCTGCATGTACCACTAACCCCACAGATTCTGTATGATGCTGGAACTCAATTCCAGACCAAGTTGAAGCTAAGGACAAAGGATCCGACAACTCAGGGGCCACATCTGCGGTTGAGCTTCAACTGTTCCTGGTTTTCACCAAACACACAGTCACCCCAGCGATAACTACACACTACAGGAACAATGTGTCGTAGGGCCAGTAGAGGCAGCAGAGGCAACTGAGGCACATACCACAGTCACCATCCAATCACTACCTCCGCCCCACCCACAAAACCAAGTCATAAAGATAGAGGTACATGCTCAGTAAGAAGCTGCTTTGGGAGGCAGGCACAACCCAACTGACCCAAGGGTTTTCTCCTCTCATTGGCACCCAAAGCTGTCTCCAGGCAAACGAGTTAAAAGAACTCTGATGACACTAATCAAGCTTCAGTTCTCTCTTTCTTTAGGTATAATGTTGGGAACAGGGATTCTATTTTTAATGGTTGGATCACCAGCCAGTGGATAATATAGAGAACGTATGTCTGTTGAACCGTTCCTTCCATAATAAAGCTTTGTGTCACCTATGGTGCTTTGGACATTACTTTTGCTTTTATTTGTTTCAAGCACAGTCGTTTACAAGGTAAGTTGAAGCAAACTGTAAAAATTAGGTAAGCAAAAGAAGGTGTGGGTATCAGTGAATGTAATAGTATGTTGCAGGTCTGATTTCACCAAATTCAGGCTTATATCTTGGTACCTGTCCAGTCCACAGGTACTAGCATCATTGCACTTGCTATCAGGTGGCTTAGAAGTGCTGGTGTTATGTCACTTTTATTATTATTCTGTTACATGTGTACATAAGCCTTGAGAAGTGAGCACACAAGCACATGTAAAAAGCGTGGCAAATTCCTCATGGTTTATACGTACTCCTGCATTTGATGTTTGCAATTGTCCATTTGTGAACTTGCTCAAATTACAGATTAATCTAGGACTCATTTAGCATACCTTTTCGCAAAATGGCTAGTTTATGTTGAAGTCCCCCACTTGTGACCATTTGTGCAACTTAGATCTCCACATGGAGATCAGTGGAGCAGGAGATGACTTCCAACAGACAGCAATTTCCTTTTCAGCAGTTGCTGAAGGAAGTTTGAAACAAGTATTGGAAAAGCCAATAGGTCTGGGTTGGATGCCAGCCTTTGGAAAATTCTTGTTTTGGTCTGTCATGGTTTTTGCAAAACTTTATTGTTTGGGAAGCTGTCGGGCCCTCATTACATTTAAAAAAACAAAAATGGCTGAAGGCAAAACGTTTGTGGATGTGCTCCCTGTGAAAGGGCAGCATGTTGTAACTCATAGTGAAGTCAAAAAGAAATGAAGTAAGAAATAAGGAAGGCAAACAAGAAAGAAAGAAAGAAATAAAGAAGGAAAGAAAAGGGAAAAAATGAAAGAAGGGAAGAAGGCAAGAAGAAAAGGTGCGCAAAAGTAAGTGAAAGAAGGTAAGAAAGGAATGAAGGAAAAGGAAGGAAAGCAGAAAAGAAAGAAGGAAATAAATAGGAAAATAAAAAAGGAAAATAGGCAAAAAAGAAGGAAAGAAGAAAAAGGAAAGAATGAATAAAAAAGAAGGAAAGGAGGACGGAAAGAAGTAAGGAGGAATGAAGGAAACTAAAAATGGAAAGCAAAGAAGAGAAAGAATGTAAAGTAAATGAAACGCACAAAAGAAAGAAAGCAGGAAAGAAGCAACAAAAAAAAGAAGACAAAAAAGAAAGAAGGCAAAAAGGAAAGAAGGAAAGCAAAAAAGAAAGAAGAAGAGAAAGGAGATGGAAAGAACAAAAGAACAAGGGTTCACATTATAAACTATAGGAATCTGCAAGCCAAATTAAAGCCTACCTATTTTTAAATAAAACTTTGTGCTGCAAATTAAGCCGATATAGGTTGATTTTCTTTCAAGGCAAAGCTCATCAAAGACCCATTGGTGACTTTGAGCCCAGGAACCCAATATGGTATGCTGTGAAATAGCAGCAGTCCACTTCAAAAGGGATTTACAACAGCACTGGAAGGAAACAGGAATTGAAAAAGCTGAACTGTGCCCTGTTCTCACTTCAAATATCTCCTGCTGTCACATCTGGCAGTTCTGGGACTAAAGGAAACTTCTTGTGCGTGGCTGTGCAGCTTGTGAATGAGCAAAATGCCTTAACTCGAAGTGACATTATCCAGAGCCCTAAGCAGGCAGACCCATTGCCTCATGCTGTATGCTGTAGTAGGCAGGAACAAAATGGGAATGACTTAACAACAGACCAGTGGATGAAGAGAGGTGTCTGAAAGCCTCTTTAAGTAAGTATATTATTTTATTAAAATCAAAAGTTCTTGGATTCCAGCCTTGGGTCTGGGCATAGGTCCCAGCTAATTTTCCTGAGGTGTACCTAAACCTAACTGTCCACGCTAGGATCTCGTCTCCTACCTTCTTCAAGACGATCTAGGGACAAGACTGTAGATAGGATTGCTGAGTCCTGAAGAGTGATTGTCTACCCTTACAGCAATGCATCAACTGTTGGTATCACCACCTCTGCAATTAGTCAAAACCACATTCTGGTTGATGGTCTGAAAGGTTTTCACGGAGTAACCTTGTAATAAGTCATCTATTGTGTATGTACCTGCATTCATCCACAGTGGCTATCTAACTTTATTGACACCTATCAGTGATCCTAGGGTATCCCTGGTGAGAATTCCTCAATGCTCATATTTTTTACTTGAGGGACTTATGAACTGTGTTCCGAGAAGCTAATGGGGTACACACTGTTGGTGGCAAAGATGGCTGTGATGTTTTCAACTTGAAATAGAGACATGAAAACCCTGCTAGGTCATCTGGTATGTACATTCTATGGTTGCCTGTAGAGGTGGGACTGTACCGTCTGGTATCATTTATGATATTTACGAGGATTAGTGGACTATGTGCCCATAGCTTATGTGTGATCCTGGGCTGGTCCACTTTCCCTGGCCCTTTCTAGCAGCTCGAAACAAGGTCCAGCTATCCATTAATATAATTGGAGCTCTAATCTTTTAAAGCTCATTTGTAACAAAACTGAGGTTCTTATTTTTGGTGATTCTATCATCTAGTCTGAGAAGAGGTGGCCGTTGGAGATTGGTGAATCTCCTATCGCTCATCAGCGCTTAACATTTTTATTAGTCCAGGGGGTAATTGCTTCAGGCCTCAACTATGGAAACAGTTCTTAACTGGGTATCACTATCTTTGCCTTGACACATCTTCAGGTTATTCAAAACACTATTGCCAGATTTATTCTAGGATTTTCCTGGTGGATCTCCATTAGGGAATTCCTGCCCAGATGTCACTTGTGTTCAGTTAAGAAAATAATTTTTCTTTAAAAGCCTGTGCATTTGCTATTAGGCTCTGCATGGCACCCGTCTGCTCTTTTGTGATCTGGATACTCCTAGTATAGGCCTGAACACAACCTTAGATGGTCCAATCTTGATCTCCCTCAAGTTCCCAAGATTCACTGAGTGCAATTAAGTTGCAGACCTTTTTCTTTCTAAAGGTGAACATTTGCAACAAGATGACTATTTATCTCAGCAGTGTGTCTGGTCCAAATTTCCTAAAACATAGTTGCTCCTGACATGGACATTAGTCTAGCCTACCGTGTCTGTTTCTGTTTATTTGTCTAAGTGTTAATACTGGGATACCACTCAAGATTGCTTTGGAAAGCTGACTCATTCATTCATTCATCAATTCATATATCTTCGTCAAACGTTTACCTCACAGAACACCACTTGGGCTCCTTATTACCTAACTCACATAAATAACATTAATACTGGGTGGGAAAGCATCCCTTTTCTTTTAACTAGCATTTCATCTCTATAGTCTAGATGTATTCAGTAAACCTGTGCATTTATTTAATTTCCAAGACCTCTGAAATAATCATGTGAAACTGCTTCATTCTATAAGAGAACATCCCACATTTAGTTATTCTCTTCTTGAAACTGAAACCCCACATCATTATTCTCAATTCTGAGATCATTGTCCAATCTCAATTTCCAATACAATCAGTCATCACCCTAGAGAATTGATCTCCTCAGTCAGTTAGCAAACTTCCTGGTTTTCAGTCAGCATAACGCCCAGAGGGACGTGTTTAACCATCATCCGATGCCACTTAAAGCAAGGATCCTGTTGTTGCATAGTCTATACTGTGGTAGAAAAGATCCCACCCTCTCATCTCTACCACACCACTGTAAGGAGGATAATCTAAATCCGGACCCAGATTCTATATACCTATGACCTTTCCCATAATCTATCGTGAAAACGTCCCAGGCAGATTTAAACTAAAAAACCTTATCCTGGGACTTCTTTTGTTAAGGCTCTCTCAAAAGAACTAGTCAGCAGCTTCATTCAGTTTTCGATCCCACATTCAGTTCCTGTCACCCATCTCACATTTTTCTGTCTAAGTTCACACATTCAACAGTCCATGGATGATATCACACAATGACAGAGGCTGGTCCTTACATATATGATGGAGGTGGAGGGCTGGTACTGCCTAGGTGCCACGTACAAAATAAAATTCTTATCTGATCTTGATTCCTAAAACTAATATATTTCAATTCAATCAGCACAAAACCGTGGAAAAACAGCAAAGGCATACAGTGGAGAAGTGAGTCTGAATCTTGTTACTGGAAGCTAAACCACTCACAAGGCCAGCATCACAGTATTAATAAAGGTAATCCAAATACGTGCTTATGTGACACATTGTAAACAATGAAAACAATGAAAACATTGGCTGACTTCACCAATTCTTTTTGTGCTCAGTCACATGTGAAGTACAGATGCCTCATTAAAGGTTGATGGACTTTGGTCAGAAGTTGCCAAAGTTATAGACAAAACATTCTTTTTAAATTACTTATGTAAGTGATCTTTATTATTAACAATGCTGGGACTGTTTTTACAACTGTTCATTTTGCATCTTGCAGTTTTGCCTCAAATGATCCAATTTCAAACTGCACTGAAATAAACTGCACTTTATTTTCTAGTTGAACATTGTAGTATCAGTTGGTTTTTGGAGTTTTTCAGGCAGGCCTTACTTTTGTCCCCACTGGCCTCCATCGAAATGCAGGCACTGAAGCAGGTAATGAATTTGGCATGATCAGAATAGTAAGTGGAAAGTGCCTTAGGGCTGGGAATTAGACAGGCTCACTGATATGATACATGAAGGGCTATTGTAAAGCTCTGCTGGTGGCTCGCCAACGGCAAACTGTCAGCACCTGCCAGAGAATAGGTCTGGGGACCAAAATGAAAGTGGCTCCCGTTAGTGAATTTGATACCTAAGAAAGTGGCCCATGTTTGCAATTTGGAGCTGTTTTAAACGTGTATAGACATGCTGTATAGGTGTTGTGCAAGGTGTAGAAGACTGCAGGGATTTGAGCTTGCTGCATGCAATGTTCGTTTTAATATGAGGGAAATCAACAGTAAAATCGGCCCAGCAGACCATAAAACAGAGCCAGAAAAGGCCAAAAACTGACCCACACACTGACCTGTCAGACCAGACCGTCGGGCACTGCTTGATTACCCTATAGGCCAGTTGGACCCTGGTTAGAGACTTTGATTGAAGAGATTAGTACTATGATGTTACTGATGAAAAAATTATTGTCTTCAGAGATTTCAACCTATGGTTCAATTCTAAAGATGTGAAAGCTCTGAAATAGAAGTGTGCTTTGGAAGCTATTAATCTAAACTTGAATAATAACCAACCTACACCTAAATCCGGACACTTACTGGATGGAATTTCATCTTCTGCAAGTATGTGTTGAGATCCTTGGTCTTATTCCACTAAATTGGAGTGAGTGATCATTCTGCCATCATTTTCCATAATCTAATTTTAGGAAATATTAAACAAACTTATGCAACAGAAGTTAGAACTTTGCAGAAATGGAGCCTTTACACTCCAGAACTATCACCAAGGATTTACCATCACAGTTCCTAACCTGGCAAATTACAATGCCAAGCGCCCAACAAGGTTAAATTGTTAATATATCTTCTCGAATGGCTCAGAAGTATAATAGAGGACATGATTTCATTTAAAGAGCAAAAAACTAAAAATAGAAATCACCAACCATGATACCTGCATAAACTCAGTGAACTCAAGCCACACACTAGACAGCTGGAGTAAAACTAGCTCAGGAATTATGATCCTGCCTATGAAGTACAATTTGGTAAAATCTTCAAGTCCCCTCAAAAAAGTTCTTCAAAGTTGTAAATGAATTAAAGGTACCAGAAGCCCATGTGCCCCCCATTAGGTCATTGACCAGGTTGTGTGAACAAATTACTACATTTCGTTAGAGTATAATTTATGTAATTAGACTGGAAATTGAGATGAATTCTATACCAGAGTTTCCTTGCATTGCTTGTAGAGGTCATTACAAGCACCTTTTACAAATTCCAGCCTGTTACTGAACAGGACTTTAAAAGGGATGCATGCCTCTGGCTCTTCAGAACTGTCACTCCTTTTTTCTGGATGAAGCAGCTTATGTTAGTCCAATTTTATGTATGCATACTTTTAATAAAGCTTTGGACTCAGAGCCAATACCCGACAAATATCATTGCTGGGTAGTCTTCTTAAAAAAAACTATACTTGATCCCAAGACACTGGCTAATTATCAGCTGATTTCTCTACACCACTTCCTCAATATAGTTTTGGAGAAGATTGTCTTCTTACAAATATCTGAGTTTGAGGAATCAAATGACCTTTTGAAACGTCTTACATTGGTACCGCCAAGGCAGGAGTACGGAATTGGTCATAATCTCTACTCTGCCTTAGATTAAATTTGGCTAATGGTTGAAAGAGCTGGATGGTGGCCATAGTGCTACTTGATCTCTCAGACACGTTTGATACCATTTATCATAACATTATGGTATTGAGGCTAGCCAACATCAGGATCTCCCACACAGTATTAAAGTATCTGGGATCTTTTTCGTCTGTGCAATCTCAAACTGTCATTATTTCATCCTACATTCAAGAACTCTCAGTTGAGGTGTGCCACAGGGGTCACCTTTATTATTAAATGTTTATATGCTTCTGCTAGTTATCTGCAATAGGATACTCTTGTTTATATATGGAGATGACACAAAGTTGATTTTTCAGTTACAAAGTTCGTTGTTTGTGTTGTTGAGTGGCTGCCCACTCCCTCTAACTCCCTTTCCATCTTTTGTTGGTAGATGTCAGGCAATTATATGAAACTAAATCAAGACAAAACTGATTCTGGATATATAAGCTCAAATGTCATCTTCTTGCCCATATATTAAGGGAATCTGTCTTAGATGATCTGAAGTAGAGCGCAATTTAAGTATCCATACCGATGCTAAATTATCACTCAAATAGGTAAACCAGTTAACAAAAACGTGCAGTCTTGCTTAGACTATGGAAACAACATTTATCTGGCATCCCTGGACACCTTACTGCATCAGCTACGGTCACCAGTCCTTTTGGCTTCTGGTAAATAGAAGACTTAGTATGACTACTGTAATAAGGGCAGTCTAGCAGCCCACTACAGAATTTGAGGCAAACAATTATCCTTTTATTCCTTCTGTCTAATTGCTCATGAATGCCGGACTTCTAAATTCGGTGACAAGGTCTTCTCTATTGCTGCCTCCATAATCTGGAATACCTTGCCTCTGTATCTTTGAACACAAGCCAGTTTACTTGCATTGAGAAAGTTTTTAGAAAGGTATCCGTTTTATTCTCTTTATCTTTCCTTGGGCTTTAGGCACCATGGCACCGTTCCGATAAGTCATTATATAAGCTCCCAACCATAGACCATTGACAATAACTCGGTATGTACTACTATATGCCAAGGAAACACATTGCGGTTTATTAATATCAAGTACATATCTACAAGTACTGGCTTTTAATTATATACTCCTACACACACAAAAAGAAAATACATTTCACTTTTTCTAAAAATATTTTTTTACTTTTTTCTTCAGTGAATTCAATACATTACACCTAATGCTGTTATTATAATGATATGTTGCACTTAAATATAAAGGTGAGGTTTCCAGATGTTTTCATGTCATCATGGATTCCATTGTGCAGTCCTTCCTTTTCCTCTAACAGCCTAATTTATTATGGTATTGGTTCATTGCAATTGATGAACCAGGTGGGCTAATTCACCTGAAAACAATGACCTGCAAAAGGAAAGCTCAGGACTGGAGCAGCGTGTCATCGATGACATCAAGTCCTCTGATACTCTTATAGAAGGGTCATATGAAATCTGTATTAAGGGACATTATAACAATTTATATAACCCTCACTTAACTTACAATCAGCTCCAGTAAAAATCAAGCTCCCGCGAACAACAGTTCTCACACTTTCATATGCCACCACCATGCTGCTGCCTTTGTCTTTTAGAGTTTGGAGCAGCAACTGTAAAATCATAAATGTTATTAAATATAGATGCCAAAATCTTGATAAAAATTTGGGCAGAAGACAAACCGTGCTATCCTCAGAAATGATCTTCAGGGCTCAAACTGGTGTCAAAAAGTGAAGAAAAGGAGTTGACAACATCAGACAGCTCCTTAACATCATCCAATTAGTAATAAGGTTAAGGATGATATAGTGGCAGGGCTAAATGCTATGAAAGCCATACCTTTTAGCGGTGATGAGAACAAGCATGGGCAGCACCAAAAGGGTTCACCTTTGTAACATCTTTTAGCGTTGTTAATCTTCTATATTATTTTGTGTATTGCTGTCTATGCTGCTGTCTAACCTATCTCTAAAAGTATTATTATTGTTATTGGTAATGCGAATACTAACGTTATTATTAGTAATGTTACTAGTGATGTTATTATTATTGTTGTTGTTATTGTAATTATTTTGCAGCACACATAGAAGGAGCAAATTGCCATTAAAGATTGTTTTTGTGGAGAAAGGTGTCCCTTCTTGCAGCCATAGTGCACTATGGTGCAAAGGTGGTTGCGTTGATGCACGGCAGCTAATTTGCATCAGCCCAGGGGGAAACACAGGGGCGTGCCATATTATTGTAAATACTGCGCATCACTGCTTTTTGAAATGACAGTGTGCGACGCTGCCACATTTGGCGCAGCGACACGTACGGTCATTTTCACTTAAATCTGCCCCTTAGTATGCTATATGAAGAGAGTGCGCCCCGCATTATATTTCTTGTACAGCAGCCGCTAATAATTTCGGGTCTCGTTGTGGCTTCAAAATCATCCATACTGGAGAAGAAGGAACTCATTGTTTAACCGCATGGCCCTGGTTTGTTTGTGGGTATGGGGCTGTACGGGACTGCCACAGTTCCCACATCCCAAAGCTCCACAGATGAACAAACACATACGGCACCAAAACACTCATAGACCCAAATACAGACACAAACACAGACATGCACCGAACCAAAATCAGGTTTGAAGGGGATAAATAGCAGAAATACCTCTAACAGATCTTGTTACTATTCCGAGAGGTGGCTCATTGTGTAAAGTAATGGTTACATGTGATCTATGAAGTGGTATAACACGCTTTTTCTATTTTCATCTCACTGCTGTACTATGGTAATAAACACACATCGGACCTTTGCACTACTGTAATAGAAGTATGAATATGTGGTTATTGGTAGTGGTAAACTAGAGAAAATGTGTTATTGAGACACTTATTTTTACTGCAATGGCGCAGATAGATAGATAGATAGATAGATAGATAGATAGATAGATAGATAGATAGATAGATAGATAGATAGATAGATAGATTTTGCATCACTGAATTCTCGCACTGCAGCTGTAGTTCTTTGCATTACAATTTTCTAAACGCTCTTATTTATTTACATAATATATTATTTCAGCTAGGGGTACGGTTCTCTGTGGTCCCCATGCAGAAATCAGGAGACATTCTCAAGTGGGTAACGCACAGTATTTGGAACGCAGACATCATGCTTCCAATCCCGGTTTTGACAGGTGTTCAATCTTGTGATTGTGAATAGATATTTTTAACAGGCTGTGTCTCACTATAGAAATACGAATCTATGTAACTATGCCCGGTGTAAAGTTAAAGCCAGGAGTAGCCTCGAATGGTAAGAGTTTCAGGTTGCATTCCCACACCGTCTCCTCCTGGCTTCTTTGATCTCATGTTCACCTGCCTACACAAACCGAAGAATTATTTGGACATCAAGGGGGTCATTCCAACCCTGGCGGTCCATGACCGCCAGGGCCGGGGACCGTGGAGCACCGCCAACAGGCTGGCGGTGCTTCCTGGCCAATTCTGACCGCGGCGGTAAAGCCGCGGTCAGAAAAGGGGAACCGGCGGTTTCCCGCCGGTTTTCCCCCGGCCAAAGGAATCCTCCATGGCGGCGCTGCAAGCAGCACCGCCAGCCTGTTCCTGGCGGTTTACACCGCCAGGAAGAGGCTGGCGGGAACGGGTGTCGTGGTGCCCCTGGGGGCCCCTGCACTGCCCATGCCACTGGCATGGGCAGTGCAGGGGCCCCCTAACAGGGCCCCATAAAGATTTTCAGTGTCTGCTTGGCAGACACTGAAAATCACGACGGGTGCCACTGCACCCGTCGCACTGCAGCAAATCCGCCGGCTCCATTCGGGGCCGGCTTCATCTTTGCTGGGGCTTTCCCGCTGGGCCGGCGGGCGATCCTTTGCAGATCGCCCGCCGGCCCAGCGGGAAAGTCGGAATGTCCCCCGCAGTCATCTGACCGTGGGGCGGTGTTTGGTCGGAATAACCCCCCAAGTCTTGTTCCATATATTCCTGTAACATGTTCTAAGTAAGGCGCTAGGGGCCAGATGTAGCAAACAGTTTGCGAGTCACAAACGGCGAAAATCGCCGTTTGCGAGTCGCAAACCCGAGTTTGCTATGCAGAAATGCATTTTGCGAGTCGGAACCGACTCGCAAAATGCATTTCAGAGTTGCAAATAGGAAGGGGTGTTCCCTTCCTATTTGCGAGTCGCAGTGGTATGCAACTCCATTGTCGCAAATGGAGTCGCAGTTACCATCCACTTGAAGTGGATGGTAACCCACTCGCAAAAGGGAAGGGGTCCCCATGGGACCCCTTCCCCTTTGTGACTGGACCCCAAATTATTTTTTCAGGGCAGGTAGTGGTCCAAGGGACCACTGCCTGCCCTGAAAAAAACCCGAAACAAAAGGTTTCGGTTTTTTTGAAGTGCAGCTCATTTTCCTGTTAGGAAAACGGGCTACACTTCAAAAAAAAAAAACTGCTTTATTGAAAAGCAGGTCGCAAACATGGAGGTCTGCTGACGACAGCAGGCCTCCATGTTTGCGAGTGCCTATACTCGCAATGGGGCCGCAATTTGCGACCCACCTCATGAATATTCATGAGGTGGGTCATTGCGACCCCATTGCGAGTCGCAGTCGGTGTCTGAGACACCGTACTGCATAGCAATTTGCGACTTGCAAATTGCGAGTCGCAGGGACTCGCAATTTGCAAGTCGCAAATTGCTTTTTTCGTACATCTGGCCCTAGGTTGCTTCTTGGAGCACGTTGGTGCTGTATCAAGTATCCGAAGTAAATGAATTAATAGAACGCGGATGATCAGCTTCTTATATGCGTAGAATGGGCATTGGGCATACGTCCATTAACCACATGCAAGTTCATTGAGTTATGTCAGCAATTACCTTGTGATAAGGTCATTATTAAACACAGACACACAGTTAACTGGAAAACATTTGTGTTTCTTGGCCCTATGCCATGTCTTGAAAATGTTTTTTAGCACGAGCGTGTATGAGACTGAAGCTTCGAATGTGAAACCCTGAAGTGGTTGTCCATGAGTGGAACACTGAATTGATTCTTGTGAAACATAGAAGGTAGTGAGAGGGACGGACAAGTCACAAACTGGAACATGGAATGCAGCACCAATAAACAACAAGCATTTTCAATACAATGGGTCTCGCGTCTGCTCGAGTTATTCATATTATCGTTGTAAGTTCCTAGCTGGACTTTTCTTGCCACATAAATTGAAAATGAAAATTGAAAATGAAAAGTTAAACAGTTGGCATAAGCAAGCCAATTCAAAGCGCCACGGCTGCCATGAGTGTGAGTGCTGAGGAGGGACACAAAAGGAAAAAGGAGTTTGCTCACAGTCAAACGTGCAATTATCCATGTAACATGGTCGATGGACAAGGTGGTAACAAAACTGTCCCAAGGAGGGACAAACATAAAGCATTTACCAATGATAACAAAGGATTTTTGAAAGGCAAGCCCATGATCGAGTGATAGTAAAGGGCGTAGTTAAAAGCCCACGGATAGATCGCAACAAGACAGACAAGCAAAAAGAGAAGGGCATGCATGGATGGAAGTGAGGTGGTGGGAGGAACAGGCAAGCCATGAGCAGGAATGCGGCATGTGACGCTAATACATATGAAAGCACATTTACAAGTGGAGGAGGACAGCGAACGAGCATGAGGTGGAATGCATCTGCAATTCTTTGCCTTACAATTTTCCAAACGCTCTTACCTTCTCAACATAATATATTATTTCAGCTACGTGCACGGTCCTCTGTGGTCCATGTGCAGTGATCAGAAGATATGCTCAAGTGGCTCATGTACAGTATTTGGAACACAGGCAATAGCAATAGCAACAGCAATAGCAGCTTTCACATGTGTTCAATCGTGTTTGTGAACAAATATTTTTATCAGGCTGTGCCTCACTATGGAAATATGAGTCTATCGGGGCGTTGTCAACTCTCCCCCCTTTAGCAGCTACAGCAGAGGTGGGGTTTTTGAAGGGCCTCTTCTATCTGCAACGCGGCAGATAAAGGCTCATAATTAACGCAAATTAACACAAAAGAATGGAAGGATGTGTGAAAGGGTGGATGGATGGCTGATGAGAAAAAGGATAGATGGATGAGTGAGTGAAAGGATACATGATAAGTGAAAGGGCGAATGGATGGATGGATTAGTGAAAGGATGACTGGAAGGATTGATGTAAAAACCAATGAGTATAAGAATGAATAAATGAAAAGGAGGATAATTTAATTGCAGGATGGGTAAATGGATGGATGAGTAAAACGGTGAATGATGGATGAATGGAAAGGTAAATGGATGGATGGATCGGGGGTGAAATGGTGGATAAATTGGTGAGTGAAAAGGTGAACGGATAGATGCATGGATGAATGAATGAAAGGCTGAGTGTAGTGATGATGAGTGAAAGGGACGATGGATGGATGATGGAAAGGGTGATTGGGTGGATGGATGAGTGTAAGGGTGGATGGATAGATTGATGAGTGAATGGGAGGATGGATGGAGTGAAAGTATGAATGGATGAGTGAAAGGGTGGCTGGATAAGGGAAAGGAGGGATGCATGGGTGACTGTAAGCAACAATGGATGAATGGGAAATGGATGCGTCAAAGGATGGATGACTGAGTGAAAGGATGGATAGGGTTGAAAATAGATGGTTACGTTTTAATATGCAAAGGCACACACTGGAATGCAGAGTGAAATGCTAATTAAAAAAATGATTAAAAGTATGGACAAGCAAGCAGAGAAGGGGCATGTAGTGACAGGAGTGATGTGGTGGGAGGGCCGGGCAAGCCACGAACTGGAATGCGGAATGCAACGCTGACAAAAATAAAAGCACATTTTTAAGTCAAGGGGGACAGCGAACGAGTGCGAGGGGCGAAGCAGCGAGTTGTGAGCCGGAAAAAGGCTGCAAGACCATGGGGAAGAGAGAGATGGCCTGCAAATGGTCTCATATTGAGTGCTCGTTGGTAAATATAAATAAAGAACCTGCACAGTAAGTAGTCAGTGAAAGGACATTGGCCAGTAGCCAGTGGCCAGTGACCGAGAGCTCTACTTGGTCCAGGCTCCACACGACTGCATGGATGGCAAAGCAGAGCAGGAAGTGAAAGCAGATAATGTGTTGACAAAGAGAAGCAAGTCAATTAGAGCGACTTTGGAATCAACCAATGGTAAGTTCAGATAAGCAAGGAGAGGGTTCTAAGCCCTTTTAAGATTTTGTTAAAGTACAAGAGACTTTGCAAGCACAGCACACGTGCTGTGCAGGCAAAACCTAAAAATTAATTTGAGTTTGAATTTCTGCAGCAATGTAAAAGCTAATAGAAGGATTGACAGCTAACATCAACACAAATTAGACTTTATCAGGCAAAATACTGTGTTCAGTCTGGCTCCTAAGCCTTTCGGAATCATGATGTGTATGCACATTAGCATAGATGGCATCAATATACGTCCATAGACATACAAATGTTTCTTATTTGCAGATGATGTGCTGCTCACTCTTTCTAAAACGAGGCAATCTATTCCTCAAGTTCTAATCTACCAGAAGAATGTGGCAACATCTAAGTTTATAAAATTAACGGTGCTAAATCAGTCTTAATGCTCATCTCAAACTAGTTAGCAAAAGTACTAGTCTCACTTCTATTTTAATGGAAAGCAGAGCAATTAACATCCCTAGAGATTTTCATCATACCAAATGTGAAAAGCATCATAACGTCTAATGTAGACAAGCACTGGCAAAGCCTTTTGGCTTTGTAACAACTCATTTTGCTTTGTCATGTTTATTGCTGGGGGAACTGATGGTTGCTCTGTGCAGGCGTTAAAAATAGCAGCAATTTTTTTTACAGTGGAATCTCTTAGATTCCACTGTGCCATTTTTGTGGTTGCCCCTAACGGGGGAACACCCCCCTTGCATACATTATGCCTGGGGCAGGCATAATGTTGTGCAAGAGGTTACAAAGTGACGCAATGCATGCATTGCACCACTTAGTAGATATGGTGCAGCAAATTTGGTCTTGTCGGGTCGCATTAGGGCCAGATTTATGGAAAGTGGCGTTGCACTGTGTGCAGTGCCACTTTCCCTATGCCCCTTAGCACCCCCTACCGCTACCATGTGTGCGGCGTATTTAAAATACAGCGCTCCATGGCGCAGGGTAGGGGGCAATAGTGTAATTTTTTATGACACTAATGATGTACTCTGCGTGAGTAGTGCCAAAATATTGGCATCACTCCTGCAGAGCACATAGGGGCTCATTTTAAAGAATGAAAGCCCCCCTTTAATGCCTGCTCTTGAGCAGGTGTTAAAAGTGCCATTTTACCAGCTCCCATAACGGGGGGACGCCCCCTTTGCAACCATTATGCCTAACGCAGGCATAATGAGGTGCAAAGGGTTACAGAGTGGGGCAATGTATGCAATGCGCGACTCCGTAAATACGGCACGGGGATTTTGGCCTCGTTGCACCACATTAACGTCAAAATAAATGACGTTAATGTGGCGCAAGGTTGCCCTGGGGGCCTATAAATATGCCCTGTTAGTGTCGTAAAAAATGACGCTAATGTGGCCAAGGAGGCACTAGGCCCTTTTAAATCTAGGCCTTAGTATATAAAATTTTAGTAAAAACAAAATCAAGGGTCAGTGTGTTGAAAGTAGTGAAAGCTTGTAAATAGGTACAATAAATACATTTACTTTCCTCAGCACGTGAGTCACCTCTCCAAGAAGGGACAATTTGGATAGAAGTTGAACATTTGAACAAAATAAATAGTACTATATTTGTAGAATACAATATGGCCCTCATTTCAACCCTGGTGGTAAATGCCGCCGACCACCGTGCTGACGGCCACCAAGATACCGTGACTGTGGCATTATACCGTTACGGGTATTATGACCCACACAGAGAAATCCGCCACTATATAGACACCCACACAAGTCTGCCAGCCCAAAGGTCAGTGATAAACTGGTGGTACCAAAACCCACACCGTTACGCCAACAGAAATACACCCACAGCATCACGACCCACGAATCATCGCAGCGGTCTTTCAACCGCGGTAAACCATTGGCAGTACACACCTCTGCGCTCAAAATACACACAAACTAACAAAACTACACCACATTGGACAATTCAAACTACACATACCTGACATACATACACACACCACACCCACACACCCAATCCAATATATAACACACATCCACAATACCCACAATCCCTTACAACAACAAAAAATATTGCCAACTGAGAGAGAGAGAAGCCAGGAGCACCCACCCAATCTGAGCCACATAACACCATCACCCATACACCATCCACGCACCTCACAGCACACACCCCAACACATCACCCCACACACCCTCACACATACCACTCACACTACACCCATGGCACCACAAAGACACCCCAGGTTCTCAGAGGAGGAGCTAAGGGTCATGGTGGAGGAAATCATACGGGTAGAGCCACAGATATTCGGATCACAGGTGCAGTAGACGTCCATTGCAAGGAAGATGGAGCTATGGCGGAGAGTCGTGGACAGGGTCAAACGCCGTGGGACAGCACCCAAGAACAAGTTATGACATCAGGAAGAGGTGGAACGACCTATGGGGGAAGGTGCGTTCTGTGGTTGCAAGACACCAGGTAGCCACACAGAGGACTGGCGGTGGGTCCCCACTTCCTGGACACCCATTACCACAGGATGCACACTAGTGACCATTACTTAGCCAACCGAATCACATCTCACAAAAGCCAAAGCTGCCTTGGTAATAACAACTATAGAGGGAAACATACCCATGCACAAGATGGCACTCGCAGATACAATAACACTGCATTTCATCCCCACAGGACCCCCACTCAATGTCACTAGAGAGGAGGTGCCACCAACATCCAGTCCCCCCACAGAAGAGGCCCACAGTGATGACAGCAGCTCTGCACGCCTGGATCACGATGACCAACCTGGCCCATCAGGGACTTTTGGACAGTCGGTTACCCTGCCACAGTCCCAACCCTCCACAGAGCCTCCTCCCTCAGGAAACACCAGCACAGCACCCACCCAGCGGGCCCATCCCTCTGTCCCCAGAACACATCAATCAGCAGTGTGTCCACCACTACAGGGACCCCAGGCAACCCCACAAACCCAAGATAATCAGAGACCTGGGGTCAGTGGCAGTGGGCACACGGTTCAGGGGACAGAGGCACAGGACAACAGGGAAGCTGGGAGGCCTGCTGTGCAACAGGGGGAGGACAGGCCCAGGGAACCCACTCTCCATGAGGCACTTGCAGGGATTCTGGGAGCATACCACCATTCCCAGGAGACCATGGGCCAGATAATGTACAAGTTGCAGGAGACCCAGCGGCTGCAGGAGGGAGAGTACCTGGGGATCAGGTAGGACCTCAAACACATCCACACCATCCTGGTCACCATTGCAGGGGTGCTGGCAGACATGGCCAGCACCATGAGGGAGGCTATGGCACACCAACGGGCCCCTGACACTAGCCAAACTGAAGAACAGCCCTCCACCTCCGCCGGCGCTAGTGGACAGGAGACCCCGCCACAGGAACAACAGGCCCCCAGCACTCCTCCCCTGCAGATGGAGAACCACCACGCAAAAGGTCCCTGCGATCCAGGCAGAAGCCAGAGAACATTGCTAAGAGCCCTTTCAGGAAATAAGACTCTCCTCATTGTCACCCTTCTGTCCCACTCTGTTACCCTATCCACCTTGAACTGCTATTGCTCCCCTTCCTATTCCCCATGGGACAAAGCACCTGTGATACCAATAGACTAGACTCAACCCTGGACGTTCCTCAATCATCAACCCAGCCCATTGCAATACCCCCTCCACTTATTAGCACATAAATAAACACGCTTGGAACAAATACAAGTATGGAGTCTGTCAATTGATTCAAATATGTATTTGTTTAACAAGCTGTAAACATTGCAATTCAACTCTACAGTTATGTATACATATGTATGACCTGTAGTGGGCAGCAGTAAACACACCAGGAGCCAGAGTGGGGCACAGAGATCTGAAAATAGAGATGCCAAACGGTACAGTAAGTGGCCATAGAATATGGAAAATTAAGCTGCCATGTACAATGTCCAACAGTAACAGTGTCTTACCTGTGTGTCACTGGAAGTACTGTTCAATAAGTGAGCTTCTGTTGTCCACATCTTCTTCCTCTGCCTCCTCTTCCTCACTGTCCACAGGCTCCACCGCTGCCACAAGACCTCCCCCATGCTCATCGTACTGCAGAAAAGGCAGCTAGGGCCAGATGTATCAAGATTCCAGTTAGCAATTCTCAAATTGCGATTTTTAAGAAATCACAATTTAAGAAATGCAAAAAGCGGTGCATCAAATTTGAAAATCGCTAATAGCGATTTCTTAAAATTCGCAAACGTAATTTGCGAGATGCAAATACCGAATCGCAAAAAAATGTGCGATTCGGTAATTGAAAATCACAAATTGTGAAAACGGCAAACTGGAACAGCCTGATGACATCACAACCAGGTGACTGGGTGTTGGGGACAGTGAGGAGTCTTCTAGCCTCAGCAGTCTGACAGTCCCTGTGATTAATCCGAGGCGTTGCAGTGCCAGACACAGTACTGCATGTGAACCTGCTACTAGAGGTGCCAGCGAGGGCACAGAGCACTCAAGTGGAGTGCGTGGACGTTAGAAGTGATATTGGCTCAAGTGTCTGGGGAAAGGGCCCCTGCCTTCACTTCGGAGGAGTTGGAGAGACTGGTGGATGGGGTCCCACCCCGGTACACTTTACTCTATGGTCCTCCAGACAAACAGGTGAGTACACTGTGAGCATGATGCTTGGGCCATGAATGTATGGAGTGCTGTGTGTGTAAGCCTCATGTAGGGGGGGCTGAGGGGTCCTGGGCAGAGTGCTGCATGTATGGTGGTTAATGTAGTGGATAATGGTAATGTTAGTGTTTAAGGGCATGGGAGGGATATAGTGGGTCATGAGTATGACAGTCTGGACGGTATGACTAATCCCTTTTCTGCTGCATTTTTACTGCAGGTCAGCACCCATCAGAAAAAGGGTATTTGGTGTGCCATCGCCAAGGAGGTGTGGACCCCGGGGGTCTTTGACAGGCAAAGCACAAACTGCCGTAAACGGTGGGAGGACCTGCACCGCTGGGCAAGGAAGACGGCGGAGGCCCAGCTGGGGCTGGCCTCCCAAAGAGGAAGGGGTGCCCGTCGTACCCTGACCCCCCTGATGTTTTGCATCCTCGCGGTGGCCTAGCTGGAGTTGGATGGGCACTTGAAGGCATCACACCAGCCACAAGAGGGTGAATACAGATTCTGAATCATGACTTTGCACGCTTTAAGGTTTTACCTGGGTGGGGGATGTGGGCTGTGGGTGCCCCTAGGCCACGGCGAACATGGCAGGGTAGGACCCTTGTTGAGCAGGCTCTGAAGCACTCCAACCCCAATTGTGGTAGTGGCAATCTACTACTGGGCAGGGTCCTGTTGGTTTTGGGTGTGCAGCTGATGGCGTCATGCTATGTACCCCATGGGATGGTGACTAGCTTTGTAACTGGTAGTGCATGGCCTAGTGCATTGGGCTGCTCCCTATGTGTTGTGTACGCCAACGGTAGTGTTGATGCTGGCATTGACAAAGTGTATCCTCTGTCTCTCTCCCCCTTCTTGTTTTGTCACCCTGTCCTTGTGTGCATTAGGATCATCTGGCAGAGGAGCAGATGGAGCTGCATCCCACATGGGCCTGGAGGCCAAATCCACCAACGGTGGGGGCACCAGTGGGACGGAGGGGCAGGGGAGCACCACGATGGAGACAGGAGGGGACACTACAGACAGCGACTCCTCCTCCGATGGAAGCTCCCTGGTGGTAGCGGACACCTCTGTGCCCACCCCAACAACAGGTACAGCCACCACCCCCTGTACCAGGACCGCCCTCCCAGCAGCCCCTCAGCGTGTTTCCCATGCCCGCTCACCCAGGAGGGTGGACATCTCCTTCGCCCCAGGCACTTCAGGCCCTGCCCTAGTCGGCCCTACTGCCCTCAGTGAGGAGCCCATTGACCTCATGAGATCCCTCACTGTTGGGCAGTCAACCATATTGAATGCCATCCAGGGTGTCGAAAGGCATTTCCCACAAACAAATGCATACCTGGAGGGCATTCACTCTGGCGTGGCATCCCAGCAGAGACCATTTCAGGCTCTGGCCTCTGCACTGATGGCAGCCATTGTCCCTGTCTCCAGCCTCCCCCCTCCAACTTCCTCTACCCAGTCCCAATCCCCTCAACTCCAGCCTATCCCAAGCACACCTTCAGACCAGTATTCACCCAAATCAACACACAGAAGTGACTCAGGCAAATACAAGCACCACACTTCATCTCAAAGGCACTCACACAAGCACCCTCCACATGCAGACACACCAACATCCACTGCCTCCACTGTGTCTCCCTCCTCCTCCTCGTCCACCCCCTCCCAGTAGCGTCTCCACTCACACCTGCATGCACTCCATCCTCATCCACTACAGCCATCACCAGCACACCTATCACCACACTCCCCTCACTGGCAGTCACCACCCCCACATCCATGCACACATCCCCTGTGTCCTCTCCCACTTTGTCTGTGACCTCTCCTCCCAAAGTACACAAATCCAAGCACACACCCACCCAACAGCCATCCACCTCACAACAGCATCCAGCTCATGCACCTGCAGCCAAACACAGCAGTCTGACACCTCCTATAACTACCTCTTCCTCCACTCCCAAACCTTCACCCTCTTCCCGCCCAATGTCCCTAAGAAGCTTTTAATAGCCAACATTGACCTCTTCCCTACCCCTCCCCCCGACCTTCCCCTCGGCCAGGGTTGCCAGAACCCAGCCCAGCACTTCAGCCACCAAGTCCACGCCCGCTGTGGTTTCTGCAGCAGTAAGAGGCTCTAACGGGCCACCCGTCAGCCCAGCCAGTGTGCCTCCAACACCTGCCACGGCCAAGAAGGTTCTGCCACCTGGCAAGGGCAAGAAGGGGACAGCATCCAGCAATGAGAAGGAGCCACAACCACACGGCAAGGCCACGTCAAAGACTCCAGCTGGAAGACCCAAGGAGGCACCACCATCTGCCAAGGGCAGAAAGGGGCACAGAACAGCAGCAAGGGCACTTCAGCCGTCCGAGCCTGCAGGTGAAGGCCTGGTGGCTACCAGCACAACTGCCAACACCGCCACCTGCACCGCGGCCAGCACCGCCACCTGCACCGCCGCAAGCACGGCCACCTGCACCGCCGCAAGTAGCACCACTGCCAGCAGCAGCAGCCCCAGTGGACAGCCGTTCAAGACTGTAGGGGAAGGGCTGGAGCCTCCCCCCCACCACTGGCAGCACCGCCACCTGCACCGCCACAAGAACCGCCACCTGCACCGCCGCAAGTAGCACCACTGCCAGCAGCAGCAGCAGACCCAGTGGACAGCCGTCCAAGGCTGCAGAGGAAGGGCTGGAGCCTCCCCCCACCACTGGCAGCACCCCCACCAGCACCAGCACTACCACGACTGTGCAGCCGTAACCACTGGCGGATGGACTGTAGTCCTGCCTCCATGGGGTGTCATGCATCCTGCCCACTGCAAATCTTGTGGGTCTGACACCGAGGTGAGGGACTGTGACCTGGCACTCCCCAAGTGCTGCATCACTGGGCACACAGCCCCCTCCAGAACTAGTGGAAAAAGGCATCCACTCACCTTATCCTTGACAGGATGAAGCACACTGGGCACAATGCCCCCTCCAGAACCAGTGGAAGAAGGCATCCACTCACCCTATCCTTGGCAGGATGAAGCACACTGGGCACAAAGCCCCCTCAAGAACCAGTGGAGAAGCCATCCACTTGAGAGACTGTGGCCTTGCACTCCCCAGGACCAAGCAGTGGGCAAGCCACCCACTAGAGAGACTGTGGCTTTGCACTCCCCAAGAGCAAGCAGTGGGCAAACCACCTACTTGAGAGACTTTGGCCTTGCACTCCCCAGGATCATGCAGTGGGCAAACCACCCACTTGAGAGACTGTGGCTTTGCACTCCCCAGGACCATGCAGTGGCCAAACCACCCAACCACCCACTTGAGAGACTATGGCCTTGCACTCCCCAGGATCATGCAGTGGGCAAACCACCCACTTGAGAGACTGTGGCTTTGCACTCCCCAGGACCATGCAGTGGGCAAACAACCCACTTGAGAGATGTGGCTTTGCACTCCCCAGGACCATGCCGTGGACAAACCACCCACTTGAGAGACTGTGGCCTTGCACTCTCCAGGACCATGCAGTGGGCAAACCACCCACATGAGAGACTGTGGCTTTGCACTCCCCAGGACCAGGCAGTGGGCAAACCACCCACTTGAGAGACTGTGGCATTGCACTCCCAGGAACAAGCAGTGAGCATGGAGCCTCCTCCAGGAGCAGTGGTGTAGTACCATCTTCCGGCTGAGATGCCCCCCCTTCCCCGTCCCCCTGAGGTGCCTGTGTGTATTCGACCTCATGCCCCTGCTGTGTTCTCTCAGTATTGAGGCAGGAGTCAAGTGTGGGCTTGGCCTATGTGTTATGGCCCAGTGGGCCAAAGACTATTTTTGTGTGGACATTGTCCCTCATTTTGTATATATTGTACATATTGTTTATTTATTTATGAACATATTTCTCAAAATTTCTAATATTACACTCATTTGACTCCATTCCTTTTGTCCTTGCGTTATTCCTGAGGATTACGGGGTGTAGATGTAATGTTGTTGCATGTGTTTGTGTGTATGGTGTTGGGGGTGGGGGTGTTGCGTATTGCGTGTGTGTGTGTCACTCTTTTTTTCCTCCCCCTCCCTTGTGTGCTAGGTTCAGTACTCACCGTGGTCATTGTTGCTGGCGTTGGTGCTCCTGGTATATGAGCAGATGCAGCAGCTCGGGCTCCATGGTGTCCTGGTTCTTCCATGAGTGTCAAGAGGTGAGTGGTTTCCCTTCAGAGTAGTGTTTCCGCCGTGCTTTTGATGGCATTGGTACCGCCCCGGAAAAGCTGGCGGATGGGCGGATTGTAATGGAGTGGGCTGTACATTGTCTTCCGCCTGGCTGTTGGCGGTTACCGCCGCGGTGTTTGTTGCTACCGCTGCGGTGGTCGGTGTGTTAAAGTGGCTGTCTGTGTTGGCGGTTTACGCCGTGGTCATGATTCCATTGTTTTTTACCGCCGGCCTGTTGGCGGTATTATTGCTGCTTTAACGCCGACCTCCAGGGTTGTAATGAGGGCCTATGCCCTTTAAACATGCCCCATTGAAGTAATGAAATTCTTTTGGTAGTGACTCAAGTGGAACTGTGGGTCTATATACATATGAGTAAGGTATGTTTTGCTGTGCAGTGCTGGGTGTTGATTATTTTTGGCACATTGTGCAGCCCACCACAAGAGGATCATCCAATGTATAAAGGGAGACAAAATAATACACACCGACACACCAAATTTAATTGGTTAAATAACAGGATTACTGCTCCAAACTTCTACAAACAAAAATGGTTTTAGGGTTGTCTGGCATGAGCTTTCATAAAAGCACGGGTGGGTAAGAGGTTGTATTTTGCGGTTTCTTTCATTTAAGGGCCTACATGACATTTTAAATGTTTGCAGTTACCCTCACTTGTATGGGAAGAAAATGAACATTGGATTATTTGTTCAGCGCAAATGTATGATGGTACAACAAATGCTGGAACCACGCATGCCTGAACAATGACCGCGTTGATACCACATATGCCTTTACCACACATGCCTTCACAACGATTTTTCATAAGACCCCCCCACCTGTCCTAACGCCCAGAAGTACCCCACCATTAATACTAAATCCTTCCCCGACCTCAGCCACCCGTCCTAGAAACAACCGACCCCCACCCCGTCCCTAAAAACAAAACTATCCCAATCCCCCACCTTTCACCCCCAAAACCAAACTACCCCGATCCCCCACCTCCAAAAACCAAACTACCCCGACCCCAACAAACCAATCTACCCTGACCCTCCCACCCCCCAAAACCAAACTACCCTGGCCCCCCACCCCCAAAAAACAAACTACCCCGACCCCCACCCCGAAAAAAAAAGCTACCCGATCCCCCACCCCCAAAAACGAAACTACCCCAATCCCCCACCCCCAAAAAACAATCTACCCCAACACCCCTCCCCCAAAAACGAAACTACCCCGACCCCCACCCCCAAAAACTGAAGTACCCTGATCCCCAACCCCAAAAGCCAAACTACCCTGACCCCCACCCCCAAAAATCAATCTACCCCAAACCCCCACCCCCAAAAATGAAACTATCCTGACCCCCCACCCCCAAAAACACTACCTACCCTGACCCCCCACCCACAAAAACAGAACTACCCCGATTCCCCATCCCACCCCCAAAAACCTAGCTACCCCGATTCCCCACCCCAAAAACCAAACTACCCCAACCCCAACCCCGAAAAGCCAAATTACCCTGACCCCCACCCCCCAAAAAAAAAACTACCCCGACCCCCACCCCAAAAACAAAAGAACCCCTACCCCCCACCCCCAAAACAAAACTACCCCGACAAAACAGAACTGCCTAGATCCCCCACCCCTAAAAAAAAAACTATCCTGATCCCCCACACCACCCCACCCATAAAAAAAAAAAACTACACTGACCTCCCCCTACCCCAAGCCCTTAGTCCAACCCCACCCCTAAAAACTACCCCCACCCATGCCCTAGCCCCAATTACCTGACCGCGTTGGCTCACGATGCACTCTCCCTTTTTCTCTGCCTGCCTTAACCACGTATGTGCATTGTTCAGCAGAGGCAGAGAAAAAGGGAGTCGTTGTTAACACAAGCGTGGTTCCACTTGACTTTAACAACATAGTCGTTGTTCTGGAGTCGTTGTTCTGGATGTTCCCCGTTCAGCGCATCTTTTCAACAAACACATAGCCACTCGCTCATTTAAGATAACTGAAAAATGACAATTAGAATCTGTTCATTGTTAAAAACGACCCAGATTTGTATTCATTGCATACAACCCTCTTCAAAAAGTAACTGCTATAATTGAATTATTATGGACATATGGAAATGTAACGGTTGTAGTACAATTATGTTCTTTGTACAGGGAGTTCTTTCTTTGGGGAGAGGAGGGAGTGGTGGTATGGTATGGGAGAGGTGTGGGCAAACAGATGGAGGATGTGGGCTTTAAATGAGGAATATATGCATTTTGCCAGTCCAATATAGTGCACAGAGTTGCTGCTTATAGGCGCTCTGTTTAACTAATTTTAATAATGTTAATTTCCAATTTATTGCTCTAGCTAAGATTGAAGGCTGGATTGGTTTTCACATCAAACGCAACCAGCTGTGAATGCCTTGTCTCTTTCTAGAGCTGGGAAGGGAACATTGAGGTCCCTGTGGGTAACAAAATAAAGGTACAGGTTTGTGCATTAGGTCTCGGAAATAACCCCAACCTTATCTGTGGTGTGTTAGATTGCTGTTAAGAAGAGTCATGCTGAGGGGTGAGCACATGGCGGCGCTAGGCGTGTTGTGGGCAGCTGCCCAGGGCCCTGCTCCTTCTCACAACTATGGGTCCCCCACTTAATACTTTATCTTTCATTTGTGAGGAGGAGATTAGAATAAGGGTGACAGGCGGCGTCCACATTGTATTTTTGTTAGCCTTACATCGCACAAATGTTGGCCATGGACATGGGTGCTTCATAACAGACAAAGACTACAGTCATTTTTTTCCAGCACAGAGATTTACCTGGAATTAACAGCATACTTACTGAGACCAGGAATGAAGCCTGGCTCCCAATGATGTTTAGTGGCCAGCTGCGGGCACTAGACCACATCGCCTCCTCTGAAAGCTCGGCTCATTTTGGGTTTGAGGTTCCAAGAGGACCTTGAGCTGAACAGAGCCAGGCCTCTGATTCAAGTTGTCAGTGGCCTGACCACCTATAACACCATGCAAAAGAGATTAATGTTGGGAGGGGCAAAATCCATGCAAAAATGTAAAACAAAAACATCCAGTGTGTGAGTCTGGAAGTGGAGAGATCAATATAAAAGAAGAAAACAGCTAAAATAAGGTAAGAGGCTTTGGCGAGAAGAGTGGTAAACAACAGCAAATGGAGGCAAGATGTGAATATAAGAGGGGTAGAACCAGCAAGAAGAGGCTGGGTAAAAGTGAGAGTGATGTAAAGGTGTGGGGGAACCAGCAAAAATGCTGAGGCAAAAGAAGGTGAGAGGCTGGGTGGAAAGTTGAGAAGAAAGGAGTAAAGGATTGAGGGGAAAGATGATGTAAGAGTGGCAGAATCATAGAGAGAAGGAAAGATGCTTGGTGAGAGATAAGTGAACAGGAGATAATGCAGAGGTGAAGTGGATATAATAGGGGTCTGAAGCAGCAAGGATAGGTATTAAGTTGGGCAAGAGATGAGGTGAAAAGTAAAAAATTGAAGGAAGAGTTGGATGTAAGCGGGCAGAATCAGCAAAAACAAGTAAGAGGCTTGAGAAGAGATAATAATGTTGTTGATTCAGTTTGTGCTGCTAAGGCTGTTGAGCCTTCTGCCGAAGTATACAATTCCAAAACAGTCTTAGTTTTGGGAAGCATGTAACGTCCTTCACCAAGGGTTGTGTCCTTGAACCATCCTCAAAGTATCTGCTGAATTTCAGTCTGCTGTCTGTGCACTCTATTGTTCCTCTTGACCTCTCTATAAAATCTCACTCCCAGTGGGACCCTTTCATATCTGTGTCCTGACCAGAGATCTAAAGATCATAACTCTTGTCCTGAACACCATTTGCAATATCTTGATAGCCTCATCCTATGTTCCTATCAGTGTAAAAACTAAACAAGTTCTGGTTGTTACTCTGCTCAAAAAAACTTCAGCAGGATCCAAACCTCTCCTCATCTTCTAACATCTCTTTGCTACCTTTTTCTCGAAAGTCCCACAATATATTTCTGTAGCAGGAAAAAGGAAGAAATATACTGTGAGATCTTTACTTGAGTCAGAGGCAATAGGTGATTAAGTGGCAGCATCTGTGGTGGATACTGTTGTTTGTTTGCTGTTCCAGAACTATTTCATTTGGGCAAGAGATTCCTTTTATAGACTTGTCTCTCCAAAGGTGGCAATAATGAGCAGTCAAAGCTTTCTTCAGGAGGTGATAAAGGTATTGGACCTCAAATAGTATGTCATATTAATCATACTGGATTACAGCTTATCCAGCCAGCCTAGCTATTCTTTTAAAAGGGACTGCTTTATAGTAGGAGGTTGTAGAATGAAACAGCACACAATGTGTTCCGGGACTAATAGTCTCCGAATAACCCTGCAAACATCTTACAATATCTGTGTGTGTGTGCACAGTGTCCTGTAAATTGAAAATGGATAGTAGTCCACCCTGCAAGACTTAAGTGCTGTGAGGCCCATGGAAAGGGCTAGGCTTAGGTAGGAAAGGCAAGGAATCCACAATTACCCAATGGGCCTATGGCCGGGGCCAGCTGGTGGAATGATTTTCTTTATTACTGTGGATAAACTGCCACCTTGCTAAGCTGGCCTGGCCTTTGTTACACAACCCAAAAGGCTGCTCAATCCTAAGGTTGGTATGTGCAGTCTGTCTGTCTGTGCTCATACAGCAATTCAGCTCTTTGTCATGTGCAGAATGACAATGGTGCAGACTGGGCAAGCACAGTAAGGTGTAGGCCTCCTCCCCTAACAAATAATCCCAAATCTCAGAGAGTGACAGCAAGGCGTGGGGAAATGACTGCTTTTCAGAAGCACAGTTAGAATGAGCTTCCTGTGGGAGATGAGGGGAAGAAGGGAGTGTGAAGGAGATGGGGTTGCCGGGGAAGAGGGCACCTGAGAAGAGAGGGGGAATTCCATAGAGTACATTAATGCACATGGAGTGATCTGCCAAATACTGAGCCTGTGCAAGTACATAGTAACTATATTCAGGGAGGCAGATATTGCATTGAAGGTTGAACGACCAAAAGTGCTTGGTTAAATACCTGGAGAGTGACTGGAGTGACGTGTGGATGATGGAAATGGTTTTGCAAGGGTCTTACATTCAGCTATCTGTTTAATCAAGATCCCATGGACTTTCCTGAAGGCAAGCACAATTTGGTCATTACTTCTGTTAGAAATGGGGTCTTTGGTTGGCAGTCAGGTTACCCCCTGTCCAAGCAAGGACACTCACTCTAATCAGGGTAAGTCACACACAATCCAAACTATCCTGTGGCCACCCTCTGGTAGCTTGGCACTGATAAGTCAGGCTTAACTTAGAAGGCCATGTGTAATGTTTTTGTGCAATAGATCATACAATAACACAATATAGCACCACAAAAATACGCCACACAGTATTTAGAAAAATATATAATATTTATCTGGATATTTGCAGGTCAAAACGATCAAAGATGCAATAAGTAAATGTAGAGATATCACTGAAAATTGATATAAAGTGTCTTAAGTCTTTTTAAAGCAAACAAAGGGCCTCATTACAACATTGGTGGGTGGCAACCGCCACCCGCCAAGTTGTAACCGCCGTGCGGCTTCCATTGCGGCCGCACTCCCGCGGTGCCCATTATGACATCCCCGCTGAGCCGGCGGGCGGAAACAGAGTTTCTGCCCACCGGCCCAGCAGGGATGTGGGCTGCAACATGAGAGCCGGCTCCAAATGGAGCCGGTGGTGTTGCGACCGTGCGACGGTGCGACCGCAGCGCTTCCGCCGCGGTCGTAATGACCCTGGAAGCACCACCAGCCTGTTGGCGGTGCTTCCGTCATTTCAGCCCTGGCGGTCCTGTACCGCCAGGGTTGAAATTACCCCCAAAGTCTCTTTTAGCACAAAGTACCTGTTTCGCTAAAAAAACCACCGCAATGGGCCGCAGAGGAGGAGAAGCGTGGAAACAAAGGAGGTGTGCGTCAATTTCTTGGGCCACACACAGTGATGCGTCGTTTAGTTTCCATGCAGGGATGGCTGTGCGTCGATTTCCGGTGATCGGTCGTGGATCCTCTTCGGGTTTTCCGACACCACGGGGTCTGTGCGTGGAATCCTGGGCTTGTGGAGCGAAGTCACAAGCGCTTCTTCATTTTGGTTCGGCGTGCGGTGAATTTCTCACCGTGGGGCAGGCTGTGTGTCATTTTTAGCAAGCTGTGCGTTGAAGTTTCATGCACAAGGAGTCCAGTTGCAAGAGAGAAGTTTTTTTGGTCCTGAGACTTCAGGGAACAGGAGGCAAGCTCTATCCAAGCCCTTGGAGAGCACTTCTTCACCACAGCCAGGGAGCAGCAAGGCAGCAGGGCAACAGCAAGGCAGTAGTCCTTCACAGAAAGCAGTCAGGTGAGTCCTTTGGGCAGCCAGGCAGTTCTTGGCAGGAGGCAGGTCCCGGTTACAAGTTTCTTCTCCAGGAAGTGTCTCTGTTGGAAGGGGCAGAGGCCCTGTTTATATACCCAAATGTGCATTTGAAGTGGGGGAGACTTCAAAGAGTGGCTTAGAAGTGCACCAGGTCCCCTTTTAGTTCAATCCTGTTTGCCAGGGTCCCAGGGTCCCAGTAGGGGGTGTGGCAGTCCTTTGTGTGAGAGCAGGCCCTCCACCCTCTCAGCCCAGGAAGACCCATTCAAAATGCAGAAGTATGCAAGTGAGACTGAGTATCCTGTGTTTGGGGTGTGTCTGAGTGAATGCACAAGGAGCTGTCAACTAAACCCAGCCAGACGTGGATTGTAAGGCACAGAAAGATTTAAGTGTAGAGAAATGCTCACTTTCTAAAAGTGGCATTTCTAAAATAGTAATATTAAACCCAACTTCACCAGTCAGCAGGATTTTATATAACCATTCTGGCCATGCTAAATATAACCTTCCTACTCCTTTCAGATCAGCAGCTGCCGCTCAAACAATGTATGAGGGCAGCCCCAATGCTAGCCTCTGAAGGGAGCAGGCCTCACAGCAGTGTACAAACTAATTTAGGGGTTTTACACTACCAGGACATGTAAACTACATAGGTACATGTCCTGCCTTTTGCCTACACAGCACCCTGCCCTATGGGTTACCTAGGGCATACCTTAGGGGTGTGTCATATGTAGAAAAGGAGAGTTTTAGGATTGGCAAGTACTTTTAAATGCCAAGTCGAATTCGCAGTGAAACTGCACATACAGGCCTTGCAATGGCAGGCCTTAGACAAGGTTAAGGGGCTACTTAAGTGGGTGGCACAATCAGTGCTGCAGGCCCACTAGTAGCATTTAATCTACAGGCCCTGGGCACATATAGTGCACTCTACTAGGGACTTATAAGTAAATTAAATAGTCCAGTTGGGTGTGATCCAATGTTACCATGTTTAAAGGGAGAGAGCATATGCACTTTAGCACTGGTTAGCAGTGGTAAAGTGTGCAGAGTCTATAAACCATCACAAACAGTGTCCAAAAGGTGGAGGGAGGCAGGCAAAAAGTTAGGGATGACCACCCTAAGGCTCTCAGGTCTCACATGTGTCCCCCCCAACTGAAAGTGGGGAGAGCTACCCAACCTCCTGGGAGCTCTCATCGCTAAGGCGGAAGTATCTGGAGACACCATCAGCGTTGCCGTGGTCAATCCCCGGGCGATGCTCCACTGTAAAGTCCAACCCCTGTAGGGAAATGGACCACCTCAAGAGTTTAGGATTCTCAACCCTCATCTGCATGAGCCATCTGAGGGGCCTGTGGTCTGTCTGAACCTGAGAGTGAGTCCCAAACAGGTATGGTCTCAGCTTCTCTCTCAATAGCACTCCACCTCTGTTCCCGTGGTAATAGCCTTCTGCTAATAAGGGGCTACTTAAGTGGGTGGCACAACCAGTGCTGCAGGCCCACTAGTAGCATTTAATCTACAGGCCCTGGGCACATATAGTGCACAGTACTAGGGACTTATAAGTAAATTAAATAGTCCAATTGGGTATGATCGAAAGTTACCATGTTTAAAGGGAGAGAGCATATGCACTTTAGCACTGCTTGCTTAGCAGTGGTAAAGTGTGCAGAGTCTAAAAACCAGCCAAAACAGTGTCCAAAAAGTGGAGGGAGGCAGGCAAAAAGTTAGGGGTGACCACCCTAAGGCTGTCAGGTCTAACAATTTCCTAAGGTAAATATGAGTTGAGTTGCATGGTTCTAGTCTGTTTGCAATTAAGCAAGTGTCTTCTCGGATATTAAGGATATGGAACTTATTTTTTTAAACTGGAAGTCTCTGGTGTTACTTAAGTGTAATTTTACATGTCAAGCACCACCCCCCAAACTATCTATTCCACATTGCTGCATTTCCTTTTCATATAGCTGTAAGGTGCACAGAATGTACTGTAGTATGCCCTTTTTTGTTGTTGCTTTAATGCATCTCTTTCGTGACTGGCTCCCAGTATAGCTTTGGCAGGCTTATTTCCTTGGCCACAAACTGTTTTCCATTTACTCCATCTCTTCTGTGTATTTTTGTTAGTTCAGCTCTTTGCATCTATTACAAATGGAGTTTGCGACTAATTGCTGTGTTTAGGCGGTCACTGTGCAGATGTAGTCCAGCCATAGGTGCTTTTGACTGCCAATATATTAGCCACCTCACGTCCTAATCATGTCCTACTCTGGAAACAATTACTTAAAATTGTAGCAATCATATCAGTTTTGGAGAACCCTAGTCCTAGCTTTTTTCAGCCAGTTTTATTAATGTAGTGTATTTCCACATAATACAGATTTGAATACTTATTTTATTAGGGTTGTTATATATATATTTAACTATTTTAATTATATCCACATAAGTAGTTTCTTACAAAGTTGCTTCAACAATTCCAGAACATTGATGTTCGATTGATGGCCCTTCCTGTGTTGCCACATCTTAGTGGGGCCTCGCATGTTCCTATTCTGCCTGGGGCCCCACAAACCCTAGGACCGACCTTTGGTGAGAGAAATACAGTCAAACACTATTTCTGAGGAAGTAAACAATATCTGCCCAATCAAATAGTGTAAACATGTCTCCCACCATGCTGGCAGAACCAAACCCCACTCCGGGTGATTCTCATTCTCGCATAATTGTCTGGTGACAGCTGCATTGCCAAGCCACACCATGAAAAAAGACTACCAATCCCTTAAACAAGACCGTCAGCATAGGAAGGGTTTGAATTTGAATGTAATGGCTTGGATAAATGTTCTACTTAGTTTACTGTACGGTCTTCAAAATGTAGCTCTCCCATGTACAATCAGACATACATATATTTTACAAACTATCAGAGGATTCATACTGTCTCCTAAGAAGAATGCTTGAAAGTTTTGGGTTCCACTGCTGGAGAAATATCATCACAGGCTCAGCATTTGCCAGACGCTCCCAGATGGGTACTCATAGAGAAACAAGAATTTAAGGTACTGCTTATATCAGAATGACTCTACTCAACAAACACCAAAACAATGCCCTTCACTAGATCTGTATTTCACCACCTGATTGAAAGCAGCAAAAACAATGTATATTTAACCTCCAAGACACCTTTATAGGAAAGCCTGCATATTCATATGGAGAGCAAAAGCCTTTACTGATTTGAATAGACTTAGCAACCAGTGAGTAGATGATGCCTAGATGTCCACTCCATTTATGACTTTATTCTAGGCCCAGGTGTAATTTCGATTACGCTGTGGTAATCGGAGTAATTTAACTAATTCTGCGTTACTCTCTCATGCAGAATTTCTGATAATTACACAATTAATCCTGCTTGCATAATTATTAGGCCTGGGTGGAGTTCACAGAGTTTGACTCAGAGGAATTCCGCTGAGTTGATTAAAAACTCAGTGGAACTCTGCAGAGGCAGAATTCCATGACTAGCAGAGTCCTGAATGCTCCCGATCTTGGAAGCCCAAAGCAGGGTTGGGCCAGACCTGGTTATCCAGGCCTGACCCTGCTTAGCACTCCCGAGATCGGACGCATTCAGGAGAGGGCTGTAGACAATGAAAGCTGTGGTTTGAGGCACCGGCCTGCAGTGCAAATGGGACAGGCCAGTGCACACAATTCTGAATTCAGGCCAAGGCCATAGGCAGTGAAAGCTGCCATTTCAGTCCTTGTTTGTGCACCAGTGTGCACAAGCAATAGAAAAAAAAAGAAAATAGGAGATGAGGACTTACCTGGGTCCTCGTCGTCCTTCCCTCAGCGGCCTGGTTCTCTCTCTGCCTCTCTCTGCCCCCTGCTCTGCTGCTGGCAGAGAGAGGCCTGGCCCTCCCATTCCATCACAGGGTGCACACTGCAGCCCAGTTATGGGCTAAACAGAGCAAGCGCACACTGTCTGTGCTTGCACTGCGTAGCCCATAACTGAGATGCAGTGCGCCCAGGGTGTGCTCCGCGCCGCTGGTGAGGCCAGTGGATTTTTGGGTGAACTCAAGTGCCATAAACTCCATTCGCTCCACTAGCGGAGCAGAGCGCCCTGCCCACCCCTAATAATTAGGGGTAATTGCCAGGAAAAATCCTACTGCAAGAGAACTTTTAGCAGCATGAGCAGCCTTTCACATGCTCTATTCATGTTCTATTGCATTTGGTGGTATTTCCTAGCACAAAATGCATCCTCACATCCATTTTGAACACAAGGGTGCATTTTGCACTAAGCAGATAACGTTAAATTCAGAGGGTAAATTGGGGAGAAATCCTACTCGAAGAGCACATTTAGCGCTATTTCTTAGTGCAAAATGCATTTTTTAACCCATTCTGACAAGAGGGTATTCTGCTCTATGAAAATAGCGCTAAGTGATGGAAGTATGTTGGGGGAAAATAATCCTACCCCAAGAATACATTTTGCGAGCATGAGTAGCTTCTTGAACCCGTTATTTGTGTCCTGTTGCATATAATGCTATTTCTTGGTGCAAAATGCATTCTCAATTACTCTGCTTGTGTAATTAAGCTTGAACTCATGGAATTCTTGGGAAATTCTGCATTATTATGCTACACTGAATTATGCAAATTATGCCCACCCCTCCTTTACATGCAAGAAACGATTTGCTTTTAAATGAGAACGCAAATTACAATCTACTCAAACACTACCTCACAATATTTTTACCGAATACCACTTATTCAAGAGGATTATCAAAAATGAGTTATATCAAATATAAAATCAAAACACAATAAAATCTTCAACTACACAAGAAGCAGGTTGGATTGGGAAATGGATGCCATCCCTTCAACTGTTTGGCACAGATATCTATTATCTGTTGGAAAAACAAGCACTAATATGCAAACATTTGATACCTAGCTGTGAATATCAATGAGATCATATTAGGTCTTAAAGAAAAAGACAGGTGACTGCCCAGATAAATATCTAATTCACATATTCGTGGACTGCAGAAAACATACATAGTGGTGAATGGAAATACCTGAAAGGATGCATGTAAAACATTTTTCGACATGTATTTGTTCATCAGATATTCTCTTCAATAATGTCTCAGCATGATCTACATGTAGCAAATCAAAAAAGCATGAATCATCAGGAGCTTAATGGTGACAAAAATCAATATTACAAAAGCTGAAAATCTCCATGCTATTTGAGAATTGAATTCATGATTGATGGCTTGCTACAACTGCACTAAATATAAGATGGTACCCAAACGTTTCATTCGTATGGAGTGATTTTAATAACTTAAAGGTGCATTCTTTATTGTTGTTATTCCACATTTTGAGACAACAAAATGTATATATATCCCATTCAACCCTGACAGAATAAATTGTATATGTCTTTAATGTATCTATTCATAATAGCAAAAATTGTCATATAGCTTAGAACGTTTTTTTAACTAGAGCAGGCATAACATAGTTGGTGGACCTTGTAGCACCTTTGATGGAGGGCTGCTTATCCAGTTTGGAGCTCACCGTTTGCCACTGTGCTGTGACAACTGCAGTGCAATGAAGGTTTGCTGAGCAGGCCCCGTGCTTAAACAAAAAATATATGATCCCAGGGCGCGTGGAGTTTTTTTTCCTAACTGTGTCCATCGAATCTAGGCTAAATTTAAACCTTACCATAGTTCTACCCTCAACTCTAACCCTAACTACAAACCTAAATCTAACCATAACTGTATTCCTATCCCAAACCTAATCCTACAGGAAACAATAAACCAAAACTCTGAACCAAAAGCCACTCCTTGTATTAACCTTTCTTAGAGTATGCTGGCATTAATGTGATCTTTATTGAGTTTCCTTATGCTATAATCCCAGACGCAGTGGAGCTTTTCCTAATGTGGTTCCACCTGGTCAGTAAAGAGGCAAAGGGAAATTGGGGGCTATTCCTATAGACGGTGGACAGGGACACAGGGACTCTCAAATACCCCAACTCCCCAGCCCACTTATGCACAAAAAAAACATGAATCTCAGAAGCAAAACAGGGAATGTATTGAGAGACACTGCTGTTGAACAAAGTCATTGAATGATAATATTGTAAACGGAAGGTTGCCATCATATCAACTGGTATTATGTGCCCCAGAAACACCACTGCACCTAGAAACAGGACTACCTCTTCAAATATGTATAGTTTAAATGATCTAGTGCTGCCTATACTGGCACACGGAAATTGTGATTTTTTTTTTGTCGTCCTGAGTAGTTTGCTATTATGATGCGTGTCACTTGGTTCTGGACAGTCTCAATCAATCAATCTGGATTTGTAAAATGTGAGTAATGACCCAATAGGTTATCCAGGTGCTTGCAGGTCCCGGAGGCTTTTTTGAACAGCCAGGTCTTGAGGGCTCTTCGTAATTCGAGAAGTGAGGGGATGGTCCGGAGGTGTATAGGGAGATTGTTCCAGGTTTTTGCTGCAACGTGCAAGAAGGAGCATCCTCCTCTTCTGGTTCAGTAAATGCGGGGAGTACAAGCAAGTGTCAGGGAGGCAGAGCGTAGTCTTCTCAACGGTTGGTGGAAGTTCAGGCAGTGGTTAATGTATGCAGGTCCTTGCTTGTGTAGACCCTTGTGTGTGGGTCATCAGCTTGATTTGCCATCTCTTCTATACGGGGAGCCAGTGCAGTTGAATGAGGTGGGGGTGATGTGGGTTTATCGGGGAAGGCTGAGGATGAGCCTGACTGCAGCGTTCTTTATGGTCTGAACTCTCTGTAGGAGGTGTGCAGCGATTCCTACGTAGAGGGCTTTGCCCTAGTCCAGTCAGCTGGTGATGAGGGCCTGTGTCATGGTGCATCTCGTGTGTAACAGTAGCCACTTGAAAATCTTACATAGCACGCGCAATGTGAAGAAGCAGACGGAGGAGAGGGCATTGGTCTGTGATTTCATGATGAGCTGGCGTCAACAATGATTCTGAGGCTTCTGGTGTGGTCGGAGGGAGTTGGTCCTAGGTCTGATTGTCACCAGGAGTCATTTCATGTGTTGCTGCTGTTGCCAAAGATCTGTACATCCATCTTGTCTGTGTTTGGCTCCAGGCAGTTGCTCTTCATCCAATCAGTGACACTTGTCATGCATCTGTGGAAGCTTGTTCTGGAGGTGGAGGGGTCGTCAGTGAGTGAGAGGATGAGTTAGGTGTCGTCTGCGTGGGAAATTATGTTGAGACTGTGGGATCTGACAATGTTGGCCAGTAGGGTCATAAATACGTTGAAGAATGAGGGATGAGCCCTGGGGGACAGCACAGGTGATCTCCTTGGGTTCGGAGGTGAAAGGTGGGAGGTAGATCTTCTGGGTTCTACGAGTGAGGAAGGGGGTGATCCATCTAAGCACATCCCTTGGATGCCGATGTGGTGGAGACTTTTGATCAGCATATGGTGGGGTATGACATCGAAGGGTGCTGAGAGGTCGAGGAGGATCAAAGCTGCTGTTTGTCAAGGAGGGTTCTGATGTCGTCGGTGGCAGCGATCAGGGCAGTTTCCATCCTGTGATTGCTGTGGAAGCCGTGTTGGGAGACATCGAGTAGTTGGTTCTCCTTGAGGTATGTCAGAAGTTGTTGTTGATGATTTTTTGAGAATGGGATCAAGGAGATTGGCCGGTAGTTTTTGGATGTACTTGGGTCAGCTGCGTTTTTTTTTAGTAGTGGGCTGACTTCAGCGTGTTTCCAGGTGTTGGTAAATGTTGCAGTGTTAATAGAGGTTTTGAGCAGGGTGGTGAGTTCCTGGGTGAACCTTTGGTTTCCAAGGTTAAAGATGTAGTGCGGGCATAGGTCTGTGGGAGCTCCCGAGTGGATGGATTTCATGGTGGAGGTGATGTCCTGGGTGGAGAGGATGTTCCAGGTGGTCAGTGTGTGGTTTCTTTCAATTATGGTGGTGGCGTACCTGTTGTGAAAGTCTGTAGGTGTGGGTTGGGGTTCGAAGTTTAGATATATGGTTAAAATCTTGTCATGTAAGAAGTGGGCAAGGTTGTCACACAGGTCCTATGTGGGTGCGATGTTGTTTTTGCTGGCAGCCAAGCTGGAGAGTTCCTTAATGATGTTAAAAAGTTCCTTGGTGTTGTTGGCACCGGTTTCAATGCATGAGCAAGGGCTGTCTTTTTTGTTGCCTTCAGCAGGTGGTGGTATGGGTTGAGGGAGGTCTTGAAGGCTGCTCTGTCGGAGGTGTCCTTGCTGGCTCACCATCTCCTTGCCAGCTGTTTGCTGTCTCGTTTCACTTTTCTGTGTTCTTGAGTGTGCCAGCTGTCCTTTTTGGAGGATTTTCTCTGGATGTTGCTCTTGATGGGAACAATTCTGTAGGTGCAATTGGTGAGCCAGGTGTTGAAGTTTTCACTCCCTGTTCGAGGTTTGTGTCAGTAGCAGGGTTGGTGGTGTTAAGGGCATCCACCCAGCTGGTCTCTGAGATTTTGTTCCGCCTCCGGTGGGGGGTGCTGATCATCTTGGGGGTGGAGGTGCGAGGGCTGGAGATGCTGAAGTAGACAATGGAGTGATCGGTTCATGTCAGTTCTGTAACATGGCTGTATTTGATGCAGTTGCTGGAGGTGAAATGGGGTACAGCGTGTGCCCTGCAGTGTGTATAGGGTCGTGGACAATGTGGGTCAATCCGAGGCTGCTCATACTGTTGAGGTGTGCAGTATTGTTTTTGTTGGGGTCGTCAATGTGGAAATGTAGGTCACCAAGGAATATGTAGCCCTTGGAGTCTTGGGCTAGGGGCACAATGAAGTCTGCGATGGTGTTGCAGAAGCTGGAGCACAGGCCCGGGGGTCGGTATGCGAGTGTGCCCCTCATGGTTGTTTTGTCATCTATGTTGAGTTGTTCCATGTGGTGGTGGTGCACTGTATGGTCTCTTTGTGGATGATGGCTGTTCCTCCTTAGGTTTGTTGGTGGGGTCCTGGTGAGTGAATTTATATCTGTCACAATGTCTTGAGTGGATGTGGGGTTGAGCCAGGTCTCGTGAGGGAGAACATGTCAGGTTTGAGGGTGGCGATGAGGTCCCATCATTTGGTGGAATGCTTACATACTGAGTGTGTGTTGAGAAGTGCACATACAGGTTGCTGTTTTTGTTCACGTGGTGTCTGTGGTGTGTTCGAGGTGGGGCTGATCGGTGGGCCACAGGCAAGTGGCACGCTAGGTGTCCAGGTGCCTACAAATAATGCTTACCTTTCTGCATATGAAGCAACCAAGTGATAGAGCTTGCCACATATAATAGTCCAGTCTGCAAAGATTAGATGGCAGTTGCTTAAATGTTGTTGACCTGAAACAGCAACTTAAGGTAATGCAACATGGAGCTGATAAGCTTATTGACATGTTCCGCCATCCCAACACTAATACCAAAGAGCCCGTCTAAGGTGTGGGTATTAATAGGTCTATGAATATCAATTTGCTGTTTCCTTGCAGAGGGATAAAGAAATTTAAGAGGGGGTACTCTTTGTGGGGAATTGTATGGGAAGTTCTCAGTTTTTAGAACTATTCAGACTGTGACATTCTACTCTCATCAACAGTAAATATTTTGAAACCAGTCAATTTAAATATATTTTGCTTGTTATTGCTGTGTGTGTGTGGCGTTTTAAACCTTCTGACTACATTAACTCATGTAGGGGATGTTCATTGACACTGCAGAAAAATAGAGGCAAGGACAGTGTCTGTGGTGTTCCACAAGTGACTTGGGACCAATTAAGAAGATTGACCTTCATCACACAACTTTGAGATCCCAGATAGAAAGGATGAAAGCAGCTAACTTTCAGGAATCCATCATACTAGCTACTTCAGACATGGCAGCTTAAGAATACTCATTTGTCCAGAGTACTAAAGGGGCAAAAGTATCAATAGCAAAACTTTGCTATGAGATCTAGACATTCACTAAAACCACCTCAAAGCCTCACATGAGATAACCTGAGTGTTAGACTTTTTATCCTTGGCGTGGTCTCCCTTAACTTTTTGCCTCTGTTCCCCAGGCTGTTGATGTGTGCTGGAGTCTGATTGTACTGTTTTTGTCACTCTGGGCACTTTACCACTGCTAACCAGTGCTAAAGTGCAAGTGCTCCTTTACAAAATGTGTATGTAATTGGTTTATCCATGATTGGCATATTTGGTTTACTAGTAAGTCCCTAGTAAAGTGCACTAGATGTGCCAGGGCCTGTAAACCAAATGCTACTAGTGGGCCTGCAGCACTGGTTGTGCCACCCACATAAGTAGCTCTGTAATCATGACCCAGACCTGCCATTGTAGTGTCTGTGTGTGCAGTTTTACCTGTAAATTCGACTTGGCAAGTGTACCCACTTGCCAGGCTTAAACCTTCCCTTTTCTTACATGTCAGACACCCCTAAGGTAGGCCCCAGGCAGCCCCAAGGGCAGGGTGCAGTGTATGGTTAAAGTAGGACATATAGGGGGTCATTATGACCCTGGCGGAAGGCGGAGAAGCGGCAGTAAGATCGCCAACAGGCTGGCGGTCTTTTTTTTTTGTATTATGACCATGGCGGTTACCGCCATGGTCATCCGCCGGTTCTCCGTTCCGCCCGCCAGGGCGGAGACAACCGCCGGGCTGGAGACCAGGGTCTCCAGCCCGGCAGCCGTCACTATACCGCCGGCGGTATTTTGACCTGGCTTACCGCCGTGGATTTCCTGAAGTTGGAACCACCATGAAATCCATGGCGGTAAGCACTTTCAGTGCCAGGGAATTCCTTCCCTGGCACTGATAGGGGTCTCCTCCAACCCCCACCCCCACCCGACTCCCTCCCCTACACCCCCCACCACCCCTGCCACCCCCCAAAGGTGGCAGGGCCCCCCTCCCCACCCCGACCCCCAACATCACAGAACTCACACACACACGACATGCACGCAGGCAACACCAACACACACACACCGACATACATGCCTACATCCACACACACAGTCAGACACGCACACCCACATACAAACATACACGCACACATCCATACAGACATACCCACAGACATACACGCACTCATTCCCAAAACACGCAACACCCCTGCAAGCATACACGCACTCACACACCCCCTCTACATACACACACGCACACCCCTACGCACTCACACATCACACAACACTCCCCACCCCCCTTCCCTCACGGACGATCGATTTACCTGGTCCGACGATCCTCGGGGAGGGGACGGGAGCCATGGGGGCTGCTCTGCCGACACCACACCGCCATCCGAACACCGCCACGCCGAATCACAGGACGTGATTCGCTGGGCGGGGTTCTGTGGGTGTGGCGGTGGAGTTGGAGCAACCTCCATTTCCCCGCCGCCAGCCAGTATGGCTGTTGGCGGCTTTCCGTCCGTAAAAGGACGGAGAGCTGCCAACGGTCATAATAGGCTGAGTGGCAAACCGCCACCACTGGCGGTCTTCCGCACGGCGGTCCCTCAGCGGTCTTGGGAAAAGACCGCCGAGGTCAAAATGACCCCCATAGTAATGTGTTTTATATGCCCTGACAGTGAAATATTGCTAAATTCGTTTGTCACTGTTGCAAGACCTGTCCCTCTCATAGGTTAACATGGGGGCTACCTTCAAATCTGATTAAGTGTAGATTCCCTTTGGGAGCGGATGGACATGTGGAGTTTGGGGTCTCTGAGCTCACAATTTAAAAATACATATTTTAGTAAAGTTGATTTTAAGATTGTGCGTTTGAAAGTGCCACTTTTAAAAAGTGAGCATTTTCTTGCTTATACCATTTCTATGACTCTGCCTGTTTGTATATTCCCTGTCTGGGTCAGTTTGACAGTTGGGCTGGTTGCACCTCACACTAGACAGTGACACAAAGGGAGCTGGGGTGTAGCCTGCATATCCTTATGAGCCATCTGTGCTAGGAGGGAGAGGAGGAGTGGTCACTCGCACCTGAAAGGGCTGTGCCTGCCCTCACACAATGCAGTCTCCAACCCCCTGGTGAGTGTCTGGGGCCTGGCCTGGGCAAGGCAGGATTTCACATTACAAAGAGACTTTACTTTGAAGTAGGCCTACTTCAAAGGAGAAACTGGGTATAAGAAGGGCACCCAAAACCACAGACATCAGAACACTTCTGGAAACAAGAGGAACCTCTGGCTGGAGAAGAGCTGAGGAGAAGTGACGCCCTGCCTGTGACTGTGCTTTGTGGAGCTATCCAGCAGCTGCTGCTTCTGCCAGAGTAAGAGGGCAAAGACTGAACTTTGTGTGCCTTCCATCTTGTGAAGAAATCTCCAAGGGCTTGATTTAGAGATTGCCTCCTGTTGTTTGAAGTTTCAGGGACAGCAAAGACTTCTCTCTGCCAACACCTGGAGTCTCTGGAGAGACTCCTGCTCTGACAAGTGTTGCCCTATCCTGTCCCTGGGCCCTTGAAAGAAAAACTGGTGGAAATCCAAGGAAATCGACTTCGGACGACTTCAGACTGACGCCGCTGCTGAATCCGGTGACGCCGCCTGCACCCGACGCCGTGACCTTCGCTGGAACACGGCGCTCTTCGCAGGCCCGATGCTGCTGCAGCCCCGCTGAAGTCTGCGACTCCGTGGAAGTCGCCGCACCACGTCGTGTCCGACGCCGTTCGAAGTGCACGGATTCAACGTTTCACACCGACGCCACAATCCCCAACTTCGCGCATCGACTTGTTTTCACTCTTCACCAAAGGGACTGTTCTACGCGACTCCGTGTCCTGCGCCACTGGTGTCGGCTTGTTGGGAACGACTCCGTCACGACACCGTGTTAACTCCTCATCGAAGCATTTTTGTTTCTAAGCGCTATTGTTGAGTTAATCATTAAAAATTAATAACTTGACTTGTGTATGTCGTTTTTTTCTTGTTTTGGGTGTTGTTTTGTTTAGATAAATATTTGCTGTTTTTCTAAACTGGTGTTGCATCATTTTGTAGAGTTTTCATTAAGTTACTGTGTGTGTTGGTACAAATACTTTACACCTAGCACTCTGAAGTTAAGCCTACTGCTCTGCCAAGCTACCAAGGGGGTAAGCAGGGCTTAGCTGAGGGTGATTCTCTTTTACCCTGACAAGAGTGAGGGTCCTTGCTTGAACAGGGGGTAACCTGACTGTCAACCAAAGACCCCATTTCTAACACTGAGTATAATGTGTGTACTAGAATATAGAAGTTCTGTGTTCTAGCCAATAAATTACCCACATTTTGAAAGTACCTGGAATTAATACATTGCACACTATTGCTGCAGGTCTGGCATTCGAACCATTGAAAAAGGACACCATTATATTGTATTTTAGGTAATATAGGCCTCAATGCTCTGGACAGGTCAACCTGAAAGTTTTTCCTGAACAACCATGGCCCTTTTCTCTCATCCTCTGCTCTTGGATGCAGGAGCTACTGTGGGTTTATCAACTAGGATCCAGTAAAATAGATTAAAATGTCTCTTGTCAGCTAGAGGTCACCCAAAGGCCCTGTATTTTGGGAGGAAATTGGTCAGACTACCTAATCTCTACCAGAACAGTGGTCAAAACCTGGAAAAAAGTGATGACATATCTGGGATGTTGAAACAAAATCATGCATTCTACCCCAGTCTGGGACATAGAGGTGCTGGGGGCCCTGTGGAGACTGACAGGTTTTGCCAAGAGGGATTTAATTGGTATCTCCACAGCGGAGAAGGTGTGCCTTAAGGATGATATACTCTCCCTGCTGGGTTTAATGAGAGAGTATCAACTCTCAGAGAACTACCCCTAACAGCAATTGAGGCATGCACTATGGGTTGTGCTGCTGAAGTGCAAAGAGCTAAGGGAATCTTCTTCCCTGGAGAAAGTCTCTTAGGAGACCCCTGGCCCAAGAAAGTCACATCCCTGACATATAAAAGGACTGTAAACCACAACCCTGATACCCTACAACAACTAAGTGAGAGATGGGAGAGAGATGTGAGGGACCTCAAAGATGGGGAATGGGAGTAGGCCCTTGGCACCCCTAGAGAGGTTGCCATGAAATCAGGATTCAGACTGATACAAATACACATTCTACAATGTTCCTACTACTCCTGAACATCCTTGTTTAGGATGGATAGGGCTGCCTTGGATGCAAGCTTGAGAGGTTGCTGACAGCTGGGTCCTTCCTTCACATCCTTTGGGACTGTCCTGTAATGCAAATCTTCTGGACACAAATTGTGGAGTACCTTAGATGGATGTGGGGTAGGGGGACTGATGAGCTCTGCAAAATGATGTATCCTCAATATACATACAAAGGGGATACGGATGTTACCAGGTCCCAGCAGATATAGATGTCACTAGGTCTGATGGTTGCGAACAAAATATTTCAAAGGCTTGGGGTTATGGATTGTCTCCAGACCTCAAGACCTGGAAGCGAGATATGGACTGGTGCGTCCTAGATGAAAAAGTGGTCTACAAAAAGAAAAACTAGAGCAGATTTTCCCACAAATGAGGGAAAAGTTAGAGCAGCTGGAACTCCTATAGTGAATGTGAACTACAGATCTCAAACAATTGTGGGAGTGCACCCATATCAACAGCACCCCAGGATGGGATAATTTGATGGAGAGGGTGGGGGTGCAGGGATTAGGCCTTGGGGATCAGAGACTATTTATGAATGTAATATGGTACACAGGCAGTGCAAGTTGTAACTGATATTGGTTTTATTTTGAAAGCTCAAATAAATAGATGATTGAAAAAAAAGAGTCTCTTGTATACGATGGAAGCATACCTCTCAACATCTAAACACATGAAAGCAAACAAAAAAGGCAGATTCTTTTAATAGCACCTTCTCTATTTTCATTGACCGACAGAAAGATGATACACTCCTGTTTTAGTGTTAGATAACTTCTGAGAGGTGGAGTGGTTTCCCCAGCAGCTCATGAACTGAAATAAAGACAATTGGTGGTACCTGCCTGACCAAACCTTTTGTGTCTGAAGAATTCACACCTCGTGCCAAGGCACATACAGGTGCATGTTTATGTTCTCTGCAATATTATCATTATTTGAAAGTGGGCTATTGTTTTGCTTTCACTAATGACCGAGTTGACAAAAATCTCTGGAATGCACTTGTTAGTTTAAGGAAGACATTTATTATTACTTCACCCTTGAGGTTCCTAAAAACAATGCAGGAGATTAGTAGGTCGAAGGCACAAGTTTAAAAATAGTCACAGCAATGAAAGGGAAATATATCAAAGTGATTCTCAATTGCAATGTACACAGCAAATATATGTGATTATATTATAGCATAATTGCAAAGCAAAGGATAAAGTAAAAATTTATCACCATAGGGCTGCCAGACTCTTCATCTTTCTCATGCCAGCAAGAAGACAACCCCTGTTCAACTGCGAGAAAGAGATCCTCACCCTTACAGGAAAATGTCAGGCATTTGACGTCCAATCCTGACCGAGGTCTTGGAAATTCCCTCACTACTGAGCAGAGCCACCTCTTTTATAGCTTAAACAATCATGGAAAGAGCCTTCTGAAAGGCCTTCCCCTCACAGATGGAAATATTCAAACATGCTAGCTACTGTAGGTCAGAGTTGGAAGAAAAACGTTGAAAATTGGCCAACCTTTCAAGGCTCCCCTTCCAAGGCCGACCTGTTCCCTTCACTGGAGAAAACAAAAAATATATGCTCTATTATCAAGAACTGTTCGTGTTCAGTGAGAGAAATACAAAGAACCAAGAATAGTTTACCATGTGGAAAAACACAGCTCATCTGCAATGTCTCAACTGCAATGTCTAACGCCACGATAAAGCCAATAGGCAACTAAACTGAATACAAAATGTAACCTGCAACTGGTGAACACTGAACAACTAATATGCACAGTGGTAAAACACAAAGTTAGTGGTCAAACCTACCTCTTTTCAATACAGTTATTAGTAAGTGGTAAGTAGGGACCTACTACTAGTAATAGGGCCACAATCACAATGCTAGGTTCAGTCAAGCTCTCAGTAAATTAATCCCTTGCTCAACCCCTGGTAGCTGGCAATGAGCAGGCAGGCTTACTTTAGGAGACAGGTGTGTAAAGCATTTAAAAACACCAATACACTAAATAAGTAAGACTCAAAACACAATAAACATCTAGCACCAATTTATAAAAATATGAAAATTTTTATCTGAAAATGACACCAAAACGAATAAAATCCAATATAGGGACCCAGAGATATTAATTTGTAAAGAATAAATACAAGAAAATTTCTTTCTAGTACTTAAAAACCAACAGCGCCAACCGGGGACATCTTTTCATGATTGACTGGGACAAAGTCACAATTTGAAGCCGACCACGATGGAACACTGCTCAGATATACTGAGCGAGAGGCCTCTCGCCTTCGTCAGATCGGGCTTCGATACAAAATCATCAGCTTGGCTCAGTGCAAGCTCCCGGTCAACTCCTTGAAGTCCCATCAATGGGGAAAAGCTCCATTGCTTCAGCAGGATGAACCTGAAATTCAGGCAAGGTCACGGTTCGGCATCGGCAGCTTGACTCTGGTAGACTGGTTGGTCACTTTATGGAGCTTTTTTCCAAAGTTCTCCAATCTTCTCCCAGGATGGGGTAACCTGTGGCACTCTCACAGGTTCTGTAACCCAGAATCCTTTGCACACCCCAAAATTTGGCAAAAAACCACTTTTTTCTCATATTTCGGTGATGGAAAGTTCTGGAATCCGAGATGAGCCACAAATTTCCTTCCACCCAACATTCCCCCAAGTCTCCTGATAACAATGTTATCTCAGTTGTGTGGGTAGGCCTAGTGTCCGTGACAGAAAATACCCCTAAAAACAACGTGGATACATCACATTTTCCCAAAGAAAACTTACATGTTTTTTGCAAAGTGCCTAGCTGTGGATTTTGGCCTCTAGCTCAGCTGGCACATAGGGAAACCTAGCAAACCTATATATTTTTGTAAACTAGACACCTAGGGAAATGCCGAATGAATGACTTGTGGGGCTCCCACTGAGTTATGTTACCCAGAATCCTTTGCAAACCTCAACATATATCAGCTGCTCCACCCAGGAAGGGGATTGTTTTACAAAACAGAGAGACAGGGCCCTCCCCCAAGGTTTTTATGTTGGCTGTCTGGAGGTGGCATGCTGGATAGAACCAGTCAGCAATCATGCCAGGATAGTTTTTGCAGGGGGCACCTCTAAGTTGACCCCTGGGTACATTTAGGGATAAATCCTATACTGGTACCAGTTTGGATTTATCATTCTGAGTTGTTTGATACAAAACAACGCAGGGTTATTAGTGGCCATCATGTAGCTGGGAAACTCATGTTTGACCAGTGTCCAGCGCTTGTATTAAAATCTGTTCACTCACTATGTCCCAGGTTTGGCAAGGACATAGTGGGGACATATTGCTTTTGAAGCTATGCCCTCACATATAATACGGAGCACCCTGCCTTAGGGCTGTAAAGCCTGCCAGAGGGGTGTCTTCCCCATAGTAAAGGCAGTGTATGGTGGATAGGGCATATAGGCAGTGTGCCATGTCAAGTTTGTGTTTTAGGTTCGTACCAGGACACTCAGCTTGCAATGGCAGTGCTGGATGCATCTGGATTCATGGCCCTAGAAGATGGCACAATCAGTACTGCGGCCTTAAGTGGCCTACCCATAGTACCCCATGCCCTGGGCACATAGGTTCCCACTTACTAGGGACTTATAGTGGTAGTTAAGGATGTATCCAATTATGCCAATGCATCACAACAGTTTTAAGGAAAGAGCTCTGCTCCGGGGAACCTGGTTAGCAGGGGCCCTAGGCACTACAACTTCTAGGCTACCTCAAACATCAAGCAAAAAGTGGGGGCTAACCATGTCAAAAAGAGGCCTTTTCTAACACCAGTTCTCTTCACTTGGGAAAGAGAACCATCCTCTCTCTGCTACCAACTGTTCCGGCTCTGGTCACTATTTCTAACTCTGGGGTCCCCTGAATCTTTCCTTTCTCTGTTCCGAGGGGTGAAAAGACATACATTAAATTCCTTAATACAAATCACAGTGCAACCTATTGGCCACACATTGAATCTCGGAAACCAAATAATGTTCAAAAGGCTTTATTTCAGACTCAAAGTCAAGCTTTTATAAATGAGTCTCATAATCATAGTATAAATGTACATTGAACTTTATCAACATGTGCAGAACCAATATTTCAATAGTGATAATGCAGAATACAGAAAAAGCATTTGATGCATCAAGTTGAAATCCACATTTTCCTGCCTAACCATTAGTTCTAGATTCCTAACTATTATAATATGTAAGAAATTCATAGAAGAAGGTCAGCACAACAGAACTTTGTAGAAGTTTTTGTCAAGAGAGGTGAAGGTAGCATGAAGTCGCATAGAGGTCCGCTCTCAGCAAGGAGCTAAACCACACTTGAACCTTGAATTATTCCAGGGGCTGATATCACAGCCAAAACTTTCAAATGAAAAACAAGATTTTAATTGACATTTAGGTCTTCTTGAGTCTTCGGTATTGACCTTGGTGCTCCCCATACTCTGGAATTTCAGAAGAGTCCCAACTGCCAACTCAGGATACTCCTTCTGGCCTTGATAGTAGGTCTTTTCAGGCTTTCTTATCTCTCCCTCACAATGGGCTCCTTAGTAACCGAGGCTCATACCATGACACCTGCAGCTTTAGGACAAAATGCAATAAAACAAGCTTTCAATTTGAAAATTAGAAACACAAAAAACTAAGGTATTCACTCTGTCCAAGATAAAATAAACATGAATACACCAGTTTAAATGATATTCCACATTTCTCATAAAAACCTTAAATATAAAATGAAAATGAAATACTACAACCTAAAGATACTTGCAATACAATTAATACATATAATTTACATGAAAAGTTATATTCATTGTGCACTTTATTCTCATGCATTTCAGTGCTCCAGGTTACATGAAAAGCCACTTCACACGTTTACATAGAAAAATAATGACTCCTTTGCTTCACGTTTATGAAAGAAGGTGGCACAACTGAGTTATGCTCTCTCACTCTCATTTTCACTGTGTTCACTTGGGAATTAAAAAGTATGTTGTGATCAGAGACTAAACCCAAGTTTGTTGCATTGTGTTCTGTATAGGAGGGATCTCGCAGTGAGTCTGGCATTGGAATGGGAGGTGTCTTGGTTCGACGTTGCTGAAGATTAAAACCTCAGTTTTAGATCCAGTAAGGTATGAATCACTGAATCTTATCCAATCTTGCCTGGAAATGGAGCACGAGGTGATGTTCTGTTAATGGCTCTCTTGCAGTCTGACCACGATACGAGCATCATCAGCATAACCTTGGAATGAATGTGTTCATTATTGTAGTCATGGGTATGAAAATAACACTGGAAACAAGGTGCCCTGATGACAAGGCGCTAGGTGGAAACATGAAGCTAAGTGGCAACCCTAAGTCCATGTAAGGTTTACATAGCCAGTATTTCGATGTGGTAGTTGCATGATGGAGCTCCGAGCCTCAAAATATATAGTATATACCTTAGAAGGACTAACATTAAAGAGATAATATTTATTTTTAAATCTTATTGTGTTTTTTTTTTTCCATTAACAGCTTCAGAAAGTCATTTTTTACCCGGTCATCATTTAAATTCAACAAACTAACAATGATGATAGTACGAAGGAAATGGGTCTTTATTATCATCCCTTCATCAGCGCTCGTAGGATTTCTTTCTGTGCTTCAGACTACATGGTATACAAGGAACATAAGTAAGTAGTTAAAAAATCACTCTGGCTTTCATCTTATTGAATGCTCATCCTCTGTTTTTTGGTTCCATGCCAATTATCTTTTTTTCCATCTTCTTCTGGAGTTCCACAGTGTTGTTCTTTCTTGGTTCTTCTGTTCACCTCTCTCTATATTGGCCTAACCTTGTAATTCACTTGTTGCGTATGAAGTACCTTCTTTGTCTATGGCACCCATATCTTGTTCACATGGGAATATCCAAGCATCCTCTGCTAATTGTAACACTTTATATTGGGTTTCCTTTTTACTAGTAGTGGGAGACGTTGACCAGCTTGTCTGCTCACATACCGTGAAGCCTTTTGAAAAGTAGTGATATTTCTCAGAGCACGGTAGTCTCCAGACTGGAGTACCCACAACACAGCCACAAAGAGGTGTGATCTTTCTGCACCAAGCTACCAATGACACACTAAATACTGATCAGGAGAGAAACAAGAGGTTGGCCTCATCTAAAGGACCCCTCTTATTCAGAACAACAGAGACTGCAGTTGCATCCTTAGTCTCCACCCTCTATCAAGTAACAGTGCTCAGGGTAATTAATCAGCAGCACTTCTCGGCAAAATTAACTGTTAAAAAATCTAAATGAACCCCATACCCTTTTTCCCCAACTTCAGGGTCGAGGCTCCTCCCTCCACCTCCACACATATCTGTAATACATTGCCACCATCTGGAAAAATTAACCTTACATACATCATGTGCACAGAAACAGGTCAGTGGCTTCCAAAATGGAACCCGCAGACTTCCATTGATTTCACTCATACACCCAAACCATGTACTGCACAGGATTCATAAAGATATATGTATAACATTCACTTGAGATGGTAGCACTAGGATCTGAGTTAGCACCTAGAAGAAGAACTAAACATGAGTGGACTCCATTGACACAGATAAACAGGGGTACAGGGGTAGTCACAACTACTGATTCATAAAACATAGTAGACTGCCACAGCTACTCTACATGCTAATACTCTAATAAGGATGATAGTCCATTGTTAGACAAATTGGACTGATGCTGCTGTTTTATTTTTAATCTGTGCACTGGAACTCTGCTAACCAGGCCCCAGTGCATGTACTTTGACCCCTAAAACACACTGAAATTGGCTATACTTCTAATTGGCATATTTACCTTACTTATACGTCCCTGGTATATGGTACACAGAGTACCCAGGGACAGTAAGTAAAATGTCACTAGCGGACTGCACCACATGTTTTGCCACCACTAAAGTGATATAACAAAACATGACTGCAGGCCTTCCACCGGGAGCATGGCTGTGTAGGTTTAAACTGCAAATTATATCTATCAAAATAATACCTTTTGATAGGCCTGAACCCTCCTTTTAAATATTATAAGGTAACCCCTAAGTCAACCTTAACTGCCCATAAAGCAGGGGGCAAGATATTTAAAAGTAGGACATGTAAACGTTTAATTTTAAACATCTCCTTGCAGTGACAATGCCTTAAAAGCTTCTTTCCCTCTAGCAGGTTAAGCTGTTCCCTAGAAAAACATTGGGATGATTTATTTAAAGTTAATAAAGTTATCTCAGTTTAGGAACCAGATACAATTTGATTCTTGAACTTTAAAAATATTTATCCCACATCCAATTCATTGGTAAAATCAGACTTGTAACAAATATTTAACAAAAGTTACTTTTTTACCTTTAGCCTGCCTATAACCTCTAGACACCCATTTGTCTGAGCTTCAAACTGTCACCCAGGAGATGAACAGTTGGTTGACTAGGTGTGAATTGGTTTCCAGAACTGAGAAGAAGGATTAGGTGTATTGAGAAGTTGAACTTACCCTGACATGATAGCCTGGTTTCAGCATCCAGCCCCTTGCATATCTTCAAAAGACGTTTTCCCTGTCACTGGCAGATGTAGCTCATAGCTGGGCCTGCATCCTGTTTGTCTAACTATAGCCAGGCACCAGATCCAGAGGAAGAGGAGCTGCCCCTTGTACCAGTTCTGAGTGACCATATAGGAGGGTTTAATAATTTCCTTGCCACACCTCTAGTGTGGACACAGGGGCTCTGAACAAGGGAAGAAAGGTTGTGCCATCTTGGATTTAGGTAGAGAGAGGCACTATGGGATTGCTTGCAATAAACACACACAGAACTGCTTCAAAGTGTGCAGGGTTATCCCTTGAGACATTTTCCATATTGGTCAGAGAGGGGCCAAAAGTCACCCCCACGACAAACTAATTCCAGGCATAAATATGGGACTCTTGGGAACCCTCTTCAGAACACTACTGAACCTGTGCAAGATAGAAGGACTGCAACTGCTGTTTTGATCTGTGAGTTGAACCTGCTCCCTCTTGTAGCCAGGACAAAGAAGTGGACTTCAAGGGTCAGTTGACTGACCTCCTGCTAAGCTACAGGGACACTAATGCTGCAAAAAGCCCACTTTCTAGAAGGAACCAAGCTGACCAGTTTCAAATGGACCTGCACTGGACCTTGCTAGCAGGACCGATGTGGGACAACATTCGATGATGTTGAATTCACACCAGCTACATCCTGCAGCCTTGCCCAGCTGAGAAAATCCGAATTCTAGAAAAGGACATATTTATGGAGATTTGGCGTAGGGCAGCGTACCAAGTCATTTTGTTGCACTTCCCTATGCCAAAGTGAAAGGGCAGGAATGCACCACCTTTATGCAATACACTGCATTCCTGTCTTTAACCCTTAGCTGGCACCTTTTTAGCAGCCTAGCGCCAATGCAGGAACCCTTGTACCATGGTGCAAGGGTGCCTCCGTTGCATGCAGGATTGTTTTTGTGCAGGAAGGAGCACCATCCTGCACAAAAACAATCCCTAGAAGCGTTTTCCTCTTCCCAACTATGCTGCATTCTGCAGCACACAAGGAAAGAGGAAAAAACATGGAGAAATAACATAATTTCTCCTCATTACGTCTCACCTCGGGAGACGTAAGATTTTGGTACTTCCCCAGGTATACGTGATTTTGTAAAGCTGAGGTTGCGTCAAAATTCATGAGTGTTGCATGGGAAAACCCTTTGCAACACCCATGAAACGCCTCCCTGGCACAGAGGAAGGCAAGGCACCAACTTGTGCTGCCTCGCCTTATTTATATTTACGAGGCCATGCGACCATGGCTTTGCGTGGCTTCATAGATATGATTATGTAGCATGGGCAGCCGAAGCATATAAAAACGTGACACTCTAGAAGTGCATGGGCTCATAAATATGCCTCTAAGTCCCAAGGTAGAAATCCTCACTGAGCAGCTTCCGATCAAAATCTGAGGCTTCCTGTGCACTGACTCCAGAGCTTTTCCCACCTTCGTTGATGGCTTTACAGAGACTTTGTCCTTTGTCAACCCATCATCGATGAGACTATCGAGGAACCTGCATCCTTCTCCCACTGAGGACTCAACCTTCTCAGAATATTTGTAAGTCCAAAGGAAACTCTGACCAGGAACCAACCTGGTCCTTATAGCCAACCTGTGCTCTATTGCGGTAGAATTTAAAACATACCTTTGTTCTGGTGCAGCATGACTAGTTACCTCTGGTTGGTGCTGTTTATATTTAAAACTTAAAAAATTCATATCTCCGATTGCTCTTCTTAGATTATTGTCATTTTGGGGTCAGTGTGTTGTCAACTTTTGAACTGTTTCAGTACTTCCAAATGCTTTACATGTTTTCTTAAGGCAAGCCTGTCTGCTAAATGCTATAGCTGGAGTGGTTGAGCTCAGGTGTAAATTACTGAGACCTTTACTGGACCGAGTAGGAATATTGTCATGTATACGTGTGGTGGACAATCATTCGCCTCAACTAATAATCTTTCTCACAATTTGGAATAACATCACTTGGCAGTGTTTCATTATCAGTGCACATACAAAACATATTCATTTTGGTTGGTCTAATTTTATACCAGGGTCCTTCTACTTCCATTTTGTAATAGAATTAGCATCTGGCACTGTTCAATGCAGCTCAGTGAACAAAGGACTTGGGATATAAGAGACTCCTTGAGGAAGGCTAGCGTATAATCTTAGAGCATGACAGAAATGACAACATTTTTTAATGCTCCCTTTTTAGGTCTGCAGACAACTCAAGCCATCTTGCGTGGCCTCATAATAGATCAACAAACACAATATACCACAAGATGCACAAACATATAACATGGAGAAAGGGGCTTTGGATAAGTCCTCTTCAGATAGTTGCATGTTTGGTTGAGCCCACAATAAGCATTGGCGTATATAGTTGTCTATCATGTTTTGGAATCAACCCATCACATTCCACAAACGCTTGTGTTATTCCATGTACACTTTCCATTGGTGATGTATAGGAATGCAGTTTGCTGGACTACTTCCCCGTCCACCTCCTCTATTGACACCACCTGGTGTCTTTGACATTCTCTGCCTTTCCCATCTGGTCCACCAGTACTGCACGCCGTAACTGGTATTCTCTGGTTATCTTGCCCTCCCCCACCATCGGCACCACATATTGTATACCATTCCCTCCCCTTGCTTAAGGGAACAGTGAATGCCTGAAGATCAACCAGTGCTTTCACTGGCAACCACTGCCTGTCACGTCTCCCCCATCAGCACAACCTATTTTCTCTGTTTGGTGCAGCAGATTATGCCTAATCAGGGGTGTAGCTTAGTCAGATTCGGGGGTGGACTTGAATCACAAATCTCCCAACTAAAAAGCTGTGGATTGCAGGGTGGTGGGGTGAGATGACCAAGGTTCAGGATGGACTGTTTCCATCAGGAACAGGGGTGTGCTGATTTGCATTCGGTGGGCCTCTGTCTAGAATGGCATAGTGGGCAAAAACAATAGGATGGAATCACACCCTGAGCTATTGCCACTGGTTAGACTATTTGCAAGCATTAATCTCATCACTTTTTGAGTGTTTGATTGCCAGGTGTATACCTGGAAACCTGAGAATGGTGAACCTTTCTATGTCTACTACTGCCAATGTTTGTGAATTCCATAAAGTAGTGAATTTGCACCGATTCAAAGAATATTTCAATGAATATAGATTTACTATTTTTGGTAAACCCCTCACCAAAAAATGTTAAGCTTCTGCTCCAAAAAATGAACACATCATAAGCCCTTGCACAAAGAAGAATGATGAGAAAAATAGACACAGACACAGAGAACCCGACGCAGGACTACCAGAACCAAAACCAATAATGCATTTGGAAGATGCCACACCACAAACATAACCCTGAAGCTATGCCCTTTCCAGCCCCTGACCCCCCCCAAACCTGGGTCTGGTATTTCTTCCTGGGAACCAATGGCTACAGTCATGTACAACACAATGGCCTGGAGTCCCTGCTCTGGGATATCCTCTTGTAAATACATTTTCACTGCACTGCTATTTACGAGAAGCCTTGATGGTAGAGATGTAGATTCAGTGCATATAGAGCCCCATATTTCCAACCATCCCCTTTTACAGATCCTTTTATCAAGTGACTAATGGCCTCATGTACTAAGCCTAAGTTGCAAATAGGGGTTGGTGAGCCAACAATCAATCAAATAAACTTTGTTTGATTTCTCTTTAAAAATCATAAAAGCGTAAAATACAATACATTAAAAACATAATCTAAAATTGATTTTGTTAAAAACATATGCATAATTCGAATAAGAGGTAAGGTATTCCACAAAGACAAAGTTCCAGGATTATAAAGTCTTTGTGCAACTAATCACAGCCCGTAAGAACCTAGACATAATACTACATATGTAAGGAGTCAGTAGGGTTTGGAGAAACTGACATGTGGGCCAAAATTGTACAAAATGTTGGGAATTCAAAAGTAGTAAAACTAAATGCTTCCTCTGAACATTGTAAAATTTGTAGACTAAAACAATTTGGATAGTACTTTGGGTCGACACATTGTCACAGGGACCGCTGACAAAAATTGGAGACCAATCATTTATATTAGGGAAGCTTGTGAAGCGATGAAATATATCCATTCTAAAACAAACCTGTGTTCTGCATTATGTACTAGTTTTAGATAGGGTTACATCCTATGTGACCAGTATTTGGTTTTTAAGTACGCTGTGCTTCAACAGTTCCGTGGACAGCCTTAGATCCTTAAGAAATGACAGGCAATACGGTTTTAATTCCTTTCTGCTAATACATTCCAGGGATTCAGGATGATCAAAATATACTGGATGAATCAGATCTCAAAAAAACGTTTAATGTATTTCAACCATGGAATCTGGAATGCGGATTTAAGAAAGTCTCTAATGATTTCACAATTTAATCTGGTATAATCTGATGCCAGAGAAAGATTGGCGGGATTTTGGCTATGTCTACTAAAAAGGGTACTCCTAATTCAGCATGACATATGAATGAAGAACTGCTGTAGGGTACAGGAAGGAGATACATTAAAAAAGCATTTTTCATGATTGTAAAGTATGGCAGTTGGTGTGGTCCCACACTCCCACCCTATAAAGGGCAGTGGGCAGACACATTGCTTTATAGATGATTAGCATCTCATTATGTGGCTTCTTGACAAGATTACTCATGAAATTAGACAAGGCTGTGGTAGTTTGCACAAACTGGAGCTTCAGGGTACTGATAGCTTGTGTCCAAGAATCCTTCTTATAAAAAAATGCCCAAATAGTAAAAGGTTGCAGCACAAGTTACTGTTCCACTTATCATTATGTCTCAGCACCTCGGGGACCTTTTAACACACTTTAAAATAAAAGCTTTACTTATATAAACTACTAGTCCTAAATACTGCATATAAATGACAAAGTTAGTGAGTAGATGTTGCAATCCAAATAGGGTATGGGTCATGAGCACTGCATCATCAGCATTAGGAGGGCGAGGACCGATTTGGGGAAGGTCTCTAGATTTCTTTGCTAAGACACTTCCCAAGCTATTTATATACAAAGGAAACAGAAAGGGTGCAAGTACGCAACCCTGCCTGATCACCCTCTCTATGCTGAACGGTTGGGTACACTCTACCTTAACAACACAAAAGGATGATGGACGGAATGCGGAAATATTTCAAACACTCACCCCCATTCACAAATCTAGGTTAAGTCCATAGTTCTTTTGCTCTCCATGCCATCTTAGTTTGGACCCATACATATTCAAATCAGTCTTGGCCCTGCTCCACATGGGAACTGTCCAGCCCAACTGCCAAGCCAGGTCCTCGCTGGACCACAAACAAGCATCCTGGAACCAGTATCACCCCTCGTCAGCCAGGCTATCCTAGGAGCTAGAAGCGGATCCAACAGTGAGTCAGTCTACTCCATCTAACATCGACAATCTATCAAAGTGATTATGGGTCGGGATAGCATAGTGCAAGTAAGGAGGGCACCCAGGTTTGGGTCGTACAAGCACTCTAAGTTAACCCAACTTACTTGCTGGTTCATAAATATAACCAAGAGGTAAGACTGTTATTTGATGAGGTGACACAGTTGAAGAACTGGTTCTATGCAAAATAGTTTCAATCAAGCGTGGTATTTTAAAAGAGAGAACCACACAGTCTCCCTGTAGTGCTTTGTGGCCCCTTCTGATCCATTTTACTCTTTTAACCATCTTTATGTCCACAAAGAGAGCCCCTGTAAACTCTGTTTTATTACATCCCCTCCCCCAATTCAAGGATTTGTTTCCCAATGAGTCCCATGTTTTGTTTTCAGTAGATTGGTAGTGTTGGGACACTGGCCAAGATTACCACATCGGGTGAAAGAGGTAGATCGAGAAAATCAGATATCTTGCCTGGTGGTATGGTGGCTGACACACTTCTTTGGAAAATATGAGCTGGTGTGGGAGGAGTTGTTTCACAAGAATTATGACCCAAATTCACAACACATGTATGGAGTTGCGAATGTTGATAGAGTGAAGTGCCCCCAGTGCAATTTAAAGGAATGCTGTTGGGCGGGACATTTGGTATGCCAACATAGGATGGCAATACAGGGGTAGGCCTTGTTGACGATAGTGCATGCATTAGCTACCTGGGGGAGGGCCATGCATGATTGAGGTGGGTTGTGTCTAACAGGCGAAGCATGTTTGCACTTCATTAGATCTAAACAGGTAGAGGTAAGATTTTTCACATATTTAAATCCTGTGGTCAAAGCACCCAACACAGGCTTCATAAAGGTTTCCAGTGTTTGAACCATGATAAATAGCAGTTTAAAGTGGTCAGAAGATACCTTGACAGAAGTCGCTTTTGATATAGGCCTATCAGATGCTGGTCTAAAGGGCACCTTAGGTTTAGTAGTTATTGCCTGATCCTTCACAATGTTTGGATCTGCCGCTTTGAATATAGGCTTTGAGGGGCTGATTAAAGGGGTACCTCAAATTTAGTAATTAATGTCTGATCCTTCGCAACATTTGGATCTGGGTATTTAGAGTGAATCCCAGGAGTCCTAGGGTGTTTTGAAGGTGATTGTGTGTCAGGGTCAAATAGGAAAATGCAATCAGAAATATATTGAATGCATCCATTGTCACCCTTTTCTTTTCATTCACTGCTATAATGCTAGAATTATCAGAGTCAGGAACAAGGTCCTGAGGCTGAACCTAAGTCAGAGGTGCTATCATGCTATCAGTAGAAGTGGACAGGATCTCTTCGATGCTCATTATTTCTTTTTTGATCACCCCCATGGCACCTGTGGCATAGTTTATTATGGATGCGTGTATTTTACCGGGGTACTTGGCATTCGCCACAGTGGATGGGTGTGTTCTGTTGCTCATCTGCTAGGCCGGATGACAGGAAAGGTACTTTAAAAAAAAAAGAAAGAAAGAAAGAGGGGGTGGATAGGGGATAAAACAACCTTCTCTTTACATACAAAAAGTAAACACTGAGTAATACACAGATTACTATAATGGCAGTGGAAATCTAAAAAACCAGAAGAACATATGCCCAAATCCAAAGAGGTAACACCTCATGAATTAACAGCTCCTGGACCAGAGTAACATTTAAGGTCAAGCACTTTGGAGGCTTGTTAGAGAGCTCAGTGGAAGAAGCTGTTTAACATCACACCCCTATCAAAGAATTGGGGGTGATGCTCGAAAGTAAAAAAAGTGGCTGAAATATCCATACCGGCCAAACCAGGTCCAGGACCAAGTTCTCAAAAGTTCTCAACAGGAAGTGAAGCTAGCCGCAGTAGAGTTATCAGCAAGGAGGGGTCAGAAGAAACAAACAAGTAAAAAGTCTACAGACCTCAGATTAAACATTATCCATCCATGAGTGCCATAAGACAGCCGGGGGGCACCACATCCAAGCCAAAGAGATTAGTCCTGGCCTCCCTCTTCCTGCCGCCGTCGGCACAGGACAGTCCCAACCTTCTCCAGCGCATCCTCCACCATGGGGAGAGTGGCAGCATTTTAAGTGCGTTGACAGAGCTTCCCTTGCTGCACAGTTGCAGGAGATGCAGGGCACCCAGTGAGAGCGAGACCCACAAGGGTAGATATGGCTAGAAACAAAAGATGCCCCGAAACAATGTTGCATCCCAGGCCACGGGGAGAGAGGCAGTGCTTTAAGCATGTTAACAGTGCCACCCCCGCTGCACAGCTGCAGGAGATGCAGGGTATCCTGGGACAGCAAGTCCCACCAGGGTAGATGCGACAAGAAACAAAAGCTGCCCCCAAACGATGTAGCGTCCCTCGCCGCGGGGAGAGAAGCAGTGCTTTAAGTGCATTAACAGCACGTTCCCTGCTGCGCAGCTGCAGGCGATGCAGGGCACCCTGGGAAAGCAAATCCTTTTAGGGTAGATGTGGACAGAAACAAAAGCTGTCCCCAAATGATGTACTGTCCCGTGCTGCAGGATGAGAGGCAGTGCTTCAAACACATTGACAGCCCCTCCTCTGCTATACAGCTCCAGGGCACCCTGGGACAGCGAGTCCCACCAGGGTAAATGCAGCCATGACAAAAGTTGCCCCCAAACAATGTAGCATCCCATCTGGCAGAGAGAGAGCCATCACTTTAGGCGCATTGACAGTGCCTCCCCGTCTGCACAGCTGCAAGTGATGAAGGGCACCCTGAGACAGTGAGTCCCACCAGGGTAGATGCAGCCAGAAACAAAACCTGCCGCCATCATAAGCTACTTCCAAACGATGTAGCATCCCAAGGTTGTGGCTTGGCTCTAAGAGTCCATGCACGAGTCAAGCCATGAAAACATTTGCCATGTATATAGAGCAACAAACAAAATGTAAATGTATGATATAGTCTCTTCAAAAATCTAAAAGTTATATTTAATGAACATGCTAAAGACATTTATAAAAGGTTTTTAAATGTGAACTTAGTAACAGTAATGGCAGGCCCTCCCAATGACAATGCCATTAGTGAACTTAGATGCATGTTAGTAGTCATGTAAACAATAACCTTAGCCTAGATTCTTAAGAAAGATCAAGCAACATTAAAGTCTATTAAAACAAACATAAGAGGTGTTTGTATAGCCCACATCTTGAACTCAAGTATTTGAACGTTCTCTCATATGTGATAATAAAGAAAAAGGAGGTCCTGTGAAATAAAATGTTTACCTAGGATCACACAGTTTGGACAAGCAGAGAGGTGGCATTTATTCCATATTCTCTAGTTTCACATTGTGAAATTCAGCCATCAGATACATATCTCTGCCTCTCTCCTGTTTTGTATCAGAGGTCACGCTTCAAGGTCAGAGTTTGCCCTTCTTCTAAAAGGAGTAAGGATTGGGCTCCCTGAAAGCAATAGGTTAACAGAGCTCCCTGGCACTAACTTCCACAAAGGGGCCCCAGCCTGGAGTGCGCCTGCTGAACTTTTCTTTTATGAACTTGACCAAGTGCATTGTTGGAATTGTAGTCCTAAACACCCAAGGACCATCTCAGAGCTTCTAGACCGTTGGATTCAGGTTTTGGACACTTTGAACCCTGAAGAAGAACTTCAGGAAGAAGATCCAGACATTTAGAGAAGTTTGGAGCAACTTTAGAAAATAGCTCCATTAGTGGAGTGACCCAATGTCATGAGTCAAGCTGACTACCTTCAACCATGACATGGCCTGAATTTCAGGTTTGTCCCGCTGAAAGCTCCAGAGCTCCAGACTTCTAGGATTTGACCGGGCCCTCTTGGAAAAGCAATCTAACAAAGTTGCATTGAAATCTGCTTGATAGAGAGGACCGCTGGAGGAAAAGCTCCAGAAACATTTCCAAGTGCAAGAGTAAAATTGTGACCGAGGCCTCCCGCTCAGTGTATCCAAGCAGGGCTCCGTAGCGGTCATCCTCAAATTGTGACTTGGTCCTGGTCTAGCACAACCAAATGTCCCTGGTTGGCTCAATTGATTTCTAAGCACTTAAAAGCAAATGTTTTTCTTTAATCTTTAAAAGTTCATATCTAGTGTTCACTATAATGGATTTTTGTCATTTTGATGTAATTTTAAAGATAAACATGTCTTCTATATTTTGTTTTTTCTATGTTTTAAAGATAAATATATCTTCTATTTTTATAAATTAGTGTGGGTTTTCTATTGTGTGTTATGTCTTACTTATTTACTGCATTGGTATAGTGAAATTCTTTACATACCTGTATCCTAAATCAAGCCTACCTGCTTGCTGCCAAACTACCAGGGGTTGAGCCAGGGCTAATGTTTTGAGAACTTGACTGGACCTAACATTGGATTGGTTGTCTTGTTGCCGGTGTAGGTGTGTACTTACCGCTAATAATAATCCACCTTCCACCAGAGGCATTTGAAGGCATGGGCATAGTGGACCATGGTCCAGAGCCTCAACCTTTTAGGGGGCCTCTGATAGACCCAGCTCTGTCCTGGGAGAGTCTAGCCCTGATGACCTTGACCAATTCTTGAAAAGATTGTTTTAAATATGGTTTTCTTTTGTGTTATTTTTAATGTGGCTGATGTGTGCGTGTCTATTACAGACATTTTTCAGGGAAATTGTAAGTTTATTTCACATGCAACATCCATATAAAAATGTTTTATTTAGATTAAAACAGGACCACCATATGAGAAATGTAAGTGTCTGAAAGAGATTATTTGCAATAATATTAGTGACCAGCTGTTGTTTTACAATACTGAAAACACACATTGCTGTCCTTTAATAGTTGATGTAAACACATTTAGAATTTGGACATGCCTGTGCACAGTCAGTAACCTAGTCAAAGAGGGCATGAAAGAGCTGAAATTGAATCACAAATTCCAAAATGTTCCGAGCAGGCCCCCTACAAAATATTCTTAGCCCAGGGCACCTAAAATCCTTAAAATGCACCTGTTCTCTTAGTAAGAAGGTGGCAAGCATGAAAGGCAGCAGCAACGTTTTGCTTTCCTTTTCTATCTCTCCGACCTGTTACTTGGCTTGTTTTCATTTCTGAATCCTGTTTGCATGCCTTCTTGTCTAACACACACACCATTTCTGGCACAGTCAACATTTTGAACCAAACACAGATTATCTTTGCTGCTTTGTTGATTGATTCCTAAGCAATGGAACAAAAAATCGTACACAAATAAAACAATTTTTATAAACATAGCGTGCATCCTACACGAGTTATATAACCTTGATACCCAAGTTGTAAAAATGTAAATGCCCCCAGAAAAAAGGTTTGCTGGAAATAGTTCACTTCACCCATTATTATTATATTGTGTGAATAACGGCCAAAGTGTTTCAAAGTTATGTTGAGCTTTATTTCTTAATGCAAACGTTATTTTCTAATTTAAAAAGGTTTCTCATTTTTACAAACCCCCTTTCAAGTGTAGGTATTTTGTTTGATTTCCATAAGGATCTGGCTATCGACACAGCTGTATGTGTTTCCTGTGTGAGAGTACTTACATGTCTAGTGCTGCCCAATAAGAATGGAAGGGGTTCCGAGCAGAGTCCTATTTTTTATTTATTTCGGGGCCTGGCCTAATCACATGATTCTAATGTCCGATACCTTGACAGATAGGTAATTGGTCAGATATGTGATTATTAAGGCTCCCATTTATACGAATGTATATTGCTAAGTACAGACATAAAACAGCTAATTTGTTGTCTACATTAATTTCTACATATGGAATAAAACTCATTTTCAGTGATTCCCCATGCTGTCAAGAATAACCGTCAATCTAATAGGTGTGCAGAATGACAGGCAGGGGAGGTAAAAAGGACAAAGGGCCAGATGTAGCAAAGGGTTTTACCCATTCTGTGTCTATGGGAAAATGTGTTCCTACATATGGCCCAAAGTATCTAAATGAAGCTTGTGCAACAGTGTTAATGTTTTCATCGGATTGCAACTTAGTGTTGCATTAAATAGGGCATCTTAAAGCATTAACCTGCATAATGCTTACACATGAGATTGTACTTTATTGGTTAAATAACTGTAGAAATACACATGCTGTAGCTTTATTTTTCCACAAAAGGCATAATTAATATAGATTAACAGATAAAATGGCAAAAAAAAAAATATGGAAATGTACATATGCAAATTTCTTAAAACATAAATACTATAAAACAGACAGGTCTACTTATTATAAAGCATATGGAGATAAATCAGAGTATGCCAGAATGTCCAAGAATTGCATTTTGGGATGATTTGTCTCCTTAAGAACATTTGCATTGTGCTCATCTTTTCAAATCTCATGATTAATATGTTTTCTAGTCTGATATTATTGATCCATAATTATTGTAAGCGTTTGCCCAGGTGGAGCCTGTAAGTTTATAAGAAATTTGTCCATTGTTGAACACTCTTAAATTGAGATTCATCTGCAAGCAACCTACTAGCAAAGTCCTGATATTTTATAAGGCTTGCAATAAGAATGTTTGCTGGCAATCTGGTGAGAAGAAATCAAAACAACCATTGGTGATGCCAACAGGACAGCTTTAAATGAATGTTGTATGGTAATGTGAAGCATTGAACCAGTGCTAAAGTGCAAATGCTCTCTGTGTAAATTGTATGTGATTGGTTTATTTATGATTGGTATATTTGATTTACTAGTAAGTCCCTAGTAACGTGCACTAGAGGTGCCAGGGCCTGTAAATCAAATGCTTCTAGTGGGCCGACAGCACTGGTTGTGCCACCCACACGAGTAGCTCTGTAATCATGTCTCAGACCTGCCACTGCAGTATCTGTATGTGCAGTTGTAACTGTAAATTCAACTTGGCAAGTGTACCCACTTGCCAGGCCCAAACCTTCCCTTTTCTCACATGTAAGGCACCCCTAAGGTAGGCCCTAGGTAGCCCCAAGGGCAGGTTGCAGTGTATGGTTAAGGTAGGACATATGGTAATGTGTTTTATATGTCCTGACAGTGAAATATTGCTAAATTCGTTTTTCACTGTTGCAAGGCCTGTCCCTCTCATAGGTTAACATGAGAGCTACCTTTAAATCTGATTAAAGTGTAGATTCCCTTTGGGAGCAGATGGACATATGGAGTTTGTGTTCTCTGAGCTCACAATTTAAACATACATCTTTTAGTAAAGTTGATTTTAAGATTGTGCGTTTGAAAATGCCACTTTTAGAAAGTGAGCATTTTCTTGCTTATACCATGTCTGTAACTCTGCCTGTTTGTGGATTCCCTGTCTGGGTCAGTTTGACAATTGGGCTGTTTGTTCCTCACACTAGACAGTGACACAAAAGGAGCTGGGGTGTAGACTGCATTTCCTGATGAGCCATCTGTGCTAGGAGGGAGGGGAGGAGTGGTCACTTACACCTGAAAGGGCTGTGCCTGTCTTCACACAATGCAGTCTCTGACCCCCTGGTGAGTGTCTGGGGCCTGGCCTGGGCAAGGCAGAATTTCACATTCAGGAGAAATTGGGTATAAGAAGGGCACCCAAAACCGCACTTTAGAAAACTTCTGGAAACAAGAGGAACCTCTGCCTGGAGAGGAGCTGAAGAGATGAGGAGAAGTGCTGCTCTGCCTGTGACTGTGCTTTGTGGAGCTATCCTGCAGTTGCTGCTTCTGCCAGAGTAAGAGGGCAAAGACTGGACTTTGTGTGCCTTCCATCTTGTGAAGAAATCTCCAAGGGCTTGATTTAGAGCTTGCCTCCTGTTGTTTGAAGTCTCAGGAACAGCAAAGACTTCTCTCTGCCAGCACTTGGACTCTCTGGATAGACTCCTGCTCTGACAAGTGGTGCCCTATCCAGTCCCTGGGCCCTTGAAAGGAAAGCTGGTGGAAATCCAAGGAAATCAACTTCGGACGACTTCGGACCGACTCCGCTGCTGAATCCGGTGACGCCACCTGCAACCTACTCCGTAATCTTTGCTGGAACGACCTTCGCAGGCCCAACGCCGCTGCAGCCCCGCTGAAGTCCGCAACTCCGTGGAAGGTGCCGCACCACTTCATGACTGACGCCACTCGAAGTGCACGGATTCAATGTTTCGCACGACGCTGCGATCCCAGACTTCGCTCATCGACTTGTTTTCACTCTTTACCAAAGGTACTGTACTTGGGGGTCTACGCGACTCCGTTTCCGGCACCGCTGGTGTCGGCTTGTTGGGAACGACACCGTCACGACGCTGTGTTAACACCTCATCGAAGCATTTTGTGTTTCTAAGCACTATTATTGAGTTTAATTTAAAAAATTCATGACTTGTGTATGTCAGCTTTTTGTCATTTTGGTCTTGTTTTGCTTAGATAAATATTTCCTATTTTTCTAGACTGGTGTTGTGTCATTTTGTAGTGTTTTCATTAAGTTACTGTGCATGTTGGTACAAATACTTTACACCTAGCACTCTGAAGTTAAGCCTACTGCTCTGCCAAGCTACCAAGGGGGTATGCAGGGGTTAGCTGAGGGTGATTCTCTTTTACCCTGACTAGAGTGAGGATCCTTGCTTGAACAAGGGGCAACCTGACTGTCAACCAAAGACCCTATTTCTAACATAGACCTTGACCATCCATGATGTCTTCTACCTCTTGCCCTTATTGATTTCCAAGTTGTAATGGTACCTTGGATAAACCAGTTCCCTTCTTTCTCTATCCGATGTTAGGCAATGTAACTGCTTTTTCAGGGCCACATGCAGCTATGGAGAAGTGTCTCTCAAATCAATTTCTGCATGGCTTGCAGGGATTTTCAACGTCTTAAAAAAAGCAATATTAAGAGGCCAGAAAAACCTCTAAATTTTGATACTAAATCAATTTTGGGTTGCAGAGTTTATTTATGAAATGTGGTGCTTGAACATTTAACATATAACTGAGAAAAAATTAGCAAAAGTTATCAAAGCATACGTGCATTTTATTCCACAGAAATATAATTCATTAATGCATGTTCTTGTGTATCTTGCGATCCAACATTTCGTAATGCCAGCCACCCTCCCCATTTTTAGGAAGAGTCGACCTCTTTAAACTAATTCTAGCCTGCTTATTTTTCCTGAGAAAGCCACAGAACAAACCGCTGGAAGAGTAGACAAGTGAAAAAGAAAAGCTGAGGTATTTTGAATTTAATTGGAAAAACGTTCTCAATTAAAGAGAATGACAGTGACTTCCATCTTTCGAGCAGTGGCTTTATTTTCTTTGTTGAGTGCTATAATTCAAAACAAAGTTATCTTTAGAATTTATCTGAAACATTTACTCCTAAATAGAGTTTTAGTTGCAAACATCTTGCAATAGAGTTGAAAGGACTTGAGATTTCACATTAAATAACAAAACTTCAGTTTGTGCTGCACTGACCTTCTTGCTCCCAAAGTTGCATTGTGATTATTTGAGATTTTCCTTGCCTTGTTGTCTGAAAGTCTAGAATTTATAAAAGACACGGAGGCGAGTATTATGCAGTCTTTTCTTGCTTTAAGTTTTACAGCAGCCCAGAAAGAAACTACATTTCCCAAGAAAAGTTAAAACTACAAAGTGACATAACAATGGGGGAACAACCAATGGGACGTCGAGTACAGCTATTAATATATTGACTGCAAACAACAAGTCCTCTTTTCTTGATGCGAGAACTGAAGAGGAGAATAAGTAACAAATAAAACAGCATAAAAAAATTGCCATCAGAGTGAAAATGTCCATAAAACAATCTTGAAACTTGTGAGCATAGATATGAGCCCAGGATGAAGAGCTGTTGAAGAAGCAATCATGTTCTGATGGAAGAACACCATGTGGATTAGGAGGAACCAACGCCGGGAGAGGGAGTTGGAATTATAAATAAAGAAACAGGGAAGGGTTAATAAATTGGTGGGATAATACTCGCCTCCATGTCTTTAATAAAATCTAGCCTTTCAGACACCAAGGCTAGGAAACTCTTAATTTTATTACAAGACTGGAGGTTCATATTATGCATGTTCAAAGCATAGAAATAACAGAATCTGAAACATGAAAAATTGGTTTACAATAAAAAGATTTAAAATGTGTTTTCATTAGACCAGTCTGGAGATTTGAGAATATCCTGCAATGAGGCTCCAGCCCAGAAAGCCCCGTAGGCCATAGCCCCTCTAGCAGATTGGGCTCCAAACGAATCTACATTGATCCCTGCTAAAGACATGATCCATCTGACCCAATGGGCTAAGGTAGGGGGGAAAACGGGTTTATGGGGTTTTTAGAAAGAAATGAGTAATTGGGAGGCTGAGGATGATCTCAAGTCTGCAGTACGAGTCACATAATTCTTTAAACAATTTTCAACACACAATTTGGGTTGAGAGGGAAAAAAACAGATAATGAACAGAGGCCAGGTTAGTTTTAGTGCGTCTTCGTACCTGAAAAGAAACACCTAAAGGAGAGAAAAAAAAGGAAGTAACATCCAAAGCTTTGACATCCGAAAGACGTTTTAGGGAGATCAGACATAAAAGCATAGTCAACTTTGCAGACAGTTAATTAAGGGAAATGAAAGCATTATCCGGCCAGGCAGTGAAAAATTTTCACACCAAATTAATATCCCACATAATGTTATATTTTGGAGATGGAGGAAAAACATAACTTACTCCCTTTAGAAGATCTCAAATGAGAGGATGCTCAGCAATCGGCCTGCCACTGACTCTATAGTGTTCAGGTGAAATGGCTGATCTGTAAGTATTAATAGTGCGGTAGGCTTTACCCTGGCAAAGGTGGAGACATATTTACCCAGCTTTTTCATGAAGGAATCTCCAAATAATAGACCATTAGCCAAAGGACCCTCTTCCTTGGAGGCCAGCGACACCATTTGGGGTCAATCTTAAGAAGAAGACTCTTCCTTCTTTCAATGGATAATTGGGTGTTCGCATTACCCAGCATACAAATAGCACGTTGTGCCCAATTAGAAAGCACCACAGGGTCTATTGGAGACTGTTCCATTTTGTCCTCTTCTGCCAAATCGAGAATCCTAGTTAGAGGACCAACCAAGTCTAAAAGTTTGGGGGTCATTACAACATTGGCAGTAAAAGGCGCTTACCGCCGTGCAGAAGACCGCCAATACACCGCCGCGGTAGTCCGCCACAGCTCTTATGACACACATCTCGGAATCCGCCGAAATACTAACACCCACACAACTCCGCCACACCAAAGGTCAGTGTTAAACTGGCGAAAACAAAACCTCCACCTCCACGCCAACAGAAACACGCCCATGCTATTACGACCCATGAATCCACGCGGTGGTCTTTCAACCGCGGTATTCCATTGGCGGTATACACCGCCGCGCTCAAAATACACACACATCTCCAAAACACCGCCACATTGGACAAATCAAAATACACACACCTGATACACATACACACACCACTCCCACACACCCAACACAATATAAAACACACACCCACATCACCCACAAACCCCTATGACCAAAATTCACGGACGAAGGCCAGAGAGACAGCACAGCCAAGACAACACCACCATACAGAGGCACACAACACCATCACCCACACCACATCCACGCACAAAACATCACACACCACTACACATCACCAAACACATCAACACTCACACCGCCCCACACATCACACACACCACCCCATGTCACGCCAAAGACACCCCTGCTTCTCCGAGGAGGAGCTCAGGGTCATGGTGGAGGAAATTATCCGGGTAGAGCCACAGCTATTTGGCTCACAGGTACAGCACACCTCCATAGCCAGGAAGATGGAGCTATGGCGAAGAATCGTGGACAGGGTCAACGCTGTGGGACAGCATCCAAGAAATAGGGAGGACATCAGGAAGAGGTGGAACGACCTATGGGAAAAGGTGCGTTCAACGGTCTCCAGGCACAACATAGCAGTCAGCGGACTGGCGGCGGACCCCCACCTCCTCCCCCACAACTAACAACATGGGAGGAGCAAGTCTTGACCATCATGCATCCATAGGGCCTCGGAGGAGTCGGTGGAGGATGGGACACTGGTAAGTCAAATTTTAACTATCATATCCCCCCCCCTACCTGCATGCTATCACACACCCCCACCCTCATCCCCTCCCCTATCACCCACAATCCTCACTAATGTACTAATAACACAAACCACACATCCCAACACCAAGCCCTGCATGACACAACTAAGCATGGACACCCAGCTCTAAAGCATGCCCACTGCACATACCCAGAACAACCCCCTAACCATCATCACACAAGCCCCCACACAGGAATGCTAGCACTGGGGTACACCCACCCATCGCACACCATGACACACACAAATGCATTAATCATGCTCTTATACCCCTGCAGGAACCCGAAGGACCGTCACCACACCAGAGGGTCCAGACAACACCACTTCACCCCCAGAAGAGGCCCACAGTGACGATAGCAGCTCTGCCCTACTGGATCCTGATGACCAGCCCGGACCATTGTGGGCCTCGGGAAAGTCGGTTCCCCTTGCACAGGCACAGCCCAACACTGACCTTCCACCCTCTGGTAACACCAGCACAGCACCCACCCAGCGGCCCAAACCTCCGTACCCAGGACAGGTCAATCAGCGGTGTGTCCACCACTACAGGGAACCCAGGATAACCCACCACCCCAACAACAACAGGGACCTGGGGGCAGTGGTAGTGGGCACCCGGTCCAGGGGACGGAGGCATAGGAACACAGGGGAAGTGGGAGGGCTGCTGTGCTACAGGGGGCGGACAGACCAAGGGAACCCACTCTCCACGAGGCCCTCACCTCCATCATGGGACCATACCACCACTCCCAGGAGACGATGGCGACGGTCCTGGTCAAGTTTCAGGAGACCCAGCGCCTGCAGGAGGACCAGTATTTGGGGTTCAGGGAGGAGCTCAGGACCATCAGCTCTGCCCTGGGCAGCATCGTAGGGGTGCTGAAAGACATACAGCAGACCCTGAGGGACACCGTGGCACTCCAAGGGGCCCCTGACACTAGCCAGGACGATGAACTGCCCACCACCTCCGCCGGCGCTAGTGGACAGGACGCCCCGCCACAGGACCACCACACCAGCACCCCACCCCCTGCAGACAGACAACCACCACGCAAGCGGTCCCTGAGATCCAGGAACAGGACAGGGCAAGATGTCAAGACCCCCGCCAGGAAATGAGACCACCCTGATTGTCCCCCCACTGACCCACTTTGTTACCCTGTCCATACTTGAACTGCCCCAGCTCCACTTCCTATGCCCAGATGGGCAGTGCACCTGTGAGACTAATAGACTGGACTCTGCCATGGACATTCCTCCGCCATCACCCATCACCATTTTACAACCCCCTCCCATTTCTGAGCACTTCAATAAACACCCTTGAAACACAAAACAATCTTTAGTCAGTCTGTGATATTATAAATATGTATTATCAATGACAGAGTCATAATGCATTTCCCATTGTAAAGCCAACATACCTATGTCACACATCACAAGTCCTTGAAGGATGCAAGCAGATGACACATGTTGATAATCACACCTGTGAAACCGTAATGGAAAGGTACAACTCAGTTACCAAATACTGGTTGAAATCGACAGACAGGATAGAGGTAGACGTGTGAAAGTTAATGTAATGGTAAAAATGAAAATGTTCTCACCTGTGTGTCACTGGAAATATTGCTGTATGACTGACTCCCTGTTGTCGTTGTCTTCTTCCTCAGCTTCCTCCTCATCACTGTCCACAGGCTCCACAGGCTCCACAGCTGCCACAACACCGTCATCTGGACAATCCTCCTGCAGAAAAGGCACCTGGCGTCGCAAAGCCAAATTATGAAGCATCAAGCAGGCGATGATGATCTCGCACACCTTCTTCGGTGAGTAGAATAGGGAACCACCTGTCATATGGAAGCACCTGAACCTGGCCTTCAGGAGGCCGAATGTGCGTTCGATCACCCTCCTAGTTCGCCCATGGGCCTCATTGTAGCGTTCCTCTGCCCTGGTCCTGGGAGTCCTCACTGGGGTCAGTAGCCATCACAGGTTGGGGTAACCAGAGTCACCCAATAGCCATACACAGTGCCTCTGGAGTTGAGCCATCATATCAGGGATTCTGCTATTCCGCAGGATGTAGGCGTCATGCACTGAGCCAGGGAACATAGCATTTACCTGGGAGATGTACTGGTCTGCCAAACATACCATCTGTACATTCATGGAATGATAACTCTTCCTGTTTCTGTACACCTGTTCACTCCTGTGGGGGGGGGGGGACCAGAGCTACATGGGTCCCATCAATGGCACCTACGACATTGGGGATATGTCCAAGGGCATAGAAGTCACCTTTAACTGCAGCCAAATCGTCCACCTCAGGGAAAATGATGTATCTCTTTACGTGTTTCAGCAGGGCAGACAACACTCTGGACAAAACGTTGGAAAACATAGGCTGGGACATCCCTGATGCCATGGCCACTGTTGTCTGGAATGACCCACTTGCAAGGAAATGGAGCACTGACAGCACCTGCACGTCAGGGGGGATTCCAGTCGGATGGCGGATTGGTGACATCAGGTCTGGCTCCAACTGGGTACATAGTTCCTGGATTGTGGCACGGTCAAACCTGTAGGTGACGATTACATGCCGCTCTTCCATTGTCAGCAGGTCCACCAGCGGTCGGTACACCGGAGGATTCCGCCATCTTCTCATATGTCCCAGCTGACGGTGCCTACGAAGGACAACAGCGACGAGTCAGTCATTATTCCTCCAGGTATGTACCCACAGTTACACACAAGACTACACCAATCACAAAACCCTTCCTGTATGTGTGTTGAGTGTAGGCCTAGCTATGTGTGACGCAGAGGTAAATGAAGCCATGTGGGCCCCTGAAATGGCGGCTGCCTGACCTCTAAACTGGGACAATGGGATTGTGGGGTAACAGCGCTGGCGCCGCACACCGTCGCGGTAGGCCGTCGTAGACCGCGGCGCTATGCTGCATTGGTTCACATTGGACCCTATGGGTCCCAGGAGCCAATGAACAGGTGCGCCGGCGGTGATGATGCGCACCGCCACGGACGTCACTGCCGCGGACGTCACCGCCATTTTCTATCTGTTCAATCACTAGATACCTGACCTTCGACAGGAGAGGACCTACACTGCAAGTGCTGCTGTGACCTCGGTCTGGAAGCGACGATGGCTACTGCGTCTGGGGAAAGGGCCCCTGCCTTCACTGCTCAGGAGTTGGAGAAACTGGTAGACGGGGTCCTCCCCCAGTACACGCTACTCTACGGTCCTCCAGACCAACAGGTTAGTACACAGGGAGCACGTTGTATGGGCTAGGCCTGGGTGGAGAGGGCTGGTTGGAAGAGGGAAGGGGGCACAGTTCATAGAACATTAATGCATGTGAATGAATGGGCCACATGGCCAGAGTAGGGAGGGGGCCACTCACATCGACGGTGCAGTTCGTAATGACTGTTCCTCTTCCCTTGTGCATGTCATGTAGGTCAGCGCCCACCAGAAGAGGGACATTTGGCGTGCCATTGCCAAGGATGTCCGGACCCTGGGGGCCCACCAGAGACGGGGCACCCACTGCCGGAAGAGATGGGAGGACATTCACCGCTGCAGCAAGAAGACGGCGGAGGCTCAGCTGAGGATGGCTTCCCAACGTGGGAGGGGTGCCCGTCGCACCATGACCCCCTGATGTTCCGGATCCTGGCGGTGGCCTACCCGGAGTTGGATGGGCACTTGAGGGCATCACAGCAGACACAAGGGGGTGAATACAAACTCATTCTGCTGACTTTGAGCGCAGTAGAGGGGTCTGGGTGGGGGAGGAGGCCTGTGGGTGTACCTAGGCCAGCCAGAAACACGAAGACTAGGCACCTCTGTAATGCAGCCCATGTGGCACTCTACCCCACCTCAGTAGAGGGCCAAGTCGAGGTATAGTTGCCCCCATGGCATCCATGTGTGCAGATGTCCACCATTGCCATGTAGGCCATATCCCAGAAATTGCATATGCAGAGGGCAGGAGCACGGCATAATGAAGGGGGCTGCTGTGTCTGTCATTTCCGCCAACGGTAGCGGTATGCCATGCACTCAACCTGTGTTTCTTCTGTCCCCACCCCCTTTTTCTGCTCTCCCTGTTCTTTTGTACATCAGCATCATCAGGAGGAGGTTCAGTGGCACCGGAGCACGAGGGAGCTGCATCCCACATGGCCATGGAGGGCCACACCACGGACTCTGAATGCACCAGTGGGACAGAGGGCGAGGGGAGCTTCACGTCGGCCACCGGATCACCAACCAGCGACACGGACTCGTCTGCCGATGGGGGCTCCCTTGTGGTGGCGGCACCATCTGTGCGCTCCACTTCTACAGGTACAGTCGCCACCTCCCCTATCAGCACCGCCCTCCCAGCAGCCCCTCAGCGTTCGCCCCGTGCCCGCTCACCTTCGCCCCAGGTACCTCAGGCCCTGCCCCAGTCACCCCTGCTGCCCTCAGTGAGGAGGCCATTGACCTCCTCAGGTCACTCACTGTTGGGCAGTCTATCATTGTGAATTCCATCCACGGTGTAGAACGAGAGTTGCAACACGGTAATGCATTCCTGGAGGGCATTTATTCTGGTCAGGCTGCCCTTCAGCGAACCCTGCAATCTCTGGCCTCAGCACTGATGGCAGCCATTGTCCCTGTGTCTAGCCTCCCCCTCCAACCTCCTCCACCCAGACCCAATCCCCTGTAACCCAGCCCATCCCAAGCACACCTACAGACCAGCATGCACACAAGTCAGCACACACAAGTAGGTCAAGCAAACATAGGCACCACACAACCCACAGGCACTCACGCAAGCCTCACCCACATACAGACACAGCAACATCCACTGCCTCCACTGTGTCCCCCTCCTCCTCTTCTCCCTCCCAGTCTCGTCTACACACACACCTGCATGCACCACATCTACAGGCACCATGAATCGCACACGGACACCCAGCACCCCAAGCCGCTCACCTGCAGTCACTACCTCCACTGCCATTTACACGTCCCCTGTGTCCTCTCCCAGTGTGTCTGTGATGCCCCCTCCCAGTACACAAACGCCGGCAATCACACACCCAACATCCATCCACCTCACAACAGCCTCCAGTACCTGCACCTGCACCCAAAACACCTAAAGTGACACCTCCTACAACCACCTCCTCTTCCTCCACTCCCATACCCCCTCCAACTACCCATCCCAGTGTTCGTCAGAAACTGTCCCTCTGTAAAGTTGACCTTTTTGCCCCCCCTCCAATTCACCAGTCCCGTCGTAGCGCCTCAGCCAAAAAGCCCCCAATACCAGTGGTGCCTGTTCAAGGTATGTGGAGTGCACCGGCCACCAGGGCAGGCAGTGTGACCCGGAGCCAAGGCACTGGCAGCCCACCCCCTGTAAAGGCTCTGAAATTGGAGAGTGGACGACGGGACCGTGTGAAGACTCCTGGTGGGAAAACAACTCACATGGGTTCCAAGGGGATTGGAGAGTTAGCTGTGACTCCACCAAAGGTGGGGAAGGGCCAGAGGAAGTCTGCCCAGCCTGTTGTGAGTATCACAGCGGAGAAGGGCAGCATCATTCCCGGCGGTCGAGACCCAACCGCCAGCACCGTCGTCACTGGTCAGGAGACCACCGCCGGAGTCATAGCCCAGGAGGGCCCAAGTATCGTCACTGGTCAGGAAACCACCGCCGGAGTCATAGCCCAGGAGGGCCCAAGTATCGTCACTGGTCAGGAGACCACCGCCGGAGTCATAGCCCAGGAGGGCCCAAGTATCATCACTGGTCAGGATAGCACCGCCGGAGTCATAGCCCAGGAGGCCCCAAGTATCGTCACTGGTCAGGAGACCACCGCAGAGTCATAGCCCAGGAGGGTGCAAGTATCGTCACTGGTCAGGAGACCACCGCCGGAGTCTGTGCCCAGGAGGGCCCAAGTATCGTCACTGGTCAGGAGACCACCGCCGGAGTCTGTGCCCAGTAGGGCCCAAGTATCGTCACTGGTCAGGGGACCACCGCCACCGCCGGAGTCACTGCCCAGGAGGGCCCCTGCTGCCACAGCCCAGGTGGGCTATGAGGGAACGTCATGCCACACACCAATGTCCGTACCAGAACCGCCATGGCAAAGCACCGCTGAACAGTCCAGAACCGCCATGGCAAAGCACCGCTGAACGGGGCAAAGACCGCCACGGTGAAGACCGCTGAACAGGGAAAAGACCGCCATGGTGAAGACCGCTGAACAGGGCAAAGACCGCCATGGTGAAGACCGCTGAACAGGGCAAGCACCGCCATGGCAAAGCACCGCTGAACAGTCCAGAACCGCCATGGCAAAGCACCGCTGAACAGGGCAAGCACCGCCATGGCAAAGCACCGCTGAACAGTGCAGGCACCGGGTAAGAATCAATAGACCGCCACATCAAGCATCCTTATCCCATGTGCAGCTGGGACAGTAACGGGACAGGAACTTTCATGGGAGACTAATCCAGTCTGGGCACCAGTCCCCCTCACGAGCCACTGGCGGATGTTATCTACTTGCGAAATTGAGGCTTTGCACTCCCCAGGATGGCACAGTGGGCAAGCCAGCCACTGTAGAGACTTGAGAGACTGTGGCTTTGCACTCCACAGGATGGCACAGTGGGCAAGCCAGCCACTGTAGACACTTGAGAGACTGTGGCTTTGCACTCCCCAGGATGGCACAGTGGGCAAGCCACCCACTGTAGAGACTGTGGCTTTGCACTCCCCAGGATGGCACAGTGGGCAAGCCACCCACTGTAGAGACTTGAGAGACTGTGGCTTTGCACTCCCCAGGATGGCACAGTGGGCAAGCCAGCCACTGTAGAGACTTGAGAGACTGTGGCTTTGCACTCCCCAGGATGGCACAGTGGGCAAGCCAGCCACTGTAGAGACTTGATAGACTGTGGCTTTGCACTCCCCAAGATGGCACAGTGGGCATGGAGCCCCGTTGTGGATCTGGCTTTGCAGTCATCTGGCTGAGGTGCCCCCCCTTCCCTTCCCCCTGAGGTGCCTGTAGTATTTCTATCTGATGTCCCAGCAGTGTTCTCTCCGATTGTGGTCAGGTATCTTTTGTGGGCCTCGCCCATGCATTTTTGGACTAGTGGTGCATGGACATTGATATGTACATATCTGCACTACTTCTCGTAATGTATATATTTCTGCCTGATTTTCGTATATATCTGTATATTTTAGAAAACATGTATATTGCAACATTACAATGTTTGAACGGATTTCACTTTGTCTTTGCATTCTTCCGGGGGGATTGTGGGTTGTTACTGTGATTTTTGTGGATGCATTGGTGTGTATGTTGTAATATGCGAGGGTGGGGGTGGGGGTGTTTCGTGGGTGTTCCCCTAACTTTTGCCTCCCCTCTCCCCCATGTCGTAGGTGCAGTACTCACCGTTGTCTTCGGCGCCTACATAGATGGTGGTCGTAGAGGAGCAGAAAGACAAGCGCAGGGAGTATTTGGAGTTCCGGCTCCATGGAGTCCTCCTTACTCGTGGGATGTGTAGAGGTGAGCGTTTTCCCATTGCAAAAGCTTTTTCCGCTGTGTTTTTATCCACTGTGAATCCTCCCCGGAAAAGGTGGCGGATTGGCAGGTTGTGATACTATGGGCGGTACATTGTCTTCCGCCTGTCTGTTGGTGGTGACCGCCGCGCTGCTTGTCTGTACCGCTGTGGCGGGCGGTGTGTTAAAGTGGCTGTCTTTGTTGGCGGTTTCCACCAGGGTCATAATTCCCTTTTTTTTCCGCTGGCCTGTTTGCGGGATTACCGCTGCTTTAACACCGTCCACCAGGGTTGTAATGACCACCTTTATCTTGGCAACCAGACCAGGCTCTGTCCACTCCTTTTTTGGGATTCTTCCCGAATTTGGTAAAAAACATATGCATGTTTGGGTCAATAACAGTGGTAGCAGTAACGTTGGTGGGTAATGAAGGACGAGGGCACTCGGACATTAATTTATTCCTGGTAACCTTGTCAATGGAATGGCATAAATAGAAATAAACATAATCTGCGACATGGTCACTATTCCTTAGAGTTAGGATACACCATGACGTAAGAGTGAAGAAAACCATGTTAAAAAAAAAAAGTGAATAGTTTTGAGGCGGAATCTTGTCAATAAGAATTTTTGACACTCTTTTGGAACTACTCACAAATAGAGTGCAGGAGCTATTCTTAAAGTGGAGATTAATGGTGAATGGTCATCTATTCTATCACTCATATTTGCCATGCGTAAATTATCTGTACATCTAAAAAAGGTCTTTCACTTTTTGCAGTGACCAATTGGTAGGGTCAGTTGGTTTGGAAAAAAACTCTGGGAGACCAAACTCATTAAAACTCTGCTTTAAGAGAGCCAGGAAATGTCTAGTGCATTGTCAAGGGCAGACAGTCTGCCAGAATTGTTGTGCAAGAGTCTGCCTTTGTTTTTCTCTGTAGTTTGAGCCAGGGTAGAAGATGTTGTAATTTGATGTGATTTTCAATAAAACCAAGTCCTACTTCTTCATGGCAAAATTTATTAGGGGTGGATTATGGGACTGCCAACAGTCTTCTGAAAAATATTTTTGGCATATACCCGCACCCCAGCACCAAAGGTGGCAAAGGATGCCAATTTACTCTTAAAGATGCATACTAATTCACACACCAGTTTATATCCTAATCTTTTGGCAAAATCTTAAGAGAGCCTTGATATACAAAATTTCCAACTAAAATCAATGTCAGCTGGTATTTCCAGATAAGTAAAATGCGACACTTTAACAAATTTCTGAGCCATCAAGCATGAATTTCCGAGTTTTAGATACCGTTGGTCTGCATGACATTACAAATGATTTAGGCCTTCATTACAACCCTGGCAGTCAGTGTTAAAGCGGCGGTAGTACCGCCAACAGGCCAGCGGTAACAAAAATGGAATCATGACCACGGCGGAAACCGCCAACACATATAGCCACTTTAACACTCCGACCGCCATGGCGGTAGCAACAAACACAGCGGCGGAAACCGCCAACAGACAGGCGGAAGACAAAGTACCGCCACCCCCATAACAACCCTCCCATCTGCCAGCTTTTCCGGGGCGGTACCAACGCCATCAAAAGCGCGGCGTAAACAGTACTAGGGAAACCACTCACCTCTCGACACTCAAGAAACAACCAGGACGCCATGGAGCCCAAACTACAGGTGTTACCCATGCTGGTGTAGCTTCTCATATACCAGGAGTACCAACGCCGGTGATGAAGACCACAGTGAGTACTGCACCTAGTACACGGGGGTGGGGGGAGGAAAAAGAGAGTGACACACACACACACGCAAAACGCAACACCCCCACCCCGACCCCCACCCCCACCCCCAACACCATACACACAAACACATGCAACAACATTACATATACACCCCATAACCCTCTGGAATAACGCAAGGACAAAAGGAAAGGAGTCAAAATAGTGTAATATTAGAAATTTAGAGAAATACGTTCATATATAAATAAACAGTATGTACTGCTGTCCTACTTTTGGATTAGTTTTAAAGATCCTAGGCTTTCTATTTTTGTTTGGTTTTTTTATCTGATTTTTATTATAATTTGACATGGATTTTTCTATAATTATTGTGTGTGTATTCGAAAAATTCCTGTTGTTTCTATATGTAGATTTAGGGTCTAAGGATAATGGAGGATATTTGGTCATGAGTTTTGGAATGTTTATTTTATTTTTAATTGTCGCTAACCTTGGGTACCTTTTAACAATTATGGTATTGTAGCACATAGCACTTTATAAGTATCATGAATTACTTCCTATGAACGCTTTATTTGATAAGTGTGTTTTAAAAGTGTACATATATGTATGTTTAGTTCAAAGTACATGGCACTTTACATCTTATACAGATAAGATTAGAAATTCATCAGCTTATAAACTGGTTTTGTTAAACTGCATTGGCAAATGGCATCCATCAGGGCGAGGAAGTAATAAGTTAGGAGGGCTTCCTGTCATTTGTTTTGTTTTTTAAGGAATGTATCAATTGTATTTATTTCAGTGATGGTCATGTTTTTTTATCCTTTTTATGTATGGTTGTTTTATCGCATCCTAATGGTCTAACTTTAGACCGAATAAACAATAAAGTAAAGTATGTACAATATATACAATATATACAAAATGAGGGACAAAGTCCACACAAAAATAGTCCGTGGGCCACTGGGCTATAACACATAGGCCAAGCCCACACTTGACTCCTACCTCAATACGGAGAGAACACTGCAGGGGCATCAGGTCGAAAACATACAGGCACCTCAGGGGGAAGGGAGGGCACCTCAGCCGGTAGATGATACAACGCCACTGCTCCTGGAGGGGGCTCCAAGCCCAATGTTTGGTCCTGGGGAGTGCAAAGCCACAGTCTCTCAAGTGGGTGCTTTGCCCACTGCTTGGTCTTGGGGAGTTCAAAGCCACAGTCTCTCAAGTGGGTGCTTTGCCCACTGCTTGGTCCTGGAGAGTGCAAAGCCACAGTCCCTAAAGTGGGTGGTTTGCCCACTGCTTGGTCCTGGGGAGTGCAAAGCCACAGTCTCTCAAGTCTCTGAAGTGGATGGTTTGCCCACTGATTGGTCCTGAGGAGTGCAAAGCCACAGTCTCTCAAGTCTCTCAAGTTGGTGGTTTGCCCACTGCTTGGTCCTGGGGAGTGCAAAGCCACAGCCTCTAAAGTGGGTGGATTGCCCACTGCTTTGTCCTGGGGAGTGAAAAGCCACAGTCTCTCCAGTGGATGCCATGTTCCACTGGTTCTGGAGGGGGCTTTGTTCCCAGTGTGTTTCATCCTGCCAAGGATAGGATGAGTGGATGCCCTTTTCCACTGGTTCTGGAGGGGGCTTGGTGCCCAGTGTGCTTAATCCTGCCAAAGATAGGGTGAGTGGATGCCTTTCTCCACTGGTTCTGGAGGGGGCTTGGTGTCAAGTGTGCTTAATTCTGCCAAGGATAGGGTGAGTGGATGCCTCACTCCACTGGTTCTAGAGGGGGCCTGGTGCCCAGTGTGCTTCATCCTGCCAAGGATAGGGTGAGTGGATGCCTTCTTCAACTGGTCCTGGAGGGGGCTTGGTGCCCAGTGTGCTTCATCCTGCCAAGGATAGGGTGAGTGGATGCCTTCTTCCACTGGTTCTGGAGGGGGCTTGGTGCCCAGTGTGCTTCATCCTGCCAAGGATAGGGTGAGTGGATGCCTTCTTCCACTGGTTCTAGAGGGGGCTTTGTGCCCAGTGTGCTTCATCCTGCCAATGATAGGGTGAATGGGTGCCTTCTTCCACTGGTTCTGGAGGGGGCTTGGTGCCCAGTGATGCAGCAGATGGGGGGTTCCACATCACAGTCCCTCACCTGGATGTCAGAGCCACGAGATTTGCAGTGACCGGGATGCATGATAGTCCATGGAGGCAGGGCTACAGTCCATCCGCCGGTGGCTACGGCTACACAGTGTTGGTAGTGCCGGTGCTGGTGCTGCCAGTGGTGGGGAGATGCTCCAGGTCTTCTCCTGCAGCCTTGAACGGCTGCCCCCTGGGGCTGCTGCTGCTGGCAGTGGTGCTAATGTCAGTGGTGCAGGTGGCGCTGCTTGCGGTGGTGCTTGCGGTGGTGCAGGTGGCAGTGCTGGTCGCGGTGCAGGAGGCGGTGCTGCCAGTGGTGGAGGGAGGCTCCAGCCCTTCTCCTGCAGCCTCAGACGGCTGCCCACTGGAGCTGCTGCTGCTGACAGTAGTGGTGCTTGCGGCGGTGCAGGAGGCAGTGCTGGCCGCGGTGCAGGTGCCGGTGCTGGCGGTTGTGCTGGTAGCCACTAGGCCGTCACCTGTAGGCTCAGATGGCTGATGTGCCTTGGCTGGTGTTTTGTGCCCCTTCTTGCCCTTGGCAGATGGTGGTGTCACCTTGGGTCTGGCAGATGGAGTCTTTGAGGTGGCCTTGCAGGGTGGTTGTGGGTCCTTCCCCTTGCTGGATGCTGTCCCCTTCTTCACCTTCCAGGTAGCGGAGTGTTCTTGGCCTTGGCAGGGGTGGGTGGCACACTGGCTGGGATGACGGGTGCCCCCTTTGAGCCTCTGACAGCTGTAGACACCACAGCAGACGTGGATTTAGTGGCTGAGGTGCTGGGCTGGGTTCTGGCCACCCTGGCCCGAGGTGAAGGACGGGGGGATGGAGAGGTAGGGGAGAGGTCAATGTTTGCTAGGAAGTGCTTCTTAGGGACATTGGGTGGGTAGAGGGGGAAGGTTTGGGAGTGGAGGAAGAGGGAGTGCTTGTACGAGGTGTCCGTCTGCTGTGTTTGGGTGCAAGTGCATGATCTGGATGCTGTTGTGAGGTGGATGGCTGTTGGGTGGGTGTGTGCTTGCGTTTGTGTACTTTGGGAGGAGGGGTCACAGACACATTGGGAGAGGACACATGGGACATGTGCATGGATGTGGGAGTGGTGACTGCCAGTGAGGGGTGTGTAGTGATGGGCGTGCTGGTGATGAAGGTGGTGGATGAGGATGTAGTGCATGCAGGTGTGAGTGGAGACGCAACTGGGAGGGAGGTGGATAACAAGGAGGAGGGGGACACAGTGGAGGCAGTGGATGTTGGTGTGTCTGCATGGGGATGGTGCTTGTGTGAGTGCCTGTGAGATGAAGTGTGGTGCTTGTGTTTGCCTGAGCCACTTCTGTGTGTTGATTTGCATGAATGCTGGTCTGAAGGTGTGCTTGGGATAGGCTGGGGTTGAGGGGAATTGGGACTGGGTAGAGGAAGGTGGAGGGGGGAGGCTGGATACAGGGACAATGGCTGCCATCAGTGCGGAGGCCAGAGCCTGAAAGGATCTCTGTTGGGCCGCCACGTCAGAGTGAATGCCCTCCAGGTATGCATTTGTTTGTTGCAAATGCCTCTCGAAACCCTGGACGGCATTCAGTATGGTTCACTGCCCAACAGTGGGGAATCTCAAGAGGACAATAGCCTCCTCACTGAGGGCAGCAGGGCTGACTGGGGCAGGGCCTGAGGTGCCTGGGGCAAAGGAGATGTCCACCCTCCTGGGTGAGTGGGCACAGGAAACACGCTGAGGGGCTGCTGGGAGGGCGGTGCTGGTAGTGGGGGTGGTGGCTGTACCTGTTGTTGGGGTGGGCACAGAGGTGTCCGCCACAGCCAGGGAGCTTCCATCGTAGAAGGAGTCACTGTCTGTAGTGTCCCCTCCTGTCTCCGTCGTGGTGCTCCCCTCACCCTCCGTCCCACTGGTGCCCTCACCGTCGGTGGATTCGGCCTCCAGGCCCATGTGGGATGCAGCTCCCTCCGTCACTGGTGCCTCTGCTCCTCTGCCAGATGATGCTAATGCACACAATAACAGGGTGACAAAATAAAAAGGGGGGAGAGACAGAGGAAACACTTGGTCAATGCCAGCAACAACACTACCGTTGGCGTACACAACACACAGGGAGCTGCCCTATGCACTAGGCCATGCACTAGCAGTTACACTGCTAGTCACCAGCCCATGGGTTACAATGCCTAACGCCACGAGCTGCACACCTGAAACCCACAGGATCCTGCCCAGTAGTAGATGCCCACTAACACTATTGGAGTTGGAGTGCTTCTGAGCCTGCCCAAATATGGGCCTACCCTGCCATGTTCGCCCTGGCACACACAGTCCACATCCCCCACCTAGGTAGTACCTTAAAGCGCGCAAAGTCATGAATCTGAATTTGTACTCACCCCCTTGTGGCTGCTGTGATGTCCTCAAGCGCCCATCCAACTCGGTATAGTTCACCCCCAGGATGCGGAACATCAGGAGGTTCAGGGTACGACGGGCACCCCTTCCTCATTGGGAGGCCAGCCCCAGCTGGGCGTCTGCCATCTTCCTTGCCCAGTGGCGCAGGTCCTCCCACCGTTTGCGGCAGTGGGTGCTCCGTCTGTCAAAGACCCCCAGGATCCGCACCTCCTTGGTGATGGCACGCCAAATACCCTTTTTCTGATTGGGGCTGACCTGCAGGAAAAAGACAGCAGTAAAGGGATTAGTCCTGCTGTCGGACTGTCATACTCCTGGCCCACCATATCCCTCCCATCCCCTTACGCACATACATTGACCACCATACATGCGGCACTCTGCCCAGGACACCTTAGCCCCCCATACATGTGGCTTACACACACAGCACTCCATACATTCATGGCCCAACCATCATGCTCACAGTGTACTCACCTGTTTGACTGGAGGACCATAGAGTAAAGTGTACTGGGGTAGGACCTCATCCACCAGTCTCTCCAACTCCTCCGAAGTGAAGGCAAGGGCCCTTTCCCCAGACACCTGAGCCATTGTCACTTTCAGACACAGGCCACAGCAGCACTTGCAGTGTAGGTCCTCTCCTGTTGAAGATCAGGTAGCAAGTGAGTGAACAGATAGAAATTGGCAGTCACGTCTGCGGCGAGGCGTGCCTTCACGCCGGCATACATCGCCATTTGTTCCTGGAACCCATAGGGCCTAATGTTAACCAATGTGGAGTTGTGCAGCGGTCATCGACCACCGAGCGCAACGGCGCACAACAGCAACAGAATTACCTAATTTCCACTTGTCCCTCCTCACAGGTCAGGCAGCCGCCATTTCAGGGGGGCACAGGCCATGGCACCTAACTGCGTCACAGCAGACATTGGCACATCAACTGACTCTCGGATTCACATACTGGTTCTGTAAATGAAGATATGCATCATGATTTCAATAGATGTATGAATATGACCCTCTGCTCACTATTTTCCTCCCTAGACTTCAACTGCTGAGGATGAATATGAGATGGAGACATCCTCCAGTGTACAGACCCCTGGTGGACCTGGTGACAATGGAGGACAGACACATTATCCTAACCTACAGACTTGATAGGGCCACAATCCAAAAACTGTGTGCCCAATTGGAGCCAGACCTGATTTCAGCTATCCGCCATCCCACAGGTATCCCCCCTCTAGTGCAGGTCCTGTCAGTGCTCCATTTCCTTGCAAATGGTTCCTTCCAAACAACAGTGGCCATGGCATCAAGGATGTCTCAGCCAATGGTCTCCAACGTGTTGACCAGAGTGTTGTCTGCCCTGCTGAAACACATGCACAGCGTCATCATATTCCCCCAGGTGGTGGATTTTGGCATCAGTGAAGGCTGACTTTTTTGCCCTGGGACATATCCCCAACATCATTGGTGCCATTTATGGTACCCATGTAGCATTTGTCCCCCCCCGGAGAAATGAACAAGTGTTCAGGAATAGAAAAAGCTATCACACTCTGAATGAGCAGATGGTGTGTTTGGCGGACCAGTACATCTCCCATGTGAATGCCAAGTATCCAGGCTCTGTGCATGACGCTTTTATCTTGAGGAATAGCAGCATCAACTCCAGAGGCACTGGGTGTGGCTAATAGGTGAGCCCAAAGTTCCCACCCAGTATATATTGGTGTATGGGTATGAGGTTGTCCCTAAGGGTGAGTGTGTGGCTAACAGGTATCCCTCTATATTTGCAGGTAACTCTGTTTACCCCAACCTCTCATGGCTACTGACCCCAGTGAGGAATGCCAGGACAAGGGCAGAGGAATGTTACAGTGAGGCACATGAGCAAATAAGCGGATAACTGAAAGAACCTTCAGCCTCCTGAAGGCCAGGTTCAGGTGCCCCCATCTGACTGGTGGATCCCTGTACTACTCACCCAAGAAGGTGTGCCTAATCATTGTTGCATGTTGCACAACCTGGCCTTGAGACGCCAGGTGGCTTTTCTGCAGGAAGATGAGCCTGGAGATGGTCTTGTGGCAGCGGTGGAGCCTGTGGACAGTGACGAAGAGGAGGCAGAGGAGGACGATGTGGACAACAGACGTTCTCTCATAAAGCAGTACTTCCAGTGACACACAGGTAAGACTCTGTTACTTCACTTTCCATTGCATTTTTGTGTTGGACATTGGACATGTCTGCATGATTTCCCTATGCTATGCCCACTTACTGTACCCTTCAGCATCTCTATTTTCAGATCTCTGTTCCCCACTCTGGCTCCTGGTGTGTTTACTGCTGCCCACTGCAGGTCATACCAATGTATATATAAATGTACATATGAATTGCAATGTTTACAGATTGTTGAACTAATGCATATTTCAAACAATTGAAAGACTCCAGACTTGTATTTGTTCCAAGGGTACTTACTTAAGTGCTAAGAGGTTGGGGGGGATGTGCAAAGGGCTTGGGTGATGGTGGAGGAAATGTGCAGTTAGAGTCCAGTCTATTGGTATCACAGGTGCATTGTCCAATGGGGCAAAGGAAGGGGAGCAATGGCATTTCAAGGTGGACAGGGTAACAGGGTTGAACAGAAGGGTGACAATCAATAGAGTCTTATTCCCTGATGGGGGTCTTGGCTATGTTCTCTGGCTTCTGCCTGGATTGCAGGGACCGTTTGCAGGGTGGTTCTCCTTCTGCAGGGGGTGGGGTGCTGGTGGTCTGCTGTCCACTAGCACCGGCGGAGGTGGAAGGCTGTTCTTCAGTGTGGCTAGTGTCAGGGGCCCGTAGTTTTGCCACTGCCTCCCTCATGGTGTTAGCCATGTCAGCCAGCACCCCTGCAATGGTGACCAGGATGGTGTGGATGTGTTTGAAGGCCTCCATGATCCCCAGGTACTATCCCTCCTGCAGCCGCTGGGTCTCCTGCAACTTGGCCAGTATCTGGCCCAAGGTCTCCTGGAAATGTTGGTATGCTCCCAGGATCCCTGCAAGTGCCTCGTGGAGAGTGGGTTTCCTGGGCCTGTCCTCCCCCTGTTGCACAGCAGTCCTCCCAGCTTCCCTGTTGTCCTGTGCCTATGTCCCCTGAACTGTGTGCACACTGCCACTGATCCCAGGTCCCTGATTGTCTTGGGTTTGTGGGGTTGCCTGGGGTCCCCGTAGTGGTGGACACACTGCTGATTGACATGTCCTGGGAACAGTGGTATGGGCCCGCTGGGTGAGTGCTGTGCTGGTGTTTCCTGAGGGGGGATGGTCTGTGGTGGTATGGGACTGTGCCTGGGTACTTAACTCTCCGGAGGTCCCTGATGGGCCAGGTTGGTCATCGTGATTCAGGCGTGCAGAGCTGCTGTCATCACTGTGGGCCTCTTCTGTGGGGGACTGGATGTTGGTGGCACCTCCTCTCCGGTGACGTTGAGTGAGGGTCCTGTGGGGATGTAAATGCAGTGTTATTGTATCTGCGTGTGCCATCTTGTGCATGGGTGTGTTTCTCTGTATGGTTGTGATTTCCCTGTCAGCTTTGCCTTGTGTGCGTGATGATTTTGTGGACTAGGGGATTCTCTCTAATGGTCATGCTTTAGTGATGGGTGTCCATGCAGGTCTGTGATGGGTGTCCATGCATAGGTGTTGCATGCTGGGCTTGGTATTGGGATGGGTGGGTTGTGATGGTGGGGTATATGTGATGTGGTGGAGTGATGGGGATTAGGGTAGGGGTGGAGTTTGTGATGGCATGCAGGTAGGGTGGGGGATATAGTAGTAAAGATTTGACTTACCAGAGTCCAGTCCTCCTGCTACTCCTGCAAGGCCCTCAGGATGCATTATTGCCAAGATTTGCTCCTCCCATGTTGTTAGTTGTGGGTGAGAAGGTAGGGGTCCACCGACAGTCCTCTGTAATGCTACCTGGTGTCTTGCAACCACGGAACTCACCTTCCCCCGTAGGTCTTTCCACCTCTTCCTGATGTCATCCCTTGTTCTGGGGTGCTGTCCCACGGCGTTGACCCTGTCAATGACTCTCTGCCATAGCTCCATCTTCCTTTCAATGGACGTCTGCTGCACCTGTGATCCGAATAGCTGTGGCTCTACCCGGATGATTTCCTCCACCATGACCTTTAGCTCCTCCTTTCAAAATCTGGTGTGTCTTTGGGGTGTCATGGATGTGGTGTGAGTGGTATGTGTGAGGATATGCGGGGTGATGTGTTGTGGTGTGTGCTGTGAGGTGCATGGATGGTGTATGGGTGATGGTGCTCTGTGGCTCAGATTGAATGGGTGCTCCTGGATTGTCTCTCTCTGTTAGCAATTTGTTTTTCATTGAAAGGGTTGTGGGTAATGTGGGTGTGTGTTTTATAGTGGTGTGGTGTGTGTATGTGTGTCAGGTGTGTGTAGTTTGAATTGTCCAATGTGGTGTAGTTTTGTGAGTGTGTGTGTATTATAAGAGCAGTGGTGCGTACCACCAATGGTTTACCGCGGTTGAAAGACCGCCTCAGTGATTCGTGGATCCTGATACTGTGGGCGTATTCCTGTTGGCGTAACGGTGTGGGTTTTGGTACCGCCAGTTTATCACTGTCCTTTGGTCTGGCGGACTTTTGTGGGTGTCTGTATAGTGGCAGATTTCTCTGTGTGAGTCATAATACCCGTAGCGGTATACCGCCGCAGTCACAGTATGTTGGCGGCCGTCAGCACGGCAGTAGGTGGCATTTACCGCCAATGTTGTAATGAGGGCCTTAGTGAGATTCGGCCTAACACCCAAATTACCCATTAACCTGTTCAAGGCAACTAAAAGTAAATGGAGACCATTGACTGTTTGTGCAATCAATACCGCATTATCTGAGCATAGTAATACAGGAACTAAATGTGTGCCCATCTTCGGGATCTCTTTTACAGCTTGCACAGCTAATCCTCAAGACCATTTATGTACAGTAAAAAGAGGAATGTGGATAACATGCATCCTTCTCTACCCTCTACTAAAGAAGACATTTCTACTGAGAGATCCCCTTCCTGACTATGTCCGAGGTCTTCGAATGGAGCCTGTGGAGGAGATTTATAACTTGCGATGTCAACCCTCATTACAGCCATAATCTGACAAAGTTTGACTCACTCAACCATGTCAAAGGCACACTTTAATTCCACGAATGCCAAATGGACACAACTTTTTTTGGCCTTTGTATATTTTAGAGCGATAGGACACAAATTCAGGCTTTGCTCAGTAGTACTTAAACCAGGGCAGAATCCAAATTGAGCATCTGAGTGTTGCCAGGTCTCAGCTGCCCAACCTTCTAATTTAGCTAATATCACCCTTCCCAGGATTTTGACTGTAATGTTAAGTAACAAAATTGGAGGATAACAGTGTGGCAGGTTTGTATCCCCCTTTTTAAATATTGGCAAAATGATAGCCTCCTGCCAAGTATGGACTAGGGGTCCTACAATTGCCGACCTTATTACGTTCATAATCAATGGGCCCCAAATTGTGGTAACAATTTTTAAAACCAGAGGGGACTTTATCAGGTCCTTGGGGCTTTATCATAGAGGCTGCTCTCTATAGATAGTATTCTATCTGATACCTCAATTTATTTACTGAGGGCAATGGCAGCCTTCGGATCAGAAGGTGGTTCTTTGCCTAAGGCCATCTGGGGAAATATGTTCACTAGACCAGAACATTTTGGAGAAGTGCTCTACCCATGCTTTAACCGATATTACCATATTAACCTTTGGAGTGGCATCACAAGTGAGATGGGGGAGTTGACAACCTTTCAGGTGGTGCAGGAGTCCTTTATATCACAAATTCCCTTAAGATCTTCCCATGTTGTTTCTTGTATCTCGGGGCACTGGGTATCCGCCACTACAGGGCACCCTGGCTGACCCACCACCCCAACAACAACAGGGACCTGGGGGCAGTGGTAGTGGGCACACCGTCCAGGGGACAGAGGCCCAGGGAAACAGGGGAACTGGGAGGGCTGCTGTGCGAGAGGGGGGGGACCGGCCCAGGGAACCCACTCTCCAAGAGGCCCTAACCACCATCATGGGAGCATACCACCACTCCCAGGAGACGATGGCGACTGTACTGGGCAGGTTCCAGGAAATCCATGCACAGCAGGAGGTACGGTACATGGGGTTCAGAGACGAACTCAGGAACATTGGTTCCGCAATGGGGACCATCGTCCTGGCCCTCAACCAGATAGTCACCACATTGCGGGACCATGTGGCACCCCAAAGGGCCCCTGTCACTAGCCCGGACCACGAACAGCCTACCACCTCCGCCGGCGCTAGTGGACAGGAGGCCCCCACACAACCACAGGCCACTAGAACCCCACCTCCTGCTGAAGATCAACCACCCCGCAAGCGGAACCTGAGATCACACAAGAAGACAGAGTAGGATGCCAAGACCCCCGCCAGCGTAAGATACCCCCTGATGTCATCCCACTGTCCCACATTGTCACCCTGTCAAACCTTAAACAGCCCCTGCTCCATCCTTCCACAGGCATATGGACAATGCACCTGTGAGACTGAGAACTGGACTCTGCCATGGACATTACTCCACCACCACCCATCACCGTTTTACTATCATGGACATATATGCAGCACTTAAAATAAATCACCAATTGCACTTAAAAAATCAGGAGTCTGCTTGTATTCTTAACAAATGTATTACACATAACGGTGCAATAATGTTCAGTTACATTGTGATGACAACATACCAATGTCAATAAGCATTAGTCCATGGGCAAACAAAGCAGAAGTCACGCTGTGGGTCATACAGCTCTGAAAAGGGAAGGGAAAGTCAAAAATCAGTTAAAAGGACCTGGGGGGAAACACAGAAAGTAGAGATGCAGGAGGCCAGAAGTAAATGTAAAATGGCGTGGGTGATTCTTACCTGTGTGCTACTGAAAATACTGTTGTATAACTGTGTCCCTGTTGTCCGTGTCGTCCCCGTCGTCTTCCTCCTCTTCACTCTCCACAGGCTCCACAGCTGCTACAACACCACCATCTGGACCATCCTCCTGCAGGAAAGGCACCTGGCGTTGCAATGCAAGATTGTGAAGCATACAGCAGGCCACGATGATATGACACACCTTCTTTGGTGAGTACATTAGGGATCCACCTGTCATATGCAGGCACCTAAACCTGGCCTTCAGGACCCCGAAGGTCCGTTCTATAATCCTCCTAGTTCGCCCATGTGCCTCATTGTACTGTTCCTCTGCCCTGGTCCGGGGATTCCTCACTGGGGTCAATAGCCAAGGCAGGTTGGGGTAACCAGAGTCACCTATTAGCCACACACGGTGTCTCTGTAGCTGTTCCATCACATAAGGGATGCTGCTATTTCGCATGACATACGCGTCATGCACTGACCCAGAGAACTTGGCATTTAGATGGGAGATGTACTGGTCAGCCAAACAGACCACCTGGACATTCATCGAATGGTAATTTTTTCTATTTCTGTACACCTGCTCATTGTCTTTTGGGGGTACTAAAGCCACATGGGTCCCATCAATGGCACCAATGATGTTGGGGATATGTCCAAGGGCATAGAAATCACCCTTCACAGTGGCCAAATCACCCTCCTCAGGGAAAACAATGTAGCTCCGCATGTATTTCATCAGGGCAGACAACACTCTGGACAAAACCTTAGAAAACATAGGCTGAGACATCCCTGATGACATGGCCACTGTTGTCTGAAAAGACCCACTTGCCAAAAAATTGAGTACTGACAGAAGCTGCCCCAGAGGGGGAATTCCTGTGGGTTGGCGGATGGGGGACATCAGGTCTGGCTCCAGCTGGGCACACAGTTCATGTATAGTGGCTCGGTCAAGTCGGTATCGAAGTATAATATGTCGTTCTTCCATTGTCGACAGGTCCACCAGCGGTCGGTACACGGGAGGATTCATCCTTCTCCTCTCAAGTCCCAGCGGACGGTGCCTAGGAAGGACAACATGGAGTACAGAGTCAAGCAACCCACAGGTACGTTCACCCAGCTTGCACAGTACACGAATCGCTATGCATTGAAAGGCTTGTATGAGTGGCAATGCAAGGCCTAGGCCTGTGTGACGCAGTAGTAATTAATCCATGTGGGCCCTTGAAATGGCGGCTGCCTGACCTGAGAAGTGTGACAGTGGGATGTGAGGTCAACGCGCTGGCGTGGCACACCGTGGCGGTAGGCGGTCGAAGACCGCAGTGCGAAGGCGCATTGGTTAACATTGCACCCTATGGGTCTCAGGAGCCAATGACGATGTGCGCCGGCGGTCGCGGTACGCACCGCGGCGGTACGCACCGCCGCGGGCGTGACCGCCATTTTCTATCTGCTTAATCACTCGAGACCTGATCATCCACAGGAGAGGACCTATACTACAAGTGCTGCTGTGACCTCGGTCTGGAAGAGACAATGGCTGCTGCGACTGGGGAAAGGGCCCCTGCCTTCATTTCAGAAGAGTTGGAGAAACTTGTGGATGGGGTCCTGCCCCAGTATGCGCTACTCTACGGTCCTCCAGACCAACAGGTAAGTACACTGGGTGCACGTTGAATGGGCTATGCCTGGGTTGTGTATGGTGGATGTAAGATGGTGGGGTGGGGAGCGAATGAGGAGTGCAAGGTACGACAGATGAGAGCATGTGCCACATGGCAAGGTTGGGGAGGGGGGGGCAATCACATCTAACATGCAGAAAAATGTTGAAATTTCCTTTCCCACCCTGTACATGTCAAATAGGTCAGCGCCCATCAGAAAGTCGACATTTGGCGTGCCATCGCCAAGGAAGTCCGGGCCCTGGGGGTCCACAACAGACGGGGCACCCACTGCCGAAAGAGGTGGGAGGACATCCGCCGCGGGACCAGGAAGACCGCCGAGTCACTGCTGGGGATGGCCTCCCAACGTAGGAGGGGTGCCAGTCGTACCTTGACCCCCCTGATGTCCCGGATCCTGGCGGTGGCCTACCCCGATTTGGATGGGCGCGTGAGGACATCACAGCAGACACAAGGGGGTGAGTACCAGCACATTCTGCTATCTTTACGCGCAGTGGAGGTGTCTGGGTGGGGGAGGAGGGCTGTGGGTGACATTAGGCCAGGGCGCTTTCTGTAGTGTAGTCCCCTCCTTTAGGCATGGCCATGTGCCCCCGCCCCCCACCTCTGTAGGGTGCCAAGTACAGCAATCCATGGTCCAGCATCACCCATGTGTGCATTTGTTGTCCATAGACCTGTAGGCCTAGTCACAAGTACTGAGTAGTGTACCCCGATTGCGCTGCGTAGTGCTGGAGGCTCCTGTGTCTGTCCTCTCCGACAACGGTGTTGACAATGCATGCACTCAACCTGTCTTTATTTCTCCCCCCACCCTTTTTCTTTATCTTCTTGTGCATGTGTGCATTAGCATCATCAGGTGGAGGAGAATTGGCATCGGAGCACGAGGGAGCTGCAACTCACAAGGCCCCGGTGGGCCATGCTACAGACACCGAGGTCACCAGTGATACGGAGGGCGAGGGGAGCTCCACAACGGGGACCCGTGGTGAGACCAGCGACACTGACACGTCCTCGGAAGGGAGCTCCCTAGCGGTGGCGGCAACATCCGTGCCCCCCGCCTCAACAGGTACAGCCGCCACCCAGCGCACCAGCTCCGCCCTCCCAGCAGCCCCTCAGCCTTCGCTCCGTGCCCGCTCGCCCAAGAAGGCGGGCATCTCCTTCGCCCCAGGCACCTCAGGCCCTGCCCCAGTTACCCCTGCTGCCCTCAGTGAGGAGGTCATTGACCTCCTACAGACCATCATTGTTGGGCAGTCTACCCTTTTGAATGCCATCCAGGGGGTAGAGAGGGAGGTGCATCGGAGCAATGCATACCTGGAGGGCATTCATTCGGGTCAGGCTGCCCATCAACGATCGTTCAATGCTCTGGCCTCAGCACTGACGGCAGCCATTGTCCCTGTTTCCAGCCTCCCTCTTCTAACTGCCTCCACCGTCTCCCAGTCTCCTGTTCCTCAGCCTATCCCATCCACACCATCAGACCAGCCTGCACACACCTCAACACCCAAGGGCAGCTCATCCAGACATAAGCACCACAGATCCCACAAGCATTCACCCAAGCAACATCCAGATGCAGCCATGGCAACAGTCACTACCACCTCTGTGTCCCCCTCCTCCTCGTCTCCCTCCTCCCTCCCTGTGACGTCTCCACTCACACCTGCATGCACACCACCATCAGCCAGTACTTCCATCACCACCACACCCTCCAGTACAGTCCGCACACGTGCAGTCACCACCCCCACTGCCATTTACACGTCCCCTGTGTCCTCTCCCACTGTGTCTGTCATCCCCTCTTCCAAATCACACAAACGCAGGCAGCCACCCACACAACAGCCAACCACCACACGACAGCCTACGTCACAAGCACCTGCACCCATAGACAGCACACCTGACTCTCCTACAACCACATCCTCTCCCTCCACTCCCATACCCACTGCACCTACCCTTCCCATTGCTCCTAAAAAACTTTTCCTCTCCAAAGTTGACCTCTTTGCACCACCTGACCCACCCCCTCCATCTGGTAAGAGTCCGAAGAGCACCTCAGCCACCACCAGCCCTGCATCAAGTCTGACCATTGTGCACGGGTTTTGGAGTCCACCCTTTCCCAGCACAGATACATCGGCCAGCAGCAAGGGGACAGCCAGCCCCCCCCCCCTGTAAAGAGAACCCGTAAAACCAAGGCCCGCCGTGAGAAGGCTGACACGGCTGCCCCCAAGGAGCAAAGTCGTGGCCCGTCACCTGCCACAACATCAAGGGGAGGCAAGGGCCAGAGAGCCTCATCGAAGGAGGGCAAGGGCAGCAGGGCGGAGAAGGCAGCCAGCAGGGGCGCGGACCAGGAGGGCCCCACAAGCCCCATCCCGGGTGTGACGGAGGACACCCACGGGCCCAGGACTCCGTCACAGGAGGGTCCATCAACTGCACGGTCGGAGGGCGACTAAGCAGGGAGTCCTGGCCAGGTCTGGCTCCCTTGATAGACAAGAAAGGCACCGCTGAACAGGGCCCGCCGTGAAGACAGGCACCGCTGAACAGGGCCCCGCCGTGAAGACAGGCACCGCTGAACAGGGCCCCGCCGAGAAGAAAGGCACCGCTGAACAGGGCCCGCCGTGAAGACAGGCACCGCTGAACAGGGCCCTGCCAAGAAGAAAGGCACCGCTGAACAGGGCCCCGCCGTGAAGACAGGCACCGCTGAACAGGGCCCCACCGTGAAGACAGGCACCGCTGAACAGGGCCCCGCCGTGAAGACAGGCACCGCTGAACAGGGCCCCGCCGTCTCAAGCACCGCTCCGCTGGGCCCTTCCTGTCAAGCACCGCTCCGCTGGGCCCCGCCGTCTCAAGCACCGCTCCGCTGGGCCCTTCCTGTCAAGCACCGCTCCGCTGGGCCCTTCCTGTCAAGCACCGCTCCGCTGGGCCCTTCCTGTCAAGCACCGCTCCGCTGGGCCCTTCCTGTCAAGCACCGCTCCGCTGGACCCCGCCGTCTCAAGCACCGCTCCGCTGGGCCCTTCCTGTCAAGCACCGCTCCGCTGGGCCCTTCCTGTCAAGCACCGCTCCGCTGGGCCCCGCCGTCTCAAGCACCGCTCCGCTGGGGCCTTCCTATCAAGCACCGCTCCGCTGGGCCCTTCCTGTCAAGCACTGCTCCGCTGGGCCCTTCCTGTCAAGCACCGCTCCGCTGGGCCCTTCCTGTCAAGCACTGCTCCGCTGGGCCCCGCCGTCTCAAGCACCGCTCCGCTGGGCCCCGCCGTCTCAAGCACCGCTCCGCTGGGCCCTTCCTGTCAAGCACCGCTCCGCTGGGCCCTTCCTGTCAAGCTCCGCTGGCCCATTGACAGTGCCGGTTCTGTGTCGAGCTAGTGTTCACGCTGCACTCTGGGCACCCTGCCTCCTCCATGACCAGTGGAGTCTGTAATCCACCTGATGGACTGTGGCTTTGCACTCCCCAGGATGGCACAGTGGGCAACCCACCCACTGTAGAGACTTGAGAGACTGTGGCTTTGCACTCCCCAGGATGGCACAGTGGGCATGGTGGCCCCTTCGTGGTTCTGGCGTCGTGGACTCCTGTGGCTGAGGTGCCCCCCCTTCCATTCCCCCTGAGGTGCCTGTAGTTTTGTCATCTGATGCCCCAGCAGTGTTCTCTCCAACGGACTCAGGTCTCCTGTGTGGGCTTTGCCCATGTGTTTGGTAGACATTGGCCCACGGACTGTGGATATTTGACACACTGAGCAGGACTTATTGACTATGTACATAGCTTTCGCACTGTTCATTATTTTTGCTTTGATGTTTCATAACGATAATTTTCCATGACTTCAATGAACCTAATTTATACATAAATTTTAATTAACATTTTTATTATGTCTTTGCATTTTTCAGGGGGGTTTAGGGGGTGTCACTCAGTTGTTGCTCTGCATTGGTATGTTGATAATTGGGGGGGGGGCGTATGTGTGTGCCCGTAACCTTTCGTCCTCCCCCCTCCCCTGTGTCGTAGGTGCAGTACTCACCGTTGTCTTCTGCGCCAGAGTTCGTACTCGTGGTAGATGAGCAGGTAGACAAGAGCTGGTAGGATGTTTAATTCGGGTTCCATGCTGTCCTCCGTCCTCGTGGAGTTTATAGAGGTGAGCATTTTCCCGTTCGTAGTCTGTTTCCGCCGTGTTTTTATCGGCGGGACTCCCGCCCCGGAAAAGGTGGCGGATTGGTGAGTTGTGATACTGTGGGCGCTACACATTGTCTGCCGTCTGCCTGTTGGCGGTGACCGCTGCGCTGTTTGTCTGTCCCGCCGTGGCTGTCGGAGTGTTAAAGTGGCGGGCTGTGTTGGCGGTTCCCGCCAGGGTCAGAATTCAATTTTTTTGACCGCCTGCCTGTTGGCGGGTTGGCCGCCGCTTTATCACCGACCGCCAGGGTTGGAATGACCGCCTATATATATATATATATGTCAGTTAAAAAAGCAAAGGTTATAAGAACATTTTAGTTAGACTCTGAATGTACTCGCACAAAACCAGAGAAATTCAGCAGTTATATTTAGAGTTATTTCAAGGAACTATAACTTGTGCCCCCGCCATGCACAGTTTTTTCTTCAATAATTTGACTGCTAATATTTCATTGATATTTTTATTGACGTTATAAAAGTTGTCATGAGTGCTGTAATATCTGTGGTGTGTGTGGGAGTCCGAGTGGGTCTGTGAATAGGTGCATAAATGTCTGAGTGGGACTGTGAATGATTGAGTGAGTATTTCAGTGGGTCTGTGAGTGGGTGTGTGAGTGCCTGAGTTGGTCTGTGAGTGGGTGCATGAGTCTCTGAGTGGGTCTGTGAGTAAGTGTGTGAGTCTCCTAGTGGGTCTGTAAGTGGGTATCTGAGTCCCTGAGTGGGTCTGTGAGTGTGTTGGCGAGTGTCTAAGTGAGTCTGTGGGTGGGTGACTGATTGTTTGAGTAGGTCTGTGAGTGATTAAATGAGTCTCTGAGTGTGTCTGTGAGTAACTGCATGAGTTTCTGAGTGACTCTGTGAGTGAGTGCATGAGTCTCTGATTGGATCTGTAAGTGTGTGTGTGTGTGAGCCTGAATGGGTCTTTGAGCAGGTGCATGAATGTCTGAGAGGGCATGTGAGTGAGTGTGTGAGTGTCTGAGTGGGTCTGTGATTGGCTGCATGAGTCTCTGAGTGGGTCTGTGAGTGGGTGCATGAGTGATTGAGTGAGTGTTTGAGTACATGTGTATCTGAGTGAATCTGTGAGTGGGTCTGTGAGTGTCTGTGTGGGTGTGTCAGTAGCTGTGTGAGTGATTTGGCCACAAAGGAACATCACCTGCTCTTTTATTCAAGAAGAGTACACAGCTTTGCACAAACTATCTACCCAAGTGGAGTTATTTCTGCCTCCTTGGGTAAATGTCCAGTATTCATTCTAAACAACACCAGTGACCTTGAGTGCATTTTGGCAACATTGATTGTTCCTGCTGCCTCTTTCTCTAGAATTCTGTGATTACATGAGTTCTCCTGTAGAGAGGCCAACAAAACTGCAAAGACATAAATCTCCACCAAACCAGGGTCCTTCCTCTTATCTATATGATGTAAGTGCTTCTTTGTTTTGTAGAGATGTACTCATATTCTGCAGCGTCAAGAACACACCACCAAAATTGGGGGGAAACACTTTGGTAAGCTGTCCATCATCCTGGAAAAATGCAGGAAGATCTTTGGATACTATTAAAGTGAACAGTGCAGGGCCAGCCAAGCGCAGTATCCAAGTGATTTGCACATTTGCATACTCATAGCAATTTAAAGGTAAAAACATGTACTCTAGGGGATGGAGGCTGCGCGACCCCTCTCCCCAGCCTGATTTCGACCTCCGGGACCCCGAGCACCCCGAGCACCCCCATCCCCAGGGGCCTAACCAGGTCCCCTGGTTGCCCCCTACCCAGTGTGCAATGAGACTACGGCGGGAGCCCCCTGTGGTCTCAGCCGGCTCCCCCCCCTCATTGGCAACATTGCTCTTACACACGGGGAGCTGCTAAACATGCAGCTCCCTGTGAGCAAGAGAAATTGTTTCATCTCTGCGAGTAGAGAAAGAGATGAAAACTCTGCTTCCAGCGGACAAGAGCACTTTGACAGCTCTCGCTCGCTTGAAGCAGAGTGTCTGCTGTCAAAGCTCCCGCCAAGTCAGAGCAAACAGCAGTAGCCCAGAGGTGGGCACGCTGGGGCAGAGCAGGAGCCAGGCCTGGGGCCACTCTCCAATGTTTACTTCTAGGGAGGTTGTGGTCCCCAGGGCCAGGGGTCCACAATAACCCCCTTCATTATTTTATTTCAGCCGAGGTAGGTGGTGGTCCCCAGGGCTTCAGGGAAGGCCATACGGTCCTCCCCCATTAAAACTTAGGGTTTTGCTCTGGGGAGGTGGGGAGGTGGTGCTTGCCCCCCACGTGCATTTCAAATTTAGCCCCAGGGAGGAAGTAGTCCCCAGGGCTGTGAGGGAGGCCGTACAGGTCTCTCCCTTTAGTATTTACTGTTTTGCCCTAGGGAGAGGGTGGTCCACAGGGTCCAGGAGGGCACACAGCCTTCCCACATATTCCAGTCTCATTGCTAAGACCAACGTTAAAATTTGGCTTATGAGGTAATTGATAATGGAGAAACATATCATCCTGTCCTATTATAAAATTCATATGTAATTCTAAAATCACAAATGAGCAAAAGAGTGGTGGTCACCAAGAATTACCATTATAATTTGGAAATCAAAATCCAAGAAAAATGTATTTTACCTTCTTTCTCTCTAAACCTAATCTCTGTCTATTCGTCAAACCCTTAATGTCACTTTCTCCTGCCTCACCTACAATTCTGTCTGCTTCATTACTCTTACTTTCCTGTCTATACAGCTTTTCATGTAGCCCCTGTCTCTACCTTGCACCTGATACAGTAGAAATATTATTGCTACCTGTGATGTCACACTGAACATCTACTGTATAGGTGACAATAGATGCATTTTGTTAATTGAAGTACTAATAGATTAGTTGTAATAATGGGGCATTGAAAGCCTATACTAATGTGCATATTAATGTGCATTCACTGTAGAGTACAGAACTAAAGTGCGGTGTTATAGCCCTAAAACTTAATGTATAACAAATTATTGCCATTCTATGTGAATATCTATGATGTTAGTTGATCGTTTGCACTAAAATGACAATGAATTTCAGGTAAGATGCTACATGCAAAAGTTGAAGACTGCAGTTCTGCGCTATAGTTAAAGCAATGCATTGACTGAGTTATTTCAATTTAAATCTATTGTAACATGAACACTGGCAAAGCTTATTAATGATGAATTTATAATTTTGAATGTTATATGTGCTTTAATTGAGATAATTGAATGTGCCACGTTAATTCACTTTTCTTAGCCTCCGTCTGACCTGCAAGGCACTGTGTCCTGACTGTGGAGAAAATGTTTAGTCATTCTTGCTAACGTGAACCTTTTCTTTCAGACTTTGTCCCCATGAAATGCTAGCTTGGTAACAGAGGCCCTTTTGTTTTATACATAGTGAGCCTGAGAAAGTAACCTTGAGCACAGTACATTCAAGAACTGTAGAAGTAAATTGTCTACAGTTGTGTCAATCCACAAAGATGAGCTAAGATGGATGCCTTTTCTCATAATGGACTTTGGAATCTTCACTGATACTGCAGTTCTATGTTGCATGATTGACTATGATTGGACAATTACACCTTCTGTGTCATATGGAGTGATGGATGAGTGAATCAACTTGCACTATGAACTTTAATATACCATTTCCCAGATGGACTGGCAGCATTCTGCTCCTCACCCTTCGTCAGTCCACTCTTCCTGCTAGACCACTTGGACTCTGAGAGGTGCAGACCACTCTATCCTTACCCTTTATTACAGTGCTTTGCTGAGATTTAGAACCTTTGGCCTAACCAAAATAGGAAGCCTCCTGATTGAGCTTCTGACATGCTGACCCCTTTCCTTTTTACCTACTTTTTGCCACATTTGGTTGGCCATCTTTGTCTCCAGGTGTCATTTTTCCAAATTATTTTTTTCCTATTACTGTTTACCCTTGTTTCCACTTGTGTCCAGCCTAGCACATGTTAACCTTTGACTTGTTCATTTGTAGGGATTTCCCTAGCCCTAGTTAGCTAAGCTTTGATGAATTTTAAATTGCCTTAATGCTTAGGAGAACTGAACGGCACTTGCTTTCTGTACATCAGCTTATCCTTCTGATGTTTTGTATTGTTTTTGTTGAATGTTTAGTCCTTTTGATGTTAGTTAGTTTCAAGTTCTTCCGTGGCCTTGTTCAGCCAATGGTTATTCTGTATCTTTATAACTTTGAGATTTGTGTATATGACCTTGCATCTGAGTTTATAATAAAAACCTTAACCTTATTTCAGAATTGAGTTTTTCTTGTATGACCCATGTGATAATACTGTAATTTTAAATTGTGCTGGTTTGAAGCTTTGATTGAATTATCTTTACACCCCTTCTTGCTGAGTGAAAAGATTTATTGAACTAATTGTAAAGCATAACCGTAAGAATATCTAACTCGCTCTTAAAACTTTTCTTACCTCTGCATCTCTTTACTTTGCACTCTTTCTATTTCATCTCTCCTTCTACCTTACCTCTCTTTCTATCTCATTCCTCAGTGTAATCTGCTCTCTATTTACTTTCATCTCCTCTTTATTTCTATCCCTCTCTTCCTTACTCTAAAACCTTACCTATCTCTCTACTTCTCTGCCATCCTCTTTCTTGTTCTAACTCTATATTTCCTTCTTGCTATCCCACCTCTCTCTCTTTACTGTACATCTATCTTTACCTATAACTCTTTTCATATCTATTTCTACCTCCCCCTTCTAGATCACCTCTCTTGCTAAACCTTTCTCTTTACCCATCTAACCTTCTCTTGTTTCCCATTCCCTCCCATTTCTCCTCCTCAGCCTAGTTGGAGGTCATTATCTACCTAGAGAAGTTTACACATTGAAAACAGAGATGGGAGATTAGACAGAGGGAGACCTAAAGTGAAATTATCAGGTTCCATCACATCAACCGGTGATAATCTTATACTGTGACTGTAGCTGTGATTAATACAAACAATTCCTAACCTAAGTTTGTTTTTGTTGAATTTCACCATTGCATCAAGTCTCCACTTGTGAATGGAGATTTGTTTGTGATTATAAATATTTGGCCAGTAATGCTACATTTCAAGCACTGTGTGACCAGTTAATATGTGCAGTAGCTCACTAAATAATCATCAAGTAATCCTTATTCTGTTTGTTCCAGTAATTAGAAGAATAACCTGGTTAAACAATTCCACATAAAATGTTTTTGGTGCAAGACAAACAAATGTAGCTATCCAATCACAAAAAGAAATGGTTTTATCAAAGCATGCTCAAGCTTTCTGGTGCTTGACCTTGTGGCAGTTTTGGCATGCACATGTTCCTGTGGGAGGTAAAAAAGTAGAAGGTTTTTTAAGACCCGAATCGTACCTGGGTTCAACTGGTTTATCTTTAAAGAACACGTGTAGGCGAATCTTGCGAAAGAATTGTGCTAGTTCAATGTGTAGTCGGAACAAATCTTCATTCGGAGTTGGTACAAAGCCAAGTCCCCTATTCAAGACGTTAGTCTCATCAGCTGAAAGGATTTTTTGTGACAAGTTAACCACTAAGTTCTGGGTGTGGGAATCCTTGTGTGGCTCCTTGTCACCATCTGTGGTTCTTCCTTGGACCATTGAACAGATCTGCCTCTTCCTCTTCTTCTGCCTCTGCCTCTGCCCCGGCCGTGACCTAAAAAAGGCCCGAACTGCATCATGGGACGAGGTTGGAAGAATGGATAAGGTGGTTGCCAGGGCATTGGTTGATTAATAGGGTAAGGTGGATAATTATAAAATGGTTGTGGTCTGTTTTCATCAGTACTCCACCCATCAGACGATGAACCGCTGCTATACTGGCGTGGTTTTCTATATGGGGTGGTCGATTCATCGGAAGAGCGTCACTGATTGTCTATGTCGTAGTCCTCCTTAATATAAGGATAAACCTTCTCCTTGCTGAACTTAACAATGTCTTTCTGGAGTTTCGTTATCTTCTGCTGAGTTAGAAACTCTTTTGTCTCATTTAGTTCAGCATTGATTTCTGTAAGGCGGCATTTAAAGGCTGTCAATGTAATAGTTGTTTTAATAGTATTTTCCATGGCGGCTATTTGGATGTTGATGGAATCGGCTATGCGTTTGGAAGTGTTGATGATAAGTATCAGCCAATCTCTAGTGCACTTCCATGCAATTTGTGCCCAGTCTTTTCTAAACGCCAGATCTTGTAGGAAAATTCTAGGTATATTAGCCACTAACAATCCGTTAGGTGCTATATTTGCTCGTAGGTATTCGGTCATGATGGTACCATGCATGACTGTCTTGATTAGTTCGCGTTTTAGAGTGGAAAGTTTATTCCATTCTTCTTTGAGACTTCCTGACGTACTTGATCCTTCGTTACTAAGAATAGAGGGTGCTTGTAATATAGCTGATACCATTTCATCATCATAACTTAAACCCTGGAAGTCCTCCATGATTATAAGGTACTACTGGGTCAACACGTTATAATTACGTTTCAGTATGAATAGTTAGAGGGTCCCACAGTATAGCTACTGTACATACAACAGATCAAAAGGAGAGGGACCGGGAGATTAATGTCATATTAACAACGACAACGATTTCAATGTTGAACAATGTTTTGAGCTGGTGAACTACGAGCCTATTACTCTTGTGAACTCCATATTATTCTAACCTCTCTTGATTATGAATTAACAGACTATTAGTTCCTTTGCCTGACCTTGATCCTTCTAAGCGCTATCCTGATATTGGGGATGGTAAGCTTCTTCTTTTTATATTCTTTTTATATTACTTTTTCACTAGCGTGAGCCACTGTATTCTATACTAACCACACATATGCACTAACCTTGCAATCTTAATGACAAATTGATCATGGGTTATGCTTTATTTACTTAGGTTGACTTTGTTATACGAACATAACTAAGTAAGTGACTACCTACCTTAGATTTCGTTGAATATTTATTCCGGAATGTTGGAGTAGATTGTTTTTTGGTCCTGAAGAAGCGTCATAGGATCCGGCTGGACCACTTGGACGCGAAACATGTAGACCTGTTATAGAGCGATACCACAAAGTATCTATCTTTTTAGAGTGGGTGACCATCATCCATCACCCTGACACTCTGATTTGTTTTTAATCTTGGTCTTCATCACATATAACTGATTAAATTATGAGTGATATTTGTTGATGATGAACCAATTTTAACTTTTTCTATTTCACTCCACTTACACATGGGCTCTCCAAATTGGGCACCCTTTCAAAACAAAGGTTTTTGGATGTTCAACTTACTGAGCACCCCGGTTAAGAGCTTCCCCGTGTGGGGAGCCCGTTAGGCATTGCAGTACCAGCCTAACGAGGAGCTGTCCCAATGATGAAGCCAGTCATCCATTGTGATGCATGAGGGTCCTTGCTCCTGTACATTTCTGGCTCACTTTAAATGTCTAATTAGATAGGAACAGTGTACTCTTAGATTGTTTACGACTTTATTGTCTTGCATAACCATTATGTGCCTCTGTTTGGCTGCTGAATCCACGTCTGGGTCAGACTGACAGTTGGGCTGTTTGTAAATTCACTTTAGACAGTAACACAAAGGGAGCTGAGGTATGTCTTGCATATCCTGATGAGTCTTCCTGTGCTGGAGTAGGAGGGAGGAGCTGTCACCTGCACTTGAAAGGACTGTGTCTGTCCCCTCACAATACAGTCTCAAACCCCCTAGAGTGTGTCTGGGGCAAGGCAAGGAAGAGGCAGGGTCTTGTGCACTGTAGGAAACTGGCCTAATGTGTGGTGAGCACCTATGGTGTTATCACCTTACACTGGGTCCAAGGTATCCCCTATTAGTGAGGTGTGGGCAGTTTCTAGGAAGCCAGGGTTCTCTAGAGGTAGCTGTGGATGAGCAGCCAAGACTTATCTAGGATACATGCAAAGCTTATGCAATACCACTATAGTCACACAGCACTTACACACAAAGAAGAGGCAGGGTTTTGTGCACTACAAAGACTTTCCTTTAACGTTTGCCTGCTTCAAAGGCATAAATGAGTATAAGTATTGGACAGCTGACCCTACAACTTAAGATTACTCCTGGATCAAGAGGACCCTCTGCCAAGGAGAAGAGCTTGATGCTTGAGGAGGACCTGCTACTCTGTCTGTTGCTTTGCTGTGCAGGCCTGTTGCTGTTGCTTCTGCTTTAAGAGTGAAAGGACTAGACTTTGCTTTCTGAAATCCTACTTGTGAAGTTTCTCTAAGGGCTTGGACTGAGCTTGCCCCTGTACTGAAGTCTCAGGGCCATCAAAAGACTTCATTTGCCAGCACCTGGGCTCTCTTGCTGAGACCCATATCCTGCGAAGTGGTGCCACATCCAGTCCCTGGGCCCTTGAAAGAAAAAGCTGGTGAAACCAAGGTGAAAATCCATGCACCAGAGCCGAGTGGCAGAAAAATTGATGCAGCGCCTGCACCGTGGATGAATAGTCAATGCAGCGCCGGTGAAATCATCGCATCACCAGTTGATGGTGCATTCATCGCTGCAGTGCGTGTGGATTTTCAATGCATTGTCCCTGGGCGTCACATCTTCAACATCACCGCACAGACCAGAGGCTGCCTCCCCAGAAATCAACACTTTCCTTCCCTGCAAGGAAAGAATCAACGCATTGCTTACCCAGTGGAGAAATGATTGACACAAGGCATTGCTTGTGATGCATTGCTTACTTTTCTGACCAACACCCGCCCTGTGGCTTTATTTTTGACACATACCACGTAATTCGTGCTAAAATAATGCATTAATTGATTCTTATGGATTAAGATTCTTTTTACGTTTACATTTTTTTATCTTTACTTGTGTATGTTGGATTTTTGCCATTTTGGTCTTGTTTTATTTAGATAAATATTGGTGTTAGACCTGACAGTCTTAGAGTGGCCATCCTCCTACTTTTTGCCTGTTTCCCTCCACTTTTCTGACACTGTTTTTGATGGTTTTAGGACTCTGTGCACTTCACCACTGCTAACCACTGCTAAAGTGCATATGCTCTCTCCCTTAAACATGGTAACATTGGTTCATTCCATTAGCATATTTGATTTACTAACAAAGTCCCTAATAAAGTGCAATACATTTGCCCAGGGCCTGTAAATTGAATGCTACTATTGGGCCTCCAGCACTAGTTGTGCCACCCACATAAGTGACCCCTTAATAATGTGTCAGGCCTGCCATTGAAAGGCCTGTGTGTGCAGTTTCCCTGTCACTTCAACTTGGCATTTAAAAGCACTTGCGAAGCCTTCAACTCCCCTTTTTCTACATATAAGTCACTCCTAAGGTAGGTCTAGGTAACCCATAGGGCAGGGTGCTATGTAGGGAAAAGGCAGGACATGTACATGTGTGTCTTATATGTCTTGGTAGTGGAATATTCCTATATTTGTTTTCCACTACTGTGTGGCCTGTTCCTTTCATAGGACAATATTAGGACTACCCTCATATACTGTCTGAGTGGTAGATTCTGATCAGAAAGTGGTAACCAGGTCAAATTTAGTATGGCCAGCATGGTAATAGAAAATCCTGCTTATTCGTGAAGTTGGATTTTATATTACTATTCTAGAAATAAATGCCACTTTTAAAAAGTGAGCATTTCTCTGCACTTAAAATGCATCTGTGCCTTACAGCCTGCCCCCAATCAACGTCTGGGCTGGGCTGGTTGACAGCTTCCTTGCACATTTCACCCAGACAACCACAAACACAGGACACTCAGTCACACCTGCACTTATCTGCATAATTAATGGGTCTTCCTGAGCTGGAAGTGTGGAGGGCTTAAATCTTACATTTCAAAGGCTGGTGGCCTGCCCTCACACAATAGACTGACAAACCTCTACTGGGACGCTGACAGACAGACCTGAACTGAAAGGGGAACTTGTGCACTTCAAAACCACTCTTTGAAGTCTCCCCCACTTCAAAGGCATTTGAAAATTGCACGCATCTCCTTACCGGATTGACGCAACGCCTGTGACTTCTTCCAATATGCCCAGGATTTCCCAGCATCGTCTCTGGGTGTCAAATTGATCCCTGCATCACAGTGAGGAACCAAGACTGTGCGACAAAAAATCATTTCAAACCCCTTGCAGTGTGGAAAGAAAGGAGGCATTGTATGTGCCGCATCGGAAAATCTGACGTACACCTTATTTTTTCACCCATCTCCTCCTCTGCGGTCTGTGTGCATGTTATTCTTGACGCAAATCAGGTAGTTTGTGTAATCAAGAGACAACTGTTGACTTCTAAGATTTAAGTCTCTTTTTAAACCTGCAAAAATGATATTTCAACTCATGCTCATTGAATATTTATCTTTTTGACCTTATTTTAACTAGATAAATATTATCTATTTTTCTAATCCTGTGTGGTGTATTTTTGTGGTGTTTTCACTGTGTTACTGTATGACGTATTGCACAACTACTTTACACAGTTAAGCCAGACTGCTCAGTGCGAAGCTACCAGAGGGTGGGCACAGAATAATTTGGTTTGTGTGTGACTTACCCTGACTAGGATTGTGGTCCATACTTAGACAAGGGTGTACACCTCTGCCAACCAGAGACTCCATTTCTAACAATGGGCTATTTTTCTAAACTGGTGAGGAGTCCTTCTGTGGTGTTTTCACTGTGTTACTGTGGTTGTTTGTACAAAGACTTTACACATTGCCTCTGAGATGAGCCTGAATGCTTGTGCCAAGCTACCAAGAGGGTGAGCAGGGTTTCTCTTAGGTGCGTGACTCCCTTACCCTGACTAGAGTCAGGGTTTCTAAATGGACAGGGTGTAAACTGAGTGCAATCTAGAGACCCCATTTATAACACTCCCATTTGCTACAAGGCAAATAAGGCTATATAGGGAAAACAGCCTTTTGAGTACAAGAAACGTAGCTGCACATTCTCTACTATAAAAAGATTCTGAAGGCCAAGTTTGTAATACCAAACTAATATCAGCTGTTACTTCGCATGCATTTACCGCACACTTCCTTACAACATACATCTCTCTGCAAAACCCTTTACCCGTCAAAATCCCTTACTACCCCATACCTCTATCCATTTCTGAACCTTTCCAAAACCAAAAACCCCTTTGCTACCCTATCCTATTACCCATCCCTGAAGTCAAAAATCTATTAGAATCTTGTACTCTTACCCATTGCTGAACCCTAAAACTCCCTTACTACTTCGTACCCTTACCTATCCCGTTCCATAAAAGTTCCACACTATCCCATACCCTTAACCTTATAATCGGTTTACTACTGTGTAACCTTAACCATCCCTGAACCCTAAAAAACCCTTAAATCCCACTACTCAGTTCCCAACCCAAAAGCCAAGGACTTCTTACTACTCCATACCCTCACTCATCCCTGAATCCTTAAAACCACCTACACTCCCCACTTCCCCTTAATTCCATGATTTAGTATAATTAAAAAACACCGGTGTGGTAAAGTCCCATATTGTGAAATCCTGGAGTTTAGCAAGTGTGGTACTTACCTGAATGGTAATAAATGTATTGTTAAGTGCTGCATATTAATGCTCACTTTGTAATTGTTACATACCATTCCAAGCTACTGTCCAAACAGTACAAACTCCTGAAATTGACTTTTGCGCAGCAGTTGCTGTAATGAAAAAGCAACGTAAAATGCATATATACCAAGTGTTAGATCTGACGTCTTTGGTGTGGTCTTTCCCAAACTTTTTGCCTTCACCATTCCTGTTTACTGAATTTGTTTTTGTTGGGCTCTGTGCACTGTACCACTCCTAACTAGTGTGAAAGTGATTGTGCTATCTTCCTAAAACATGGTAAACTTAGCCTCCACCTGATTGGCACATTTAATTTACTTGGAAGTACCTAGTAAAGTGGTATTGCATGTACCCAGGGCCTCTTAATTAAATACTACTAGTGAGCCTGCAGCACTCATTGTGACACCCACTAAACTAGTACTTTAAAACAAGTTTCAGGTCTGTCTTTGCACCCTGTAGTGCAGTTCTCAACTGCAACAAGCCTTCCTTTTTAATGAATATATGCTAACCCTGTGGTAGGCCCTAAACAGCTCAAAGGGTGGGATGCATTGTATTAAAAAGTGGAGCATGTGTTTTTAAGTTTTACATGTTCTGTAGTGAAACTCTCCTAAATTAGTTTTTCACTGCATAAAAGCACTTCCGGACATTACTCATAAAAGCACTCCCGGACCTACAGCATGTGGCCACGGATAACATTGCTGCAATAAAATGTATTCAAGCAAGAGGCAACCAACTTACGGACCCAGCACTTACTATTTTTTCAGCGCTGGACCTCCCCAAACAGATTATGGAGAGGAAGGACCTATTGAAAGCATGGGGTATTGAGGTGGTCATCTATAAAGGCGAGCGATACCCATCCCCGCTACTAGACTATCAACACGTGGCAATGCCTAAAGGCACGTGGTCTGTCTTGCATGGAGCATGCGCTGCCATCCATCACGGCAGAGAAACAGGAGAAATTATTAGCGAGAGGAGACCACCCAAAACTGCGTTGAGAGTTCCAAAATGGAAAGAAGGAGGGAGGAAAAGATTGGGTTTAGGCCAGAGATCTCAGCCTGAAATGGAATGGGCAGCGACTGCATCACACCAGGAGTGATGGGCAACAGCTGATTAGCTAAAGAACAATCCTCACAGGGCATATTAAAAATTAAACATCTGTTTGTGGAACATAGGTGGCCTGCGGGCAAAGATGGAGAATCCAGCAGTAACAACATTTTTTTGTTGTTTTGATATTATACTCCTACAAGAATCCTGGGTGATGGAATCAATACCGTTAATAGGATTTACGGAATATCTCAGTCCAGCCACAAGAACCAATAGGTCTGGCAGTTCGAAGGGAGGCCTAGCAATCTACGTTAGCACGAGCATCCTAGCAAAGATCTCAGAGCACAAGGAGGAAGATCTACCCTTTCAACTAGTCAGGCTTAATGGATGGGTAAAGAAGATACAGGAACCACTGATCTTAGCCAATATATATATATATTAATCCAAAATTAAAACAGTTGAAGTAAATAAGGGCCATATGTACGAACACATATTCCCATAGACACAGAATGAGTAAAACCCTATGCTACATCTGGCCCTAAGTTACTAAACCAACTGATAAGGATAAAAAGCACAGTACAATCGGCATACTGGCTAATTTCGGGAGACTTCAATCTCTACCTATTCCACAATCCTGGTGAAGATCATATCCAAACAGTGGCAATGGTGCCCGGCCAAACCTTCCCAATAAAAAGCAGGAAAGACAAGTTAGGGCAGAGTTTTATACGCACCTGTGAATCGGTAGGCCTCTTTGTGCTAAATGGCCGGAAGTCGCACGAAATCCCTCCAGAATGGACAAGATCCTCCGGGAAACAGTTTCTCAGCTACATTACACACTGGTAACACCTGCTTTGTACACATTAGTGAGTAACTTCAGCATCTAGGACCGTGTGGAAAGTGATCACAAGCTGCAGGTAATCGGGATGCGTTCATCACCATATAAGCCAGAGGAAGCGGTAGGCCTGGAAGGGGTAATTGGCACTGACAATCTAAAGCGACTTAAATGGTCATCCAATACTATTGAAAGCCAAGCAGAAGAGGCTCTATTAAGGCTAGAATCAATGGCCATGAGCAGGGCAAAATTGACAATGGTCTGGGAGAACTTTGCCACCGATCTTATAAACAACGACTCCTCAGGAAATACAAGAAAGGGAGTACAGTTGAATTATCACAAACATTTACACTTACCGCAGCCAGTCTGTAGAAGGAAAGCAGTTGTAGGTAAACTACCAAGGCAACTGCGTAAATTCCCAGGCAATGGATTATTATTTGCCGCCTTGTGAGAGCAAAGAAAACTGCTTAAAAGAGAACTATGGACCTTTAAAAAACATCAGCAGGAGACGCTTTGGGCCAAACTACACTTTGCGTTCAAAACATCTGACTCTAAAAGATTCTGGAAAATCATTAATACAATGGATAAGGGTCCAAAGGCAGCTAATAATGCAAACAGTACAGAGGAAGCATGGGTGTGTCACTTAAAGTCTCATCTAAAAGAGTTGACCACCGAAGGAAGACCGCAAACCCAGGGGTTCACAAAAAATCCGGAACCCAATGTTTCGGGAAGTTTGAAGATCACGGCATCAGAATTAATAAAAATCATCAGGAAGTAATGAACTGACTGTGCACCTGGCCCAAACAGTTTACCACAGGCACTGTTTAAGCAGGAAACAGAAAGATCGGCCAGTTTCCTGGCTGCAATGTTCAATTGTGTGCTCACAACAGGAATTGTTCCGGGAACCTGAAGAGGCTCAATATTCCACCCCATATACAAGGGAGGGAATGCGGCTTCCCCAAGCAATTACAGATTAATCGCTCTTTTAGACGTTGACCCCAAGTATTTCTCATCTTGTGTGCTAAAACACTTAGAGACTTGGATTGCAGTTAAAAACATACTGCCTTTAAATCAAAGCGGGTTCACCAAGCATCAAGGAACGCTAACAAACCTTATGGCACAGGGACTGATCACCAACAGAGCAAAAGCAACTGGAACTCCCACCTATTGGTGCTTTGTTGACTTTAAAGCTGCCTTTGATTGTGTCCCACGTGGCAAACTGTGGGCCATACTACAGCTTTGGGGGTTACCAGCTACTATTTTAAATGCCATCGAAATGATTTACTCTGATACATGGGTGAAGGTTAAACTTGGGGGAGGCTCACACCTATCTAGGGCAGTTAAAACAACAGTCGGTGTTAAACAAGGCTGTGCATTGGCCCCAACACTCTTTAACTTGTTTTATGCAGGCGGCCTTTTACTAATTAGCAACACCAGGATAGGCATGCAAAAACTGCTAAACAAATTAGAAGAGTATGCAAGAACAAACAAATTAGAAATCAACCATAACCAATCTAAAATGATTACTCTAAATCACAGACCCACTAGCCAGCGTCAATGGTACCTGAATGGAAAGACCTTAGAGGCAGTAAGCTCATATGGATACCTAGGAGTCGTGGTCGATGCCAGATGTAACTATGCGCTACAAAAAGAAGCAATAAAAAATAAGGCGCAGGCACTTGCTCACGCCTTAGGAAAGCTCTCAAATTCAATCTGTGTCCATGCTCTGAATCCATTGACAGCCATAATGAGAGCAAAATTACTGCCAACCCTCACTTATGGGGCTGAAATAATGAGGGCGATGGAGGTAACTCTCCTGGATAACATTCTGATAAAGACATATGAGCGTGTCTTTCGGTTACGAGGGCATGCCTCCCCAGCCGAGGTCAGACTGAAATTTAGGTTGGTTAAGCTGTCGCTGGCCTGTCCTGTGGCATATATCAAATGCTATTACAAACTGAGCTGCGCTCCAAAAGGGTCATTAGCTAATCTAGTCTGGCAGGAAATTATTTTAGAAAGAGGGAATAGCAATTACAAAAGGTATCTGGAAACAAGTATAAGTCTTTTGAACTTAGGTGATGTATGGGACCAGTCGCTTTTCACAATGGCTTTTAACAAAGCAGTGAATAAATCAATTAAATTACACAGCTGGCTAGAAGACAGGGAGGTTCTGGCTAGAGGTCGCATGGCTGATTGATTCTTAACTCATATAAAACTTTCAAAGAATCACCACTTATGGCTGACCCCTACTCACGGAAAATCAAGCAACGCATTCTAAGGCTCAGGCTGGGTGAAGTTCCAACGCTAGACCTCATGCCAAAATGGAAGAAGGGGCCGTGACCAGGCACCCATGAGTGCTGCCTATGTCATCTGGAGGAAGAAAACTTGGTGCATGTGGTCTGCATTTGGCCAGTTTTGGCTATTAAAAGAAGATGTTTACTGAAAAAAGAACTCAATGGCTTAGGGGTCAGAACTTGTAGACAAGCACTAACTGAACCATTCAAACAACAAAACACCATATTGAATATTAGGCTGGTTCAATTTTTGGAATTTCTTTCCTCCAAAATTACATCTACCGAAACAAGCCAATGATAAGGAGGGTGCCAATAGAAATAAAATCCATCTACCACGAATGAATACATCAAAGAAAGGAAGGTTCTTAAGTAACATCACTGGGTGTACAGTCAGCCCGGTAATAAAGTCTTGGACCAGCAACCGGAATTAAGTAGGGGCAAATCAAATCTGTGGAATGTATTAAACTACTTTTATTTTATAATTTTTATTGTAATATAAATGTTTTAGTTCACCAATGTTGTTCTGTTAACTTTTATGTTGAAAGAATATTTTTATGGTTTTATTTATCTAATAAAATAAACATCCATTCATTCACTGCAGTAGGGCCTATCTCCTCCATTGGGTAACTTTGGATTAGTTTATTAGATTTAACAAGTGCTAACTTTTGAGTGGGAACAGAGAGAGGTTTCAAGTCTGGACTCACATGAAATGTAATTTTAAATCATCTTTAATGGTACAGTTAGATTTTAAGACACTATTCTGAAAATGTCACTTTTAGAAAGCTGGCATTTCCTTGTCCTCTCCGTTTGGTGCCTGCTGCCAGTGTCCTTGGTCACATGACTGTGAATAGCTTAGGTGTTGGGCTTTGTGTATTCACTCCCTGAGACAGTGAGATGAAAAGAGATGTTGGCAGGATGGGCCATCTTGCAGGATTGTTGGGATGAGCCGCCTCCAGCACACACACAAAGGTAACTGACACTAGCTTTTTGTCACCCTTGACTTCTTAGATTCTTGGCAGGTGAAGGCAAGAACTTGGACCTACTGAACCACCTTCAGTACACTCTTGGACCTGTGGAAAACTTCTGAAGAACTACCTTCCTCAACTCCAAGGTAACTTCCTTGATGATTTACTACAAGGAAAGTTAGACTTTAGGTCTAAACTTGGACTTTTGGTCTAAACTTTGAATTTTGGTCTAAGACTACCTTTTTGAATTGGGCCCTTAGACTTTTGGTCTAAGTTTACCTTTGTGAATTGGGCCCAAAGCGTTTTAGAGCACAGAAATGCCCCCTTCCTAGAAGTTACATTTCTAAGATATAATCGACAAAACCACCTTTACCATAGGAAGGTGTTTGTCAGGACGAATCCAATGATATGAAACATTATGAGGCTGCTCCACTGCAATCCACAATTGCAGCTAGTAGTAATGATAACTTCCCCCATGTTAACGTATGGGCAGAGAAACCCTAATAGGTAGTGAAAACACACCTGGGTATTCTGAACTCTCTGGGCATACATTCTCTAGCACACACACAAGTCTGTATTGGCAGGCTGGACACAGTTTAGGACCACCAGACAGGCCTGCTATGACAGGCTGATCTAAAGTTCAAGAACAACATAGGTGCAAGTGCGCAGACACTGGCCAGTGCCACTTCCTAACATATGTTGTAAAGGCGCGTGCACTAAGAAAAAATCAGCAAAACCTATGAGAAAAAGCAAAAGCTTTTGGCAAAACAGTACCTCAGTATCAGGTCTAACATGTGTCCCTTTAGCCGAAAGTGTGTGTGTGGGGTTCTACTCAGCTTCTAAATAGTCCTCCTCACTAGGGCAGAAAAACCTAGATAGATCATCTGCGTTGGAGTGGTTTCCCCAGGGCGGTGCTCCACCCTGAAGGCCATCTGTAGGGAAATGGACCACCTCAACAGCTTTGTATTCTCGCCCCTCATCTGCAATAGCCACCTGGGGGGGTCTATGGGCCGTTTGGACCAAGAGGTGAGTGCCAAATAAATATGGCCTTAACTTCTTCAGGGCCCAGACCACTGCAAAAGCTCACTTCTGTTTCTAGGGGAGTAACCTCTGGGAGATGAAGGCTACTGACTGGCCTAAGCCCTCCTCGTTCACCGAGATAGTACCACCCCGATACCGTGTTCGGAGGCATCCTTATGAATGATAAATTCCTGAGAGTAGTCAGGGGCGTGGAGCACAGGAGCTGTGCACATGGCCTGCGTGAGGGAGTCAAATGCATTTTGGCAGGCCTCAGTCTATATTACATTTCAGGGCTGCTTCTTTTAGGTAAGCTTCATCAAGGGAGTCATAATAGTGCCTCCGGTAGTACCCAGTGATGCCCTAGAAGGCTCTGATGCCTGTTTGGGTCTTGGGGGGCTCCCAGGCTAGGATGGCCTCAATCTTAGCCTGGAGGAGGTGCACCTTACCCCGGCCCACCTGTTGTCCCAAGACAACCACTGATCCTTGCCCTATCTGTCATTTACTGATCTTGATAGTGAGATCTGCTTGCTGCAAAACCTGAAGTGCTTCCTGGAGGTGAAAGAGATGATCTTCACAATTGTTACTGAAGACTGCAATCTCATGTACATTAGCAGCTGAGAATTCCTCCATACTGGCAAAGATCTGGTTTACCAGCCTCTGGAAGGTGGCGGGTGCATTCTTGAGCCCGAAGAGCATGACCCTGAATTGATCATGCCTGTCCAGAGTGCAGCAGGTAGTTTTCTCTTTGGCTTCCATAGTGAGGGCAATCTGCCCATACCCAGAGGTAAGGTCGCATTTACCTAAATACTTAGCCACGCCCAATCTGTCAATCAACTCATCCGCCCGGGTAATTGAATGGGCATTGGTCTGGGTCATTGAGCTCAGTGCCCCATGGTCCACACAGAACCTTAGTTCTGGTGTGGTGCCCGCTGGGGTGACTTTTGATACCCGAACCACTGGACTTGACCAGGGGCAGCTTGAGCATTCTATGAACCCCAATTCTAATATCTTATACACTTCTGCCTTGATCCAACAAGCTATAAGATTTGCTCTGACATGGAGATTGTCACCTGTGTCCACCTCATGGATACACAGATGGGTAGTGCCCAGGATAAGGAAGAACAATGAGGGGAACTGCCCCAACACTCAGTGACAGTCCCTCTGCTGGTCAAGAGTTATGGTGGGGGACAGGATGACTCCTTCCACTGACCCATCCCTGTCCTCAGAGGTCAGGAAGTCAGGGAGTGGTTCACTTTCCTCCTCCTCCTCCTCTCCTCCCATCATCATTAGCATGGTGACCTCAGACCTCTTAAAGTGTGGCTTGAGGCGATTGACATGTAGTAACCAGGGGGCCTGCCTCTGGGTTTTGAGATCCACCAGGTCGGTGGTCTCTCCTTTCCTCTCAATCACCTCATAGGGCACGCTTCATCAGTTCTAGAGCGCTCTTGACTCTGCAGCCTTCATCACCCACACTTTTGGTCCAGGTGTCAACTCTACATGAGTGGCGTTCCTGTTGTACCACTCTTTCATGACATCCAGGCTGGCTTATAAGTTGTGGGAGGCTTGCTTTAACAACTTGGTCATTTGGCTCCCAAAGGCCAGCATGCATCTTACTACATCCCGAGGAGTTCTCTTGGGAGACTGCTCCTAGCCCTCCTTGACCAAACTCAGAGGTCACCTGCCCGGGTAACCGAATAGAAGATCGAAGGGGCTACACCCCTCTCCTTTCTGAGGGACCTCCCGGTAGGCAAACTCGTGGCATGGTAAGAGGACATCACACTGATCATGCCTTTCAGGTTTTTGTTGAATCTCTCAACAAGACCACTAGCTTAGGGGTGGTACGGAGTAGAGAACACACGTCTCTCCAAACTCCTTCCACATGACTTGCATGTAAGCTGACATGAAATTTGTGCCCCTGTCAGACTTCACCTCTTTGGGGAATCCGACTAGAGTAAAGATCCCCGTCAGGGTCTTTGCCACCGCTGGTGCAGTCGTGGTCCTCAGAGGCATCGCCTCTGGGTATGGATGAACCTGTGCCCGGCAGCCACCTGGGGATCTATAGGCTCTACTTTCAAAGGGGGTGTCAATGACAGGCAAGTGTTTAAGGAAGGGGCTTTAAGTTTTGGCCTACCTTGCCACCAGCCTGGCAGATTACATAGGTCCTGCAAAATGAATCTGAGGATACTCTGAGTCTAGGCCAATAAAAGTGAGGAGCAAGCTGCGCAAAGGTACAGTCCCAGCCCAAATGTCCCGCCAGGGGAATGTCATGGGCCAATTCCAGTAGGAAGGTCCAATAACACTGGGTGACCACTAGGGCCCTTCAGGCCCACTGACCAGGAGCATTATGCTCACTGTACAGATGATTGTCCTCCCATTAAAGGTGATGAGTCCTAGATTCATCACCGGCTGCTTGGATTTCAGCTTGTTGCCTCAGGCCCTCGGGTGGGGCACTCTCTGTCATAGGCAGGGAAAACAGACAGGGGTGCCAGATCTCCTGCCTAGTGAAGCCTCCTCACAGTTGCAACTCGGCAAGCTTGAGACCGGTACCAGGAGGAGTAATGTCTTCTTCAGTGGACACCGGGGCAGCCTCAGTCAGTTCCCCTACATCTCAACAGAGGTACATTCAGTGGTGGGTTTCCCTCATCCTCATCCTCTCCCCCCTCTTAGCAGGAGGCTAGGCCATTGTTCCAGACTTCAGTCCCTCCTGGCTCCTTTTTTTGGTAGCCATGGACCGTGTGGTAGCACAGATCCATTCGGGTTACCTCTACATCTCTACATGAGCCCGGAGCCCCATTTCCAGATATCGTGGTCCAGCCAGGTCATTACCCAAAAGACAAGACACTGGCATGGCGGGGCTCACGGTAACCTTCAACAATCCCAAACCTTGTGACTGAAATGACACCTGGGCAACGGGGAAATGGCCCTCTCTGTTGTCAGCCACCACCACTTGGTGGGTAGCTTGGGGGATGATCTGCTCAGGGGAATCCAGCTGAGTCATTACCACAGTCATACTAACCCTCATGGGCTCTACCCCATGCCCATTTGGTGACCCTCTGCCTATTTTTTTGGAATGTTAGCAGGCACCTGGATCCTGGGAATCATCTCAGTGTCACCCAGGGACACTAGGATAACACGACTAACCTCCCCCATTGCCGGGGGCTCCTTCCTCCCTCATCACTATGCTTACCACCCCTGGAGACTTTCCTCCAGTTTGTGGGGGTACTCGCTTTGTCCACTTAAGATCTCCCTTGTAGTGTCCATACCCACAACACTTGTAGCACCTAGGGGTCCTGGGTGGCAAACTTGTGTCCGGGAAAGATTTCTTTGGGGGACCAGATTGGGCATACAGGCCAGACTCTTTCCCCGGGGGATGTTTTGGGGAGTTGGCAGAAGATTCATCATTATTGCCACCCCCTCTTTCTTTTGGGGTGACACTGGCCCACCTTTTGGGAGTCCCTCCCCCGGTGATCTTTTTGGACCCTGGGTGCTGGCCAGGCAGTCCGCTTACTCAGCAAACATCCGGCAGTCAACCAGCTGGCTGTCTACCAGAATTCGGCATGAGGTCAGCAACGCAAGTCTTGAGGAGGTGCTCATAATCATTTATCTTACTGTTGAGCACCCACCCCTTTAATGCCCTACTCGTGTAGTCTAAGAAGCCATCCCAGTATTGTGTGGTCAGGTTGTGGCTGGCCCTAAACCTCTGGCGGTATTTTTCTGGGGTAAGTTCAAACTTATTGAGCTACACGGTCTTCAAGGCATGGTAGTTAGTCTGGTCCCCCACATCCTGGGAAGGAGGGTGTCCCTCCTCATGGGGGGCATGCACTGCTATAAACTACCACCCCAGCCCTCTTCAGTGACCCGAAGTACCTTCAAGGCCATGTCATAGGCCGTTAACCTTTTGTCTAAGTCATCCCCCGCTTGGTAATCCTGTTTCACATCCTTTGGAATTTGAGCTCTACTCTTTCTGTTAGACACTGCAAGTGTGCTATCACAATTGCTGTTGTTGGACCCTATTTGTAGGGCTCTAATGTCCAGCTCTCTGAGGCTAAGCTCATGGACCATCTTTTTCTTCCATGGCTAGTCTCTTTTCAGCTGGAGCTTGCTCTTTGTCCAATCAGGCCAGGTCTTGCTCTTTTTCTAACTTGACCAGGGCTAGGGCTTGCTCCTTGGTAGTCCTAGCAAGCTCTAACTTTAACTTCCTTTCTTCCCTCCTGTCTTCGAGCTCTACTGGAGACAGACTTCTTGAGGAAATACTGCCTCCGGTTCTAGAAGGGCCCCCATATCTTCCCCCTATGCAGGTTGCTTGTCAGGGCTCCCTTGGCCTGTTCTGACTCTTCCCCACACTCAAACTCTCCTTCATTATCCACTTTCCCCTCGGGTGGGCCTTTGCCCAGGCCTTAAAGGCTTCCTGCAACTCCTCCTTCTTGGCTCTTCCTTTGCAAGCTATCCCTTTGCCTGGCCGACCACCTTGAGTTGTGCCACTGTGTAGGTGTCCAGATCAGTCAACTTAAACTCTACCTCTGGTAGGCCCTCAGACATGTTATCAAATTAGTGGAAGTAGAAACAGAGATCTATAAGAAAAAAATAGGTCATCCCTCCCCGGCTACCTCACTGTCTCTTTTGGGGACAGCTTAAGAAACAAAGGAACACTTTTGCCTGTGTTAAGTCATTGCACGTAGTTAGTTATTGTGTGATGCTGGGCGAATGCAAGTCCTATCCCACCGCTTGACTGACAAATGTTGGGGGCCTCATGCTTTGGTTGACTGAGGCAAGGCCTTAGCCAGGCAGAGCCAACTCCTCCTGTCAGGGGTGAGTGATTACAATCACTGTATAACCTGCGCTCACCCTTGGATAGCGTGACACTGAGCAGTCAGGTTTATCACAGGGGTAATGTGTAAAGCATTGGAACAGCACTTTCACACAACAAATGCACTGAGCATCAAAAGAGACTTCACTCAAGGTATATGTATATAAAGTTTGTATTCAACACATATTGGTCAACACAACAGGAACATTGCAACTCTGGACATAAATCACAATTGGAAACATCACTAGCGTTAGTAGGCCCAACCAAGCTAAAATGACATCAGTAGTATGTACATTTTGGCAAAGATCCTACTTTACTTCCAGCACCCTCTTGCAGTGCAAAACATTGTCAGCAGAAGACCCACCGAACATTTATTCAAATTCAATCCCACACAGTTATAGGATACACTCCAGTTAACATTGATAACGGTAATGTGCACACATAGGCAATTTTAACACATAGCACAGTGGGCCAGATGCTGCACAGGTAAAATCAATGTCAAATGTGATACACTTTTGGCAAAAATTAATGTGTAGGGCACAACCATCTTGCATTGTTATCAGTCACAGACAGTCACTCCCAGGCACTGTCTCAACACCAACACCCAGTGTTTCTGATCTCAAGCAGGCTCATATGGCATGCACTCACATACGCACACAAGCCCATAATGGAGTGCACTGATATCAAGAAGATCAGTAGATGTTATACTCACAGTCCCTATGGCCCAAACTCCCTCCTCCACCCTTCTGCCAACACTGAATACTCCATCCCCCCCATGGACTGGAGTTGAAGAAAACCTTCACCCTCCCCCCGACACTGGTCGATCCTGGTTGAAGTCACACTTATTCAGGGTCCTGGAGAAATAGGTGGGAGGTTAGATGACAGGCAGTTTCAGGCAGCAGTCAACAAATAGAGGTTTGGCCACCCCTCAGGACACTTGTCTAGTTCTGCGAGGTACAAAGGGGGGAGGGTCAACACCTCTTAGGACCTGCTTCCAATCGCTCTCCGAAGCATTCTGAAACACACTCACTTCATCTCACCACCCAGGCCAGTTCTGTCAATATAGTCTGGTAACAAGGAGTTCTTAGGGCTGAGTGAGGAGATGGCAGTTGGTCTGCCACACTGAGGGAATCGAAAGGAGCAATCAATGAGTGAGGGATAAATCAGGGGAGCCTATTGGAAGTAGGAGGCACCTTTTAGGACACACGTTGAACAAAGCCGCACCCAGGCAATCCGGGCACTCCAGAGCATGAATTTGTTCCCCCGTGCCTCCCCTGGAAATGAGAAACAACGTCGGCCATGGGATAGTAGGAGTCACAACCGACAGTTCTGATCCAACTACTGCAGGGCAGCAAATTCAACACCTCCTTGGAAATGAGCCACAACATCTGGTGCCCGGTGACTTGGGTAAAACCATACAAGATGCATCATACAAAAGAAGAGTTACCAACTCCATACCTCCCTGGAAATGAGGCACAACATATGGGGCCCGATGACTTGAGTCGCACTAGACAATTACAGTCACACAATCAAAGAGTTACCAATTCCCTGTCTCCCTAGAAATGAGGCACAATGTCCTGTGTGTGATGTCTTGAGTTACACCAGACAATTCCGGTCACATAGACAGTTGCAAGTTCAGCGGTCCCACACAAGGTAGAATGCGGCACTGCTACAGCTACGTCCCACCTCCGAGGGCCACAACCTGTGAATCGGACACCGCATACATTGAGCATGCCGTTGGCGCGTCGCACAAGAAAAATGCAGCACAATTGATGAAGCGGGCCACGCAGGGTCCCACAACAGGTAAATCTGCTCACCACCAACAAGACGCTTATGCGTGTCGAGGCTCCACAATGTAGGGCCACACTTGCCTGAATGCGGGCAGTTTCTTTGGCAGTCCACTCCAAGCAATCCAATCTCTAGGAACAATACTTGGTTCCACGCTCACACAGCTGCTATTAGGTGGGATCCAGCAGATGATGCGGGCACTTAAGAGGGTTCTCCAGATGTCACAGGTAGCAGGTGTAGGTCCCTTGCGAAGGTCGTTGTTGCACCTGAGACCTCCATCAGAGAATAGGGAGCAAGCCAACAAGCCCTTAGAGAGCACACTTCCGGGTTCCACACTACAGCAGGATGTCAGACGAGCCACGATTCAGAAAGGGCTTGCGGTCTCTTTCAAGGACAGTAGTTACTCCTTGTATACAAGAGGCTCCTCTGGCAGTGTGCTCCACACAATTCACTTTCTCCGGTCCTGTGTCCCCACAAGTGTATCTCTAGTTTGCTCCAGTGTGGCACCAGCAGTTATACCGTAGTGTGCCTTTGGAGTTTTGGGAGGTTCAGAGGGTTCCCCTTTGAACCACAAATGTCTCCACTGAATTTCAATCCTGTCTGCCATGGGGCTGTGTTATGTAGTTCTTAATTGTTAGTTGGGCATGATCTGGCTCTGAGAGGCCAAATGTTAAAACCTCTCCCTCCAATCTATCCCACCAGGCCCTCAAATGGAAGAGGTCTGTCTGTGTGCCTATGGTTTATATCTGCTGCTGGGGAATGCAGAGATGTGCTCCCTGAGCCTCCATTGCGTACTAGAGTTGAATTTAAGAAGCATACAAAGGGCCTGATTTTTGGTGTAAACTTAGACCAAAAGTCCAAACTTAGACTAAGAGCCTAACTTTACTAAAAGTAAAGTTAGACTTTAGGTCTAAACTTAGACTGATGGTATAAACCTTAGACTTTTGGTCTAAGTTTATCTTTGTGAATTGGGCCCAACGCATTTTAGATCATAGAAATGCCCACTTCCTAGAAGTGGCATTTCTAAGTTATTATTGACAAAATCATCTTAACCATAGGAAGGGGTTTGTCAGGATGAATCTATTTATAGAAAACATATGAGGCTGCTCCACTGCAATCCACTATTGTAGCTAGGAGTACTGGTAACTTCCCCCATGTTAACCTATGGGCAGAGCAACTCTCATAGGTAGTGAAAACATACATGGGTATTCTTCACTCACTGGGCATACGTGCCCTTGGGCACCCACAAACCTGCATTGGCAGGCTAGACACTTTTAGTAACACCATAGGTTCAATGGCGCACACACAGGCCTGCTATGACAGGCTGGTCTAAGGTTTAAGAACACCTTAGGTGTGAGTGTGCAGACACTGCCCAGCGCCACTTCCTAACATATGTTGGAAAGACTTGCACACTTTCACACTGTACTTACAGTGGGAAAGTACTTACAGTGGGATAGTGTCCAGAGCCCTAAGGCCACTAAGAGAGAATCAGCAAACCCTATGAAAAAAAGCAAAAATGTTTGGGGAAACCGTACCTCGGCATGTCAGGTCTAACAGTGAGTGAGTCCTAACTCCCACAAGTGGTGCCACCCTGGTCCTGGACTCTTAGAAGGGGTGTTAGAGGTGCTGCTCCTGCTTAACCATAAAAATTTTGAATGAAGAAATATCACAAAAAATGCTGGAAGAACTGACAGAAGACTGGGACTTATGTGGTTGCCAATCTGCCCAAGGTGCATTGCTGGTTGGTCTGACTTCACTGTAGCTCCAGCTTCTTTCTTCTCCGCAGCAGCAAATCTTGTTCATTGGGAACTCCTAGTGGTGGTATCCAGCCTCTTGAGGCTCTCCACAGCTACAGCTTGCAGTTTTAACCCAGTGCAGGTTTTAAACTTTGGTGTTTTTTCTTGCCATCATTTATGGCTTTGCCAAGACTTTATCAGGTGGATTCTCGGCGACCGTAATGCCTTTTTGGACACAGCCTGCTGCCTTGCCCTGCTAAACTCTACAAAATTTATTTATTAAAATGTTCTCTATTTTTCTAATTTAGTTTGGGATTTTCCTTGTGTTGTGTTTTTTCTTCATTACGGTTTGTGTGCTGAATAAATACTTTACCCAATGCCTCTAAATCAGTGGTTCCCAAACTTTTGACTCCTGAGGACCCTTACTAAATAATTATAGAAAGCTGGGGCCCCACAAGCAATTTGTGTAATTTAAACTTAAAACATTAAAACAGTAACTCGCAAAAAATGCACGACCAAGTACACACCAAACAAATACTCGAATGACCAAAGATATCATTATTTTATATTGAAAAAATATGCAAAAATCAAAAAAATCGTAATGGGAAGGTTGGCGTTGCATCTCGGCGACTAACTTTTCAATGTTTGGTCAGAGTCTACATTTCCCAAGCAATTTCTGTTTTTGTTTTTATGATATATCAGATCTGAGAAAGCTTTTTCACATAAATATGTGACCATAAGGGCCACTAATCTCTCCATAGCCTCTCTATCACATGTAATTAATGTGTTTTATAGCACCTGTCATACCTGTGTAGGTTGTCAGAGCACTTTACAGGGGATTACAAGGTTTAGGATTCACATGTCATCAACACCGGTAGGCATTTTCTAACAGTGCTTGGTCTGGAGAAGCACAAACTCAGGATGATTCAGAACATAACACAGTGGTTTGCGTTGACTTTAATAATAAGAATGTATTTCTACGCAAGCAAACCTTTTTTAGCAGTTTCAGGAAAATGGAAAACTGGGAAAAAAAACATAACTTTCTAATTTGTGGCATGCAGTTTGCATGCAGCTCTTTGATGGCAGTTTATACCTCACTGTGCTAGTTTACATTTGTAACATATGAACTGCTCAGTAACAAAAGAATCTCTCTAAAATACTGTTCTTTGCATGATACACTTTATTTGCAGCAAGCATATTTACCATATGTGCTACTTCAGATGAGTCAAACTGCCACTAGATAAAACTCCCATCTCTCTCCAGCAGGTACATTAATCACAAGAGATATATTGACGCTTTTAAATTTGCCTCAACAATGGTGGATATACCAGGAAATTAGCTGTGATTTTAAAAGTGCTGCACAAAAGGAGTAATAAATATAAAAACACACTTTTTTTTCAGAGGCCCCAGCTGGAGAAGTGCCTTCATGCTGGATGAGGTCTGTGGATCCCCTGCGACTGTGTCACAGACCCCTGGAGGGCCACAGACCCCAGGTTGAGAACCACTGCTCTAAGTTAAGACTAACTGCTTTTGTACCAGGTTTCCAGAGGGTTAACCACAGGTTAATTTATTGACTTTTGGGGTTCACCCTGACAAGGATGGTGATTGTTGCATGAGTAGGGTTTTACTCCCTCAATCAATAACCCAATTTCTTACACCAACCCATCAGATTTAGGAGGATTACCTTTTGTGGCAAAGCTACTGTGTGAAAATATCCTGGAATTACCCTGGTGCTTACATGAAGCACTGGACTCAACATTATGAGAGGTGAAGCCTAGATTCATTACCCAGATAGCCCAGAGAGCCGAGTAGTGCTTTAAAATGGATGCTTCATAGATGTTGCAGGAGGTACTCCTGCCACTAGCCCATGCAGATACGTTTGATGAAGCAGAGAGGAGAGGGCATGGTAACAAGCAGCCATAGCGCACAATTACCTATTATTTACACCATGATATGTATTTCTTGTGATGGCATTTGGGGCAAAAGCCATGTGGTCGGTGTTCCCTAGCATGTATGTGGCGTCCTGAGATGTCGTTAATGGGCCGAAGGTCGCAATTGCAACTCTCAGTAAACATTTTCTGTATATCACATCCCTCTTATCAATGACACTTTTATAACCTTGAAATTTGATAAGAAAGGAAACCTACTATCAATTTACAACGTGTAGTGTCCACAATTTACCGTAAAAAATACCTGGCACCCTTCAATTGTGTTGATTCAACAAAGAAATCGTAAAATGGGTAATTCTCCCATAATTACTTTTTATTTCATGAAGAAATGTTTGTCTAAGATAATTTGTTACCATTGACAAATGTGTTAAATGGCACAGTAATTGATATTGCAACTATCACAAAAATGCTTATTTATTGGATACGATAATCGCTGTATGAAAAATAGCCAACGACCCTCCCCTAACAAAGACTGCCTCAAATATTTAAAAAACAATCACTTTGTAGTGAATCCTAGTTTGTTTTAATGGGATAGCAGGAGTTAGCTGAGCTGCTGGCATGTAGACTCGTGCCCCTGTCACCTAGTGACTTTTAACCTACTTAGCTTGCTCTGTCTTAGCCCATTTAATTATTTATTTCTTCTAAGATGGCTGCCTTGTTTATAGTTAGGCCACTTGTTATGAGTTTCATTATCAGTGTCAGCATGCCAAGGCGTCAAGATCAAGCACAAAAGACAAACAAACAGTAGGTGTTCACACTTAGGGATTTTCCCTCTCTATACTTTCGAGGGATTGTTGATATTAATTGCCGTCCCAAGCATGCCTGTTATCTATTGTTTTGGAATGCACCTACGTCATGGGACCTTGTAGATCTGTATAAATACATCACACTTTAGACAGATAATCAGAGGGATTCCTACCAGAGGGCATCGCCACCATCGCTGATACCGATGCTGCAGTCATCTTGACGCTGACCTAGTATTCGTGTCCCTGCGGAGTCTGAGATAGAGACCTCATTCCAAGGTAACGAGGGTTGGGGGCTCCTCTCATGGACACGGCTTTGGCAGATTAGGTTTAGCAAACCCAGCTCTCCTTTAGGTAGGAGGTTAGGCCTATTCTCATTAGGGTATTAGGGAATATTCCATCATATATATATATATATATATATATATATATATATATATATATACTTTATTCGACCATGGGTCATAAAAGTTACACATTAAATTATACAAAGAAGGTGCATTTGTTCCATTATACTTTCACACTGGCATAAAATAGAGTTTAGAATAAAAATAGCTTCTATAGGCCATGGCCTACTATAGTCCACCATTGTTCCCGATACATAACTTAACATTTAGATGCCAAGGTTTCTGAACATCTGCTTCATAGTGTTAAAAATAATACAAATATTTAAGGCTCTTAAAACAATATGAGATGGTTTCAGATTCAAGTTTCCCAGGTGGTACCATCACCAAGATAAGTGCAAGCTATCAGGCCCATGATTTAAGCTTTAGAGTGCTGAGTTGATGTTACATAATAGTACAGTTTCTTGGTAGTTTAAGTGGCATACTTTAGTAAGGGCGCCTGCAACCGGCACAATCGTATAGGCAAATTTAGGCACTGTCAAGTCATTAAAAACACAAGCACAATGTAATAAAAGCTTATATAGTAACTTAAAATGGTTATCAGATTCATGTTAAAATGGCACTAATGCCAGACAAGTGCATAAAAATAGCTCTTTGCGGCTAACACTAGTGATACAGTAGCAGAACCACAAAATGATTACCCACGTATTATCTAAGAAAAATCTGTTCCAAAGCCCTGTCTAAACCACATGGTCAATAATTCATCATCATCATCATCATCATCAACTTTGTTCGATCCATGGCCATAAAAGCACATAAAACAAGATAATAAATAATTCTTAAGGAATAAATAAGTACACATCTTTAACTTGGTGTAAAAACATTAGGACAATAACTTGAATTGCACATGTGGCTCTAAAACTTATCTATAAAGATATATATATCTTTCATGTATTGATAAATGGTGGGGGTCTTCATAACAATGACTCTCTTCTTCACAATACTGTTACTTGCTATATTCATTATCCTAATCATTGCAGTTCATTAAACTTATCGCAAATTGCAGTTATGTTAAATAAAAACTATTATAACTTCACTCCATCTGTGTTATTGCCTTTGTTTGTATGAGACATAATATATCTGTGAGAAAAGGGTAATCTCCATTTAATGACGACATTCCCTGAGATATCTTATTTTTGAGTCCATGCGTAAACGACTGCCATAAATCACCTTTTACTGTAGTCTTTCTGGTCAGGTACTGCTAGTGAGCCGGTAAGGTTGGGACAACAGTTGCGACTTGTTGTAGAAAAGTCTCAGTCACCTACAAACAAAAGTACTGTCATCCTTAGACCAGCAGTCTTGCTCAGAGCAAGAGTCCAAACTACGACATGGCGCCACCAACGATGGTGTTTAGGCACTAATTTACGGATACCCTGACTATCACTGTCTCACAGACAACAGGTACCCTAAGTACCGTTATACGGAGACGTCCGTGGTCTTTGGGAGATTCCTCCTCAGCTGAACAGGTGACACGTAATTAAGCTGTAGGTTGTTCGAGCTCGAACTCATAAAAAGGAAAAAACTTCCCCTAATTGGTGTTCCGTTTCTCTAAACAACTATGGCTAATATCATAGACATTCCTGCAACTGCTAGACATGCACTTACACAACATTTATTAGCGCATGGCCTTACAGAAGAGGGCGGGGATGTTACTCTGATAATAGAGGCAACTGAAGCATACCAAACAGAAACGTTTTACTGTTGGGTCACCTTTCCTGAGGTTGACCAAAGAACACACACATTTCACACATATGAAGTTGCGAACGTACCTGTACGGTATGAAGCATACCAGTATCATGAAATATCGCTCACATATCAAGAGCATCAGAGCTGGTTTGAAGGCGCCCTACCACATGTACTACGAAGAGTGAGGCTAGGTCCTTTAAGTAATGAGGGACCTACATGGCCTATGTTTGCCACATATACACCTCACCCAGGCATACAGAATATGCCGATCGTAGATTTACGAATATTATATAATGAATTAGTAGCATTATATAGACGATTGGTTCAGTTTGTAATGCAAACATTGAACACTACACCAGCACGTCCAGCACCGCCAGTAGCTGGTGGTTATCAATTGGCTACTGGGATTCATCCACAGACAGTGCATACTATTATGGGTAAAGTGCCCATGGAACGGGAAAAAATACCGTTCTGGATAGCCCAGAAAACTAATCAGCTGGAAGCTGTGTTTCCCCATACGGGACCACAGGAAAAACATAGATTGCTCACTATGTGCTTGCCGTTTGGGATAGTTCCCTTTGGTGGATGACTGTTCCACATAGGGTACAGTCTTCGCTGCCATTTATACTTCCATACATGGTACCCCGACACTTGCCAATTTACCGGAAGTGTTAAAACAAATACAAAATGAACATGGGGCTGCACCGGCCCAGGATCTGGGGATGAAATTGATGCGTAACTTTGACGCCGTCTCCTCAATAATACTGAGTAATATTAAAGGGGAAGCGGTGGCACTGGCAATACGCCAGCGTCTCCAGGAAACTCCAAATCTGGAACAAGAGAGACAGCTACCGAAAATAATTTCCGATACCTATACTAGTATAGGACGGGATAGTTTGGGAGCCAAACCTAAAAAATTGGAATTACCATGTACTACCCATAAGGAAGGTACGAAGCAGGCACAAGAGAGCTCTAAAAAACGCTGGGACAAACAAAAAGATTTCGAAGAAAGAAGAAATAAGAGAGCTGATTCTCCACATCCGGAATACTCCGAAAGGAGGTATAATCTCAGAAATAGGGAGCACATTAGACCGCCAGACAGATATACTGATTCACGTCCCTCTCGTTCCTTTCAGGACGCACCGGATAGAGGTAGCGAGAGAGGGGGCCGTCAAGATCGACATCCGGAATACGTGAAAGTAAAGAAAGACTCACCACAGTCTGCCATTAAAAAAGAAGAAAAGACTCCTCAGCAAAAGCCACAGTTTAAAAAAGAAGAAGGTGGCAGCACTGACAGTTAAAAAATGGCAGTAGTATTGAGAACACTGTTGAGGAACAAGAAGTGGGCTGTGACTCTGTTGGACAGCGCGGCAGAGGTCACGATATGTCTCCAGAGTCTGAAAGATCATCTGGATGCGACAGCAACTAGCGATTACATCGCGGTAGAGACAGCGGATGGCCGCGTTCTCCCCCCGATAGGGTTATGATTTAACAATTCAGATAGAGGGAGACGTGGAACGAATTATTAGTGTAATATTTTGGGATGAACTAACTAGTGATAACCTGTTGGCCGAGAGAGACTGGCCACCTGAACACACCTGCAAGCTCCTGCATGGGGAAGATGTAATTTTGCCTTCTTTCTCCGATCTTGTTCCAGAAGCAGCCAAAGCAGCCTATGCTGCTGAATGGGCTTTAGTGCAGGCACCTGCACTATACCGTAATCATGTAGGTTGGGACAAGGAGTCTGCTTGTCATATTATTCCCGTTAGGTCTACACCCCAACTGCAGCCACAATACCCTGTTAAACATGAAGCGAAAGCTCCGGTGAAGGAGATACTATCTCAACTTGAGTACCAGGGAGTAATTGAACCCTGTACATCTGCAATGAATAATCCATTATTCCCCATTGCATAGCCAGATCATTCATATAGAATCGTGGTTGATTATAGACACTTAAATATTCATACACGCACCTATGCTATACAAAATTCACACAGCACGCCACTGATAAACAATATAGTGCGTAAAAAATATAAAACACATTGTATATATCTAATGGATTCTTCTGCCAGAATTTAGCACATGAAAGTAGGGACCTAAGTTCATTTTCATTTGGCTCTCAGAAACGCTTTTGTCGTTTACCTCAAGGTTATAAAAATAGCCCAGGCCTGTTTTCAGCCCGTGTAACATCAATTTTGCACGAGCTTGATTACGATGCATTGTCCTATGTGGATGATATCTATCTCACTGACGACACCCTCGACATTCATCGTGCGAGGGTCCATCAGATCATTTTGGGATTTGCAGACCTCGGTTACAAATTTAATTTTAAGAAAAGCAAGTTAGCCTTTCTTAGTGTATTGTTCCTGGGATATGAGCTATCAAACGAGGGGAAGAGCCTGGCCCCGCACTTCCTAGAAAAGTTTACTCAACTACAGCCCCTGAACACACTTAAGAAATTACAGTCATTACTGGGTTCCTTCAATTTTGGCAGAACATACATTCCCGTTTATGCAGAACACATCAAGCCACTTTATGACTTAATTCAGCCCAATTTTTCTAGCAGACGATGGAAGATTGAACACACACACATCCTTAGGGACATGCAACGGGTCATGCTAAAAGCTAAACACTTACACACATGTGACAATAAAACAAATTTGGTCATCAGAATAATTGCTGGTGCCCTTGGATTTACTTATGTCACCTTTAATGAGGATGACATAGTGCAGATAGCATTTAAATCACATTTATATTCAAATGCTGAAAAACGTTTTGCACCTGCAGAAAAGATTCTGACAGCAGTACAGATGGCCGTCATAAAAGAGAGGCTACTTGCCCAGGGGAAACGCATTATTGTTGTCTCCCCGGTGCCGGCCTTAGAGGCTGTCACTAAAGCGAGCGTTCCGAATGCTAAGGCATTACATCCACGCTGGATTCAATGGGCAACGTCTCTGACCGCCACTGATGTCGATTATGTATTTGACCCAAGACTTCAGACCCAAGAATTTCTCCAGTATGAACAGGAGAAATTCTCCTCTAAATATCTTGCCACTAGACAGTTATAATACTATCATTTATACTGACGGATCAGCACAACCGGCTGTAGGTACAAAACATCAACACTCGGCAGCTTGCGCAGCCGTGTGCGGAGTGATGGAAGGTAGAGTTTTCCACCCTCACAATACCTACACGCAGACCTTAGGGGAGTGCACAGCCCAGTTGGATGAGCTTAAGGCTCTTCTTCTAGCGCTCAAACATACTGAGGCAGGAAGCCAGACTTTGATAGTCTGAAATTCATATTACTGCCTCCAGTCATACAATGAATATCTCAATCATTGGAAACTGAACGGGTTTAGGGATTCTAAAGGGAACACCATTAAAAACAAAATGTTTTGGGGAAGGGTGGCTGATCTTAAGGATAAGCTACCATGTGTCCATGTAGTTCATATATTAGGACACCAACGTGTAGGAATACACGTTGCCGGTAATAAGTTGGCTGATGAAGCGGCCAAAGCATCAGTAGCTACGGCTTCTGTGGCTGCAGTGACTCGTTCTCGGATGAGATTGGATAATGAAATACTGATTGCTGTTAAAGCTTCGGCTGCAGGCAAGACCCTTCCGAAAGGATACCCTACAAATTATACTTACCATATCAGTGCACAGAATGTTGCTTATACAACAATTCCTGGGGTTGGAGATCGGGTGATCCCCTATGAAGACCAGAGATTAGAGCTGATTACAGCCGCACATGAGGGTGTCGCTTCTGCACATGCTGGTATACAGGCCACGATAACAATTCGACAGCAACAATACTGGTGGCCTGGTCTATGCAGACAAACTAAGCAGTATGTCCTTTGCTGTGACATTTGCCAGCAGACTAAGGGCTCTAATGTCAAACGCCCTCCGCAGACATCCCTCTTAGTGTCAGACAAGCCACTTCAGGGTGTGTACCTAGACCATTGTGGTCCCTTACAGCCTGATGGTGAATAAAAATACATTCTAGTGGCTTTGGATTCCTGTTCTAGATTCCTGTGGGTATGGCCACAGCGGTCGGCTGACGCCCGGACTGTTATAAAAGATTTGCTGATCTTTATCGGTACATATGCGGTTGCAGCATTCCATTCGGACCAGGGCCCTGCATTTGCCTCTAAAGCATTTAGGGACACCATGAGGACGATGGGTGTTGAACTCCATTACTCCTCACCATACCATCCCGAGGGAAATTTGGTCGTGGAGAGGCGGAATCGTGATCTAAAGCAGTCCTTAACAGCTCGAGTATTAGGTTCAGGCCGCAGTTGGTTACACCACCTATATGGGGTCCAGAGAGCACTGAATAATCTGCCAAGACGGTCCTTGGGGGGAAAGTCTCCATATGAGGTTCTCTTTGGGATACCTATGTATGTCCCCGATCTTGATGCCCCTGGTATGGTGGCAGCAGAAACACCATTTGACATAAAAGAACGTCTCACTGTTTTACAGGAGCTTCAACAATTTTGTGATGATAAATCATCTGCATGTGCTGTCACCTTCGGAATAAGGGAATTGGCGAGAACTTCGACTGGCTGGATTCCTAACGTTGGGGATCTGGTTCGTAAGAAGATCGCTGTGAAAAAGGAGTTCGGTCCATCATACAGAGCACCTGTACCAGTCTTGGGAATAAAAGGCACCAGGACTGCCATCTTACCACCACTGTCTGGTTCTAAATCGAACAGATTCATCTCCATTGATGACATCAAATTACACCATGTGGCCGATCCTTCACAGTAGACCAGGAGGTCCCTTGTGTGGTTCCCGGTCCCCTCTCACTACCCAACACGACATCCATCTACATGGTAGGATGAACATCACTACTACTGACTATGCAACTATGTCAACTGCTGTTCCAGACACTTCCTCGACCATGGAGAGGGCGGAAAATGAACTTTTGTTGGTTCCAGTCACATCTTCGGTGACCACCCCGCTTCAAGATTTGGCTGTATTTTACACGAACACTTCCACGACTAATGAGGTTGTCTATCAAGAACCTCCACAAGCAGTGGATCAGAATTCAGCGGCTCCTGTGTTTGCAGAGACTACATCTGGCTATTTCATTGACATTGATGATTTTTCTTCGGATTCATCCTCAACTGTGACTGACAATATTTCAAAAAGTAGTAAGCTGTATCGATGGCTTAAAAAGACCTATTTAATCTACCCATGGAACTATCTATGGTTCTGTTTGACATTTATTGCATTATTTTTATGGATTGGTTTTGTGACTGTTTTCTTTTTGCTAATTAATGGTCACTATATTCCTGATCGCTCCTCAGTGGAGCCTGTTGATGAAATTTTAACACCACATCATTCTTCACATAAGGTCCGAAGAGATTTGTCCCCTGTAAATATTACAGCTATACCAATTACTGATGGGATTGTGTGGGACAAAGTTCCATTCGATATATACAGGCCTACAGAGATTATTCAAATACCATACGTGTTCAAAATTTCAATGTGTGATGTTATTACACCTAATGTTGTCTCTGATGATTGGGATGTCCAAACAGTTGATTCCATGCTAGCTGAAATGAAGGACTATTCCGCTTTTGGAAGTGATGATGTATATGATTATACAATGAATTATGGGGAAATGTTCTGCTATAACAATTGGGGACATCACTACCTACACCATGCCACTAGATATAGGCCTCTCTTGAACAACACACAGTGGTAACACTGTTCAACACCACAGGTGGGGAGTCCAAAGTATTACAGTGATAAATTTAAATACTTTTCCGGGCATGATACAAAAAAAGCAGAGTCGTATTATTTTAAAATACCTCCGGCACAAATTAGAAAACTTTTGCTAACAGATACAAAACTGATTTATTCAGATCCCTTCGTTTCCCGGCTCTCGCTTGAGGGTTACGAATATTGGAAAAGTGCTATTGATTTGAAAAGTGTATGCGGAACACAAGATTGGCAGATACAGGGTAGGGAGGCTTTGTTTCGAGCATGCCTGATTCCTGTGCAAATGATTTTCTTAAATGACACTTTTGGACAGGCATCCTGTCTGGGGTTAGCAAAAATTAAAGACCTGAACACGCCCAGTATCCCTACTCCGGCAAAATTCAGAGATTGGCAACACTTTCTTAATGTCACAGAAGACAGGCTATATGCAATGGTTAAGGCTGGTACCTATAATTCTTCACTTTCCAGTCCTGGCGGGTGGTTGGTATGGCCCACCGACACAAAGGCGTTTCTTGAACTCTTCAGGGGTTTTTTCAATTAACAGGCCTGACCCTCGCTTTCTATCAGGTCAACATACAGGCATAATTACAACATACAGTGTGGGTAAGCTGTGCCAGCAATGGGTGCAGACAAACATGTTAACAGCAGTTAAGAAACACCTGAACACTCTTTCTGACAGTATAGACTTACAGGATTTCCTGCTAGGTCCTAGAAAACAGCGCTTGAAACGGTTTTTATATGCTATGTACAATGAAATTTGGAAACTTTCCCAGATTGAGGCTGATGCATGTTTAAGGCAACTAGATAAGGAAAATTTGGAAAAAACATTAGCTGTTGTCGACAATGGCATGAACACGCTGTTCAACAGGATTTATTCACTATCAAATATAGTTTTGTCTGCTATTGATATCACTCAGACAGACTTGTCCCGGTTATATCATGGGCAAACACAGCTACGTTCCATCATGCAGCTGGGTTGGACATTACAGACACTGAAAAGTGGCCACATTCTATGGAGGTACATTAATGGGAGTGAATTTTTCACTGCTTTTAATTTTTCCAGGGAACAAGAGACAATGGCTAAAAGGGAGGCTAGTTTCACCCTGCTTCAAGTAGAGAAATTAGATAAGTTGCCCTTCACAGTAGCAGATAGTCCTTCAACTATCTGGCTCTTGCACGGCATTATTAATTTACTGATTTCGACCTTTCGTTTCTCGAGCTACCTGAAACATCTTGCAGTGGGACGATATGAGCAGCTAGGAGATAGCTTTATTAAGGAAGAGTGGGAGTTGCCCTTTGACTATAGATGTCTGAACGGTGAACAGAAGGTCTTTCTTAGCGGAAGTGAATGTGAGACTGCTGTTCGTCATTCTATGATATGCAAACAGGTGTTTCTTCACGGTCTTTGCAATGCGGAGGTCGCAAATTTGGCCTGTTTTCTGAAGTGTACTCCCATCCCCTTGATTCGTCCAGTATTTCATGTACTTTCCAATGGCAGTTATGTGGTACTGAACGATCAAAGCTGTTGCAGCATGCAACCTGGAATTGCCTACGCAATCTCAGTCATGAAGGTCGTTACGTGTTGTGGACATGTTTTGTTTCCCCCCACACGAGAGATAAAAGTATCTGACATGTGGCCCCACATAGATACTATTAATGATAACTATGGCAAGTTGAGTAGGCTAAAGGCGCTATTGTTTCAGAAACAGGTCGCCTTGACATCCGCAAAAGAGACGTATGCTCTCCAGATTGCGAGATCATCAGCCGAGATACAATCCTTTTTAAATACTGATTTCCCCAAACACTTTGGAGAGCTGGTATCCAGAATATTCAATGCTTCAAGCACCACTGGGATTGTTCATTTCTTTAAGGCTGTCGGGTCTGGTTTCGTGTCCAAATTCCAGACTGTCTTCTGAGTCATCCCATAAGCCATCCATTCTCTCTTTTCAAGTGTGTTTGGTGGCTTTCCAATTATTTTGGCTTTAATTGGCGGACTACTACTGCTATTTCTTCTGATTCACGGTGGTTGTTTCTTTCCAGCAACGCAGAGCAATGGAGCCGCTCCCGCCAACTCCACTGTGCCGTGAGCGCATGGTTCGGATCTTCGGTGCACCTTTGCTGGTGGAACTGGAGCTTGACTGGTCGTTGTCATTTCAGCCACTTCTCTGGTGTGTACAACCAGTCTTCCGCTGCATATGGTGTCTCTTTGAACATCTACCTATGGTCTGTCTTGCTGTTGCACCGACATCTCCTGTGGACCACGAACTGCTGATGTCCCCGATGAGGTCATGCCCCTTGAGACTGAGGTCGCTCCGCAAGGCCACCTATGAGCCTTCCGTTATAAGATCTACCATGGATGAGGACACTGCAGCAAGTATCGATGCACCGGGAAATACGGCTCACTTCTGCTCTGTGGATCCGTTTATCCGCCCAGCACTAGATTTAACTTCGGACGATGCTGACTCATTTTTTAGGTCCTTGACTGGTGACTTCGATTACATTCTTCAAGATCATGCGTATAACACATAATTTTATTAATTGACTTGCCATTCCCGATTCCAAATTATGCAATTAAATAGACATTTTCTGTGGCACGCTGTACTTGTCATAGTTGATATTAACATCTCTGTATGTATTTTTAGACAGATTTGTTTTAACATGTTTTAACACATGCAAAAAAAAAATGTATTATTAGCTTGTTTTATTAGCTTGTTTTTTGCTTTTAGCTTTTAGTTCAGAAGCAGCTTTTAGCATTTGGGTTCCTGTACCTTCATCATACCTGTTACGGCAATGGGGAGGGTGTAGTGAATCCTAGTTCGTTTTAATGGGATAGCAGGAGTTAGCTTAGCCGCTGGCTTGTAGACTCATGCCCCCGTCACCTAGTGACTTTTAACCTACGTAGCTTGCTCTGTCTTAGCCCATTTAATTATTTATTTCTTCTAAGATGGCTGCCTTGTTTATAGTTAGGCCACTTGTTATGAGTTTCATTATCAGTGTCACCGTGCCAAGGCGTCAAGATCAAGCACAAAAGACAAACAAACAGTAGGTGTTCACACTTAGGGATTTTCCCTCTCTATACTTTCGAGGGATTGTTGATATTAATTGCCGTCCCAAGCATGCCTGTTATCTATTATTTTGGAATACACCTACGTCAGGGGACATTGTAGATCTGTATAAATACATCACACTTCAGAGGGATTCCGACCAGAGGGCATCGCCAACATCGCTGATACCGATGCTGCAGTCATCTTGACGCTGACCCAGTCTTCGTGTCCCTGCGGAGTCTGAGATAGAGACCTCATTCCAAGGTAACGAGGGTTGAGGGCTCCTCTCATGGACACGGCTTTGGCAGATTAGGTTTAGCAAACCCAGCTCTCCTTTAGGTAGGAGGTTAGGCTTATTCTTATTAGGGTATTAGGGCATATTCCATCTTATATATATATATATATATATATATATCTCTTTCATGTATTGAAAAATGGTGGGGGTCTTCATAACAAGGACTTTCTTCTTCACAATACTGTTACTTGCTATAGTCATTATCCTAATCATTGCAGTTCATGCAATTTATCGCAAATTGCAGTTATGTTAAATAAAAACTATTATAACTTCACTGCATCTGAGTTATTGCCTTTGTTTGTATGAGACATAATATATCTGTGACAAAAAGGGTAATCTCCGTTTAACAACGAGATTCCCTGAGATATCTTATTTTTGAGTCCATGCGTAAACGACTGCCATAAATCACCTTTTACTATAGTCTTTCTGGTGAGGTACTGCTAGTGAGCCGGTAAGGTTGGGACAACAGTTGCGACTTGTTGTAAGAAAGACTCAGTCACCTACAAACAAAAGTACTGTCATCCTTAGACCAGCAGTCTTGCTCTGAGCAAGAGTCCAAACTACGACAACTTATTCTCTAGCATGCGTTGATATAAAGAACCATGTTTTAATACAAGCTTTTTCTTTGGTACATTCTCTTAATGAGGTGCTAATTTAACAGAAGTGGACCACATAGATTTCTTATTAATATTGCTATTACATGTCACCAGGCCAAATGCTTAAGCTGTGTCGCCTTCGTTCCACTCATGCCACTATAATCTACTACCAGACACTCCATGCCCCTTTACTTCACTCTTCCAGATTTTGTTTTCCCTCCTTGTGACAACACTTCCTTGTCAGTCTTTCTTTCCCCCACCCATTTTTCCACTTAGTGTATTTTTCCTCTGTTACTCTTAAGAAATGCCTATTGCGAAAAATAAGTGCCGGTGGGCCCAAAGAGAGGCACGGGCTCAAATAAAGTGCTAAATATTGTTTTGATTATGTTAAAAAAAATGGATAAAACAGATTTCTCCGCCTTTCATATGAGAATAATTGTACTAAATTTGCAAGAAACTCCGTCATTTTTGGCTCGCAGTTGCAATCTCGATTCTAGCGCAATACAATTACTATTAGCACATTACGTGGCCACATAATAGTGCACGTTTGAATATTATGAGCCAGAGAAATATTAAGTACATTTGTTTCTGTTAACTTATATCTTCTTGTGGTAAATTGCTTTACCATTACCTTTGCTGTTAACTACAGCATTGAGAATTGAAAAGACTGATGTAGTAACTGTTTAAAGGGAGCTTCACGGTTAGGGCACTAAAACCTGGCCATGGCTACTTAGCTACATAAGTCATTTTAAATTGAAACATAAAATCCCAGCCTGAAAGGATGTGTCCCATGTCATATGTCGTGAGGTTTTACCTTTGTTTCTGCTTCCTCTGTTCCAGGTCCCAGGCAGGACTGGCAAGTTATCCAGGTTCACCGCAAGAACATTCTTAACTCTATGTGCACCAAATATAACATCTCAGATTCAACCACATTCCTGAATCGAAGACTTGCCTCACAGTTATACGTGGAGCATAACTACCAACTTATCTACTGCGAGGTGCCCAAGACAGGCTGCTCCAATTGGAAGAGGATTCTCTTTCTCCTCCAGACCAATGTCACTAAAGAACCCGGGGAGCTCACGCATGAGTTTGTTCATAACACTAGCAACCTGCAGAGGCTTGTTGATTACCCGCATCACCGACAGATGGCGATGCTTCAGAACTATACAAAAGTTATGTTCTCAAGGCACCCTTTCGAGAGGCTTGCTTCTGCTTACAAAAACAAGTTCCTCTACAAAGAGAAATCAGAATACTATAGCAAAATAATTAGAGGCAGAATTAAGAAAATGTTCCGAAACTCCAAACATTCCGACGGTGTTGTGACCTTTCAAGAATTTGTAAGCTTTGTCCTCAAGGAAAATCCACTAATCAGGGACCCCCACTGGGATGCAGTATCACGTCTATGCAGCCCCTGCTCCATTCACTATGATATACTGGGGAAGTTTGAGACAGTCAAGGACGATGCTGAGCATGTTCTGAGAATTATCGGCGCTCCCGAGCACCTGCACTTCCCAGACATCAAGCAACATCCCAATGAGATTGAAACCAATAAGAGAATGATCAAACAATATTTTCAAAATCTAAGCAGTGAGTCATTACAGCCCATACAGGACATTTATAGCCTGGATTTTGCCTTGTTTCACTACCCCATTTACATCACAAACAAAACTTTCGAAGACACTACATAGTTGGAGGCACTTCAAGTTTTAGACAAGAGGATGACTGTAAACAGTGCTATGGAAGAATGTCATACTATGGTGTTATGACTTAAAAGCATAGGCTACTGGGAAAACATCAAAATTTGGAACAAAAATGTAGCTATCCACATCAGGTCTTAAAGCTTTGGGGAAATGTAATTGTTATTCTCTGACTGCTATTTCTTAATTAAATAAATTATAAATGATTGTAATGAAAGACGTTGGTTGATTGTTTTCAATGTGTACACTTGAAAATAAATCTATTGATTTATAACATCAAAATATAATTACTTTAAATTTTCCATTGAACTCTGCAGAAGGTTAACAGGCTCGGCAGCAGAATTACATAATGACAGAGGGCCCGATTATAAGTCTGGTGGTCCTCGGACTGCCAGGCTCGCAGTGACGGTCAGACTGCTGCACCCCAGGCTGTCAGACTGCTACATTACAACTCTGGTGGTCTGACCTCCTGCCCCACCAGGAACATTGTTCCCAACGGGGTGTCGGCGGTCGGAGTTGTAACCAACCAGGGCGGCGCTTAACTCAGCGCTGTCTGGCTGATTACAACCCCACTTTCCGTCAGCCTTTTCATAGTGAGAACCCCACCATGAAGAGTTGGTGGAAAGTCAGTGCCAGGGGCCACTGGGGGGGCCTGCAGTGCCCATACTCATGGTGTAGGCAGTGTAGGGTCCCCCCTGCCCATCACCGAAAGAATGCGCACTGTCTGCTTTACAGCGCGCACTGTCTGCTGGTCAGCCCCCTCTGTGCTACGGTATAGGACTATATTGTAGCACTTTTCTCACCAAACTAACCAGCAGGAATGTTCTTTTACAATGTTCTCACCAGTCAGCCTGGCGGGAACATTGTAATAGGGCGGGGAGGGGTGCCACAGGTATGACGGTGGTGTCCTCTGCATGGCATTGGCGGTCAGCTGGTCTGACTGCCAATGTTGTAATGAGGCCAGATTGTCTGTTTATTTTGATCAAAATGATCAATTCTTTCAGATTGGAAAGTGACGTTCTGGGAAATAAGGAAGCCTCCCATAAATCTTGATGAACTAGATTGTGCATGCCGTTCCAAAATATTTTATTGACTTATTCATATCCAATTTCTTCAAAGACTGCTTTTTTGCACATCTTGAAAATAACTCTAAAAGAAACCGTTTAAAGAGGCATTCCATTCACATTAGCAATTTTTACTTGCATGCAAAGGTTTGATGTACAATATTTATAGTCAAATCTGTATAGTTTGAAATACACATTTTTCATACAAGTGTATATTAGTGCATCTTAATTTAAAGAGGATTTTAAATTTCAGTCAATTAGAGTCCAGACTTGACATCTGTTCCCAATCAAAAGTTAGCATTTATGAAATCTAATTAGGTAACCAAATGCATTCGAAAGATAGGTTCCACAACCAGAACATGTAAAACTTAAAAAAGCATTTCCCACTTTTTAAACACAGTGCCACTTTTTTAAATACAATGCAACCTGCCCTGTGAGCTATTTAGCTGACTTATATGCATTAAGGAGGAAGGTTTAGGCCTGGCAAAAGGTTTATTTAGACAGAGGTTTATTTCAGTATAATAGTTGGGCACCACATTTGATGGGGTTACTGTCTTCACCACTTTGTCTTCTTGCTTGCTCTTTACCTGAATGTTCGAAAGAAACAAAATTTGATATTAGAAACACCCTATTCAAGTTGACCATCAGTGGTTTCAGCTTGATTACTTGGGGTTTATGAGCTATAGTGTACTTGACTAGAACTAGGATCTTTATTTTCACAGTACAAAATAATCATAACTTTTCTAAGTGGTAGCATGTAAAGCATGTGCTAGTTAAAAGTAATGGTATGTGTCCAGTGAGAATATACATGAAGTGGATCAAACCAAGGGTTTTACAGGCTTATTACTGTGACTGTGAGATGAACAAAACAAAGAAAATGTGACTGAGTACCAGATGAAACTATTGAACGCCATCAGACACCAATTCCACGAGGCAGATGTAATCAATATCAATTCCTTTAATTACAGTTCATCAGATGTCAAAAAACTGAAATGCCAGCAACTGAATCGATAGAAGCTATTCTAACTAGATTACTGGAAATGTCATTAGAGACTTCACCCTTTCCTTTGGACGATGCATGTTTTAGTAAATCAAAGTGTGTATTACCCCTTATGTATTAGTGCCTAGACCTCCAAATAGGTGATTTAAAACTCTTACCATGATATGTTATGGTGATGTGAGGAAACATGAGATGGGTTCAAGCTCTCTCACCAAGTGAGAGAGTGAAGCTGATCACCTCAAGATGTTGCCATAAACAATCTGTGCATATTTTCCCCCTGAGTGAAACCAGCAATTACTCCCATCCCTAAAAGAGTGCTGCCTTCTTATCTATAAATAGATCCAAGATCAGGAAGACGACCCCCATATTTGGTGTATTAAAAACCTATCCCGGTAGATAGGTGACCAATAACGTATCCTTTATTAATATTAACCGTTGATCTAGAACATTTTAAATAGGCACCTATGATATTTTGTTTTGTTTACCTTGTATTTAAATGTGACATTACTGACAAAGGAACATATTCATTTTGGGGTATATAAAGTAGTATTCCTGCAGGCTTTTATGCACTCTTACATGCCTTTGTGTGCTGACTGCAAAACATCTAAAATAGGAATAAAATTGGACTATTCATGGGATACTCAAGTATTTGTACAGATAGAAAGGACTGTGCCCTCCTTGCACTTTTATTGATAGTGAGTTAGATATTTCGGGAATGATTCATAAAGGCATGGAAGAGTATGAAAAACATTACTCCTGTAGTACTACTACAGTACTCATGAATGTTTTTGTGAAAGGGCCCCTCGGAGATTACATTGAGAAAACATTCCTTTTAGGTTATTTGAAGTGTCCTTTTGCCTGGTTTGAATCTGCATATTGCACTAGAAGGAGAAAGCTCAGCTATTACCGGTATTGATTCATGAATAACAGAAAAGATATGTCACCTTTTTATTGATCCAGGTTAGAAATAAAAAGTACACATTTAATTCAGCTGGGTTGGTCCCTTAATACTGTGGAACCACAAACACCAAAATTCAGGACACCATGAAAATTCAAAGCACTCAGAAGTTAACTAAGTTGGGTCCACATGGGGGATGATTTTGCTTTTAAGACCATCCTTCCTATCAACAGACCCAACATTAGTTTAGCAGAGTCAGGGCAGGCTCTTGGGCGGCGTGAGCGGTGCGACCCCACCGGGCGCTGACCTCAGGGGGACGATGTGTTTAGCAATTACTCACAAAACATGCGATTTAAAAGCACCTGCTGAAAAGTTCCTTGTGTGTTTAGCTTACAAGAAACAATTGAAATGTCAAGATTCCTCATACAGTGAAGCACCACTTTTCTTGCACCCCTTAGCGCCCCCTAACGCCACCATGTGTGCGTCATTTTTAAAACACAGCACACCTTGGGGGTAGTTAGGGGACTAGCTAGTCCGGGGCTTTGCAGGATTAGCACCCAAAATGTTCACGCTAATCTTGCAAAGCACCCAGAGGCCCATTGTAACCAATGGAAGCCTCATTTCAATGCCTCATGTGAGAAGGCTTTAAAAGTGCCTGAAAAAAATGATGCAAAGAAATCTGATAGATTTCTTTCCAGCATTTTTTTGGCCCCCCTAATGGGGCAATGCCCCCTTTGCATACATTATGCATTGCGCCACTTTGTAAATATGGTGCAGGGTTTTTGGCCTCCTAATGCCACATTAGCTTAAAAAAAATTACACTAATGTGGCCTTAGAATGGGACTAGGGGCTCTTAAATATGCCCCTATGTGGCATATTTGAAAAAAGTGGGGCTGCACACAGTGCTGCACCACTTTTCCTGCGCCCCTTAGCGCTCCCCTAACGCCACCATGTGTGCGCTGTATTTAAAATACGGCGCAACATTGTGGTAGTTAGGTGACTAGTGTCAGAATTTTTTATGCTAGTCCGGCGCTTTGCAGGATTAGTGTACATTTTTTTGATGCTAATCCTGCAAAGCACCCAGGTGCCCTTTGTAACCAATGGACACCTCCTTTAACGCCTGCTCTGAGCAGGCGTTAAAAGTGGCAGAAAAAAAATGACTCAAAGAAATCTGTCAGATTTCTTTGCTCCATTTGTTTGGCCTACCCTAAAGGGGGAATGCCACCTTTGCATACATTATGCCTGGAGCAGGCATAACGTAGCGCAAAGGGATACAAAGTGGCGCAATGCATGCATTGCGCCACCTTGTAAATATGGCACAGCGCTTTTGGCCTTATAACTCCACATTAGCGTAAAAAAAAGATGCTAATGTCGCATTAGAATGGTCCTAGGGGCTCTTGAATATGCCCCTATAGTTTATGTGGCTAGCGGAGTGGATTAGTAAAGCCAGTCTTTACAAGTGCTTTGAAACACATAAATGCATGTAAAAGGGGAGCGATGGAGAGATGAGGGGCACATTTGCTGGTGGTAGTGAGTGAAACCGAGGAGGAGGTCATGGGGTGGGGGGCGCCACAATAAACTGTCACACAGGGCGCCACCAGTCCTAAAGCCAGCCCTGAGCAGAGTAGCAAATAACTAGGACCACTCAATAATTGAGTTCTACATCAAGGGAAAAGATAAAGGATTTTTTTACAGATGCTCAGAATTAAAATGGCACAGAAAAAACGTTAAATGCCACAAAGGCTCAAATACAGAGTACACAATCACAAATCAGAATTATTTGGAATTCCAAATGAACAGCAAATTATAAGAGAAATATAGAGCATCTGTAGGGCAACATCATAAAAACCTGGCTCACTCCTGAAATCAAGGAGTTCTTATTTATATTTAGAGAAAACTGTAGTGCGCAGTGGCATAACTAAAATTAACCATTAATGGATTAATCAGAATGTGTAGCTTCAACCTAGACTTATAACACTTGCTTATTTCTAAGTAAGCTTCAAGCATCTTCAGTAGCAAATTGCCATGAGAAATACAGCTAATATGCACAATTTCTATACAATGGGCCATGCACCAATACAAGAATGCTAACTAGTAGCGGAATAAAAGCAGAAGAAGCCTTGGCCACTTTGCAACATCACAAAACATGCATGTTTAGGATTCTCAAAAAACACAGTGCCACAAGTACGTACGTTAGAAAAAGTGATTTCCTGATTGCATTCCATGGGAATCGCAATTAAGAATTCAAAATTTCAAATGTACGAAATGCCATTGAGTTATTTTTGCAATTCCCAGTGGATCGCTGATGGACTTACCTCATGAAAATTAATGAGGTAGGTTGCAATTTGCGACCCACGGGAAATCGCACAAATCACAGGCATAGTGGTCTGCGGGGGTCAGCAGACCACCATGTCTGTGAGTGCTTTTAAATAAAGCAATCTTTTGTGTTTACAATTTTTAAAATGAAACGTTTAAGTTGAATTTTTTTAAGAGTAGGCAGTGGTCCACAGGATCACTGCCTGCTCTCAAAAAATATTTTCCCAACCATTCTCAGAAGGGAAGGGGTCCCTTGTGAAAACCTTCCCTTTTGCAAATGGGTTACCACCAACTTTTCACTGGTGGTAAATTGTAAATGTTTTGCGACCGCAGTTCAGTTGCAAAGTATTCATACATACCTTTCCAATTCGGTATTAGGAAGGCAGGCCCTCAACACACCCCTTCCTAATACCGAGTCACAAACCCATATTGTGATTCTGTAACAAGTCACCAAATCGCAATTTGGGCTCTGTACATCCCAAATTGCATTTCTCCAGTCGCAAATGGTACGATTCTGCAAATCGGCCTATTTGCAACTGGAAAAAAGCTTTGCACCTGTGGCCCACTGTTTTTTCTGCCAAATTCATTTACAGCTGCTTTCAATTACAATTTAATGTTTGTTGTTTCAGCATTCAGCCATATAAAAAATAAAAATAATGAATTATTACATAAGTACATAATACATAAACACTTACAAATGTTTAAAATACGGTCAGGTATCCGGGTTATCAATGTATAGCAGAAAAGCAATGACACTTATGTGGCCAGCAACTGCGAATCAACATCCTGACAAAAGTGTATGTGTATAGGAGCATAAAAAGATAACACAACCAGCACAAGACGCCCCCAATAATAGATGTTCCCACTAAAACGAGATTAGTTTCCCATAGCGACTGGCAGCTCTCTCAAGCATGGCCAAGCTGCCCATAAATACAAAGCTATGGAATTAAAAACATATTCCTCATCTGTTCTGAAACTAAATGGCAATACCAGTTTAACACTCTTGACACCATACAATCAAAAAAGGTACAAGAGCCATCTCCTACATGCTCAGTTGTATTTTGTGCAATACATCAAAAGATTATCCTTTACCCCGAATTTACAGTAACAATATTCATCATCTTCAGTGAACCTGGAGCATTTGACAAGGTATTCCCTGGTTGGCAATATACTCAGTCTGAACCTAACTTATAGGGCCTTATTACGATTTCGGCGGATGGAAAAGCCCGCCCACCGAAATGCCGGCAGGTAGGTTGCTGCCATTGTGGCTGCCTCCACAATCGCCCCGCAGGGCCGAGTACGAGTTTCCCTCTGGGTCAGTGGTTAGAAACCTCAGTTTCCGCCTGCTAGCCCAGCGGGAAACAGCTTACAGCATTGTCTCTGGCTCATAATAGAGCTGACGGCAATGCTGTAGAGTGCAGGGTGTACCTGCACCCTTGCAATGTTCACTGTCTGCAAAGCAGACAGTGAACATCGCAAGGGTGCTGGCCATGGGGTCCAGGCACTGCCCATGCCAAGTGCATGGGCAAAGCAGAGGCCCCCCTGGGAACCCCTCCACCCGTTCTCTGCCAGCCTTTTCATGGCGGTGCTACTGCCATGAAATTGCTGGCGGAGAATGAAGTCGTAATCCCCAGGGCAGCGCTGCTCGCAGCGCTTCCCTGGTGAATTAGGACCGCCATGACCGCCACGACCACCAGGACGACTAATCCTGGCGGTGCTGGCGGTCCTACCGTGGTGCAACCACAGCAGTCGTAATATGGCTCTCAGACCGCCTCATTGGCGGTGTTCCGACCTCCGCCACGAACCCTGTTCGTAATGAGGCCCATTGTGTATGTTTTTGTTCAGTATAGATCAAGTCCGAGTAAAACATACTGGGACGGCCTTGGTCGCTGACAAACGAGTTTCCCAGTATAGATACTGGCCTTATCATAGAGAGTTTCCCTTCCTGCTTATACCCTTAGCATTCCTTAATCAGTTCATCAGTGTCCTACCTTACTTTACTCGGACCACAGGAGCACCAGCTGCAATTCATTTAATGTGTCCTTTACGCAGGACACCCAAATGTTCCTCCCATGACCACTATCATTATCTGCATCTTCCAAAGTTTTTAGGTAGATTGCTGCTTTGGAGATACACACCAGATTGATAGCACTGACTGGAGGGCCATTACCTTTGCTATTGGCATAACACTGAGTTCTGTGTAAACTACTACTAGGGCAAGCCCAATCTTAACGGAGCTCTTAAGAAGTTGTTCCCATACCTCCAGGGCTCAGCCCCATATAGTGTTGCTGCTACTGCCTTTTGTTTATAGATTTTAAGGATAATGCTAATACTCTTTGCGTGTGCCTTGTATCTAAACTTTAGAATTGCCTATGATGTTTGGCTGAAGTTCTCTTCTGTGTATGGTTCTTTCATTGCAGTTTCTCAGTGAACCTTATCCTCAGACAGTCATATAGCTTGACAGCCTCAATGGGCACAGTGTCTATCTATAGCTTCTGCTTAAAGCTAGGAGGCAGGTCAAGAACATACTCTTTGTTTTGGTACAGTTCATGGTCAAGGATTTCCTGTGACAATAATCTACAAAATATAATAGTTATCTGCTCCAGCAATACTGCGTCATTGGCAAATAATAATATCAGGACCCTTCTTCCTGCTATAACATGAACATCTAGTGGTTCATCCAGTAAATATTCCACTACATCATTTAAAAAAAGGGTGAAGAGTAGAGGCACTAGCACACATCCTTGCCAAATGCCCTTTTCTACAGAGAAGGATTCAATGCACTCGCCTCCTGGCCCGTACCTGATCCTGGCAGTGATATCTCTATGAAGCATCATTATTGCCGGCACCACAGTAGTATCAGCACTTTGATCTACCAGCGATCTTGACAACTTCTCCCGATCAACTAGATAAAAGCTGCCTTCAGGTCCCTGAAAATGAGATACAGTGAAGATTTTCTTTTGATTATGTACTTGTATGAAATCATATATATTCATACTTCTTGATAAATGGGAGGATTTGAACACCTTATTAGAGATGGTAGTGCCAGCAGATCTATGAGTAGAATGCAAGAGTAGGGTAGACTGGCCGACAAAGGAACCAGAGAGAGATCTGATTACAGGTGCACCATCTCCTGAGGTAATGAAAACCAGAATTTCACCAAAAAACACTGATTGGCAGCACACAGACAGAACCTCACAGGAAGCTAAGGAGTCCAGACATGCCTATTATGAGAGATTGTTGCAGGTGTTTAAGTATTACAGTGGTACAGAGACTATCGAACCGAAAGACATGTTTCATTTTGTGTTCAGGTTTGTTGTAGGATTGAGACCTGAAATCAGTCAGATGATTAAGACTTGTTTGATCTGTTGGCAGGCAAAGCTGATTGATGAGGTATTGCAGTATGCAAAATACTGTAGTGATGAGATTGAACAGAAGCAGAGAAAGTTGAAAGAGAACGCAATGGTAATGCAGAATAAAGCGGCACAGACAGGGATTCAAGGAAGTTTTAGCAGGAGCAACTGTAGGGATACATACAGTTTCTGAATGTAGGTAGAGGTCGCGAGGAATGGGAAATGTGAATTGTGGTCCTGATTTGAATCCAGTGGTGACACAAAATGATGTGCAGGGAATGAAGAGAATGTTGCCTTGTCAGCTTGTGGGGTTCTCGGGCATTGGAAGCGGGAGTGCCCGATGGCTAATCCGGGAGGTGGTGTCCAGCAAATGCATGATGTCAGTTCACTTCAAAATATGAGAGGACAGAGAATGAGAAATCAAAATCCACATTTTCAGAATAACATGAATCAGTTGCAGCCTATGCAGACTATTCAACCCATGCACCCATTGCAAGCACAAATGCCCCAGATGCAGAAGATGCAACCACAGGTTCAAATGGTGCCTAGGCAACAAATTCAAATATACCTCAATCCCCTATGGACCAGCAGCAGCTGATGCCTTCTCAGATGGTCACAGTTCAAAGATTAAACCTGAGTAATAATACTGTACACAAATTTACCCTACACAGTGAGGATGAAATAAACAATGATTGGATAAGTGAGAGTTCCGATGAGGAGTAATGCATGTTGGCCACATCATTAGAGGTAGATCAGAAAGGTCACTACGTCAAAGGAAAGATGAACGGTCTCAAAGTCAAATTTTTGGTTGATACTGGAGCTACACGCTCTACAGTAAGATCAACAGAAGTTCCCGATCTACCCCTTTCAGGGAAAACAGGTCAGATTGTAGGAGTCGCCAATCAGTATTTAACCAACCCCATCACAGAACTAGTACCAGTCAAAATTGGCAATTTTAGAGGATTACATACATTTGTAGTCTGTGACTCAAGCCCTGCGTCCATACTGGAAATGGATTTATTATGCAAAACATAGTGTTCGATTACTTGCTCAAATGATGGTATCGAAATTCAGACCAACAGTGATGCTGAAAATGACCTAATACTGGACATAAATTGTGAAGCGGTGAATTAGGAATTTCCTCTAATCAGTTTATTTCCAGTTTTTACAGTGAGAGATATTCCTCCTGATCTACAGGGATCTGTAGTGACAAAGGTGTGGGATTTTTCAGGAAAAGGCATCTGTTTGATAAAAGGGGTTTAGCCAGTTAAAGTTATGGCCAAGCCGAATGCAGTTTATCCTCAGACCCTGCAGTACCACATGACAAAAGAGACAATTGAAAGTGTAGTGCCAATAATTTCAGAGTTTTTAGACAAAGACCTGTTGAAAGAAGTGCTGGGCAGCCCGTGTAATTCACCAGTAATGGGACTGCGTAAGCCTTGTGGGAAAGTCCAAATTGTTCAAGACCTGAGAAAAGTAAATGACATTGTGGTTAAATGCTGCCCAGTGGTACCAAATCCTGCTGTGATTATGTTTCAAATTCCATGCGATGTTGAATGGTTCACTGTGGTGGACCTGTCACAGGCATTCTTTTCTGTGCCTCTTCATGAGGATAGCAGATTTCTCTTCTGTTTAAAATTCTTAAGCAGTGTCTACTGTTGGTGAAGGATCCCACAAGGGTTTTTAGAGTCACCTTCCATTTTCAACCAGATCTTGACAAAGAATTTAGAGCCAATGGAAATGCCTTACCAGTCAACATTGGTGCCTATGGCATCCAAAACGAGAGAGGGTGCAAGCATGACACAATTGCATTACTGAATCATTTGGGAGATAATGGTCACAAGGTGTCCCCAACTAAATTGCAACTTTGTCAGAAAGAAGTAAAATACTTGGAACATTTGATCAAGAAGCGAATCAGAAAAATCTCCAGAGAGAGGGTTGCAACTATATTACAGATGCCTGCTCTGCCTATCCAGAGAGATGTTAGAATGTTTTTGGGAATGGTGAGCTACTGCCACCAGTGGATCCCACATTTTTAAGTCATTTCAAAGCCCTTGCAAAAGTTGACTAACAAAGAAGTTTCAGATCCCTTAGTAGTAGACCAGGCATGTGAGAAAGCGTTTACAGAATTGAAAGAGAGCTTGTGCCAAGCCCCAGCTTTGGGTATGCCTGACTACACAAAACCCTTCCTGTTGTTTTGTCATGAACGTGATGCTTGTTCTTTGTATGTCTTGACTCAAATTCTTGGCGGTGTGAATCGCCCGTGGCATATTTTTCAGCCACTTTGGACCCGGTTGCAGCAGCATTACCTGGCTGTTTGTGGTCAGTTGCAGCAGTTGAGCAGAGCCTCGCTCAGAGTGAGAGCATTGTGATGGGTCATGCCCTCTCTATCACGGTTTCACATTCTGTTGAAGTATTGCTACTAGATCCAAGACACAGTATTTAACCAGTGGCAGGCTTACAAGGTATGAATCAGCCATGTTAGGTTCACCTAATGTATCGATCAAAAGATGTACAGTGCTTAACCCAGCAACCTTGCTCCCAAATGAAAATAATGACATTAATAAAATGGATGATACTGAACATGACTGTCTGGAAGTAACTGAATTGTGCATGAAGCCCAGATCTGATGTTAGAGATAACTGTTTGTAGGAGAATGACCAAATTATCTTTGTTGATGGCTCTTGCCTGAGAGATAACATGTGAGCAGGATTTGCTATGTGTACCATCTCTGGCATACTGGAAGCTTCGTGGCTTTATGGTGTGTTTTCTGCACAGGTGGAAGAGTTGGTAGCTCTTACTAGAGTGTGCCATATTTCCGCCCAGTTAAAAGTCACAATTTATACAGACAGTCAGTATGGATTCGGCATAGTGCGTGACTTTGGCCAATTATGGTCACAGAAAGATTTTCTGACCTCTTCTGGTTACCCAGTAACCAACAGTGAAAGAATATATGAACTGTTACAAGCCATCCAGATGCACGAAAAGATTGCTGTGGTGGAATTCAGTGCACATGAGGGATCGCATGATATTGAGTCAATGGGAAATGGATATGCGGATCAAGTCACAAGGTTTTGCACATTGAATGGTATATCATTCAAAGAGAGGTGGGAAATGTTATCGGAAAATGATGTGAGGTATGCAAATTATGCAATGCACATTCTAGACACAATGGAAGTCAATGTACCAAAAGATGAGCGGAAGGAGTGGTTAAAGATTAAGAGGGTCATTCTGACCCTGGCGGGCACCGCCAGATGGCCGCTCCGCGGTCAGAAGACCGCGGAGGCCATTCTGGCTTTCCCGCTGGGACGGCGGGCGACCGCCAAAAGAGCGCCCGCCGGCCCAGCGGGAAAGACCCTGCAACAATGAAGCCGGCTCCGAATGGAGCCGGCGGAGTTGCAGGGGTGCGACGGGTGCAGTTGCACCCGTCGCGATTTTCACTGTCTGCTAAGCAGACAGTGAAAATCCTGCTGGGGCCCTGTTAGGGGGCCCCTGCACTGCCCATGCCAGCAACATGGGCAGTGCAGGGGCCCCCAGGGGCCCCACGAGACCCGTTCCCGCCATCCTGTTCCTGGCGGTGAAAACCGGCAGAAACAGGATGTCGGGAAGGGGGTCGGAATCTCCATGGCGGCGCTGCATGGAGATTCAGCCCATGCAGGGGAAATCCGGCGGGAAACCGCCGGATTCCCTTTTCTGACCGCGGCGGAATGGGCTGGGAAGCACCGCCAGCCTGTTGGCGGTGCTTCCGTGGTCCCCGGCCCTGGCGGTCGTGGACCGCCAGGGTCGGAATGACCCCCTAAATGTATACAAAGGGAAGGTGACGTTTGGGTCTCAGGAGAGGGAAAAGTGGCTCTGCCCAATAGCTTTTTGACTCAAATGGTTAGATAGTATCATGGTCAAGCTCAGGTGGGAAGGAATGTGATGGTCAGAACTTTTAAACAGTTTTGGTTTAATCCAACATTAAGACAGTTTGCCAAAGCAATTTGCCACAGATGCGTCATCTGCCAACAGATGAATGTGGGTAGAGGAAGTGTGGTCAATATGGGCCATTTGTGGAAAGCAGGAGGTCCTTTTAGCAGAATGCAAATAGATTTTATTGAGATGCCTGTGTGTGGAGGATTGCGTTATGTGCTGGTGATTGTGTGTATTGTTAGTCACTGGATTGAAGCTTATCCCACATGAAGAAATTACATTCTCACAATAGCCAATTTGCTGCTCAGAGAGTTAATTCCAGGGTTTGGTTTTCCGGTCTCTTTAGAATCAGATAGGGGAAGTCACTTCAAAAATGAAATGATCAAACTGCCATGCTCAGCTTTAAATATTGAACAAAAGCTGCACAGTAGTTACCGCCCAGAAGCCTCAGGACTTGTAGAACAAATGAATGGTACTTTGAAATCCAGAATGGCAAAGATGTGTTCATCCACAAACTTGAAATGGCCTGATGCACTACTGTTAGTTCTGATGTCAATCAGAAGTACACCTGACAAAAGAAACAGAACTGTCACCACACGAGATCCTCATAGGAAGAGCCATGAGGTTCCCAGCTGTTCCTGTAAATGCTATTTGTGAACATTGTAGATTATATGGTATTGGACTACCGCAAAACCCGGACTGATGTGGTTCGCTCTTTCTCTCATCAGATGGACACCACCACACTGCAGCCGTCTCCAAACCAAGGACACAACCTGAGAACGGGTGATTGGGTTGTGATTTGGAAGCATGTGAGAAAGTTGTGCTTAGAGTCTCGGTGGAAAGGCCCCTACCAAGTGGTATTAGTCACTACCACAGCTGTGATGTGTGCTGGACTTCCGAGTTAGATCCACACCAGCCACACTCAGAAAGTACTGAATCCTACAGAGCAAGAAGAAGAGTTGTTGAGATTATCAGCAACATCCAAACTTCTTCCAGGGCAGGGAAGAGGAGAAGGTGAACTGGAAACGGTGCAGGAGCACCCCACCGCCAAGATACCTACCCCTGTGAATGACAAAACAGAAGAGGGTCAAGAGAAAGACAATGAGCCCACGTCAACTGAACGAATAAGAGAAGCCTATCAGAGGAGGGCTCCCTCAGAAGCAGACAGTTTTAAGAGCCGGACAGGACAAACGACTGACCCCAGCGGGAAAGGAGTTGAGGCAAGTCAAAGCCTCCTTCTGGACTGGTTGCAGGAACATCAAAAGAAAATAACTGTCCAATACCAAAAAGAGTGGCCAGAAACACAGACAAGAGCAAAGAAAGTAATCTAATTCAAGAAGAAGTCGACACCACCAGAAAGGAAGACCTGAGTGATGGAGAGTGGAGTGTGATAGAAAACGGAAACAGAAAAGAATCACAAACCAAAAGCATTCAGGTCCTGAATAGGCATATGTGACTACCAACGAATGGCAAGAAGAACTTTTGAGTTTTTGTTTTGATCAAGACATTCCAGGTCAACATTTTGGCATTTGAACAGAGCCAATAAACTTGAACTGTTGAAAATTCTAAGCACTGAAGAAATAACAGAAAAGAGACTGTTGTACTTTAACCGTAAAAGACTTTGAGAACCTGATTTGACATGCTGCTACCTGATATGACAAGCTGCTAACTGATTTTGACAAAAGGATCTTGGAAACCGTTTAAAGCTGGAAAAAGTGCTGAGGTTTTCTTTTGAGATTTAATTTTTGTTGCATAGCTGTACCTTTTCTTTTGCTTCTACTTCTGATTCTATACAGATCATGAGTAACCATAACCAGCAGGGTAGAAAGAATGGGTGCTGTAAATATATGGGTATTGGTGTGGCCTTAGTGTGTATGATATTATGTTTGGCACTGACTATTGGTGTGATTGCTTATGACAAAAGTAAGGCCAACCATACCTCAGCTGTAGAAACAACTACTGTACTTACTAAGAAGAATATGTGTACATTGTTAAGTGAGTTTGTTGAGATAATGGATGCGAAAGATTGTTATATTTACACACATATTCCTGCTTCAGTCAGGGAAGGAGTGATATATCACAGTTTACCCCTCACCTATGGTATAAAATGTAGTTTGCTATTAACAACATTTTATAACCAGGAGTACATTCAGTATTTCTATTCTAACCACAACCACTTGTTTTATTTTGTCCCTATTTTTAAATACTTGAGTAGAATAGCTAAGGATAATAACATAGAATTAGTGAGAGGATCCTTTGAATCTAGATTAACCTGGGAAGTGTTTGGGAGGTGGGTGGGTGTGCCTCCTACCAGTGACAGGAAAGGAATTCCCTGTCACTGGTAGGGCCTATTGCCATGGATTTCGTGGAGTTTCGAATGCCACAAAAACCATGGCGGTAGGCAGGGTCATGATGCCGCCGGTGGTACGATAGTGGCCGCCGGCTTGGAGATTGTTATCTCCGGCCCGGCGGCTGCTACCGCTATGGTGGTCGCAGTGGTACATTGGCGGGTTGGCTGCAGCCAACCCACCAATGTCATAATGTGGCGGTATGTACGGCAAGCCTGTTGGCAGTACTACCGCCACATTATCACTGGCCGCCGGGGACATAATGACCCCCTAAATGTTTATTTGAAATGTAAGTGTGATGACATATTTAGTCATCAGAGGAGGGATTGTGAGAGCTGAAATTAACATTAATGATTATTTCATATATCACTGCATTTGATTTATGTAGAAAATCTATTAATATAGAAAATAACGTGTAACACTGAAATGTGCCTACTTGATTGGCCACCATTATATATGAAGTTGACTATTAATAATGTATTAACATGTTTTTTAAGAGTCTATATAATTGTTGAAATGTAGTAATCTGTCATACATATAGCTAAACATTATGAACGTACTTATGCTAACTAAAAGCCTAAAGTTAGCGTGGCCTAGGCTGAAATGAATGTCTGCCAATAGTTCTGAAAATTAAACTTTCGTAAAATGATTTCATACTTACTGAATAGTCATTGTTTTTTTTAATGTAAAACTTGCCTGGAGCTGTATTAACAAAAAGTTGTTTCTCTCGAGGAAATGTGTGTAAACTCTTGTATGTTCTTAAGTGCAACAACAACTTTTTTACAAGCTTATGGGAAAGCAATTTTCCCAGGAACTAGCAATGGGCCTACTGAAAGCGGACGGAAGGATCTACAAATTGGTTCTCATTGTATCGACTGATTTACGTAAATGGAGAAACAACCAATCATCGACATGTGAAAGAACGCTTAGTTAAAGCTTAGATTTGTAAGTTTTGTCTTATTGTACTAACATTATCGCAAGATGCCGTTGACCAATGACAATGTAGGACAACTTTAACTTAACCCCACTGCTCTTAAAGATTCTCAGTTCTTCTCTCTGCGATGTCCTGTCATTCTAACACTTGTCACTTTGACACTTGTCTGCCTGTCTACTGACACTCTGTGGCATTGTGTGTCGGAACGTAGAATGTAGAAAACGTAGATGGTGGAATGTAGGGGCTAGGTCAAGGGAGGAGAGAATGTTGTGGGTGGCGGTTGGCAGGGACTGGAAACGTGCGGCATGAGTGGTCGGGCCACTCCTACCGTGGATTCAGAAATAAAAATATTACTGAAGACCTTACCGCGTCTGCTGCTTACCTTAACATTGGCGACGAGCAGGAGTGGTACCTGAAAGTGTCATCCTCGGAGCAGTGCCACCACAATCAAGACGCCTTGTCATACAGGATCTTCAAGGCCGGTGAGGAGGTCCGGTGAGGCATGCGTTGTCCATTGTGCTGTGCAGGACTTCTGCACCAGGTTTGATCGTGCTTGTAATATCGCAAACATTTTTTTGGGAAAAAATAATACACGTCCGTAAACTGCAGTGTATCGACGATTTGTTTTCCATGTGTCATTGTTGCCTTGGTAACGTGGCCTAGCATTACCTACGTACTGTGGCAGCTATCTTCGAGTAAATTGCGGGATCGGCATCAGTGCTGTCCTGGTAACATTCCAGGACGTCTTTCTGTACGCGCTGTACAGCCATCATCAGAGCACTTACAGGATCGGCCTCAGTCTTTTTTTAACCATTCAGGATATCTTTGTACTGTTGGTGGCTGTTGGAAATGGCCTTCCTGCAGTGTCACCCCCAAACTTTTTGCCTTCCTCCACTGCTAATCAGTGCTAAAGAGCATATGCTCTCTCCTTAAAACATGGTGACATTGGCTCATACTGAATTGGACTATTTAATTTACTTATACATCCCTAGTAGAGTGCACTATATGTGCGCAGGGCCTGTAGATTAAATGCTACTAGTGGGCCTGCAGCACTGGTTGTGCCACCCACTTAAGTAGCTCCTTCAACTTGTCTTAGGCATACCATTGCAAGGCCTGTGTGTGCAGTTTCACTGCCAATTCGACTTGGCATTTAAGCATACTTGTCAAGCCTAAAACTCCCCCTTTTCTACACATATGACAACCCTAGGGTATGCCCTAGGTCACCCATAGGGCAGGGTGCTATGTATGCAAAAGGCAGGACATGTATCTGTGTAGTTTACATTTCCTGGTAGTGTAAAACTCTTGAATTCGTCTTTACACTGCTGTGAGGCCTGCTCCCTTCATAGGCTAACATTGGGGCTGCCCTCATACATTGTTTTGAGTGGTAGCTGCTGATCTGAAAGGAGTAGGAAGGTCATATTTAGTATGGCCTGAATGGTGATACAAAATCCAACTGACTGGTGAAGTTGGATTTTATATTACTATTTTAGGAATGCTACTTTTAGAAAGTGAGCATTTCTCTACACTTAAATCCTTCTGTGCCTTCCAATCCACGTCTGGCTAGGTTTAGTTGGCAGCTCCCTTGTGCATTCACTCAGACACACCACAAACACAGGATACTCAGCCTCATTTGCATACATCTGCATTTTGAATGGGTCTTCCTGGGCTGGGAGGGTGAAGGGCTTGACACTTACATGTCTGAGGACAGTTGCCTGCCCTCACACAAAGGACTGCCACACCCCCCTACTGAGACCCTGGCAGACAGGATGGAACTGAAAGGGGACCTTGTGCACTTCTAAGCCACTCTTTGAAGTATCCCCCACTTCAAAGGCACATTTGGGTATTTATGCAAGGTCTCTGACCCTACCAACTTAGAGACTTTTTGGGGTAGACACTCTACCTCACAGACACTTCTGGACAAGAAACCTGCTGGTGAAGAATCCCTGAACCAGACCTGCCAAGAGGAACTGCCTAGCTTCCCAAAGGACTCACTAGGACTGCTTTTCTGAGAAGGACTGCTGCCTTGTTGTTGCCCTACTGCCTTGCTACTCTCTGGCTGTGCTGAGAAGTGCTCTCCAAGGGCTTGGATAGAACTTGCCTCCTGTTCCATGAAGTCTCTGGACCAAAAAGACTTCCCTCCTGCAACTGGACTCCTTGTGGGGGCGAAAATTTGACACACAGCCTGGCAAAAACGACACAGAGCCTGCCCCGCGGGGAGAAATTCAATGCACACTGAACCGGAACAATGCAGCCCGACTTCGTAAGGAGAAGTTTGATGCAGCACCAGCATAGCAACCGGAACTTCGACATAAGGCCCACTGGATCAACGCACAGCTGACCCAGAATGACGCAGCCCGACTTCCAGAGAGAAATCGACGCAGCGCCTGCTGCGCGGGATAAATTTCCACACAACGCCCACTGGATGAACGCACAGCTGACCCAGAATGACGCAGCCTGACTTCCAGAAAGAAATCGACGCAGCGCCTGCCGTACGGGAGAAATTTCCACTCAAAGCCCACTGGATCGACGCAGCACTTGTGACTTCGCTCCCCAAGCCCAGGTTCCATGCACCATTTCAGGGGCACCAGAAAACCCCGCAACCCAAAGAGGAACCATGTTTGCATGCTGGAAATTGATGCAAAGCCTTCCCCTGCGTGGAAAATAACGGCGCATGTCGGTGTGCGAAGGGGCGAAACCGACGCACACCTCCCTGTTTTCCACGCATCGCCTCCTCTGCGGTCCGTTGCGGAGATTTTGAATCCAACCAGGAACTTTGTGCTTGCAAGAGACCTTTATTGTTTTTAAGGGACATTTATTTGTTTTCCAAAGACTTAAGACACTTTGGGGGTCATTACAACCCTGGTGGACGGTGTTAAAGCCGGCGGTAAAAATTTTGCAATTATGACCGTGGTGGAACCCGCCAAGAAAGACAGCCACTTTAACACTCCGACCACCATGGCGGTACAAACAAACAGCTTGGCGGTCACCGCCAACAGACAGGCAGAAGCCAATGTACCGCCCACAGTATCACAACTTACCAATTCGCCACCTTTTCCGGGGCGGATTCCCCGCGGGTAAAAACACGGTGGAAACAGCCATTTCAAAGGGAAAACGCTCACCTCTACACACCCCACGAGGAAAGCTGACACCATGGAACCGGAACTCCAAATACTTCCTGCGAAAGTCTTCCTGCTCCTATACGACCATCATCAACGCCGGCGGCGAAGACAACGGTGAGTACTGCACCTACGACATAGGGGAGGGGGAGGCAAAAGTCAGGGACACACACACGCAACACCCCCACCCCCACCCCGACGCTCACCCACTACAACACACACACACCAATGCATATCCAAACATTACAGTAACAACCCCCAACCCCCCCGGAAGAATGCAAACACAAAAGGAAATGAGTTCAACCATTGTAATATATCAAAATACAGTAACCAAATATATACAGATATAGTTACACATTCAACAAAATATACATCACGATTAGTAGTGCAGGTAATGCACCATTCATTGTCCATTGACCACTGGGCCCAAAATGCATAGGCGAGGCCCACATCAGATACCTGTTCAAAACGGAGAGAACACTGCCGGGGCATCAGATAGAAATACAACAGGCACCTAAGGGGGAAGGGAAGGGGGGGCACCTCAGCCGGATGAGTGCACCACGCCAGATCCACGAGGGGGCTCCATGCCCATTGATGTATCCTGGGGAGTGCAAAGCCACAGTCTCTCAAGTCTCTACAGTGGGTGGGTTGCCCACTGTACCATCCTGGGGAGTGCAAAGCCACAGTCTCTCAAGTCTCAACAGTGGGTGGGTTGCCCACTGTACCATCCTGGGGAGTGCAAAGCCACAGTCTCTCAAGTCTCTACAGTGGTTGGTTTACCCACTGTACCATCCTGGGGAGTGCAAAGCCACAGTCTCTCAAGTGGATAACAGTCTCCACTGGTTCTGGAGGGGGACTGGTGCCCAGAGTGCTTCATCCTGTTAAGGACAGATGGAGTGGATGCATGTCTCCACAGGTTCTGGAGGGGGACTGGTGCCCAGAGTACATCACTCTCCTGTGACGGTCCCAGTTGCGTCACTGCCCCTGCCGCTCATCGGCTAGCAGTGCTTGAGTTGGCGGTGCTTGCCCTGTTCAGCGGTGCTTGCCCTGTTCAGCGGTGCTTGCCATGGAGGTCTTTGCCCTGTTCAGCGGTGCTTGAGTTTGCAGTTTCAGACCTTTTCAGTGGTCTTTGCCCTGTTCAGCGGTGCTTTGCCCTGTTCAGCGGTGCTTGCCCTGTTCAGCAGTGCTTGCCATGGCGGTCTTTGCCCTGTTCAGCGGTGCTTTGCCCTGTTCAGCGGTGCTTGCCCTGTTCAGCGGTACTTGCCATGGCGGTCTTTGCCCTGTTCAGCGGTGCTTGAGTTTGCAGTTTCTGACCTCTTCAGCGGTCTTTTCCCTGTTCAGCGGTGCTTTGCCCTGTTCAGCAGTGCTTCCCATGGCGGTCTTTGCCCTGTTCAGCGGTACTTGAGTTTGCAGTTTCTGACCTGTTCAGCGGTCTTTGCCCTGTTTCAGCGGTCTTTGCCCTGTTCAGCGGTGCTTTGCCCTGTTCAGCAGTGCTTGCCCTGTTCAGCGGTGCTTGCCATGGCGGTCTTTGCCCTGTTCAGCGGTGCTTGAGTTTGCAGTTTCTGAACTGTTCAGCGTTCTTTGCCCTGTTCAGCGGTGCTTTGCCCTGTTCAGCAGTGCTTCCCATGGCGGTCTTTGCCCTGTTCAGCGGTGCTTTGCCCTGTTCAGCGGTGCTTGCCATGGCGGTCTTTGCCCTGTTCAGAGGTGCTTGAGTTTGCAGTTTCTGAGCTGTTCAGCGGTCTTTGCCTTGTTCAGCGGTGCTTGCCATGGCGGTCCTTCATTGCCCTGCTGGGCTGGAGCTGGCGGTCCTTCATTGTGCAGCTGGGCTGGGGCTGCCGGGGCCCTCCTGGGCAGCTGGGATGTGACTGGCGGTGGCCTCCTGGCCACTGACGATCGTGCTGCCCTCCTTGGCACTGACTCTGGCGGTGGCCTCCTGGCCAGTGACAATGGGGCTGGCGGTGGCCTCCTGGGCAGCGGGGATGATGGCGGTCTTCTCTGCCGTGCTGCTCCTCCCAGACTTTGGCGATTTCTTCTGCCCCTTCCCCACCTTGGGTGGAGTCACAGCTGAGTGGACACTCCCCCCGGGACCCTTGTGAGCGGCTTTGCTGGCTGGAGTCTTCCCCCACTCCCTCCGGGCACTGTCCAACTTCTGGTGCTTCACGGGGGGGACTGGCTGTGCTGCGGCTTCGTGTCACACTGGCTGCCCTGGTACCCAGTGCACTCCACATACCTCTAACAACAGACACCACTGGTCCCAGAGATTTTTTAGCAGAGGTGCTAGTACGAGACCTATGAATTGGAGGGGGGGTGGGAAAGAGGTCAAGCTTGGTCAGGAAAAGTTTCTTAGGAACACTGGGATGGGTAGCTGGAGGGGGTCTGGGAGTGGAGGAAGAGGAGGTGGTTGTGGGAGGTGTAACGTTTGTGGCTTTGGGTGCAGGTGCATGCGCTGGAGGCTGTCATGAGGTGGATGTATGTTGGGTGGATGTGTGTCTGCTTTTGAGTACTTTGGGAGGGGGCTTCATAGACACACTGGGAGAGGACACAGGGGACGTGTAAATGGTAGTGGGGGTGGTGAGTGCAGGTGAGTGGGGTGTGGTGGTGGGTGTGCTGGTGCGGGACCTAGTGGCTGTAGTGGTAGTGCATGCAGGTGAGAGTGTAGACAAGACTGGGAGGGAGGAGGGAGACGACGAGGAGGGGGACACAGTGGAGGCAGTGGATGTTGCTGTGTCTGTATGTGTGTGATGCTTGCGTGAGTGCCTGTGGGACATATGGTGCTGATGTTTGCCTGAGCTTCCCTTGTGTGTTGACGTGTGCGCATGCTGGTCTGTAGGTGTGCTTGGGATAGGCTGGGGTAAAGGGGATTGGGTCTGGGTGGAGGAAGTTGGAGGGGGGAGGCTAGACACAGGGACCATGGCTGCCATCAGTGCTGAGGCCAGAGTTTGCAGGGTTCGATGAAGGGCAGCCTGACCAGAATGAATGCCCTCCAGGAATTCATTTGTGTGTTGCAACTCCCTTTCTACACCCTGCGTGGCTTTCAAAATGGTAGACTGCCCAACAGTGAGTGACCTGAGGAGGTCAATGGCCTCCTCACTGAGGGCAGCAGAGGTGACAGGGGCAGGGGCTGAGGTGCCTGGGGCGAAGGTGATGCCCACCCTCCTGGGTGAGCGGGCAAGGGGCGAAGGCTGAGGGGCTGCTGGGAGGGCGGTGCTGGTAGGGGGTGGCGGCTGTAGCTGTAGAAGTGGGGGGCACAGATTTTGCCGCCACCACAAGGGAGCTTCCATAGGAGGACGAGTCCGTGTCGCTGGTTGCAGATCCTGTGACCGCCATGAAGCTCCCCTCGCCCTCCATCCCACTGGTGTATTCAGAGTCCGTGGTGTGGCCCTCCATGGCCATGTGGGATGCAGCTCCCTCGTGCTCTGGTGCCACTGTACCTCTGCCTGATGATGCTGATGCACACAAGAACAGGGAGACCAAAAAAAGGGGGGGGGACGACAGAAGAAAGACAGGTTGAGTGCATGGCTTACCGCTACAGTTGGCGGACAATACAGACACAGCAGCCCCCTGCACTACGCCGCGCTCTTGGGCTCTACAGATGCAGTACCTGGGATATGGCCTACATGGCTATGGTGGACATCTGCACACATAGATGACACAGGGGCATGTATACCTGTACTTGCCACTCTACAGAGGTGGGGTGGAGTGCCACATGGCCTGCATTACGGAGGGGCCTAGCCTACGGAACTCGCCCTGGCCCAGGGGAACCCACAGCCCTCCTCCCCCACCCAGACACCTTCACTGCACGCAAAGTCCGCTGGGACATGTGAGGAGATGGCGGAATCCTCCGGTGTACCGACCGCTGGTGGACCTGTTGACAATGGAGGAGCGACATTTAATCATCACCTACAGGTTTGACCGTGCCACAATCCAGGAACTGTGTACCCAGTTGGAGCCTGACCTGATGTCAGCAATCCGCCATCCCACAGGGATCCCCCCTCAAGTGCAGGTGCTATCAGTGCTCCATTTCCTTGCAAGTGGGTCATTTCAAACAACAGTGGCCATGGCATCAGGGATGTCCCAGCCTATGTTTTCCATCGTGTTGTCCAGAGTGTTGTCTGCCGTGCTGAAACACATGCGGAGCTACACCGTTTTCCCTCAGGTGGAGGATTTGGCTACAGTTAAAGGTGACTTCTATGCCCTTGGACATATCCCTAACATCATAGGTGCCATTGATGGGACCCATGTAGCTCTGGTTCCTCCCCCCCCCACAGGAGAAAACAGGTGTACAGGAACCGGAAGGGTTATCATTCTATGAATGTGCAGATGGTCTGTTTGGCAGACCAGTACATCTCCCAGGTAAATGCTATGTTCCCTGGCTCTGTGCATGATGCCTACATCCTGCGGAATAGCAGCATCCCTTATGTGATGGGTCAACTCCAGAGGCACCGGGTGTGGCTATTAGGGGACTCTGGTTACCCCAACCTGTGATGGCTAATGACCCCAGTGAGGAATCCCAGGACCAGGGCAGAGGAACGCTACAATGAGGCCCATGGGCGGACTAGGAGGGTGATCGAAAGCACCTTCGGCCTCCTGAAGGCCAGGTTCAGGTGCCTCCATATGACAGGTGGTTCCCTGTTCTACTCACCAAGGAAGGTGTGCCAGATCATCCTGGCCTGCTGTATGCTGCACAATCTGGCTTTGCGATGACAGGTGCCTTTTCTGCAGGAGGATGGTCCAGATGACGGTGTTGTGGCAGCTGTGGAGCCTGTGGACAGTGATGAGGAGGAAACAGAGGAAGAAGGCATTGACAACAGGGACTCAGTTATCCAGCAATATTTCCAGTGACACACAGGTGAGAACACATTCCTGCCTACTACAAGTACTTTCACACTTCTACCTCTATCCTGTCTGTCGATTTCAACCAGTATATGGTAACTGAGTTGTACATTTCCATTACGGTTTCAGAGGTGTGGTTACCAACGTGTGTCATCTGCTTAGATTCCTCATGGACTTGAGATGTGTGACATAGGTATGTTGACATTACAATTGAGGACGGATTTTTTCACTGTCATTGCTAATACACATTTTCATAATCACAGACTGACTCCAGATAGTTTTGTGCTTCAAGGGTGTTTATTGCAGTGCTAAATATTGGAGGGGGGTGGTAAAATGGTGAGGATGGTGGAGGAATGTCCATGGCAGAGTCCAGTCTATTAGTCTCACAGGTGCACTGCCCATATGGGCATAGGAAGTGGAGCTGGGGCAGTTCCAATATGGACAGGGTTACAAAGTGGGACAGTGGGATGACAATCAGGGTGGTCTCATTTCTTGGCGCGGGTCTTGGCATCGTGCTCTGTCCTGTTCCTGGATCTCAGGGACCACTTGCGGGGTGGTTCTCCGTCTGCAGGGGGTGGGGTGCTGGTGTGGTGGTCCTGTGGCGGTGCCTCCTGTCCACTAGCGCCGGCGGAGGTGGTGGGCAGTTCTTCGTCCATGCTAGTGTCAGGGGCCCCCTGGAGTGCCACAGTGTCCCTCCTGGTGTTCAGTATCTCCTTCAGCACCCCTACGATGGTGCCCAGGGCGGAGCTGATGGTTCTGAGTTCCTCCCTGAACCCCAAATACTGTTCCTTCTGCATGCGCTGGGTCTCCTGAAACTTGGCAAGGACCGTTGCCATCGTTTTCTGGGAGTGGTGGTATGCTCCCATGATGGAGGAGAGGGCCTCGTGGAAAGTGGGTTCCATAGGCCTGTCCGCACCCTGTCGCACAGCAGCCCTCCCAGTTCCCCTGTGTTCCTGGGCCTCCGTCCCCTGGACCGTGTGCCCACTACCACTGCCCCCAGGTCCCTGTTGTTGTTGGGGTGGTGGGTTATCCTAGGTTCCCTGTAGTGGTGGACAAACAGCTGATGGACGTGTCCTGGGTACGGAGGTATGGGCCCGCTGGGTGGGTGCTGTGCTGGTGTTACCAGAGGGTGGAAGGTCTGTGGTAGCCTGTGACTGGGTGTGGGGAACCGACTGTCCTGAAGCCCACGATGGTCCGGGCTGGTCCTCTGGATCCAGTTGGACAGAGCTGCTGTCATCACTGTGGGCCTCTTCTGTGGGTGGGGTGGAGATGTCTGGACCCTCCTGTCTGGTGACGTTGGGTAGGGGTCCTGCTGGGGTATAAAAGCATGATTATTGCATCTGTGTGTGTCATGGTGTGCAATGGGTGGGTGTGTGTGTACCCCAGTGCTAGCATTCCTGTGTGGGAGCTTGTGTGATGATGGTTAAGGGGGGTGTTATGGGTATGTGTAGTGGGCATGCTTTAGTGATGGGTGTCTATGCTTTGTTGCTGCATGCAGGGCTTGGTGTTGGGATGTGTGGTTTGTGTTATTAGTACATTAGTAAGGAGTTGGAGTGATAGGGGAGGGGGTGAGGGTGGGGGTCTGTGATAGCATGCAGGTAGGGTGGAGGATATGATAGTCAAGATTTGACTTACCAGAGTCCATTCTGCCACTGACTCCTCCGAGGCCCTCAGGATGCATAATAGTCAAGACCCGCTCCTCCCATGTTGTTAGTTGTGGGGGAGCAGGTGGGGGTCTGCCGCCAGTCCGCTGTACCGCGATGTTGTGCCTGGAGACCACGGAACGCACCTTCCCCCGTAGGTCGTTCCACCTCTTCCTGATGTCGTCCTGAATTCTTGGGTGCTGTCCCACTGCGTTGACCCTGTCGACGATTCTTCGCCATAGCTCCATCTTCCTAGCTATGGAGGTGTGCTGCACCTGTGATCCAAATAGCTGTGGCTCTACATGTACGATTTCCTCCACCATGACCCTGAGCTCCTCCTCCGAGAACCTGGGGTGTCTTTGCCGTGCCATGGGGTGGTGTAGGTGATGTGTGCAGTGGAGTGTGTGGTGATAAGTGTGGTGATATGTAGTGGTGTGTGGTGTTTTGTGCGTGGAAGTAGTGTGGTTGATGGTGTTGTGTGCCTCTGTATGGTGTGGTTGTCTATGCTGTGCTGTCTCTCTGGGCTTCGTCTAAATTTTTGGTCGTAGGGGTTTGTGGGTGATGTGGGTGTGTGTTTTATATAGTATTGATTGTGTGGGAGTGGTGTGTGTATGTGTCTCAAGTGTGTGTATTTGGAATTGTCCAATGTGGCGGTGTTTTGGAGATGTGTGTGTATTTTGAGCGTGGCAATGTGTACCGCCAATGGAATACCGAATTTGAAAGACCGCCGCGTGGATTCGTGGGTCGTGATAGCATGGGCGTGTTTCTGTTGGCGTGACGGTGGAGGTTTTGTTTTCGCCAGTTTATCACTGACCTTTGGTGTGGCGGACTTGTGTGGGTGTCTGAATTTTGGCGGATTCCGAGATGTGGGTCATAATAGCTATGGTGGAATTCCGCGGCCGCGGCGGTGTTTTGGCAGTCTTCTGCACAGCGGTAAGCGGCTTTTACCGCCAATGTTGTAATGACCACCTTTATGTCACTTTTACAGTGATATCGCAACATTTACTTATTGCATCGTTTTTAACCTGCATTTTATCAGATAAATATTATATATTTTCCTAAACACTGTATGGTGTATTTTTGTGGTGCTATTGTATGATTTATTGCACAAATACTTTCCACATTGCCTTCTAAGTTAAGCCCGACTGCTCAGTGCCAAGCTACCAGAGGGTGGGCAAAGGATAGTTTGGATTGTGTGTGACTTACCCTCACTAGAGTGAGGGTCTTTGCTTGGACAGGGGGTAACCTGACTGTCAACCAAAGATCCCATTTCTAACAGTGGCCATCTTGAAGCGGTTACAATTCTACAAATGCCTATTAATTAGTGGCGTATCTCAGTGATTCGCACACCTTATAAGTATCTATGATGATTTTTTTTCTCTTCATGCAGTTAGAAAGAGAGTCTAGATAATTCTCACTCCTACCTAACAACTGAATTGAAACTGCAAAACATTTTCCTTGTGAAATTTTGAAGTTAGGATTTTGATCTAATTCCTACCCAGCATAGTTCAGACTATTACTATGTTGAACATTCAGCAACCGCCATTTTTCCTAGCTGAGCCTGGTGAGCCTCCTATAATATGGGAATTATGGATTGACTTGTTTGAGGTTTATGTGGAGGTTTTAGAAGAACAAGAATGGTCACCTGACAGATATTTAGCCCTGTTGAAGCACAGGTTAGGTGCAATTGGATTAAGAGAAGTAAAGAATTGACCTCCAGTTGATAATGCTGGCTATGTGGATGTTTACCAGCTTGCCAAGAAGCAACTTCAGGAATGTTATGGCAGGAACATTAATGTGGTATTAGAGTGCTATAAATTCTATTCGAGGACACAGCATGATGATGAATCTATAGACCAATTTACAACGACTTTTAGAGGATTGGTGGCTACTTGTAATTTTGAAAAAATATCTTATGACCAGGTTTTGGGGGGATCAAATATTAATGAAAACAAAATTGCACAAAATACAGGAGAAATTGTGGTCATGTGGTAGTGATTTAACAATGAAGAGCGCAATTGATGTTGCAAGAACGATTGAAGAGTCTGAGAAATGTATTCAAACTGTGAGGAAAAATGTGACTGATTCTGAATTTGGGGTGGTTTGTGTTAGTTCTGTGACAAAGGACTCTATAGGAAAAGACAGAATGGAAGAAAGATGGTACCAAAAATTGTTATAGACGTGGAGCTGTGGATCATTTAGCTAATTTTAAGAAATGCCCAGCACTAAACAAGGTGTGTAAGTTGTGTAAAAAAATTGGCCACTTCAGTAAGGTGTGTAAGAGTGGTATGAAAAGTATAAGTTATGTCTCTGGGCATGATGACACTGAGGGCAATAGAGTCCAAGATATAGTTTTGAGTGTGTTATAGGAGGATGATGGTATCGGGTTTCCCTACTTGCAAGCTACTTATGGATGGAATTGAGGTTACCGCTATGGTTGACTCATGCACATGGTTCACTATTATGTGTGTGGAAATATTGAATAAGTTATGGTCCAGTAGAAAGTTAATTTCTACAGATGTGAATCCGGAAAGTTATACAGGCCATAGAATTCCTATAGTGGGGTATACTAATGTACAGATTGAGTTTGGACATAGCCAGTGTAAGGGTAAGTTGTACGTAGCTGAGAAGGGTCAGTTAATTTTAGGATGGCCTCATATTAAGGAATTGGGCGTTAAGATTGACTCTACGGAAGTTTCTCCAGTGTATATGGTATTTGAGCATGATTTTCTAGGTGGATTGAATTATGATGAATTGGACAAACGCTTTCCTACTGTGTTCCCTAAATCTTTAGGTAAACTTAAAGAATTCAAACACAAAATTGTATTACGAGAAAATGTAAGTTTTGTAAGACATAAAATGCGGAATGTACCTGTGAATTATAGACCTAAACTTAAGGAAATGCTAAAGGATTTGTGTGAAAAAATATAATTGAACCAATTGAGAGTTCGGGTTGGATATCCCTGGTTGTGATATCTCTAAAGGGGAATGGGATCTCAGATTGTGTGTTGATTTGAGGTTCTTGAATGAAGCGATTTGGATTGATACATTCCCATTACCGAAATTACAAGAATTGGTGTCATCTGTGTGCCAAGCCTCAATTCTCTCCACCATAGACTTATCTAGAACTTATCATCAAACTGAATTGGATGAAAGCTCCAAACATTATACTGCATTCATAGCAACAGAGGGTGCATTTCAGTACAGAAGGATGCCTTTTGGCCTTGCAAGTGCATCTGCTGTTTTCCAAAGAGAAATGAATAGCGTTTTCAGTGGTATGAAGAATGCAAAGATGTTTCAGGATGATATCCTAATATATCGTAGGGACAGATCAGAACATGACAAAGTTTTAAAGGATGTACTAGTCATACTTCATGAGAATGGGTTGACAGTAAAGAAAGAGAAGTGTAGGTTTGGCCAAACTCAAGTAGAATATTTGGGTCATATCGTTTCTCGTGAAGGAATTTGTTCCAAGGTAAGCCATGTGAAGTCTATTGTTGATGCTCCTTAGCCGAATTGTAAGGAGCAATTTATGTCATTTTAGGCCTTACTGAATTTTATTCACGTTTATTAGAGATCTATGCAACCAAAGTGGAGAATTTGAGAAAAATCTTAAAGAAAAATGTTCAGTTTGTATGGGGGCAGGAACAGTCTGAATGTTTTGATTGTATCAAACGTGAAATTGTACAAGCTCCATGTTTAAAACCATTTGAAACAAAAACGGATTGTGTAATTTCAGTTGATGCAAGTAATTATGGAATTGGGGCTGTCTTATCACAAAGAACAGGTCATGAAAAATGGATTGTAACGCATGCTTCGCGGAAGTTATCGCAATCCGAAAGGAATTATTTGGTGATTGAGAAGGAACTGTTAGCAGCTTCATGGGCTGTACAAAGATTTCAAATGTATGTATGGGGAAGGAAGGTCAAGTTATGTATAGACCACAAGCCCTTAGTCAATATTTTGCATCCTGGTGGTGGGAAGAATTTATCACCAAGACTTGCAAGACTTGCTTCTAAGCTCCAAATGTATTTATTTTTTCGAAGTGGAATATATACCTGGAAGGAGCAATTTTATTGCTGATGGTTTGTCCCGATTACCTATTGAAGATGGGTGTATCGATACTGAATGTGATGTGGCGTTTGCGTATGAGGATGTATTGTCGGCATTGGAATTTCATGAGGAATCAGGTCAAGCAATGTTAACTGAACAGGAATGGGATCAAGAAATGATGAAGGATAATAATATGCAAATGGTGAAGGGGTACATACTGAACGGTAGGCCCAGTGAATGTGCCTTGAGAGGTGAAAGTGCTGCTTTATGGAAATTAAAGGATGAACTTAGTTTAGGTGGTGAGGTAATTCTAAGGGGTGACAGAATAATTCCCCTGAAGGGGATGTGTGATATCATTGTAAGAAAAAGTCACATTGGTCATAGTGGCATGTCTAGGAATAAGAGGCAAGTGAAATAATTTTTCTGGTGGCCTGGTGTGCATGTGATGATTGACAGATATGTAAGAAATTGTGCTATTTGTGCCCAGAATGATTAGTGCGAAAACGTGTACTGCACCTTTAATACCGGCTGAGTTACCGGATAGGCCTTGGAGGAAGTTGGCAATTTATTTTATGGGTCCATTTTCTACTTTACCAGTGAGGGAAGCATATGCCATAGTATTGAGTGATTATTTTTCTAAATGGCCTAAAGTGGAATTTGTGAGCAAAATTTCCACGGAGATAGGGATAGAATTTTTGGAAAATATATTTTCCAGGAAGGGTGTATCAGTAATTCTTGAATCGGACAATGGTGTACAATTCACTTCGACAAAAATTTCTGAATTCTTAAAGAAGAATTATAACAAACATGGGAAGTTGGCTTTATATAAACCTTCTTCAAACGGTCAGGTCAAGAGATTCAATAGAGTTGTTAAAGAAACAATACACTTGGCCCTTAAATCTGGTATTCTGTGGAAACAGTCCTTAAGGAAGATGCTTTCAACGTACAGAGTGACTCCTCATTCTGTGATGGGAAAGATGCCTTTTGAATTGTTGAGAGAAAGAGAACCGTCTACTGGCCTGGTTCCATGGGGGCTAATGGATTGAAATCAAGTGAAATTTTGGGTTGAGTGTGATAAGGAAATGAGGAATAAGGTACAGGATTATCAATTGCGCACCAAATTGTGTCACAATGTCAAATCTAGTATGAGTGGATTGAATGCGGGGGCAAGTGCCTGTGTTAAAGTACCTGGAATTGTTGAGAAGGGGAAACCACAATGATCTGAACCAAGGAAGATTGTGAACATTTTGAGAAATGCAGTGAAATTGGATGATGGTAGAGTTTGGAATATAAGGCGTTTGTCAATATGTAGGAGGGAAGATTCTTGGGTGGTGAGTAAGGAAAATAAGGAATGATTGGAGGGGTGTATTGGGTACTTATTGGAGAGTGTCTTCGATGCAGGGGGGATGAGATAGTTCATTATGAGAGTTGTGTGAATGTGGATAGAACATTGCGTCGTAGTGAGAAAGAGAGGAAGACTCCTACCTATTTAAAAGACTATGGCCCTCTTTATAACATTGGTGGTATATACTTGCCTACCGCCACGGGGACGCCAACCAAACAACTGTCGCTGCTGCTATCTGCCGTCAGCCGCATTATGACCACAGCCGGATTTCTGCCTGAAGGATGGCGGAAATTCGGCTGTGGCCATGACGGCGGATGGCAGTAAGGTGGCGCTGCTGCAAGCAGCAACACGCCAGTACACTGCCGCAGACCGTATCCTGACACATGATACGGCCTGGCAGTGTTCCGTCCAGTCTCCTGCCGGAGGACCCCATCACAAAAGGTAAGTTGGGTGCTCAGACAGGGGAGGGGGTGGGGGGTGTTGTGTGTGTGTGTGGGGGTGTATGTCTGTGTGTGCGTGAATACGGATGTGTGTTGCGTGTTGTATGTGTGTGCATGTATAGATGTGTGAGTGCGTGTATGTTATGCTGTGTGAATGTTGTGTGCTTGTATGTATGTAAGTGTGTGTGGATGTGTGTGTGAATAGATGTCTGCATGTGTGGTTGAATGTGTGAATGAGTGTGTGAATGTGTGTGTAAATGAAGGTGCATGAATGAAGGGAGGTCTGGAGAGGGAGGGGCGTAGGGGAATCTGGGGAGGGGCAGGGGAGTGGGGAAGACCCCTATCCGTGACAGGGAAGAGATTCCCTGTCACTGATAGTGCCTAACGCCATAGTTTTCGTGGCGGTAAGGAAGACACGAAAAACATGGCAGTAGGCGGGATCATAATCCAGCAGGAGGACTGGTGACGGCCGCCAGGTCAGAGACTGAAGTCTCCAGCCCGGCAGTCGTTACCGCCGTGGCGGAAGGTGTGGTACATTGGCGGTTTGGCTTCAGCCAAACCGCCAATGTCTTAATATGGAGAAAATTATCGCCAGCCTGTTGGCAGTACTTTCTCTTCATATTAACGCCGTCCACCGGGGTCATAATGACCCCCTATGTAACAAACCAATGAATGAGTCCTATGTTTTTTTAATGTTGTTCGTGTTACACTAAGCATTTGGATACAAATTGTATTTAGAGGTCTATGTATATACTAATACAATTATTACTGTATTGTTTTGTTGGTCATTTTCACTGAACAATTGTATTTAAATGTTGTTGGGGGAAGGTGTGTGGCATTGTGTGTTGGAACGTAGAATGTAGAAAACATAGAAGGTGAAATGTAGGGGCTAGGTCGAGGAAGGGGAGAACGTTGTGGGCGATGGTTGTTGGAGAACGGAAACGGACCGCATGAGTAGTCGGCACAGCTCCTATTTTGGATTCAGAAATAAAAATATTACTGAAGAATTTACCGCGTCTGCTACTTATCATAACACACTCTGGTATTTTGCTATTCAAGTCTGTTTGTTATGCTCAATGCAATGATGCTGGTGCTTACTTTAACGCTTGATGCTTAGAGCCAGTAGCACTTTCTTGATTTGCCCTAGACATTAACTGGATTGTTCAGAGAAGAACCCCGATTCTGAACTGTTCCCCTCCCATCTCTCTCTGTCCTGATGCTGATGACCCCTTGATGAAGACTAATGCCAACTGCTGATCCTTAAGGACAGGTATATGCTGAAATGTTTGCTATTTGACTTTTGCTTTTGTTTCTAGGTACCAACTGCTACTTTTTGATAGAGCCCTAGCTAGATGTTTTCCAAATTCATGTTACATTGCGTGCAGCCCAACACGCTACAGCTAATCTTGAGTTAGTAAGATATTTTGTGTATTCATCTGTTTGACAGTGAATTGCTTTCATTCAAGTTGTTGTTTCAATATATGTTATTTCCATTGCTCAATTACTCTTGCTATTGATCTGTGCTGTTGCTGTTGAAAGTCTTGTTATTCATGCTCTAAACAAATTGAGATTCTTTAGACGTTTCGGACAACCAGTGTTATTTCTATATCTTTATCATGTGGTTTTGAGATTGATTTATGTGATTTTAGAAATGTTAATATAGGTAAATAAATAGTTTAACTGATACTGCAAGGTGTGGTTATTCGTGGCCAAATGGGTCACTGTACGTAGTTTTAGTGACTCCAATTAAACTGATACTGTTGTTATTGTTGATTATTGATGATTGATGTTTATGTTGGGCTCAAGGGCGCGATCATCTTCAATGGAGTCAAAAAGTCCATCAGCACACACAGCACGTCTCCTAGGTCACTCTTAGCCTATAGTAACCATAAAACTAGCGTGCGGCCACACTATCGGTGTCCAAACTTGGTAGTCTGGCTTAGTCACCGTGTCTCCAGAATTTGAGAGCTTGATTACCCTTGTGTTATTATTTATTATAATATGCAAATTATCATAGGTACCATTTTTAGAGCCAAGCTGGATGCTTTTTCCTGGGCTACTTGTAGGGCTACGAGCAATGGAACTTAATGGCCCAGAAAACTCTTTCTGAGCCCAATTTTGCCACAATGGAACTTTGTCTTTATGACTGATGTTGTAGCATGGGGGTACGTCTACTCTCATTACATGGAAATTATCTTGGTGATTCAGCACTGGCCTGGTAATACCTGGTGCTCTGAACTCCACTTTGGATGACTGGATGTTGCTCGCTCTCAGTTCCGAACAAGATTGCAGATTCAGCAGCTTTACTCTCTTTATATCTCCTGAAGACACCCACATTAAATCAGGGATCGCATAAAAGAGGGCTAATAACCTTGACCTGTTCAGGGGGTTCATAGATCCTACATCTGAAAAGAGATTGATACATTTCAAGGAGCAGTTAGTTGCTTTATAGCAGTGTTCCCCAACCCCCGGGCCGCGGACCGGTGCCGGTCCGTGGATCAATCGGCACCGGGCCGCCCCACTGTGGCGGGCGGTAAATGTTTGATAATTTTTCCGTGGCCCGCTTGTCACACAATGGGACAAGCGGGCCACGGAAAAATTATCAAACATTTACCGGTCCGCAGCGGTAAAAAGGTTGGACAACACTGCTTTATAGTTATTTGTGATTACCTTGTCCAAACAAGGGCTGTTACAGCTTTAATTTTGGTTACTCTTACCATTCCTAAGAATGGTGGAGCTAATGGGTTTAGACTATGGACTCCCCTGTTGCATCAGGGGGCCTAGTGCCAAGACTGGATGATGCCAGAACTTTTTGTGGAAGTTGACGTGCTACTTGGCTCGGGTGCGATTTCTGCCTGCATTCCCTTAATCACCCTTCTCCAAATCGACATTTCTTCTTGAGCCACCTTTTCTTAGTCTGCAGTGGATGTGTTGTCACTTCCTTATGATTGCCTGAGCCTAATTTGCCATTACGCTGTAGATTTGTAATGCTCTTGGGGCCCTTGCATCCTATGGCCAGAAAATGGAGTAGTTGGGACCTAGATACCCACACTCTCCATTGTGTCAGATCTCATAGTACTGTTGGACTCAGTTCTGTTTGTATGTCTTTTCAAATCAGAGAATAGCCACTTTTGCTAGTATACAGGGAAGCTTGACTCCTTCCTTGGTTTCTTGATATATTTACTGTGAGAAACTCAGTTGTTGGTTGCCTGGGGTGTGAACCCGGGTCAAAAAACAGACACAATCCCTTGCAGGGTGAACCATAAAAAGTCACTAAATTAACCTGTGCTTAACCCTGGGTAGCTTAACATAAAAAGCAGTCAGGCTTCACTTAGAGGCAATATGTGAAGCATTAATGTAGCACACCAACAGTAATAAACACTGCACAAAAAAATCCAAGCCAATTTAGAACACTAGAGTAAACTTTAATACATTAATTGATACCAAAATGACAAAATCCCAATCCTGAGGACATCTGGTCACCTTTAGCACTACTACCATCGATCAAGGAGTGTATTGAGACCTCATGGGAGTCCAAGAATCACCCAGGCTGCGTCCAGATGTGGGTTCAAGATGGTGGGAGCCTGTTATGTCCCTGTGGCTCTGGACAGGAGGCCGAAAAACTAAATCATGGAGTCACTTCTGGTAGTCCTAGCTGTAGGTGTAGAAGCAGGGCTCAACAGCAGGGTTGGATTCTGAAGGTTCAAGGCAGGCTCCAGGCAGCAAAGCAGCCCTTCCAAGTAGAGCAAGAGGCTGGCAGAGTGCACACCAAGTCACAGCAGGAGACAATCCGCTGAGAGTTCTTCCATAGGTCCAGCAGTGGACTGAAGAGTGGGTCTGAAGGTTTTAATTTTATACCCTGGTGCCCTTTCCCTATAAGGTGGGAGACGTTTCTGGAAATATACTTTGAAGTTCTAGGAATCTCCTCACTCCCCTGGCTCCACACTGGCTGCAGTGACAATACAGGGCTGTTAGGCCTATTGTGAGGAGACAGGGCACAGCCTATTCAGGTACAAGTGGGGCTGTGCTCAGCTCCGCCCCTTCATCAAGCCAGTTAATGGCCCATGGAGGCAGACCCAATACATCTTTTGTGTGACTGTCTGGGAGGAATTCACAAAGGCTAACTGTCAGCTACACCCAATCATGTAACTCAAAACAGGCTGCAGGCACAAACGGCTAACAGTAGCAAATTGTCAACCTTCCAAAAGTGGCATTTTCAAAATTGTAATAAAAAGTCTGTCTTTACCAATAAAGAGGATTTATCATTACAATTCCATAGGTACTGAACATGCATCTCTACCTCCTCTCATTTAGGTTAGATTATTACATGTAATAAGGAATCCCCAATGTTACCCTATTGGAAAGATAGGCCTCACAGTAGTGAAAAACACATTTTTGGAGTCCCAGTGGGGTGCTTGATACACTTGATTATAGGGACAGTGTGCGTCCAACATATAGACACCCAGCAAACAACACATCCAAGACCACAAAGTGTCACTGGCAAGAAGGCAGTCCCCCTCTCCTAGGTTGAGAAATGGGACTATTGTCCCAATGGGTCAGTGGAACCCGCTGCCACACTTTTTTGTGTCTTCATCTTCAGTGACCCATTGCACACGTCCACGTGCAACAGGCGTCACATGCTCCTCACCTCACTCACAGCATCTCTTCACTCTACTCACAGCGTCTCCTAACCCCAAACACTGCATCTCCTCATGTTGAATGTTTAGAAAAAATACAGTATGATATCATTCTGTCTCTTGTTCTGCAAAGCCTGTGTGGAGAAAAAATTCTATGGGGGATGACACGTAGGGTGAAGAACAGGAGTGAAATGAAGAGCATTAAAACAGCATCCATTTCAACCTGAAGAGGTGTTTACAGCAAAATGTGATCTGACTAAAATACATGAATATTCACACTTCTGTGCATTATTTTAAACTTGCTTCAAGTACATTCATACTAATTTAGTGTCACCATTTTGAGTCCCTTAAAAACATTAGCCATCATTATTTCTTTTCCATGGAAAAATACAAATCTTAAAAATGCTGCCACAGTTTACCATCTCTTAACATTTTACTAATCTCTAAAAACCCACTAACAACCTTTATGAATAAAGAAATATTTTGATAGACAATGTCACTGTTTTCAGTTACTTTCTGAAAAAGTCTACTGCCTTTTTCATCTGGTTGTAGACATGATCTTTTTCATATTCTAAATTAAACTCTTCCTTGTTAGGTAGTTTACTCATAATTAATCTGAAATATTAACAAAAGAAAAGACAATTGCACAATCTATTATAATTATTATAGGGGTTAGAATAACCACAAATATTCCCTCCCAAAATATTCAGTCATTCATCAACCTTACTAAAACCCTTAACTAGTTAGCTAAACCAGTCACTTACACTTTTGCAGAACTCAGGCTCTTCAAAAGATTGAATTTAGTGCAAAAGACAGGCTGTGTTTGTGATGTAAAGATTTATAACTCTATTATTATCTGGAAAATATGTACAATAACTGTTTGCCCTAATTACCATACAGACTCCTCCTTCCTTAGCTAAGAGAATATCCAGTGGTGATCCGTTCTGCATACCCATTGCCCTCCTAGCAATCATCTATACATTTACCTGGTTCAAAGCTACAGCAGTATCTACAGCAAGTCTATCCACTAAGGCAGAAAGGCACCTAATCTTTACATCATTAATTACCAATCCTATTGAAGGAATCAAAGCACCCAATATATCTAAAACGACAGCACCAAAATTCCTTTTAGCACTATGCAGGTTTTCTGTTTCATCTAACTCAACTAAATTAATGAGATAAGCTCTAGGAAACACTAAGGCCCAAAAAAGGACCCAACCCAATTTAGTGGCAAATAAAATAAGCATTTTTTCAACAGACATAATAAATTCTCCTCAGAATTGGTTCACTCCAAACTAAGGTGGTCATTATGTACATGGCGGTGTGGCCTGCCATGCTGGCGGTGGCGGGTAAACCTGCCAGCTGGCATGGCGGGCCACACCGCCACATAAAGACACCCAAGAGGGCTGCCACCAGCAGCCCTCACTCACCGCCAGGCTGCCTCCGTCAGGCAGCCTGGCGGCAGTCGGAATCATTATCCGACAGGGCAGCGTGCTGCCCCTCGGATAATGATTCCTCAGCCAACAGACAAACCCGCCAGGGAAAGGCTGGCAGAAGGGGCGCACCGGAGCACCCCTGGTGGCCCCTGCACTGCCCATGCATTTGGCAGGCGGAACAATGTTTCCACCCGCCGGCACACAGGAATGTTCTTTATGTGGCTGGCGGGGCTCCGGGGATGCTGGAGGTCAGTAGTTTGACCGCCAGCATGAACACGGCGGTTCCGACCGCCGTGTTCATAATGAGGGCCTAAGTGTTCCTACTCACCTCATACGTTCTCACATATTTACATTCTCCTACTTAATCAGCGTTACCATTCATTGAGGGTCTATTTCTAACCACACACTTCACCTCATTTTTTCCTGCTCCATACTTAATCTAGTATGAATATTTGACCACCTAAATTCATCCTCTCAGTTTGTTTGCTCATCTACAACCTTTCCTCCTTCCATTCCCTTACAACTTTAACTCATATTTCATTATATTCTCTGACAGTATTCTTTTCCTTGCTCAAACCATACATATACTCCCCATGAGTAGCTTTATTTCCATGCTTATCTTGTACAACTCTTAAAACTTTTAAAACTTTACAGCTGGATTACCCCTTTTCATGAAGTGATTTTCCATATAAACATTAAAATCAGTCAAATAAGGGGAGAGAAAATCATCATTGTTAATTATAGCAACATAAACATTACAAGACAGTGAGTATGATATCAGCCCCAGGTTGAATGTTCCACAGACTAGACAGACTACTCTGTGGCAACTTCCACCAGTTAAAGGGCATTACCCATGTGGGAATTGCAATGTATGTCCACTGACTTCACGGACTGAGTCACTAGACTAACAACCGATTGGGTGATGGGACCTTTAAAAACACACTAACTGCAATACTTGTTATTATATATATAATCACTTGTCCGTGTCAGCTATGCTATGTGGGGATGACGACATGACCAGTCAAGATATGAATTAACAAACATCGGAGTAACATCGGATGTGGAAGAATGACAATGAAACTAAGTGTTCATTTTTGCCAGTCCTAACATATTTCTGATGACTTCTGCTGGGTAATTTTAGAATCTGTTGACTTACAGACCAACAGCTCACAAAGATTATTTGAGAGGGAACAACGCTGGGTCCTTAAGTTAGGGACCCATATCAATGGGTTGAACGACGACATTCCATGGATGAGCTTTTTCACTGGCTCATGACTATATTGATTAACAACTTCCACCTTAACTATGCATTTACATTAACAGTTAAAAATGACTGTTTCTTGACCGTTCATAGTTCAATATACACTCGACACCCTACCTTCCATTTTTAATTTTCTTAAGGCCATCCCTCAAAGTCTGTGGACTAAACACTTGACTTTTTATGTCCACCTTGGAGGGTTTAAGGACACAATACAGGGTTGATGCATTTGCATAATGTATTATATTACTGCCAATGACCTTCTTTTTATAAACCATGCCCTTCCATTATATTGAATATATCCTTTGCAGTAGGATGTTATTAATTGCTGCTGTACTCGTGTCCTGACCAAATTCTACACGCTTTTCTTTGTTTTCCTGTTAGAAGCAGCATGAATTAGACCAAGTCCCCATTTGCGATACTATCCGTGATTTGCATTCTGTCACTAACAATTTAAAGTATAATAAACCACTTCTTACCTGCAACACGCAATGCTTTGTTTCTTTGCTCACGCATGTGCCTTTCGAATGCGCAAGTTCGTCGCTCCTCAAGAGAGAGGGGCGTAACCTTCATTAGGCTGCCATTGGTTACCCCTAGCAACATTACAGCATTTGGATTGGCTCTGTCGCACGTACTGACCTTTAACCAGGCGACGTGTTCACTTTCAGGAGGACGGCCACCGGGTAGGCCCTCGGTGCAGAACCATGTCAAACTAGTGAGTACTTTTTCTCTGACAGTACGGCTGTTATCGCTGTACCCTTTCTATCTACATTTAAAGTCTCAGACAATGGCTGCGCTTGGATTGGGGACTTGGTAAACAAACGCATACAGCGTCTTTTTTGTCTTTACAATGATTCTGTTACTCTGACACGCTGACAAATCGTTCATTTCCTTTTTGCTTTTTTTTGGCTTATTATCCACTATATGACACTATGGCCCTCATTACAACCCTGGCGGTCCAAGACCGCCAGGGCTGTTCTGGAGGAAGCACCGCCAACAGGCTGGTGGTGCTTCCCAGGGAATTACGACCGCGGCGGAAGCGCTGCGGTCGCACCACTGGGGCCGGCGTTTTTCCGCCACAATGGCCCCATCGGTTGTAATCCACCAGGGCAGCGCTGCTTGCAGTGCTGCCCAGGGGATTACGAGTCCCCCTACCGCCAGCCTTTTCCTGGTGGTTTGAACTGCCAGGAAAAGGCTTGCGGTACAGGGAGTCGCGGGGCCCCGGGGGCCCCTGCACTTCCCATGTCACTGGCATGGGCAGTGCAGGGGTCCCCTGACAGGGCCCGGTGCAGCTTTTCACTGTCTGCCATTTGGAGCCAGCTCCTGTGTTGCGGCCGAGACCCTGCTGGGCCGGCGGGTGGAAACTAGGTTTCCACCCGCCAGCCCAGCGGGGATCTCCAAATGGCAGCGGTGGGTTGCGGCTGCATTGGCGGCCGCGCGGCGGTCCGATATTGGCGGGCGGCTTCAGCCACCTGCCAAGGTTGTAATGAGGGCCAATGTTTTCAGGATCATGGACTCTGCTGTGCTTTTTGTAAATGTGTATATGCCTCTCATAAAAGGCATGCACTGACTCTTTCGGCTCTTGTGAGGTTCTCTAAATCTATAGCCAATTTCGATTCTTCTCAGGAACTCATTTTTTCAAATGCTCAATCAGCTTCTGGAATATATCAGCTTCCTCCTCAGCAGGAGCATTATTTGAAGGCACCCTAAGGCATTCCTGTGTGGGGATATTAGGCACTCCAGGGGCTGAATAGGTGGCTGGGTGAAACCTGAGCCTTGATGGATGTGTGACTATGGGAGTGGTTCCTCCCCTGTGTGACTGTTAGGCTTGAACCCTGTCCAATTAGGATTGAAAATATTATTGGATGGGTAGAGGTAGAGTTGGACTTACTCTTACCTGCATGTATGGATGAGGATGTAGGACAGACTTCAGTGGTACCTAAATTACCCTGGCGAAGGCCCTAGACCCTCTAATGAGAGATGTAAGTGTGACCAAAACATGTTGGCAGACACTAAATAGAGAGGATGCCTGAGACATAAACTCATATTAGCATCCTGGTCTGTTTTCAATCCTGTCTTGTGTACCCACCAAATAAATGCAGTACTTTGTTTTTTTACACAGAGGCTGTTTTATAAAATTATCTGATACCCTTAAATGATCAGAAATCCTTTATTCTGTTCTCCCTGGGGGGGACTAGACAATTATAAAGCATGCCATGAGAAAGTGGGTGAGGCTTTCCATCCAAATCTTTTTGTCTTTGTTTCGAAGGGTATAGTCTTTTTATTCCAGTAAGGTGAAGGAATAGACAGGCTGTAGTATTTTTTTATGTGTTTGAGGTTCCCGTGTTAGCCATCCCACCACAGCCCTACACTCCCGCAAGTCACTAGGAACCGCTATGTCAAACAATTAATTTACATCAGTTCACAACATGCGTACCTCTTGGTACTACTTATTTGGTTCTTCTTGCAATTTCAGAAAACTATTAGTAAAAGGATTCAAATCATCTTGCGACCACTGCACATGTACCAAATGAATTCCCTCCATGCAGTTCCCATTAAGGAAACTCCAACACTGCTGTCCCCAACATTATTTCTGAATAACATGCAACACTCCTTCAGTCCCTTTTGTTTTCTTTTTAGTAGCTGTCCATCTCTTTCATCTTTCTCAATATTTATTCAAATCACTTAATTTTCTAGTTTTCTCAATTAAATCTTTTATGTTTTCTCAGTGTAATTAAGCCCATTTTCATAATTTCATCATGAGTCGAATACATTTTATAGGTTCATTTCACATTTTTCCTCTTGCTGATGTGAACTATACCTTCATCAGCCAGCTCCTCTAATTTATTGTGCACTTCATTCACACATCTAGCTGCTTCTTTAATACAAAATATCTCATTTAATCAACATTGGAAGTCACCAACCTGTATAAAACTAATATTTCCCTGGGACATTTCACCAAATTCAAATTTTAAAATAGTAGTGCTAATTTCTCTAGGATCCTCCTCAACTATCAACATCCTTATAGGTGTAGCATCTTGAACTCGTTCAGGTTGTGCATCTCTGCAAGTACCAGATGATGCTGTTATTGTTAATGCAGTCTGCACACTTTGCACACTAGGCTCCACTTGGTTTGTTCAACTGTACCACCATCTCCCCCTGGACCTGTTTTATTTTCTGAGCTTGTACCACTCATTGCTGTAGTCTGACGTTGGACAGAGGAGGTCTAGGATTCAAACTTTTACTTCTGAAATTATCCTCCGTATCCACATCATTTGCCTGCTTCTCTCTCTTAGTTGTTTTGTCTTTGCCATTTGTTACCCCAATTATAGCAGGATAGGCTCTTACACCTTCCATAATATCCTTCCTCCAGCATTTCTCTTGTCTGTCCCACTTGCTCCCAAGCCACTGTCTAATAAACCCTTCACCTGCTTTTTCATTTTCTCTCTAGTTGAACCCACTTATTTAACATCTCAAATTGTGTAGATCTGAGCATTGGCTTCATAACGCTCATAATTTTTCAAACGAAAAACAGCTTTCCAGTATTAAAGGCACTCCCTGCAGGAATTTGCAAGTGTTCATAAGAAGAACTATATTCATGCCATTCTGAAATCCAAGTGCATGTCTAAAACCAAATGTCCGTAATCATTTCAAAGGCAGGCGCCCCCTCGTCAGGTATTTTCTGACCTTCTATATTGGGCACTGCAGAACCCTTAGACATTTTTAACTTTTCCTGTTATTTTTGCTTAAAGCAATTTCAAAATCACAACAAATGAACTAGAGAATAACAACCAATCCCAACGTGGCTCAGTCAATGGTGAGCCGATCACAGAGAGGCTCTGTCAGCAATCAACCAATCAGAGTACAGCTTTGAGCAGAAGTCTAACCTCTCTTACATTGGTCCCTAAACAATCACACCGCAACTTCTCAGTGAACAGTGAAACAATTGCTAAACCTTGTTAAATTATATAAACTAAATAAACTCCTGTCTGTTTACCCTGGATAGAAAAGAAAAGTCAGTAAATCAAGTAAAACAATTAAATCACAAACTATGAATCTTCAGAAATAAAAAAAACAAGAATTCGAAGTTGAGAACAGAAAATGGAAAGCCCATTAAACCACAGTTCATACTAGGTAGACTCCCATCCAATGGCAATACACCTTGGTCAGTGCATCACTCCCACACACTGCAAGCCACACCAAACAAAATTAAGCACACAAGCTGAAAAGAAAAACTTGTTAGTTCAGAATCCCTGTCCATGTCGAGAGACTTCAAGATCTTGGATTTTGACATATCCAACAACCAAACTTTTGGGCCTAGCCATCTCTGCAGGGTTGCCCCCAAACTCTTTGCCTTTTTCCCTCCAATTTTTGCTAAACTCATTGTTGTTGGCTTTAGGGCTTTATTCACTTTGGGCCATATGTATGAAAAAATGGCCTTGCGCATCGCAAATAGCGATTTTTAAGAAATCGCTATTTCCGAGTCGCAATTGGAAATGTAACAAAATTGCGATTCGGAATTCGGTAAAAATTCGCAAATTGCGAGAAATTTCGAGAAAGCACACCTGGAGGAGCCTGATGACATCACAAGCAGGAAGTCAGTCATCCCAGGCAGTTTCAGGTGCCACACCCAAACCAGCATCCAGAGAGAGAGCAGCTCAGCCACACAGAGCAGCACTCTGAGGAGGCAGCACACCTGAGCAAGGATGGACACCTTAGCCCAAGGAAAGGAGAAAGGAGAGAGAAAGAGGAAGCTCAAATTCAGCGAGCAAGAGCTTGAGGTGCTGACAGAGGAGGTGGTCAGAAGCCATGACCACCTTTTTGGCAAAAGCTCACTCCAGGTGCCTGAGAGTGAGAAAAGGAGACTCTGGCCAGATATCCAATCCAAAATCTGCGCAATTGGAGTGGCATAGCGCTACGTAGAAGAAATTAAGAAGAGGTGGTATGACCTGCGGTCCCTTTTGAAGGAGAGGGTGGCAAGAAGACTGCAGGAGGCCAGGGGCACAGGAGGCGGTCCACCCACAGAGGCACCATCCACCCAATTAGAGGACCTAGTGGAGTCAACACTCCTCCCTGAAGCTGTGACAGGGGTCACAGAGATAGACACTTCCGGCACACCAAGTACCAGACAAGGTAAGTGCAATATTGATTTGTAACCCCATATGTGTATGCACAAAAGCCCCTTAGGAATTAGCAAGTAATGTTAAACATTGTGAGAAGTAGTCCAGTCCACAACTTAGGAGCAGCACAACAATGCATTATGGGAGTGGCAGTCCACAACCCAAAGCTGAAAGTAGCACATACAGGGGCTCATTCTGAGCCCGGCGGGCGGCGGGAGCCGCCCGCCTGGAGGGAGCCGCCAAATGGCCGCTCCGCGGTCGAAAGACCGCGGAGGCCATTCTGGCTTTCCTGCTGGGCTGGCGGGCGACCGCCAGAGGGCCGCCCGCCAGCCCAGCGGGAAACCCCTCCCCACGAGGAAGCTGGCTCCGAATGGAGCCGGCGGAGTGGGTATGTGCGACGGGTGCAGTGGCACCCTTCGCGTATTTCAGTGTCTGCAGAGCAAACACTGAAATACAAAGTGGGGCCCTCTTACAGGGGCCCCTGCAGTGCCCATGCCATTGGCATGGGCACTGCAGGGGCCCCCAGGGGCCCCACGACACCCCTCACCGCCATCCTGTTCCTGGCGGTCGGAGCCGCCAGGAACAGGATGGCAGTGAGGGGGTCGGAATCCCCCATGGCGGAGCAGCAAGCTGCGCCGCCATGGGGGATTCCAAGGGCAGCGGAAAACCGGCGGGAGACCGCCGGTTTTCCTTGTCTGACTGCGGTCAGAATGCCCTGCGGGGCACCGCCAGCCTGTTGGCGGTGCTCCCGCATCACCGGACCGCCGGGGTCGGAATGACCCCCACAGTGTATTTAAGTAGAGCGACACCCAGAGGAACACAACACCCACAACACAGTGAAGAGAAGTACCAGTACCTTTATTACCATTGTGTGACCTTAATTGTAACAAACATAACTGACATGCTGCATATTGTCGTTGCAGGTGGGCCAGGCCCAGCAGCCACAGCATCAGCAAGCGTAGGCGAGACTGACACCCATCCGGCCTCTGATTCCAACACGAGTGGGTCTCTCACCATTGCGCCTGTCCGACGCAGGCCCAGGGCACTGCCAGAGCTCAGCCAAGACTCAGATGAGCAGCAGGAAGGGACAATTTCCCCATCACCAACAGGCAGGCGCAGCCCGATGCAGGAGGTCAGTTGTCAGCAGACCACAGCACCCCGCAGGATGGCGACAAATTCTGGTGCACAGCAGCATGAGGCAGGTGAGGGTCCCTCCTTCTTTGGTGGGCTGGAAGCTGCTATGTTGCCGCAGCAGCGCCTACAAAATAAAAGGATCCTGGGATTACAAAAGAATTTGCGCCAACATAACACCAACATGGGGGGCCTGCATCGCCAGCTTGAGTCCCTCAATTCTAACATAGAACTGCTGCATGATGGACAGGTGCAGGCATCACAGGACACCAGAGAGCTCACAAGTGCTGTGCATGAATTATGCCAGGAGCTGCGCCATGAGAGGGTGAGCCACCGCAGACAGGAGTGCAGATTTATGAACATGTTTGGCAGCTTCTGTCGTAATGTGAACAGGGTGGCAAATGCAAAATCACTGATTGCCCGTTGTGCAGTGGCTGCACTAGTGGAGGCAGCAGACAGCAGCATGGATGTTGAGAACGGACTGGTACAGATCACCAATGTGATCGATAACATAATGGGACAGAGGTCAGCCACACCTAGTGAACTTGCACTGGGGGACACAGAGGACAGTTCCAGCCTCAGCAGTGTAGCTGTACCAGCATTGGACACCAGACAGAGCAGTGCCAGGCACAGCACTGCCACTGAGGCGGACAATAGAGGTGTCAGTGAGGTAACTGGGCACCCGAGTGGTGTGCGTGGCCGCAAGAAATGACTGTAGCTGCCAGTGGAGTTATGTTTTCACTATGACGTAATAGTGCAATACTCAGGTCCTTCATTGTTTCTAGTTTTTCACTTAATCTTTTTTTGTAATTTGTCTAACGAACATTACCTGACTTAAGGTAATACATTTATTTCACTACAGGCACAGTTGTCAGTGGATTTGTGTCATTCATACTTACATCTGAAATGGTTGTGTGTGATGTCAGCACACCTTTGCCTTCCCTCTGCTGCACTGGTCCTGTCTGCTGGCTGTAGGGGTGGAATGGTATCATCATCCTCATCAGATTCAGTATCACATATTTCTAAAGGTATGCCCCTGGTGGTAGCTATATTGTGCAAGATTGCACAAGTAGCCACTATTCTACATGTGGTCTCTGGACTGTACTGTGGTGCCCCTTCACTTTTGTGGAGGCACCGGAAGCGACTCTTCAGCAGTCCAAATGTGCGCTCCACCACGTTGCGGGTTGCCCTGTGTGCTGCATTCTATCTCCGTTCAGAAGGTGTTGCAGGATTGAGGTAGGGCGTCATCATGTAGATGCGCACTGCATAGGCACTGTCTCCTGGAAGGGACAGAGGGTATGATGAGTAAGTGAGCCATCTGACATCAGCACACCATCAATGCACCATTGTATAGAGGGACAATACCTAGTAGATATCCTTCTCCAAACTCCCCAGCTAGCAGTCTTGTGTGTATGCCGCTGTGGCGAAAGATGAATGAATCATGTGTGCTCCCTGGGTACCTGGCCACGAGATCAGTTATGATGTAGGAAACATTGCAAATCACCTGTATATTCATTGAATGTTGGTATTTCCAGTTGCGGTACACATACTCTGTGGCTGATGGTGGACAGATTGCCACATGTGTCCCATCTATGGCACCTAGGACATGGGGGAACTATGCTATCTGGTCAAATTCAATTTTTGTTTGCTGTATTTCCTGTGGGGAGTGGGGGAATCTGATTTACTGGTGTGGTTTGCTCAGCATGGCGTTGATAAATGCATTGACAAATCTGGAGAGGGTACTCTGTGAGACCCCTCCAGCTGCTGCTATGACCCCTTGATAGCTCCCTGAGGCGAGTAGGTGGAGGGAGCATAATACCTGCACATGCGTGGGTATGCTGTGAGTCCTTAGTGTTCTGTGCTGCAGTATGGGTTGTAGCTCAGCTATCAGATCAAGTATCATGGCTGAGCTCAACCTATACCTCTCATGTATTTCCTCCTCTGTCAGGTTAAAAGGTGTAATGCGCACTCTGAAAATGCGCTCCTGTCTCCTCCTCCATCTCCTCAAACCTGCCAAGATCCTCATCCTCCTCGCCATGACGTAGAGTGCAGTCATTGTGGAAAAGGCATTCTGGGCCTCTTTATATAGGTTGCACCTGGTTACCACCTGGTTTCACTTAGTGGTATTTTGCATGTGGAAAATGCCATTCTGCGAAAAATCGCAATTTGTGATTTTTTTGATGCATCTTTTGCGACTTGGATTTTGCACCTCGCAATTTGCGCCTCGCAATTTCCTACTGGAAATACAGAATCGCAAAATGTGGCTCGCAGAAGAGGTCGCAACGCAAAAAATTGCTATTTTTGCGATTTCTTGTTTTTGGTCTGCAAATGCCTTTCATGCATAGCAGATCACGTTTTTGCACTCGCAAACGGACGAATTTTGCGATTCGCACCGTTCGCGAGTGCAAAAAAGTTTCATACATCTGGCCCCTAATCATTGCTAACTGGTGCTAAAGTGCTTATTCTCACTCCCTTAAACATGTTGTGATTCCCTTACACCTGATTGGCTTTTTTAATTTACGTATGAGTCCTGTGTAGAGTGGTATACCTTATACCCAGGGCCTGTAAATTAAATGCTACTAGTGGACCTGACGTGCCTATTGTGCCATCCACTTAAGTAGCCACTTAAAACATTACCCTGGCCCGCCATTAAGCCTGAATGCTGTTTTAAACTGTCATGTCGACTTGGCATTAAAACCCTCTTCCTAAGCTTTAAACTCCTCTTTTATTACAAATAATTCACCCCTAAGGTAGGCCCTAGGCAGCCCACAGAGGAGGGTGCTTGTATTAAAAGGTTAGACATGCACGTTTAAGTTTTACATGCCCTGGTAGTGAAAAATAGTCAGAGTAACCAGGCATGTCAAGAAACATCAACCCAAGTACCCATCAAGAGCATGTATAGTCATATGCCACCCCCAGAGCCAGCACCCTGAGACCCTTCTCCTGCGTCAGCCATCAAATGAGATATCAGGTGAGTTTTACCAAGTAGAGTCCCTGGTCAAGGCCAAAGTTCTATGCAAGGTTTCAGAGGGAATCAATATGATCTGGGCTTGATGGGAGGCCAACAGTTATCCACGGGTGGCTCCTTCACAATGGTGAAAGAGCTTTGCCCCCCTGGCTAAGCCAGGAGATGAAATATAAAACTATATTTATTATTGCTGGCTCATATATATTAATGCGGTGACCCCATGACAGCCCAATAGGCTTGCTTTATATATGATGATGTGGATATCCCTTTATAAAACCAATAGGCTTAGGCGGAGTCTTGAGGCACCCAAGATAGGAAGATCCTGTTGAAGCTTCCGAGCCTCCAGCCTCCAAGCTACAGGCACATATATTAATACGGTGTGTGTGTTTATGTATATTTATATATATATATATATATATATATATATATATATACCCTCACACATATAGGCATATGTTTTGTGTCATCCATGATATGGCCATTAAAACCAATTGCAATTTCTTATATTAAATGCAATCATTATAGGTATATGCATTGTGGTGTTTCTCAATAAATTGTTCAATCTAGCATTATTGTTTAAAATAATCACAATTATATGTCTCAGGGTCTTTCTTTAACAGTCTTCAAGTCACATAATGCAGCTGTAGAATCAACCACTAAGGATCCCCACAATCCAGAACTAAAGAGCACATGTTGCAGCTCAAAGCCCTTGAAAGGATGGGCAGACTCCCCTGGGCTCATGTAGATAAAGTTCCAGGACAGCGAGGGTAACTTTTTTAGAGTCACTTTTTGGGGGCTGCTCCTCTCCTTGCAGCACCCCACAAAATTCTCAAGAAATGTTGGTGGTTCCCCTGTGTATTTTGGGACACCAAAGAACCTCAGGTGAGAGTTTCAGGGCCAGACCCAGGAGATGATGGTGCGTTCCTTTGGTGGAGTAGTGCATATTTTATTAGTGGGTTCACCCATGCATTTCTGCTCTGGGGCCACACGGCATGCTGTTGTCATTATTTTCAATTTTTAGCATGGCAGGTGCCCTAGTCCCACCATGGCATGTACAAACCTGGCACTTGGCTGCAGTACCCACCCCCACACACACTTTTTGTTTTGCCTGATTTCTGGATGCAACTTGAACCGGAGTGCACTGTCATACTGCTAACCAGGTTCCCAGTGCCACTGTTTTTTCCTAAAAGTTGCAAAGGTAACTGGCAACACCTTTAGCTGCCACTATACATCCCTAGTAAATGGTACTTAGGTACCTAGGGCATGGGGGACTAAGCGTAGGCCCCTGAGGGCAGTAGCACTGTTTGTGCCACCCTCTAGGGACATGCACCCAGATACACCCAGTCCTACCATTGTAGGCTGAGTACCCTGGGGCAAACCTAAAACACAAACTTGACATGAACACTCCACCATATACTGCATACACTATGGATAAGACACCCCTCTGGCAGGCCTTCCAGCCCTCAGGCAGGGTGCACCCTATTATATGTGAGGGCATAGCTGTAAGAGAAATATGCCCCCACTGTGCCCTTACCAAACCTGGGACATAGTGAGTAAACAGAGCAGTCATTTTAATACGTGTGCTGGTCACAGGTCAATAGAAGTTTCCCAGCTACATAATAGCCACTCTGAATCCTGGGTTGTTTGGTACCAAACAACTCAGGATGATAAATCCACACTGGTGCCAGTGTAAGATTTATTTAAAAAGTACCCAGGGGTCACCTTAGAGGTGCCCCCTGCAAAGCTAACTACCCTGGCATGGTTGCTCACTGGTCCTATCCAGCATGCCACCTCCAGACACCCAATCTACAAACCTTGGGGGAGAGATCTGTTTATCTGGTTTGTAGAACAATGCCCTTCCTGGGTGGAGGTGCTAACACCCTCTCACTCAGAAATGTGCACTGCCCGGGCAGCGAGCTTCAAAGGGCTTAGGGCCAGATGTAGCAAAGGGTTTTTCCCATTCTGTGTCAATGGGAAAATCTGTTCGTACATATGGCCCTTACTGGCTTTGAAACTCGACCCCAGGCCTGCTGCTAGCAGCAGAAGGTCACCCCCTTCTGCAAACCCCCACTTTTGGCAGGGGTAAAGGCAGGAAACTCCACAAAGGGTAGGATGAGTGGCCCCACCTGGCATGCACCACCCCTAAGTTGTTGCCAGCGAGGTGGCCACTCCATTTCATATTCCTCCATCTTGGATGGAAAGAAAATAGCCAATCTGGGGATAGGGAAGTTACCCTTCCTACAGGAAGTGGTCACTTTAGTGAGTGCAGCCACTCTACCAGGTTCCCCCTAAAACGCCCACTAAATACAATGTTAGTGGGATCCCTAGACCAAGACATCAGATTCGACTGACTAAAGAATACCTGCACCAAGAAGATCCAAGGCACGAGAGTAGAGGACCTGCTGCAACAAAGAAAATGCGCCAAACCCTGCCTGCTGCACCATTGACCCGACAATCATCTCTAAGGAGCTGCTGGAGCTGCTGGACAGCTGAAAAAACTCGAAAGAAGCCCAGAGGTTTTCCATGCTTCCGAAATCTCCACAGAACTCCATCCAGAGTGGAGCTACCACTCTAAAACAGCAAGTAACCAGCAAGCAAGTGAGGGTTACTACACTGACCAGCTGCTAACTCCTGATCTGGAAGCCGCATCTGGACCAAACAAAACCCAAGTTTGGTGGCACTGCACTCTTCATTGGTCAAACCGTACCAATACAGTGGGTATTGGTCACCTAACATCGGAGACCAAGAAAACCAGCCTGCCAAGGGCTGACCAGGAGGAAGCCCCAGTTAAGGGACTTCAGGAACACCCCAGACCTCCTACCAGAGTGCCCCGTTGTCCTGCAAATGACCCTTGAACCAACTTACTTCCTGCTTCAGAGGGTATCCTTGCGCACAGCTCCTGGCTCACGATTCCCTCAGCACCCGGCCGCCTTGTGCCCTGAAACAAAGAACCTTCTGTTGCCTAATGATCTCCCACCCCTTGCAACCTTGACACTCTAAGAGGAACCCAAATAACCACTTTTAAATATACCTGTGCAGTGCATTTGCAAGTGGTCCACCGTAGTGGCCCTGCTCTTGCTTTAGAGACATTCCAACGCTGCTCCCACTGGAACCGGGAGCCGCCTGAACTACTCCAGCTGGCACAGTCTGTCCACTGACAACCTTGAACAACCTTCAAAAGAATAATTCGGTATACCAACTGTACAATTTTATATGTATTTTTAAAGGTGATGCTCCATTGATTCCTATGGTGCGTAATTACACACAAAAATACATTTTTTATTAAACTTCAAAAATTCAAATCTCAAAAAGTACTTAACTAATTATGATAAACTTGGTCCTCTGGTGCAGTATGGGGGGAAGAAGCCTTTGGGGGGAAGAAGCCTTCTTTCTTGGCTTCGGCCCATGGCCAGCATTCTTCTTTGGCTTCTGCCTGTGGTAGAGCCATGCATATTCTCCCTGCTCGCAAGGAGCAGATGGGCAGGAGGCTGATTCACCCATCCTCAGACAAGGGCACAGGGGAGTGCCAATGCTCCTGCTCATCAATTTTTTAGGCCCTCCTCCGGGCATCAAGGTCTAGGTAGTGGGTTCCGGTCCCATTAAGTGTTGCACCAGCCTCCGGTAAATGGGGGACCCCATGGGCAATCCTGAAGCTCAGATGTGAGGCCCGGGCAGATTCTCTCCACCAGCAAGTAAATTAAATAAAGATGTTCCATCTCGAGGCACTGGCCCACCCTCTGGGTAATTTGAGAAATGATGGGAAAGCACCATGCCCTTGCTTTGCTGTGTTTTTGTTTCAAACAGAACAAAGTTTCAAATATGTGTATCTCCTGCTCTGTTGGGCCAATTTTCTTCACCTAGTGACCTTGCAACTAGGAGTAGTTTCAACATGACTTCTGGCATCTATAGGGGTGGATTCTGCATGTAGCTGGATTCTCTTGTTTACTGGAACAGCCTTTCCCCTGTCCGGCTCCTGTGCTCCATTCCTGCCACTTGAGGCATCATGTGCAGCCCCTCCACAACCAGCCGGCAGAGCATTCTCCTGCCCTCCCTTCCAGGCTGCAGACTTCTGGCTGTCTTGAAGAGCACCCTGACAGTAGAGTCTAGGTCTTTCCCTCAACTGGGCCTCATAAGGTGGCTGATGCCCCTGGTCTAAAAGAGACCCATCCTCGTACTAGGGATTAGATGGTGGCAAAGTCTTTAGTCCATCTTGGCTTGGCATCAGGTGGCTTCTCTTTCCATCTGGTCATCCTTTCCGCTACTGTTGCAGCATAGGTCAGATGTCTTCTCAACTGTCTCTCCCTTTTCAAGTAGAGCTGGAAAGTCATAGATGCCAGGCACCCCTTGCCAATCCTAGAATGTCACATTAACCCTTTACCCCTGTCCCAAACCACCTGCACAGCATTCTGTGGGACAATTCAATATGGCACTGTCTAGTTCCCTCTGGAAAGAGCTCCTCTGAAGGCCTCAGCTCCATGCCTAGCTGTCATTAATGCTGGATCCCTTCCTACCAAATTGTCAGGGCCCTCCAGTGTTGGGTTCAAAGGACGGGCTGCCTTCTTTGTTCAGTGGGCCTGCGTGACAAACTAATTATCATATGCAGAATCCTCCACTGTTGGAAATGGCATTTCAGATTGGCAAAAGAATGAATGCTGTCCAAGCAGGAATCACAATCCTAGTAAGGGTAACTCACAAACACGCCCTAAATTAGCATGTGCTCACCCACTAGTAGCTTGGCACAGACAGTCAGGCCTAACTTAAGAGGCAATGCATTAAGTATTTGTGCAAAACATCAAACACTAAAGTGAAAACACCACACAAAACAATACCGCACCTGGTTAGAAAAATAGAGTTCAACTTAATAAATAAAACAAGACCAAAATGACAAAAATCAATAAGTAGAACCTGAAATATGAATTTTGATAGAATAAACTATGAAATAGAGCTTAGAAACAGGAAACACCAACCGGGGATATCTGGTCATGCCGGACCATGACAAAGTCAAGAGTTCAGGCTGATTGTGATGGAGCGCGGGCCAGCCACAGGGACCCAGTGAGGCCTGCTGAACAAAAGTATGTTAATCCTGGTTGCATCAACGTTGAAGATGCAAGGGGTAGATTGAAGCGATGTGTTGGTGCCAATACCCAAAATGGAGGCGATGCATCGATTCTTTCAATGTAGTAGTGAAGGTGTGTCAATTTTCTACATGTAGCAACGGTGATGTGTCGGTCAGATATGCAGTGGTTCCGCAGGTAACTCCGCCAAAGTCTATCAGTGCTGGAGAGGCGATGTGTCGACTCCCATCCACACAATGGGGCTGATGCACCAGTTCCAATACACGCAACAGGGGTGATGCATCAGTTCTAATCTGCGCAGTGGTGGCGATGCATTAATTTGAGTCGAGCAGCACCTTATAACCACTTATAAGGGCCCAGGACAGAAATGGCACCACTTTGGCAGGGCGTTACTCACAATTGGCAGAGTCCAGGTGCTATAGTAGGTTAGTTAGAAGTCTTTTGTGTCCCTGAAACTTCTGAAAACATGAGACCAGTCAGCTGGCCCTTTGAGTCACTGTGGGTGTGGGTTTCAAGTATTGTAGGTCCAGTCCTTCTCACTCAGGCAAGGAGTTAAACAGGCAGTAGGTCAGCACAGCTAATCAGTAGTCTAGCAGAGTAGCAGTACAGCAGAGTGGCAGTCCTTGTAGCAGCACAGCAGTCCTTTTTCCTTGCAGAGTATCCACAGGTCCAGAAGTGTACTGAAGTGGTGGTGTCTGAGGTCCAGTATTTATACTATGGTACCCTGGTTCTGGAAGGTAGGAGAAGCTTCTAGACAGTGGCATTGAAGTGCGAGGAATTCCCTCTCTCCCCTTCCCAGGCTCCAAGCTGGCTGGAGTGACAGAACAGGGTCACTAAGCACTTTGTGTGTGGACAGGGCACAGCCTATTCAGGTGTAAGTGTGAGTCTGTGGCCAGTTCCTCCCTTCCATCCTGCTCATGATTGCCCATCATGATGTGGATGAGCAAGTATTCACACCTTCGTGTGGCTGTCTATAGAGAATGCACAAAGCCCAGCTGTCACCCCACCCAGACATGTACTTGTCTGGTTGGGGTTGCAGATACACAGGGCTAAGGGCAGGAAAATGCCAACTTTCTAAAAGTGGCATTTTCAAAATTGTAACAACAAATCCTACTTTACCTTTGAAGAGGAATTATCATTATCATTCCATAGGTACTAAACATGACATATCTACCTCCCGTCAATCAGGACTTACAGCTTATTAAATGCAATAGGAAACCCCCAATGTTATCCTAGGAGAGAGGTAGGCCTCAGTGTAGTGAAAAATTATTTTGAGAGTTTTTTCACAACTATGACATGTAAAACATAAAAGTACATGTCCTACCTTTTAATTACACTGTACCCTGCCCTGTGGGCTACTTGGAGATTGCCATAGGGGTGAAAAACAAGTAAGAAAAGGGGGAGGTTATGGCTTGGCAAGGGGTTTTAAATGCCAACTGGACGTGGCAGTTTAAACTGCACATACAGGTTCTGCAATGGCAGGCCTGGGACATGTTTAAAGGGCTGCTTTACTTGGTGGCACAATCAGTGCTGCAGGCCCACTAGTAGCATTTAATTTACAGGCCCCCGGCACATGCAGTGCACTTTAAAAGGGACTTATAAATAAATGAAACATGCCAATTGTGGAAACACCAATATTACCATGTTTTAAGGAGCGAGCACATGCACTTTAGCACTGATGCGGCGCCTGCTTTGCTACTGAAAATTCAACGCACGCCCCTACCGGAACAACGCAGCCCGATTCCCCATGGGGTTCACCAACACAGAAAATTCAGCGCGTCACCTCACCGGATCGACGCAAGCACTTGTGCCTTCTCCAGCGCATCAAGGATTCCCCCGCTTCATCCCATGGCTTCAAAGAAGAACCCCGCGCTGCAGTGAGGAATCCAGACTGCGCGCCAAAAATCGACACAAACCTGGGAAAAGAAACAACACGACGTCTGTGCCGCACCAGAAAATCTGACGCACACCCTATCTTTTCTACGCATCTCCTCCTCTGCAGTCCCCATGCATGTAAATTTTGATGCACACCAGGTACTTTGTGAAATCAAGCATCAATGGTTTATTTTCTTGAAAAGAGACTATTCTACAAATTCTGAAATTCAAATTTCAACTTGTACTTATTGGATCTTTATCGTTTTGACCTTATTTTAATCAGATAAATATTTTCTATTTTCCCACACACTGTGTGGTGTATTTTTGTGGTGTTTTCAGTGTTTTACTGTATTATTTATTGCACAAATACTTTGCACATTGCCTTCTAGGTTAAGCCTGACTGCTCAGTGCCAAGTTACCAGAGGGTGGGCACAGGATAATTTGGATTGTGTGTGACTTACCCTGACTAGTATTGTGGTCCCTTTTTGGACAAGGGTGTATACCTCTGCCACCTAGAGAGCCCATTTCTAACAAGCAGAATAATTGGCGTGGCCCAGTAGGAGGGGACAGAACCGTGGGACCTGATTATGAGCTGAGCTAGAGAAATATGACAATTCTTGAAGTTCCACAAGATGTTGATTTAATGTGTTGGGAACTCAAACTCAACCTTGGAGTGCCTGTTTTACCCGAATTTGAAACCTTGCTGGACTGTGTAGGCCTAAGTTGAGTGAAGCTGCACTTTATGGCAGATATCACCTATAATTATAATGCAATAAAAGCACTACAGATTTTCTAGTGAACTCTACTGATCCATCTAAAAATGCCAACTGTATTTTTAGGCCTACTGCAGGTCAGCACAAATCCTTGAAGAGTCTGTTCTTCCAGGCTACCTATATGCAATTACTAGGTTACAAAATTACTAGGCTACAGACAACGGTAGGCTCACACATGCAATCTGTACATGTCTTCAATGGGTAACCAGCCTGGTGTCCCTTACCCTTGCGGTGAAGCAATGGCCTCATGTTAAAAGGCAGACACTGGTGGTAAACATTGTCAGTCCAAAACACATGAATTTACCTTTAGTGACACTCAGGTAGTGAGACTCAGCCTTAGTAAAGGTCTGTTAGAAATGGGGTCTTTGGTTGGCAGTCAGGTTACCCCCTGTCCAAGACAGGACCCTCACTCTAGTCAGGGTAAGTCGCACACAATCCAAATTATCCTGTGCCCACCCTCTGGTAGCTTGGCACTGAGCAGTCAGGCTTAACTAAGAAGGCAATGTGTAAAGTATTTGTGCAATAAATCATACACTAACACAATATAGCACCACAGAACTACACCACAGTGTTTAGAAAAATATATAATATTTATCTGGATAAATGCAGGTCAAGACGATCAAAGATGCAATAAGTAAATGTAGAGATATCACAGAAAAGTGATATAAAGGGCCTGATTACAACTTTGGAGGACGGTGTTAATCCGTCCCAAATGTGACGGATATACCACCTACTGTATTACAAGTCCATTATATCCTATGGAACTCGTAATACGGTAGGTGGTATATCCATCACATTTGGGACGGATTAACACCGTCCTCCAAAGTTGTAATTAGGCCCAAAGTGTCTTAAGTCCCTCAAGTCTTTTAAAAGCAAACAAAGTCTCTTTCAAGCACAAAGTACCTGGTTTGCATGAAAAATCTCTGCAAACGGCCACAGAGGATTGCAAGCGTGGAAACAAAGGGGGGTGCGTCGATTTATTGGGCTGCACATGGTGATGTGTCATTTAGTTTCCACGCAGGGAAGGCTGTGCGTCGATTTCCGGCACTCGGTCGTAGATCCTCTTCGGGTTGCAGGGTTTTCTAACGCTCCGGGGATGGTGCGTGGATTTCCTGCACTGGCAGGATGAAGTCACAGGAGCTGCGTCAATCCGGTGGGCGTTGCGTCAAATGTTCTACCGCACTGCAGGCACTGTGTCGATTTCTCTCTGGAAATCAAGCTGCGTCGTTCCGGATCAACTATGCTTCGATCCAGTGGGCCATGCATCGAATTTCCAGTCGCTATGCTGCCGCTGCGTCGATCTTCTCATGCGAAGTCGGGCTGCGTAATTCCGGGTCGGCGTGCAGTGACATTTTCACTACAGTGCAGGCTGTGCGTCGAATTTCGCTGCTCAAGGAGTCCTTCTTGAAGAGATGAAGTCATTTTGGTCCTGAGACATCAGGGAACAGGAGGCAAGCTTCATCCAAGCCCTTGGAGAGCACGTCTTCACCTCAGCCAGAGAGCAGCAAGGCAGCAGGGCAACAGCAAGGCAGCAGTCCTTCACAGAAAGCAGTCAGGTGAGTCCTTTGGGCAGCCATGCAGTTATTCTTGGCAGGATGGAGGTTCTGGTTACAAGTTTCTTCTTCAGGAAGTGTCTGAGTTGGAAGGGCCAGAGGCCCTGTTTATATACCCAAATGTGCCTTTCAAGTGGGGGAGACTTCAAAGAGTGGCTTAGAAGAGCACCAGGTCCCCTTTCAGTTCAATCCTGTCTGCCAGGGTCCCAGTAGGGGGTGTGGCAGTCCTTTGTGTGAGAGTAGGCCCTCCACCCTCCCAGCCTAGGAAGACCCATTCAAAATGCAGATGTATGCCAGTGAGGCTGAATATCCTGTGTTTGGGGTGTGTCTGAGTGAATGCGCAAGGAGCTGTCAACTAAACTCAGCCAGACGTGGATTGTAAGGCACAGAAAGATTTAAGTGCAGAGAAATGCTCACTTTCTAAAAGTGGCATTTCTAAAATAGTAATATTAAACCCAACTTCACCAGTCAGCAGGATTTTATATCGCCATTCTGGCCATACTAAATATGACCTTCCTACTCCTTTCAGATCAGCAGCTACCACTCAAACAATGTATGAGGGCAGCCCCAATGCTAGCCTCTGAAGGGAGCAGGCCTCACAGCAGTGTACAAACTAATTCAGAAGTTTTACACTACCTGGACATGTACACTACATAGGTACATGTCCTGCCTTTTGCCTACACAGCACCCTACCCTATAGGTTACCTAGGGCATACCTTAGGGGTGTCTCATATGTAGAAAAGGGGAGTTTTAGGCTTTGCAAGTACTTTTAAATCCCAAGTCGAATTGGCAGTGAAACTGCACACACAGGCCTTGCAATGACAGGCCTGAGACAAGGTTAAGGGGCTACTTACGTGGGTGGCACAATCAGTACTGCAGGCCCACTAGTAACATTTAGGGGGTGATTCAGACCTTGGCGGACGGCGGAGGCCGTCCGCCAAGGTTCCGCCGCCGAATGACCGCACCGCGGTCAAAAGACCGCGGCGGCCATTCAGACATTTCCGCTGGGCCGGCGGGCGCTCTCCAAAAGAGCGCCCGCCGGCCCAGCAGAAATGCCCCTGCAACGAGGACGCCGGCTCAGAATTGAGCCGGCGTAGTTGCAGGGGTGCGACGGGTGCAGTTGCACCCGTCGCGTATTTCAGTGTCTGCAAAGCAGACACTGAAATACTTTGCGGGGCCCTCTTACGGGGGCCCCTGCAGTGCCCATGCCACTGGCATGGGCACTGCAGGGGCCCCCAGGGGCCCCGCGGCACCCCCTACCGCCATCCTGTTCATGGCGGGTTTCCCGCCATGAACAGGATGGCGGTAGGGGGTGTCTGAATCCCCATGGCGGCGGAGCGCGCTCCGCCGCCATGGAGGATTCATTGGGGCAGCGGTAAACCGGCGGGAGACCGCCGGTTTACCCTTTCTGACCGCGGCTGAACCGCCGCGGTCAGAATGCCCTCGGGAGCACCGCCAGCCTGTTGGCGGTGCTCCCGTGGTCGGTGACCCTGGCGGTCACCGGCCGCCAGGGTCAGAATGACCCCCTTAATCTTCAGTCCCTGGGCACATATAGTACACTCTACTAGGGACTTAGAAGTAAATTAAATAGTCCAATTGGGTGGGATCCAATGTTACCATGTTTAAAGGGAGAGAACATATGCACTTTAGCATTGGTTAGCAGTGGTAAAGTGCGCAGAGTCTAAAAACCAGCAAAAACAGTATCCAAAAAGTGGAGGGAGGCAGGCAAAAAGTTAGGGGTGACAACCCTAAGGCTGTCAGGTCTAACAAGGTCCAAAACCAAGTAGTCATAAGCAAAAAAACACTTCATGGACTGAATTGGCAGAACAAATTTGCTACAAAATGCAAAATAGAAAAGGTTCATCAATTTTCAAAAAGATATACATGAGTATATTAACATAAATTCATATGTTTACTATAGTAAAGGCAAATATTTTTGTAGTAAAGGCAAAATGATACACACGTTTTAACTTCCCTGCAGGCCCTCGAAAAGAGTAAAAAAAGAAAATGAAACAAAACATTAATTTTTTTACAATTTGCCATCTGCCTATGGGACACATAGAGAAGAGGAAGAAGTTTCCAAGGAGAGAAAGAGGTTGACTCTGCACCTTTGTGTTATTTGTGTAACCATGCTGTAACATAAACTAACACTACACTACTTCACTCGGAAGTCATGCATTCCTGTAAAGTAAAATCAACACATACAGGCTTGTGCAGACCCTATTAGATCAGAAACAGAAGAAAATAAAGAAAACCAAACATAGGATTTGTATTCAGACTTTAACATAAGCAGCAAAATCAGCTCTGAAAACGTTTTCCATCAGTAACTGAGTTGATATTTCCATTTGGTTCCTTTTTGTCGGAGCATTTCATGCTTGACCATGGTATACATTGCTCCTTGTAAAATAAAATTGTAAAGGTGAGTCAGCTAAGCTGAGCCTAAAATGGAGGAAGCTATTCTGTCCAATAAGAATTCTGGGGCCAGGTGTATCATTATCTCCGACAGTGATGACAAAATTGCGATTTTCTGCGAATCACAATTAAGTAACCGCTATTGGAATGAATGAAACTCCAGGAGTTTCATATAGTGATTCGCAAGGGCTCGCAAATAGACCTACCTCATTAATATTCATGAGTTAGGTCCCAATTTGCGACCCTTTCTGAATTGCTACAATCACAGGGATGGTGGCCTGCTGGGATCAGCAGACCAACAAGTCTGTGATTGCTTTTAAATAAAGCAATCTTTTTTTGTTAAATTCAGCCCGTTTTCCTTGAAGGAAAACGGGATGCTTTAAAAAAAGAAAATTTAAAAGTTTTATTTTCATTTTTTAAGAGTAGGCAGTGGTCCATGGGACCAGTGCCTGCTCCTATAAAATATTTTTACATGCATTTACAAAGGGGAAGGGGGTCCCTTGGGGACTCCTTCCCCTTTGCGGATGTGTTTGCACCAATTTGAAATTGGTGCTAGCAGTGATTGTTTTGCGACCGCATTTACGGTCACAAAACAATCATAAGTACCTCTGCGATTCACTATTAGGAAGGGACGCCCTTGACACACCCCTCCCTATTACCGAATCGATATGTAGTCCCAAATCCAATTTGTGATTGGGTAACAAGTTACTGACTCCCCCTCCTGGGTTGAGTCCTCTTGGGCCTTTCTGGACCCCGGCAGCACCATTTTTTCACTAACTGCAAGTTTTCCTTTGCCAAGGCTTGTTTGTGGAATTCCTGCCCTGACACCTGTCTGCAATCTTCCTTCCAGCGTGGGACGACTTCTGCATCCAACAGAAACTCTCCTCCGGCTTCTGGGTTGCAGGGGTGACCTGTTCCTCCTCACTGTCGACCAACTCCTGCAACCACAACTGGGTGGGTAGCACCTCCTACTCCTCCTGGACTCCACTGTGACGTTTGGCCTTGGTCCCCTATCTCCACAGTTCTTCTTCTCCAGGAATCCACCACTGCTTTCTTGCAGTCTTGTCTGGGTGTCTTCTTTTTTTCATTTTTTTCATTTTGGGTGGTCTGGGGAAATTCCAGTGATTTACTCCTGCTTTCCTGGTCGCTGGGGGGGGTGTTGTGGTACTTAACTCTGTGGTTTTCTGGTATCCCCAGCTCGCCTCTACAGATTTCACTTATCTGGGTGGGAGTCCTGCATTTGCATTCCATTTTTTTAGTATATGGTTTGGGCTCCCCATAGGGTCACTATTGTTTATGTACATTTGTGCTGTTTTCTACACTTTTGTATGCCTATTTCTGATTACTAGTGTACATATTTAGTGTGTTTACATACCTCCTGAGGGAGTATTCCCTTTTTACTAATTTTGGTATTGTGTCACTAAAATAAAGTACCTTTATTTGTGTAACACTATGTGGTTTCTTTCATGTGTGTAAGTGCTGTGTGACTACAGTGGTATTGCATGAACTCTGCTTGTCTCCTAGAGAAGCCTTGGCTGCTCATCCACAGCTACCTCTAGAGAGCCTGGCTTCCAGACACTGCCTGCACTTCACAAATAGGGGATAACAGGACCTGAGTATAAGTATCTTAGGTACCCACCACACAACAGGCCAGCATCCTACATTGGTGGCGCAGCGGTGGGATAAGCACTTGCAATTGCCTACCACTCTGTCACTTGGTCCTTTACACAGGAAGGACCATTTACTGACTAAGGGGTACACACAGTACATAGGCCCTCATTCTGACCCTGGCGGTCCTAAACCGTCAGGGCCACGGGCAACGGAAGCACCGCCAACAGGCTGGCGGTGCTTCAGTGCCCATTCTGACCGCGGCGGTAAAGCCGCGGTCAGAAAAGGGGATTTCCCCTGGCTGGGCTGAATCTCCATGGCGGCGCGGCTTTCCGACCCCCTGCCCGCTACCCTGTTTCTGGCGGTTTTTACCGTCAGGAACAGGATGGCGGGAACGGGTGTCGTGGGGCCCCTGGGGGCTCCTGCACTGCCCATGCCACTGGCATGGGCAGTGCAGGGGCCCCCTCACAGGGCCCCAGCATGATTTTCACTGTCTGCATAGCAGACAGTGAAAATCGCGATGGGTGCAACTGCACCCGTCGCACCCCTGCGACACCGCCGGCTCCATTCGGAGCCAGCTTCTGTGTTGCAGGGCCTTTCCCGGCCCAGCGGGAAAGTCTGAATGGCCCCCGCGGGCTTATGACCGCGGAGCGGTCATTCGGCGGAGTAAGTTTGGCGGGCGGTAACCGCCGCCCGCCAAACTCAGAATGACCCCCATAATGTCAGGGTCTAGTCTCTAAGTTAGGGTAAGCTAGGGGTCTAGGCATATCCCTTCCTCCAAACTTCTCTTGAAAGACTAGAGGTTAGGGAGGTTAGGAACACCCTACACCACTCTAACATGTCTTCAGGACCTAGCTCATCTCAGACCATGGATTCTTCTTACCTTTCAGGAACTTGGGGAAGTGTGTAAGAGCAGGGAACTGAAGACAGGGAGGAACCCTAACAAGAGTCTGCTTCTAGGCCTGCTCTTCCAGGATTACCAGGACCAAGCTGCAAGCCAGGAGGAGAAGGAGGGGGATGTAGACTCTAGCACCCCAGTGTTAGAAAGAGAAGATCTGGACACTGAGGAGGGTTAGGAGGGTCCCTCAGGGAATCACAGGGTACCTAGTAAACTCCCTAGTGTAGCTGGGTGCACTACAGGTAGTGCCAAAGGCGGCATATGTCATTAGCCTCTCCTTTGTACCCAGAGGGTTAGTAAGACTAGGGACTGATCCTCCTCTGCCCACTCTCATGTCACCTCAGTGTTTGAGGGGACATGCTGCTCAACTCCAGCAAAAGATTCTCTAGACAGGGAACTCAGGAAACTGATGCTGGAGGAGGCCAAGCTGAGGCTGCAACAGCTATCCCTAGATAGGGAGGCCTTGGCAGTAGAGAGAGAGAGGCAGGGGTTAGGGTTAGTGCCCCATGGTGGCAACAGCTTTGGTTTCAGGGACCCTAGGGTCAGGGAGGATTCTTTTGATTCTAGAAACCTTAGAAAAGGTGTGTCCCCCTACAAGGTGAGGGATGACATTTTCAAGTGGTTCTCTGCTCTGGTAAGGGCCTGCAAAGTTCAAAGGGTCCACCAGAGACAGTGGGCTGCTATCCTTTTGCTCCCCTTCTCTGGCAAGGGTAGGGATAGACTCCTTACTGTCAGAGAGGAGGATGCTGACAATTACACTATGTTAAAGTCTGCTCTTTTGGATGGGGTTTGTCTTACCACTGAACAGTACAGAATCAAGTACAGGGAGACCAGGAAAGAGTCCTCCCAAGATTGGGTTGATTTTGTGGATTTCTCTGTGAAGGCTTTGAAAGGCTGGTTGCATGTTAGCATGGGCACTGATTATGAGGACTTATGCAATCTAATTCTGAGAGAGCATATACTTAACAATTGTGTTTCCGATTTGTTACACCAGTACTTGGTAGACTCAGATCTCACCCCTCCCCAAGAACTGGGAAAGAAGGCAGACAAGTGGGTCAGAACAAGGGTGAGCAGGAAAACTCACACAGGGGGTGACAAAGACAAGAAAAAGGAAGCAGGTAATTCTCAGGACAAGGATGGGGACCAAAACAAATCTAAAGAGTCTTCACCAGGCCCACAAAATTCCTCTGGGGGTGGGTACCGATCCTCTTCCACTCCCCGTAACAAGAAGCTTGGGTGCTATGTTTGGAAAAACAAAGGCCATAGACCAGGAGACAGCTCCTGCCCAAAAAAAGTACCAAGCCACCCACCTCTACCACTAGTGCCCCTAGTAACAGCAGTAGTCGTGCGTCAGAGAACAATAGCCAATCCAAGGATGTAGCTGGGCTCACTTTAGGAAGTGTGGTGGGGGCTGGTTTAGTTAGGGAGACTACTGAGGCTGTTTTAGTCTCAGATGCGTGCGTTGATCTTGCCACCCTTACTGCCTGTCCCCTTACTATGGGTATGTACAGGCAGCTGCCCTTAATAAATGGTGTTCAGGCAGAGGCCTACAGGGACACAGGTGCCAGTATCACTATGGTGACTGAAAAACTGGTGTCCCCTGAGCAACACCTACTTTGTCATCAGTACCAAGTGAGAGGGTTGGGATGGATATTGTTGGCCTCCTAGACCCGCCCACTGCCTCTGGAAACAGATTCATTCTGGTGGTGGTGGACCATGCCACCAGGTACCCAGAGGCTTTACCTCTAAAGACCACTCCTGCAGTGGCAAAGGCCCTTCTGGGAATCTTCTCCAGGGTGGGCTTCCCAAAAGAGGTGGTATCAGACAGAGGTACAAACTTCATGTCTGCATACCTGAAGGCCATGTGGAAGGAATGTGGTGTAACTTATAAGTTTACCACCCCTTATGTCAAGGTTCGTTTGGTTGGTTCTCAGGAGCAGTACCGTCAAGAGGCCCACCTTCCGGCAGCTCCAACTCTGATTATGTATATATATATATATATATATATATATATATATAGATAGATATATAGATAGATAGATAAATAGATACACAGAGTATCAGAATGGCCAGCCGAAGGGAAAAGAATGAAGGGTGGGTACTGCGGGGAGGGAGATCTGAAAGCAGAGTATACTAATTAGAATCCTGTCTTTTCTCTCTAAGTCATTATAATATCAAGGTTCAAAAACATAGTCAAGAAATACCTTTGAAAGATGTGACCTTCTTTAGTCTTAGGGTTGATTAGAATACACCTTATTATACATCAAAGCTCTTAATGTTGGTTTCACTTTGAATTCTTTGTTAACTCTCAAACCATTATCAAACCATATGAATTCATTAGATATACTTCTTTCTTGTATTTATGAATATTTCTCTTTTCAATTTACTTTCAGTTTAATTTCTTGCTTTATGTGAACATCATGAACATTATAACGGTCATTGTTAGATAAATAGTGTTCATTATGACGTTGTCTTTAATGTTTTAACACTCGACAAAAGTTCACTTTAGGTTTCGTTTCCTGTTGTAGATGAACATACTTAAAAGCTTGACAATCATCGGTAAGTAAATATTATTTGCTACGACGTTGACTTCACTGTTTTAACACGTAACAAAAGTTCACTTCCGATTTCGTTTCTTGCTTTCTGAGAACATCATGAAAATTATGACAATCATCGTTATTTCAATATTGTTCATCACAACGTTGCCTTCGATGTTTAAACACTGGACAAAAGTTCACTGAACAATTCGCCTTGCCACAGAAACTAAAAAATCAAAACTTAAATGTGTGATATTGCTGCAGGGTTGTCGTTCTTTCTATCCTATAAACAACTGTTGATCCCCTACCTGAGGAATTCTGATTTTGCAACACACAATGACACGCTGACTGGCTGGGGACTGGGAAAGAAGAGCGTCCCCAGGGAAACGAGCACGAACAGAGACAACACCAGACCTCTGTCTCTGCCAAGAATAACCAGAAACATATGTGAGGGGCGGGGCTGATTTTATAGCCTTGGAGACGGCCTTGGAAGCTAATACGGAAACTGAGAAAGGACATGAGGATTATTGCAAAGTTCAAAAAGACTTGGCAAATGCAACTGATTGCTGTAGTCGAACTGGGAAAGGATATGATCAACATTGTAATGATCAATAGTTTATGAACATGATTATGTTAAAATGAGTTTGTAATGTAGTTAACATTCATTATTACCGTTTTTTAATATATATTCCCATTGGTGTGCACTAGAATTAAATCATTATTGCTAGTTCGTTTATAATCGAAGTGGAAGAATTGTGACAACTTACCACCCCTAAACAAATGGTTTGCTAGAAAGGTTTTACAAAACTCTCAAGGGCATGATCATGGGACTCTCTGAAAAGCTCAGAAGGAGATGGGATGTCCTATTGCCATGCCTCCTTTTTGCCTACACAGAGGTTCCTCAGAAGGGATTGGGCTACAGTCCCTTTGAACTTCTATTTGGACACCCTGTTTGGGGTCCACTTGCTCTTGTAAGGGAAGGCTGGGAGCAACCTCTCAAGCCCCCTAAACAAGACATTGCGGATACGCAGTTGGCCTCAGATCTAGAATGGCTGAGAATATGAAAAAGACCACTAAAAACATTGAGGCCAGCCAAGAGCTACAAAATCTGTGGCATGACCAGAAGGCTGTCCTGGCTGTGTACCAGCCAGGGCAGAAAGTGTGGTCCTGGAGCCTGTGGCTCCTAGGGCACTCCTAGACAGGTGGAGTGACCCCTATTCCATAGTAGTGGAGAAGGGTGAGGTCACCTACTTGGTGGACCTTGGCACTCCCAGAAACCCCCTCAGGGTGCTCCTTGTGAACTGTCTTAAGCTGTACTATGACAGGGCTGACATGACCCTGCTCATGGCCACTGATGAGGGACAGGAAGAAGAGAGTGGCCCTCTCCCAGACCTTTTCTCCACTACTGCAGCTGATGGCTCAGTGGATGGAGTTATCCTAGCAGACTGCCTTTCTGAGTCACAGAAAGAAGACTGCAGGAACCTCCTAGGACAGTTCTCAGAACTGTTTTCCCTGACACCTGGTCAGACAACATGGTGTGAACACACCATTGATACCGGGGACAGTTTGCCTATTAAAGGTAAAACATACAGGCAACTTGACCATTGCGAATGACATACAAAGAGTGCAGCCCTTTAAAAAAAATCACCAAATAGTTAGACCCCAAGTAAAATTCTGTTATGCTTCCACACATATGCAATTAAGGAAAGAATATTGACAACGGCATTGAAAAAGAAATTACTCGCTGCAGAGGGAGTTACTTTCGAAATCAGGTCAGATCTTTGAAGTCCAACTTTAAGCAGGCATGGGAAGCTTGGCCAGAGAATTGATGCCCTCAAGAGATTGGGCACTACGGCTCAGTTAAAATTTCCAGCTTCATTGAGAGTGATGGCGAATAACAAAATGTATAACTTTAAAGAGGCAAAAGAAGTCAATGACCTGATAAAAACATTTGAAGAAGTCAGCTAAGATGGGAAATTTGTTCCCCGCTTTATTCAGCCTTTCCCTCCCACTCGCTCAGGTGTTGTATTTCATTTGCGTGTAGACAATTTTAAAACATCAGCAGTCCCCCCCTCAAAGGCGTTATGCCTAGAAGAAGTATAGGTATTTTCCCAGGGGGGTTTAGGGGGGGAAAGTGAGAGGCAGGGAGGGGAACAGGGCACAGGGTTGGGAGCATGTGGAAAAAAAGGGAAAAAAAATCCTCATAGTGATGGTAGTCAGGGGGAGCTTAAGGGGGATAACAGCTCCTACGCTAACAGGGGGTGAATGATGGGGCAAAAGGAGTTGAGGCTGCTATCTTGGAATGTTAATGGTTTACGGGTGGTAAATAGACAGAGGAAGTTGCTGCAATACATGAAGGATGTTAGAGCAGATTTAGTAGTGTTGCAAGAGACCCACCTCTCTAGACAAGGGAGTTTGGAGTTGTTCAGATAATGCAGATGGGTACAACAGATAATATGCTCAGGCCAGACTAGAGGAAGTGAAGGGGTTGTGGTTCTCATTAAAAACTGTCCTAATATCTCCCTTCAGGAGGAACCGGTAGATAGGACTGGAACATGGGCCATAGGGAGACTGATTGAATTTGATAGGGCATTCACGGTGGTGGGTTACTATGGGCCCAATAAGGATGACATTGCACCATTAGTGGAGTTATTTCAGCACCTGTTGCTTACTTCAGATCCTATTATATGGATGGAGGATTTTAATGTGGTGTTAAATTATGATTTAGATAGGTCATCAGGGAATAGGTCTAAAATTAATGAGAAAATGCAACACCAGGTACTCTTTATAATGTCCCAGTTGCGATTATGTGATATATGAAGAGAAAGAATGGGGTTAACTTGGCGGTACACATTTAATAACAGAAAATACAGGTATCAATCTAGGATCAATTATATTTTAATAGACAGGAACCTGGCATGAAGTGTGAAGGAGGTCGTTCATATGGGACCTAATTTATCAGATCACTCTGCCATCTGGACGAATATTGGTCTAACAGGTAATAGGGATTGTGGTAGGTGGACACTCGATGGAACCTTGCTATTAGATGAGGCGGTGGTTGAAGAATTACAAGCTGGAGTAAAGGATTTCTTCATCCTTTATGTGGGCTCAAACTCCCAGGCTACGGTATGGGACGCCTTTAAGGTGTTTCTACTTGGGAGACTTATTAGAATGGCCTCATTTAAAAGGAGATTGTACAACAAAGTGATTGGTAAGTTAGAAAAGCAGATACAGAAAATAGAAACAAAATTGAAACAGGCTGGTTGTAAGGAAAAAGAAGTAAATCAGCTGTATAGAGTAGATCAAAGATTGCGATCTGAGTTGAATGCTGTGATTGAGAACAAGATTAAGAAAAGATGTGAGGTGAACAGACTTGCACATCTTTAGTATGGTGATAACTGTGGTAAATTACTGGCATGGAAATTAAAAGCTAATAGACAGAGGAACAGAGTGGTAGAGCCACAAGATCTGGTCTCATGAGAGAGGTGGCAAGGAGGTAAGAGAAGCTTTCTGAGTTTTTTTTCTCCAGAATTATATGCAGAAGATCTAGAGGTACCCCTGGGGCGGTGAGGACCTGGTTAGAAGAGTTAGGCTTGGACTCCTTGAATGAGGAAGATACTAGAGGCTTTAATGAGTAGGTTGGGTTGGAGGAATGGGATTGGTTTCAAAATCAGGAAAGGCTGGGAAAGCACCAGGGCTGGATTGTCTCCCTTTGGAAGTATATAAGGCCCTGGGAAGTAGTGTAAATAACTTTTTTGTGGGGCTCTGTAATGACATTTTAGAAGGGAGAAGTATGATGCCTCCATTCTGGAAGGAAGCAAGTATTACAGTGATTCTGAAGCCAGGGAAAGACCCAAGATCCTGCAACGCATATAGACCAATCTCCCTATTAAATAGTGATTACAAACTTTTTTGCAAAAATTATGGCAGACAGAAGGAAAGCTTATTCATAAAGATCAAAAGGGTTTTATGAAGGGTAGGTTGATACAGGAGCTGACGCAAACCACGATTGGCTCTATCAACTTGGCCACAATGTGCAGGATCCGTTGGAGGTAGTAATGGTAGATGCCACTAAAGCATTTGATAGGGTCAATTGGGTTTACTTAAAAGTGGTCTGTGACTTTTTTAAGCTGGGCAGGAATTTTATTGGGATTTTGCAGAAGACTTACCAAGACCCTGCTGTGAGAGTCCTAGTTAATAGTGTGTTAACTCACCCTTTTAAAATTCAAAGAGGAACAAGACAAATGTGTCCGTTGTCGCTTTTACTTTTTAACATATACATATAGCCTCTGGCGTGTAAACTCAGGAAGGACCGGAGGATACTCATGTTTCAAAGGGGGCATTGGAGTAAGAAGATCTCCCTAAATACGGACAATTTGTTAGTATATACAGCAGATTTGGGTCAAGCATTGTTAGCACTGGAAGAACTCACAAAGGAATATGGGAAAATCAGTGGGTTTGCTGTTAACAGTGAAAAATCTGAAGTTATGGTATGAAATATGCAGGCAGTAGGAACTCCTGTTAAGAAAGAGGCGAAATATTTAGGGATCACAATAACCCAAGATATAAACAAAATTGCCTAAATTAATTTCAAGAAGGTTTTGAGAGTCTAGCCAGATAATGAAGAAATGGGTCAGTCTTCCCCTTACTATGATAGGACGGCTTAACTTAGTCAAGATGGTGATCTTGCCTAAGTTTCAATTTATTTTTAATGCTGTCCCTTTGCACTTTGGAAAAGAATGGTTGTGCAAACTTCAAAGAGAAATAAGAAGTTTTGTCTTGGCCTCAAAGGGGGTTCACATTGCGTGGAAGAAGTTGAGAAGAAGGTGATAGAAAGGTGGGTTAGCCTTACCAGATACACAGTATTGTGCGTGGGTCTTCTTTCTGAAGAATTAAAGGGAGCAAATAAAGGAGAGTCTGAGAAAGGACAAATATTTAAAGCTCTGATGAAAATAAATGGTGTATCCCGGAAAGGCTTTTTATATAAGTTTGGTGACCCCAAGTCTTTCAACAAAATAAGATTTAAGGTGCTTTTAGACTCAGTAAAAATCTGGTGGAGTGTGAGGAAAGCCACTAAGCTACCATACTATAGCAAGTATGCGCCAATATGGAACTCTCCAGACTCCCTGGAATGGACAAGGGACAAGTTGGCTCTTCCTTTGAGAGAGGCAGCTTTTCTGGATTGGGGTTGACTACTCGAGGATGGGAGTTTGGACTCTTTCGAGTCCCTCTGTGGGGAAATGGGGTCAATCTTTCAAGGTCTAAATACCTTCAAATAACCAGTTGGCTGCAACGTGTAAAGGAGAAGGTAGGGGCTTTGAATGAACTGGAAGAATTTCTATAGCTAAATTCCCCCCAAGAAAGGAGGTCACAAAATTGTACTGGTTGATGTTAGAGACCATGGACGGAGAGTTCACCCTTCCGGAGGAGATCTGGGGAGAAGACTTGCCAGGACAGCGGATAAGAGATCAATGGCAAGTATCTCACACTCTTCTATACAATACAGTTCGACCTGCGTCTTTAAGAAGGAATCATCACCTGTTTTCATTCCATAGGGGCTACCGGTATCCGGCAAAGTTATCTAAGATGGGACATGGAACCACAACAGCGTGTAAGAAAGGTGGACTGACCATGACTGATGCTCTGCATATGTTTTTGAGGGGCTTCCAGATTACCTGTTTTTGGAAAGAAGTGGAGGAGGTAATAGAGGAATTCTTCCTATGGATTGTCAGGTACGCCCCTCTTTAGTGATTTTTGGATCGCTGCAGAATCAGAACCAGCTGACAACCAAGAGTGACAGTGCTAAACCACTCTTTTATATAATTTTGTTGGCCAGGCGTGAAATCTGTAAGAAATGGGTGAGCTCTCGCCCCCACGACACAGGAATGGAGGAAGGCACTTTTCAATAACTGAAATATGGATGTTAAGAGGGGGAAAGACCGTAGAAATTCTGGGCTCCTTTGATAGTGTGGCTGGATAGAACTGAATAGGAGGTAACTGGGACATGTTAAGAGGCCTGGTATTGTCTTATTAATATACTGCTTACTGACTCTCAAGGTTCTCTCTGTGGACCCAAAGCAGCTCAAGGTCAAGAACTCAGCTCAAATCCAAGACAAGACCCTCTTGTTGGAAAGTGGTGTAGAGTGGAAGGTGGTCTCCCTGCATTCTAAGGGCTTATCCTTTGAGTCAGACTGTGATTGTGAATGAGGACAAAAATAAAAAAAGAAGAAGGAATCTCCCTTGGAGTGAAGAAGTCACTCCCCTGCAACCACAGCACCTACATCAAGCGACAACTGGCTGCGTGGATCTTCCCTCATTTTGAGGGGTGTGGATCCTTCATCATGGGTGGTGGTCCGTAGTAGTCCTCCTGGTCCTCTCTGCCAGCTGTTCATTTGGTAGAGGTAAGCCTTTGCCTTCCGGCGCAGGACAGTGCCCCCATGCACTGTGTATTTTGCAGCTGCCAGGGCTTGTTGGCATCTCCTCCAAGGGATCTTCAGGCGACATGAAGCTCCAGCCCCTAGCACTCCTTCCAGCAAAGAACATTCTCTTGCTTTGTTCTCCGGCGGCATGGGATACTCTTTTGTAGTGCTGCATGGGCCTCTTAGCGACTCCTGTGTCCCCACCCTGTGGGACTCCTGTGGGTGCTGCCTCTGCTCCTGTGGACTCTCTGTGACACTGAGGGTTCCTTGTGACTCCTGGGTTGAGTCCTCTTTGGCATTGCTGGACCCCGGCAGCACCTCTGTTCCACTAATTGCAAGTTTGCCTTTGCCAAGGCTTGTTGGTGAAGTTCCTTCACCGACATCCATCTACAATCTTCCTTCCGGCATGGGATGACTTCTGCATCCAACAGGAACTCTTCTCCCGCTTCTGGGCTGCAGTACTGACCTGTTCCTCATCACCATCGACCATAGCTGGGTGGGGAGTACTTCCTGCTCCTCCTGGACTCCACTGTGACTTTTGGACTTGGTCCACTGGTGGGTGTTGTGGTACTTAAGTTTATGGTTTGGACTCCCCTGAGGGTCACTATTGTTTATCTTCATTTGCATAGTTTTCTATACTTTTCTATGCCTTTTTCTGATTACGAGTGTACATATTTAGTGTGTTTACTTACCTCCTAAAGGAGTATTGCCTTTTTAGTAATTTTGGTATTGTGTCACTAAAATAAAGTACCTCTATTTTTGTAACACTGTGTGGTTTCTTTCATGTGTATAAGTGCTGTGTGACTACAGTGGTATTGCATGAGCTTTGCATGGCTCCTAGATAAGCCTTGGCTGCTCATCCACAGCTACCTCTAGAGAGCCTAGGTCCTAGACACTGTCTACCCTTCACTAATAGGGGATACCTGGAACTGGTACAGGTGTAAGTACCTTAGTTACCCACCACACACCAGGATGGTTTCGTACAGTATCCGTCACTGTTGTGATGTAACTCAATATCTAAATCAGGCCCTCGGTGTGCTAGTGCATTGTGGCATCTTGTATTCTATACTTTAATTTGTATATGAAAAAAACCTTTATGCAAATAGCCTATCTATATCCCTTCCATCAAGTCCAGAGGATGGCCTCCATGAATGGTTAAAAGGGGACTGAAATGTCGACAGAGAATGCAGTAGTGGCTCGCGGGCCGCGGAAGGGGCGGGGCGCGGTAGAGAGATGCGGGGGAGGGAGGGAATAAATGTAAAATTTAATTTTTTGAAAAAAATAATTCCTCTGCTGCTCCTTGTCCCTCTACGCCCCTCTGCCTCTGCAGGCACAGGCGCCCAGCCTGCCCTGCGCCAATCCTGATGCTGCTGGGAGTGCCCAGCCAGGGCGCTCCCAGACAGGCTGGGAGCCTGTGCAGGCTCTCTCCAGCCCGGCAACTGTGTTGCTGGGCTGGAGCAAGCCCGCTGCACATGTGTGTTTGGCCGACCAGAGACAGCCGGATAAACACACATGCGCTGGGAAGGGGGAGTGCAGAGCACCCCCCCTCAGTGTACACCCCGTGGCCCCATCCCTTTCAAAGAAAACAATAATAAACATAGTTTGTTATCGTTTTCGTTAAAAGGTTTTGCAGCTGCTGCTGCTGCCACTGTGGGAATGAGTTCTGGAGGGCAGTACTGGATAGGGGTAATGGAAGCTTTTGGAGCCTCATTTGGAAAATCTAAACAGACTGGACTGCAAGGACTTTCTATCCCTTGGCCTTCCCTCCTTTATCAGGTTTTTAAAAGCTGTCTATATGTCTGTTTTCAATGTTTTTTAGAGAGACGTTGTGATTAAGTTTATTTACTCCACCGCAAACGAGGTATAGATAGGATATTTGTATAAAAGTGTTTTTCATATATAAGGTATAGAATAATCAAAACCTTTTTTCTCTCTCATTTTTGTATTTTGTAATGAAAGATGTCAACTAAGGGCTTAAATCATTAATAGATGTTTTTAATGTACAAGTGGCATTCTGTTGATTTTGATATTTTGCTTTGTATCCCAGCCCTTTGAGAGGATATCAGTAAGGTTACACCCCGTTTATGTTGCATGCAGCGCAGTGTAGCAGCCTTGCCTTGGTGGCGTTGGTCCTCAGTACTTCTAGAGGCTGCTTCAGTGTATAGCAAATATTAAAGTAGACCACTGTTCACCTTGACAAAGTCCTTTTATGCACCACCTTTTACCTTTCCTTCCCCTGTGGATCCTACAAACAGTTGATGGTCCACCCAGATGGTCTTTAGTACAATCAATGTAAAAGCTTAAGGCTCTTTTCAGGTCCAGACGATGGAGTCTCTTCTCTACTTTAGAGGGCGAGGTAGAGAAAAGAATGTCAGGAGTGTGATGTATTGCCCAACATGAAAAGGAGTCATGTGTTTTGGCAAAAACGATGTTCTGGTCCTCAACACCAGTTTGTCTGGAAAAAAAAGATGGTGTAGGGTGGACTGGAGCTCATTCACATGATGAGCTAAGTGACCGCAGTGAGGAAGGCAGATTTGAGCTGTGTTGTTGCATCTGCTGATTTGAGAGTCAGGAGATGCAACACACAGCTGTGGATTGGCTCGAAGGGTGTATACATGAGGAGTTTCAGGAACAAATTAGGATTTCACTGGGATATCACAATTTGTGAGGGAGCAGAGGTTCTAACACTGCATGTTCCTGAGGGTGTTGGAAAGATCCAGTCACAGCTCTTCCCAGTATTGGAAGATGTCCTGAGCCATCACAGCGTGAAATTGACCTTTGTGATCCACAAAGCCATCACGAGCTGAGCTTGTCTGCCCTGATGTTTGATGATCCTGCCACATACACTCACCCTCACCCTAATCGGCTCCTGGATAATCACACAGGTTATAAGCTTCGCCATACAAATTGACATTAAATAGCATAACATGGTTCATGATCAGGAGGATGCCCTAACATTCCTCTTAACTCCAGAGGCATAGGATCCAGGACTCCACTCCGTCCTGCTTGTTGGAGTGCCACTCTGTGGTGGTGTTGTCTGTGAGAACCTGCACCAGTCTTCCCTTAACAGACGGTAGGCAGACCTTCAACACCAGGCGGATGGCCTGCAACTCCATTAGATTTATGTGGAGCTGGGTTTCTGCAGGAGTCCTCTGATCTCCATTTTTCCCAGATGTCCTCCCCAACACAGCAGTGGTGAATCCGCCACCACTGTCAGCTGTGGGATGGGAACATATTCATCCTGCACAACCCAAGCTACCCAGATCCAGGGCAGACAGAAATTTCTCCAGTGTGAACATTTTGAATTTGTCCTTCTGTATAATGGCATTCAGAGGGTTAAGTAGTATGAAGGCTTTCATCCTTCTTCAGGATGAGGAAATAATGGGAGTAACAACTGCTTCCTACTTCTGAGACAGGCATCCTTTCAATAGCCCCTTTGGCCAGTAGATGTTACTCCTCTTGCAGCATGATAGATACTTGTTCCTCTGAAAACTGCTCTGGCCTGGGTGGAAGTTGTGGTGGGTCAGAAAAAAAGGAGAAGGTATTTCGCTGCTGGATGATCTAGAGGACCCATCTGCTGGAAGTGACAGACTGCTACCCTGAGAGGAAATATTTTATCCTGCCTCCCACAGGGTGGTCGTGTTCTCCTAAGGGCAAACTAAAGTGGCTTTGGGACTACTGGCAGAGGGGAGAAGGACTGAGAAGTATATTGTCTATGGCGCCCTGCACAATGTCTGCTTGATCGCTCTCCCTGGCCACAAAGGACTGGGATAACTATGCAAGCCTGCCATTGTCTATACACAAATATTCTGAAGTAGTCTCTGAATGGTCGAACTGTCTGGCAGGGATGAAAAGTCCTAAGGAATGCACTGTGGCCTTGCTTTCCTTGTTTCAGGGAATCAGAAACAGCCTTTTTCACCAAATAGGGGGGTCTCTTCAAAGGAGTGCTTACAAGTCTGCACAAAATCTTGTGGGTCACATTCATGCCAAGCTATGCGGATCAAAGTAGTGCCAACTGCTCGCACTAAGCAATCTGTAATGAGTAGGCCAGCTCGAATTGTGTATTTGGCTGCAACCTGCCTATCTTGAACAGTTTGAACCACGGATACCCTGAACTCTTCCTGGATTGCTGGCAATATCTTGCCAGTCATGTCCCAGAGGGCAAGTGCAAAATAACCAAATAAAATGACCTGGCAAGCAAGCTGCTCTGACTGACCTCAATGCCAAACTGGCCAATTAGAATATTTGCTTTCCGAATGCCTCATTCCTTTTTGACTCCTTTTCTGGAGGGGTCATGGGGAATACATATGGATTAATTTTGCAGGTGGATGCCTGGACCACTAAATCCTAGGAGTAAGATGCTACTTAAGAAAGTCCAGTCATATGGTGCCCATCTGTGGCATCTGGCTATCAACCTGGTCACAGTTGGCAATCAGAAGGCTTAGCTCAAGTGCCCATAAGGGTGTCAGCCTGGACTCCATTAAATGGAAGTAAAGACTCCGATGAGGCTAGACCAAGGTGTGAAACATCAGTAAAGACATTAGACTTGACTTCAACAGAAGGCAACTGAGGTACAGGACCTCAGCTGTATGTCTAATAATGATGCCAAATGAATGGGGGCGGAGCTAGCCAGCGGCAAGATGGCCGGCACTCCGTGAGGCTCTGCTCCGGCGGGGGACCAGTTTGCTAAATTCTCCGGTCAGGACAGAGCTGGCCAAGCGATGAGAGGGTGGGGGGGGGTCGCCTGATGTTGACGGCTTCCCCCCATTGCAGCGGCGGCAGTTACGGTGTTACACGGGGGGTCAAGCCGGCCTCTTAAGGTCGCGGCATGCTCCCGGCTGCCGCGCTGGGTGGGACTGGCCTGCGCTTTCCCTCGGGGACCTGGATGGCCTGCGAGACAGTGATCATTGGGGTGCTCTGGGGGGGCCATATCGGCGGTGGTGTCGTGCCGCAGGCCCCCCCTTCCTCCTCCATGATTGAGGGCCCTCTCTCGCCGTGTTTGGAGATCGCGGCCTTGCCCTGAAGGCCTAGACCGCGTGGCCTAGAGGTGGGACGGTCGGTGTGGCCTGGGGGGCACACTCAAAGACGATCGAACAAGTGGAGGTGGCGGGATTGTGGCCGAGGTCCGGAGGTGCGGTGGTGGCGAAGGAAAAGTCGGGAGTGGGGACTGGTGTAGTGGTGCTCTGGCCTAGTGCCGTTGACGCAGAGGCTTATTTGACGCCGGACATTGGTGAGATTCATAGCACCGCTGACGCTGGATAAAGCTGATTAGCAGGAGCCGGGTGGACTTTGTGAAGGTGGATTGAATATCTGGCCTCCCCTCTTGGACCCCCAGGGGAGTCAGCGGAGTATGTTTGTCAACGACCCACTGGGTGGGCGATGGGGAAGGCGGAGCAGAGACAGGCTAAGCTCTCCTTTGAGGGGGGCCGACGGAAGGGGGGTGCACCCGCATCCCAGTCAGAGGGGCCTGCGACAGGTGAAGAGAATTCACATGGTTCGGTAAAAGCTATGTTTCTGGACCTTAAAACCAGCCTGGCTGGAATAGATGGGAAGCTAGACCACGTGACAGAGCAACTTGATCGTATCAAGACTCGGGCGGACGAGCATGACGCCCGCCTTGACCAGCTGGAAGCGCGTACCTCTAGTCTGGAAGACACGCAGCGAGGTGAGAGTGAACAATTGCTGTGTATGGAGAGGGTGCTAGAGGTCATCCGGGCAAAGAACGAAGATTTGGAGGCACGATCGCGTCGGAACAACCTCAGGTTAATGGGGCTCCCCGAGACCACGGACATGGGCAGAATGGAGGATATTGTGGAGGAGATGCTATCTGATCTGTTCCCTGGCCAGCTGTCCCGTTTGCTGGTAGTGGAAAGGGCGCATAGATCGCTGGGGCTGCGGCCCCCGCCTGGAGCTCCCCCGCGTCCTATCATTATTCGGCTCCTGAACTATCGAGACCGTGACACGATTCTGCGACTGGCCAGGGAGCACCGCCCGGTGATATATAAAAACACTGAATTGAACTTTTTTCCAGACTACACCCCTGGCGTGCAGGCGACGCGCAGGGCGTTCTTGCCGGCGAAGCGCTCGCTGGCCCAAACTGCTGCTAGGTTCTCGCTCATATACCCGGCGAAATTAAAGGTGCAACATGGTGGGTCTCTACAATTCTTTATGGACCCGAAGCTGGCGGCGAGATATGCCAAGTCTCTTCCTCGGAAGCCTGAGGCGATGCCGGAGGCTGGGAGTGCCGCTGGACGAGAGTAGCTGAGCGATAATGACTTATCGTCACTGATTATTTTAGTTTTTTCAGCTGAGAAGGCGCCGCTGCAACTAGTTGTGAGATGCATTTCTTTGTGTGCCACTCGTCCTGAAGACACTCCTTTTGTGCTGGGCCCCCGCCTGCCCTCCCTGCCTGATGCTAGGCGGGTTGGGCGGCTAGCCTCCGCCCTCTGGATGAGTCCCCATTATTTGCATATTTGGGTAATTGTGGTTTTTTGGGGGAGGGATATGTCTTTGACCCGTGTGGTGGGTATGTGTGGGTGGGGGGGAGTGGGTCTTTGGGGTTGTTGTATTGTGTGCTTTTTTGTTTTTCATTTAGTGTTTTGTGGTTTTGGGAGATTGGCCGGGATGGAGGAGTGATGGAATTGCACTGTATGTTCCCTGAGGAGAACAGATGACACAAATGAGAGAGTCTCTGATTTGCTGCTTAACATGGAATGTGCGTGGCTTGAATGATAGGCAGAAGGTGTGCCTTATGTCGGCATACGTCAAGAGGCAGAATATAGATATATGCATGCTACAGGAGACACACCTGGTGGAGAGTACCTTACATTATTTAAAGGTGGGATGGATTGGGGAATGCCACGGGTCTGTGTATTCGAGTTATGCTAGAGGCGTGGCGATTTTGTTATGCAAGGGATTGCAGTGGCGCACTCGCAGGGTGATTGTCGACTGATTGGGGCGGTATGTTCTGCTTAGCGGAGTGCTGATGGATAGGCTGTGTCGCCTCGCGTCGGTGTACGGGCCTAACTCGGATGACCCTGAGTTCTTTAGTGAGGTCTGGCGACTGATCGAGTCTCTGGGGGGAGGAACTGTGCTTTGGGGAGGAGACTTCAATGTGATCCTTGATCCCATTTTGGATAGAGAAAGTTCGGCTCGGGCACAGCGTACTTCTGCTGCTCGTGTTTTATCTGCGATTATGGACGATGCGTCGCTGGTAGATTTGTGGCGGATGAAACACCCTGCGAGACGGGAAGGTACTTGTGTTAATTATGTACACAATAGCTGGTCACGTCTTGACCGTTGGATAGGCTCTCGAGATGTGGCTTTATGGACCCGTTCGGTCGATCACATGGCGCGCACGCTGTCTGACCACGCCCCGGTGTTCGTAGAGATGGAGATACCCGGCGGACCTGCTCAGGCCTATATGTGGAGGTTGCCGCCTGGGGCACTCAGAGACGAGTTGTTCCGTGAGGAATTGCGTCGCAATATCAATCTTTACTTTGAACAAAATGTGGGCACGGTGAGGTCGGCTGGTACGCTGTGGGAAGCCTTTAAGGTGGTTGTTCGCGGGATATGCATTTCAAAGCAGCACGGCGTGCTGCGCACGTTGCGTCGGGAGCTGGCTGAGTTAGAGGGCCGGATTGCGGATCTGGAGGCTCGACTGGTGTTGGACTGGTCCGGAGCCACATTGGCGGCCTTGAGGGATGCGGTCTCCGCGTATGAAGAGGCTTCCTTGAGAGAAGTAAATTTTGGGGGGAAATTTGCACGGTCCAGACGATATGGAGAGGGTGATAGAGCCGGACGCACTTTGGCGAATCTATTCCGTAGGCCATAGGCTAGTGGCTATGTGACTGAAATGGATGATTCGAGTGGGGAGCGAGTGGCAGTACGTCTGAGGTTCTGAGGGTCTTTACTACCTTTTTCCAGGATCTTTATTCTGCTCCCTCTGCGGTGCCTATGAAGGTGATTCGGGGATATTTCTCTGACATTAGCCTCCTCTGGTTTGACAGGGTACACAGGGAGTACTTTGATGCTCCTTTTACTATAGAAGAGGTGAAGGCTGCTATTCGGAGCCTCCCTGGAGACAAGGCCCCTGGGTTGGATGGATTGAGTTCGGCATTTTATAAAGAGTTCGCAGTCATTTTGGCGCCCTATCTGCTGGAGGTTTATGACAAGGCATCGCGGAATGGAGTGCTCCCGGCCTCTTTGCGCGAGGCGCTTATTGTCACGATTCTCAAGCCTGGGAAGGCTGCAGCTAGCTGCGATTCATACCGGCCCCTGTCGATGATTAACATTGATAATAAGATATTAGCCAAAATGATCGCGGCGCGACTGCGGTCTCTTATGACGAAACTGGTGCTGCCGGATCAGTCGGGGTTCATACCGGGGCGGTCCACGGCACAAAACTTGCGTACATTCTTTGCTGTTGCTGGCTCAGTTCCCGTCGATGATGGGGCTGTGGCTGTGTTTTTGGACGCTACTAAGGAGTTTGACTCATTGGTGTTGCAATATCTGTTTGCGCTCCTGGAGAGAGTGGGGATGAGTAGTCATTTTGTGAACTGGATACGTTTGCTATATTCACAGCCAGTGGCTCGCTTGAGGGTGAACGGATGTGTGTCAGAGCCTTTCCAGGTGGCACGTGGAACTAGGCAGGGCTGCCCCCTGTCACCATTTCTTTTTGCGATTGCGATGGAGCCGCTGGCAGCCTTTATGAGACAGCACCACAGTGAGCGGGGGCTGCTGTTCCACCAGAGAGCGATTCTGATTTCAATGTACGCTGATGACATGGCACTGTATGTACGAGATCCTGTACGAAACCTCGATGTGCTGCTGGACGAAATCGTCAGGTTCGGAGACATATCTGGAGTGGCGATAAATTGGTCTAAGTCGGTTGTGCTGCCTCTGACGTCTGGAACGGCGGAGTGTCGGTCCCGCTACCCCATTATGAGGGCTGACGGTCCTGTTAAATATTTGGGCATCTGGTTGAGCTGTGATGTAGACACGCTCTGGCTTGCTAACTATTGTAGGGCCATGGCCAGGCTGGATGATAGAGTCACGGTACGGCGCTCCTTGCCATTGTCCTTGACTGGACGGATTGCGGTGGCTAAGATTCTTGTGTTGCCCAAGCTTTTGTATCTGTTTCTCAACCTTTCGCTGGTGCTTACAGCTAGTTTTTTGCAGCGCATTCGTTCCACGCTGATTTGATTGGTATGGGCAGGTGGTCAGCCTCGCATAACCTGGAAAACACTAGTGCTGCCATTTGAGCTGGGTGGTCTTGCGGCCCCTGATCTGGAGCTCTATTATCTCTGCGCGCAGGCTCTGTTTGCCTATTACTGGATCAACCCGATACGCTATCTGCCACACCTGGCTCCCGAAAGCGATGCGGTGTGGCCGGATGGGCTCGAGCGAGTGTTGGGCAATCTGGACAGAGCTCGCCCTCAGGGCATTGATACGGTGGCCTCCACGGTCCGGGCTTGGTCGGGTTTGTTGAAGCATTCAGGGACAGATGTGCCGTTTGCACCGTCTATGCAAGTGGTGGCGGCGGGAGATGGGGTGATGTTTCAGGACTCGCGGCTGCGGAGCTTCCTATGGGACTTTGATCTGATATCCCTCGATGATTGGTTTGTTGATGACAAATTGATGTCCCCGGAGGAGATCCTGGGGGATAGAACGGCCACTGCTCTCCACTGGTTCTACGTGTTGAGGATATGCACTATGCTGCGCGCTCGCTACTCCTGCTTGTCCGCGACCCCAACTTCTTGCCGCGCGTTGGAAGTGTTGTGGAGTGTGCGGACGCCTGAGAGGCTAATCACTAAGCTGTATGGCAGTACGCAGGGAGAGGGGACGGGCTGTCTGTAAGGACGAAATGGCCGGAAGATGTGGGTGAGAACATCGCAGAAGATGTTTGGAGGATGTGCTGTACGCATATGAAGGAGTTGTCACCAAACTATAGATTACGCCTTATACATTTTAAGTTTTTGCACCGTCTGTACTACACCCCCAGAAGTTTATGTGCTATGGGGCTGCGAACGGATGATACCTGTGTAAGATGCCGGGCCCCTGCTGCTGATTTTATGCACTTGGCGTGGACCTGTCCGGCAGTATGTTCCTATTGGGGAAGGGTCTTTTGTGTACTCACTGAGATGATTGGGCTGGAGATTCCTCCGTCTCCCTTGATGGTGCTGCTAGGAGGGGTGAATGAGGTGCAGACTACAGTGCAGCGCCTGGTTGGCATGATGTTATTGTTAGCTATGCGCAGGGTGGCAATCTGTTGGGCCCGAGCCCGGTCTCCCCAGATATCGGATTGGCTGCGAGATGCCGCTTTTTGCCAGGAACAATTAACAAATTACTGGGAGTTGACTCCGGTTGGCTCCAGGCCACAAGACATCTGGGCACCGCTTCGATCCTATCTTGAATCTGCGTCTGTCTGAAGAACCTGCTGCGGATGGGCATGTTGAAGTGATGAGTGCTGATTACTCTACAATGGGATAAGGTTGTACAGAATGGTTGCTGAGAATTGTGCTTGCCCCTCCCGGCCTTCTCTCTCCTTTTATTTTTGAAGTTTCTGTTCTCTTTTTTTCTCTTTTTCTGCCACATCTGTTTGGTCCTGCCCTTGGACTTGATAACCCGCTGGGTCCTTCCGGCAGGGGCATAATACTATATGGACATTCGACAATGTTTTTTGGTCTTCCCCTGCCTGATTCATAAAAGCTACTGAGACGTGGGGAGCTTGGAGAGTCGAAGATAGATTAAAGTAGCTGACTGATCTATTACTGTAAGGACCACGTGGCATTTAATTTTATGTTGTATGTTGTTTACATAAAATTATAAATAAATAAATAAATAAATCAAATAAAAAATTATGCCAAATGAAGCACTTTTCTCTGTTTGAGATTCAAGGGGCAAAAGCAACCCACCATCAGGGAAAATATCAAGCTTATTGGCCTTTGGTAAGTCCCTATAGAAAGTATCATCATCATAATATGGTGGTAAGTCATTCCCATCATCACCATTGTCAATATCAAGTGATAGCAAATTCCAACCAAAAAGATGATGGAGCCTCTGAGGACAGCTAAACAGATCATATGGGAACTGGGGGCCAGATGTAGGAAGCCTTTTGCGCCTCGCAAACGGCGAAAAACGCAGTTTGCGAGGCGCAAAAGGCCTTCCGCGATGCAGAGTCCCATTTTGCGAGTCGGTACTGACTCACAAAATGTGATTCCGACTCGCAAATAGGAAGGGGTGTTCCCTTCCTATTTGCGACCGCATCGCGATGCAGAGTTGCTTTGGGACCGCAAAAGTGGTCGCAAACCAACTCGCAGTTAACCATCCACTTGAAGTGGATGGTAACACATTTGCAAAAGGGAAGGGGTCCCCATGGGACCCCTTCCCCTTTGTGAATGCCCACAAAAATATTTTTGACCCCTGCCTACTCTAAAAAAAGCGAAACAAAAAGGTTTTGGTATATTTTCTTTTTGCAGCTCGTTTTCCTTTAAGGAAAATGGGCTGCAAAAAAAAACAAAAAACTGCTTTATTTAAAAGCAGTCACGGACAAGGTGGTCTGCTGTCTCCAGCAGGCCACCATCCCCGTGAGTGCCTAGACTCGCTATGGGGTCGCAAACTGCGACCCACCTCATAAATATTAATGAGGTGGGTCTTTGCGACCCCATAGCGAGTCGCAGAAGGTGTCTGAGACACTTTCTGCATTTCATATTGCGAGTTGCAATTTGCGAGTCGCTATGACTCGCATATTGCAAGTCGCAATATGAAACCTACCTACATCTGGCCCTGGGTGCTTTGGAGTGGAGTCAAAGCACAACCTTAGTTCGGGTTGCAACGGATTTGGTTGAGCTCTAGGGTTGGAAGAGGATCGATTTCAAGTGCTCGTAATGTCAGGGATATAAATGAATAAGGGACCGACACAAATGTGGGAGCCAGAATGAAAGTCAGATCCAGCATCGGTGCAGCATCGGTGTGGAACCTGCAATGCGTTCTGGAAGCTCCGATAGCAGCAAGGATAGATCTGCTGGGGTATCTGGACTGGAGGCACTTGCAGATCCTTGGAGCCTGACAGCACGCAAGAGGAAGCCAGAATACTGCCAACATTATGCAGCATGGCTACCTTTAAAGGACACAAACAGCTGCAGTGTCGCCAATGGCCTGAGAAATTCGGGGCACAGACGGACCAGTTGTGTAATCGACTCCTTGCTCAGAGATCGGGCGTGAGATTTACTGCCACCTTGGTGCCATACTGACTTATTTTGGGGCAGAGTGTGTTGGTAAGGGGTTTAATTCAAGATTTGACTTCTTATGCTTCTACTTAGACTTTGGCGTACTAGACAACCTCGACTGCAAAGAAGATCTGTTGCAGTAAGGGCCTTGAGAGCAGGAACTGGCCCATGCATTTGACTTGGAGAAGGAGCTGCACTTGCACAAGGTATATGACTTCTTTCAGTGTTTGGAGTTATACAGCTTTCGTTCACGGTCCCGGAATGCCTTTGTGTGCATGACGGCACACTTTGTGCATAACTTTCAATCATGCGTCGAGCTCAAACACCAAAAACACATCTTGTGTGGATCTGTCACACCAACTGTTTTTGAAATTTACAGTATGGTTTGAGCCGCTCAGTCTTCTGCGGTGACATTGCTGCCTTGCACACTGGAAATAGCAATTTAGAAGAACTCATCTGACGAGAAAAAGGACTAGTAGTGTACTAGATACAAATTTATTGTCCCGGAAAAAAAACACTTACATGTGACTTTACTCAGTCACTCCTGGGGTGGAATGAAGCCAATGTGGAGCTTCCCAGTGCCACCTAATGGCACGTGGGAGCACTGCTGTGAACATTTCTGGATCTAGTCTAGCATCTGGCGAGTATTCGAATGGTGACAGATCAGCAATTATAAATAGCCATCAAGAGTGCAGCATACGATATTTTACGCAAATCCACCGTTTGGAAAAGTTGGCTTTTTAAAAGGTTATATAGCCTTTCTAAGTACAAGGAATCATGCAATCTGTGTCATATTGTGTCTGCACTAAGCGCTACACTGTGATATACCATCCTTCCACGTGTTCTCGGTGTCTTTTTAACCAACGTATAATTAAAGGTGTGCACCCATTAATATTTACACAGGAGCAGTTTGGAAGGGTCTCATATACCTGAATGTTCTCTGTATGCTCAAGCTTTTTATATGAGCAAATCATACACTCATGCAAATTCAATACCGAGCTCTCCACACCCAATCACACACACATCTACAGAAAACACATGTGCAAAAGCCACATAAAAAAGCTTTTAGCTATGAAAGTGCAGGTCTGTTTTTGTCATCTGTGCTACTTTCATTCCGTGTACCCAACACGTGCAATTTACAGCAGCTTATGTTTTTGTATGCCACAAATGTATTACCAGTGCTCCTAGGCAAGGTGCATTTTGAAGGCAGATAAAACTGTAGCAAAACTAATTCTTAATGCCTGTATCTGACAACAGATTATTCAATCTTCGATGCAAACTGCTCCACTGGAAATCATCAAAAAATATTCCTCGACTATATATTTCTGAAAACGTTTAGAGTTTTCTACCTGCAAGGTACCCTTTACTTTTTTAACACAAAGTATCAATGACTATTCATAAATAACCAGATTAATAGTCCGATGTAAAGAATGGCAGGCAACCTGTCATCCATCAGGGTGGCGAAGGTTATTATCTCCATCATCGTGGCTAGACTACCGCCTGCCACATTTTGAGTTTTTCACTGGTCCTGAAGAGATCTTTGTCCTTTCAGAAGGGCTGCAATTACCACAGCTCCTATGAAAACACTGAACATTTGGTGAGAGGCCGCAATGTTCCAGACAGCTGCTATTAAAAAATCTTATGGTTGAAAATTACCTAATTATTGCATACACAGGTTAATTTGGATTAATAAAAACTATTGTGCTTATTACTAAAGTCAGCATAAATGCACAAATAACTTTTCATCTTTATCTTTCCAGTTATTTACAATGCATTTTACGGTATTCTGAAATACCGTTGAGAATATAGATTCTTCAACTTTAATGCAAAGAGAATCTGAATTTCATTAAAGACACAGAGGCTAACATTATGCATTTATCCTTTAATGCCACTCCACACAGCACTTGAAAGAATAATAAATCATAAAACTAAAGGCAATCTAGAACAGAACATTGGTAACACATAAATAGTCCATGCACAGAGTGTTCTTCCTCTTTTAAATGCTGCTCATACAGATAAGTAGAACTTGCTTGGTTTACTCTTTATATTGTGTGTAGTTCATATTATTCTGATAGAACAGGTTTTTTTAAGAGTTGCTTATTCGTTGCCCTTTTCTATTGTTAAATGTTTTTCACTGCTGTATATTTGGTTGGTTTAAAATTTATGGAAACATTTTCCCCCTTTAATAGCAATATTGTATTCGTAGAATATGGTGATACTTTACCTCATCAAACTCAAAAGTGACAGTTGTCCCACCCCCTGAAAATGACATCACTTCAGTTACCGGGACTTCCAGTCCTCCGAGAGTCTGCCCCGGAACTGACATTGGTGTCGGTGGTCCATGTGGGTTGTGAGATCACGTGGTCACATGTTAGTCACGTGCCAGGGTCCTACCACCTGGTTGTGGTTACGCATCAACCCCTCAGCGAATCAGATCCACCATAGGGGCAGGTGACTGTGATGTGCTGTAGAGGAGTACTCCCTTTATGGACCGTAGAATGCATGAAAGGAGCCTCCCAAGTGGCGTATGCCAAACCCGGGGCCCCAGCCTGAAAGAGATTGTCTGTCATTATGAAGAGATACAAACCCCTCATCAAAAAGGCGACCTTCCTGGGCGACTTGAACACTATCAATAGATGTTATCGTACCTTAACACCCAGCAGTGTACCATTAAAGATGGGGATTCCGACGTTCCAGGTTTTCAAGAGGACCTCTATCATCAGCTGATATCCCTGATTAAGGCTGACGGCAGTGACGCATCAAGCAGCAAATTAAATGTTGGAAACAACTCCATCGACACGGAAGATGATGAAGAATATGTACCACCTCCAACTCACCGGTCTATGAAGATATGGGGTTTCTGGAGGAAACTGCTCCAGAGGCTGCCGTCGTACAGCAGCTGTGTGTAAACTGTGACCCCGCTTATGCACCGATGGACCTATGCAACTCTCAAGATTTTCAGAGCCGCCATTGAGTGCCAGGAAAATTATGAGGTTAGTAAAAAAAAAAACTCTATAGCCACTTTACGTATATACGATGATATTTTACCGGGCCGGTGTCAAAGGTTAACAAAGTAAATTTTTACTGCTTATGCTGTTCAAAACAATTTGAAATGTTTACAAGTCAAAACAAAGAGCTGCGTAAGAAATGTGTTTGTACCTATAATACACAGATTTTGAAAAGGAAACTTCGGGCGTCCCCTATGATGCCATATGGCCTGTTAAAGTATTTGCTGCGACTGTTGTGAACACTTGTGTTAAATGTGACTATTATGACCTTTGTTACAGTCATAAAATTAATGAGCCACAGCAGGAGGCTCACAAGTGTCTATACGAATTGTACACATCAAGGGCAATCCGCCATATATGTAGCAGGCTAGACCCATATAAGGTATATAAGCTGTTATGGATGGTGTATGGGCTGTCCAAGCAAAAAGGAACATGTCCACCCTGATATGATTAAGGTATTATCAACAATGCTCAAAGAGATCCAATACGCGAGCGAGCCATGCTCAAAACTGGAGCATGTGCAATGGTTGTGTATGTATTTTGATAGAAGAATGATAGAAAGGGTCATAGAAAGACATATTTGTGATATTTATTTTAGGAATAGAAGTATTGGCCCTTTAACCCCCACGAAGACTATTTGCAAAACAAATGCTGAGTCCGAGGGCAGTGTCATTTTTATGACAAACAACAGGATGTTGCAGCGAAAGATGCTTATGAGTTGCGCCCAGGATACATATGTATTGCCAGATTGGTATATGTGCTGCTTAAAGAAAGAATAGCTGAAGTACACCCTGTAACTCTGTGTCCGCAGCAATGCTGTGTAACAGTCCTGAGTGTATCACCAAATGGTGTATTAACGTGTGGCTACTAATAACGGATTCTGGAGCGTGTACAAAGGTCATACACAGGAGTTAAGACTGTCGCCGATGACCGGGTTAGGTAGCACCTTGGCGCTTCGGACCAACGATTATTTCAGAAATAAAGGTTTTGCATTGTCCGGCCTAGAACTGTTTGATCTTTTGAATGCCGTCAGTATCCTGAGTGTACAAAGTTATAGGAAGTTAAATGGGAAATCGTGTCTAGAGCCATTGAGTATATATCTGTAAAAATATCAAAACTTGTAACGCTGAGGTCGAATAGCAGCCTGGCCCCTAGTAATGTATGTAGCATGTGTCATACTATGTATACGGAGTGGGGTCTTGTTGCCCATCCATTCAAGGGATACTTGGGCAAGGGGGTAGGTTTGAGTTTCACCGTGTACACTTTATGACTGTTCTCTGTTTAGACATCCATTGATCTGGTGATACTCTTTCAGCCTGAATTACTGACTGGCGACACCCCGAGTCTATTAATGCTTGCATATGTTGTCCATTAATTCTCATCGCAAGAATATACTTTGTCTGGAGTCCCTTAGTACACAGAACCTTTCCTCTAGAAAACCCAATTTCCATGGGTTCTGGACTTGTAACCCATCGGGGACAATTTCTGGCGATATGGCCCCATTCTGAGCAATTATAGTACTGAGGTTTACTCCTGCTCTCCCTTCCTACTGGTTTGGGATGCCTAGGAGTATCTACCATTTCTCGGAATGATGGTTTCTCTGTAGTCAATTTCCCTGCAGGGGGAGGCGCCCATAGGTTTCGTGATGGGTAGGTTTTATAGTCTATAGATCTATGATATGCATTTGCAAGTTCAATAGTTTCAGTAGTGGATGCATTTGGATGCTGTTTTATCCGGCTCCAAGTGGAACTAGGTAAGGCTTCTTAATAATGTTCAAGGAGGATTTTCTGTATTATCTCCTCTTTAGTAGACTCCTCAGGTTTTAACCATCTTAAGCCTAAATCTTGGACTCGAAAAAATAATGCCTTATCCTGGGCACCCCACTTTTCTCATCTAAATCTTACTCGGTAATGTTCACTATCATATCCTAACGTTTCGAATATTTTTTTTTAAATTTCGTTATACAGGGTAGTTCCCCCGGGATTGGCGGCCTCATATGCGTTCTGTAATTCACCTGTCAATAAGGGGGCAATATATTGCCCCCAACGTTCCTTGGACCATGTTGCAGAGAGGGCAACCCTCTCAAAATTTGTGAAAAACGAGTCAGGATCTTCTCCTGGTACATATTTCTGCAAAACTGGACCTTAGCGCTAGCAATTGTCTCTGTCAGTTTGTGTATGGTTGTCTCATGTACTAACTGATTGTTTGCCGTTATGGTTGCCGCCTGGAGTTGCTCAAGATCTTTTTTTCGCATTCTTTACTTGTTCCTCAAAGACTAGCTGTAAGTGTCTCTGGCCCTCAGCTAATTGGAGTATCATGTCCACAAGGCTAGTGTCCGTATCCATTGTGTGGTGGGGATAGTAATAATACTATTTATGATCCCACTTCTGACACCACTGTAAGAGGCCGATACTGTAAGTACTTAGGGCACCACAGTCTAAAAATGGGGAGATGGTTAATTGTTTTTATTCATTTTGTTATCTTTATTGAGACATAGGCCCTCATTATGACATTGGCAGTAAGTACCGCTTACTGCCATGCTGACTGCCACCAACATACCGCCGCAGCAGCGGATTACCGCTACCCATATTATGACCCACACTTAGCAATCCGTCACTATACAGCCACACACACAAGTCCGCCAGCCCAAAGGTCAGTGAGAAACTGGCAGTAGCAAAACCCACACCGTTACACCAAGAAAACTACGCCCACAGCATTATTACCCACGAATCACCATGGCGGAAAACCATTGGCGTTACATAAGTCAACACTGAAAATACACACACATACAAAACAACACTACATTGGACAATTTGAGTAACACATACCCGACACACATACACACACCACACCCACACCACTATAAAACACGCTCCCACATTACGCACAACCCTTAATGACTAAAAACAATTGCCACAAGGGAGATAGCAAGACCACAGACAAGACCACAGCCACACACCACCATCACCTATACGCCATCCATGCACCTTACATCACACACCCCAACACATCACCCCACACACCTTCACCCACACCACTCACACTACACCTATAGTACCACAACGACACACCAGGTTCTCAGAGGAGGAGCTAAGGGTCATGGTGGAGGAAATCATCCTGGTAGGGCCACACCAATTCGGATCACAGGTGCAGCAGTCATCCATTGCAAGAAAGATGGAGCTATGGCGGAGAATTGTAGACAGGGTCAACGCCGTGGGACAACACCCCAGAACAAGGGATGACATCAGGGAGAGGTGGAAGGACCTATGGGGGTAGGTGCGTTCCACAGCAGCAAGACACCAACTAGCTGTGCAGAGGACTGGCGGGGGCCCTCCACCTCCTCCACCACAACTAAAAACATGGGAGGAGCAAGTCTTGGCAATCATGCATCCTGAGGGCCTGGCAGGAGTAGGAGGAGGACTGGACTCTGGTAAGTCAACTCCCTATTACTATCACCCTCCCTACCTGCATGCCATCACAAACCCCTACCCTTACCCTCACTCCCATCACTCCACCAGCCCTAGACACACACCGCCATCACAACCCATCCCCTCAATACCAAGCCCTGCATGTAACAACAATGCACAGACCCCCATCACAGACCTGCATGGACACCTATCAATAAAGCATGCATACTAGAGAGAATCACCTAGCCCACCAAATAACCACTCTCACAAGGCAAAGCTGACAGGGCAATAACAACCATAGAGGGCAACACACCCATGTACAAGATGACACACACTGAAACAATAACACTGCTTTTACATCCCCACAGGTCCCCCACTCAACATCACTGGAGAGGAGGCGCCAGCAACATCCAGTCCCCCACAGAAGAGGCCCACAGTGATGACAGCAGCTCTGGATGCCTGGATCTGGATGACCAACCTGGCCCATAAGGGATCTCTGGACAGTCGGTAACCCAGGCACAGTCCCATACCACCACAGAGCCTCCCCCCTCAGGAAAAACCAGCAAAGTACCCACCCAGTGGGCCCATACCTCTGTCCCCAGGACACATCAATCAGCAGTATGTCCACCACTACAGGGACCCCAGGACACCCCACAAACAGAGGACGATCAGGGACCTGGGATCAATTGCAGTGGGCACACAGTTCATGGGACCGAGGCACAGGACAACAGGGAAGCTGGGAGGACTGATGTGCGACAGGGGGAGGACAGGCCCAGGGAACTGGCTATCCAGGAGGCACTCACCAACATCCTGGGAGCATACCACCATTCCCAGGAGATGATGGGCCAGATACTGGACAAGTTGCGGGAGACTCAGTGGCTGTAGGAGGGACAGTACCTAGGGATCAGGGAGGACTTGAAGGACATCAACACCACCCTGGTCACCATTGCAGGGGTGCTAGCAGACTTGGCCAACACCATGAGGGAGGCAGTGGCACACCACCGGGCCGCTGACATTAGCCAAACTGCTGGAGAGCCTTCCACCTCCGCTGCCGCTAGTGGACAGGAGGCCCCGCGACAGGAACAACAGGCCACCAGCACCCCACCCCCTGCACAAGGAGAACCAACCCGCAAACGGTCCCTGCGATCCAGGCAGAAGCCAGAGATTATTGCCAAGACCACCGACAGGAAATAAGACTCTCCTGATTGTCACCCTTGTGTCCCACTCTGTCACTCTGCCCACCTTGAACTGCCATTGCTCCCCTTCCTATGCCCCCTTAGACAATGCACCTGTGATACAAATAGGCTGGACTCTATCCTGGACATTCCTCCACCATCACCACATCCCATTGCACATCCCCCTCTACTTATTAGCACTTAAATAAATACAATTTGAATACATACAAGTATGAAGTCTGTCAAATGATTAAAATATATATTTGTTTAACAAACTTTAAACACTGCAATACAACTGTACAGTAATGTATACATAGGAATGACCTGTAGTTGGCTGCAGTCAACACACCAGGAGTGATAGTGGGCCACAAATATCTGCAAATAGATATGCCAAAGGGTACAGTAAGTGGCCATAGAAGTGGGAAAATCAGCCTGCCAGTGATAATGTCAAACACAAGACTTTCAATGTAAAGTGAAATTACGGTGTCTTAACTGTGTGTCATTGGAAGTATTGTCGTATTATAGTACTTCTGTTGTCCTCATCCTCATTCTCTGCCTCTTCATCTTCACTGTCCACAGGGTCCACTGCTGCCACATGCCCATCTCTAGCCTCATCCTCCTGCAGAAATGGCACCTGCCGACGTAAGGCAAGGTTGTGCAACATACATTATGCCACGACGATCTGGCAGACCTTCTTGGGTGAGTAGTACAGGGATCCATCTGTTAGATGGAGGCAACAAAACCTGGCCTTCAGGAGGCCGAATGTCCTTTCAATTCTTCTTCTTGTTTACCCATGTGCCTCATTATAACGTTCCTTGCCCTTGTCCTGTGATTCCTCACAGAGGTCAGTAGCCATGAGAGGTTGGGGTAACCAGAGTCACCTGCAAATATCGAGGGACAACTGTTAGACACACACTAACCCTTAGGGCCCACAACATACCCATACACCAACACCTACTGGGTGGGAACCAGGGCTCACCTATTAGCCACACCCAGTGCCTCTGGAGTTGAGCCATCACATATGGTATGCTGCTATTCATCAGGATAAAGGTATTATGCTCTGACCGAGGATACTTTGCATTGGCATGGGAGATGTACTGGTGCACCAGCCACACTATCTGCACATTCATAGAGTGAAAGCTCTTTCGATTTCTGAACACCTGTTCATTTCTCCGGGGAGGACAAATGCTATATGTGTAACTGTGACGGGCCGAGTGGAGGCGACCTGTACACAGACCTGACGGGTGCTGACGCTGCCTCAAGTGCTCCAGAGGTTCCTGCTAAAGGAACCAATCAGCGGTCTCTTCGGTCGCGGAAGGCGGGGCCAGCACCAGGAACTGCGGGATCCCGACTGGCAGAAAAGCCGGCGTCCGGAAGGGAAGACGCGCGTCACGGAGGAGCAGGGGAGAGTGGTGCTGATGGAGATGATGAAGAAGACGAGGAGAAGGCGGGCCGCGTAACAGAGAGCTCGGCGACCCGGGAAGGGTAACAAGAACAACCCCAGCCACACTTCTGGAGCAGCGTAGCACACTCAGGTGCGTGTCAGTCACCGAGAACAAGGGCACAAGAAGTGGGGGAAGCACGGGAGGCGGAGAGGTAATAAGGTACAAGGGGGAGAGGGTGGAGGTTAAAAGAAGGGAAGGAAGAAAGGGCAAGGGGGAGTGGGTGGTGAAGAAAAGAGAAGGAAGAGGACAAGAATAAGTATCCACAACACTGCAGCAGACAAGAGTCCCTAATAGGAGGAGACCTAGGAGAAAGATAAGGCTACAGGAAAGAACATCAGAACAAAGACAACGTGGAGGAAAGTAGACAGAGGAGAACAACGCAGGCAACAACAGAGAAAGAGCAAGAAGGAGCTATAAGTATAAAAAGAAAGTAAGGAAAGGAAAACAGTAAAGAGACAGTAGAGGAAGAGAATACTATAGAAAGAAGAGACAACGGGAAAATGAAAGAGAGACATAAAAACTCACAATAAGAGGGGGAGAGAGAGAGAACGAGGGAGAGAAGAAAGAGAAAAAAAGAGAACGAGAGAAAAAGAGACCAGGAACTTACCGCTACATCTCTTGTTTTTCCCCTCACCTGTGCTTCCTGGGAGCCCTGAAAGAGAGGAGAACACCAAAGAAGAGGTGAAAATCCCGGGGAAAAGACAAAGGCCCTGTAAAGGACACAGTAGAAAAGACGAAGAAGATACATCTTGTAACATCCATAGTATTATACAATAAAGCACAACGGAAACAATCATCGCTCTTCGGGTCGTACTTGAACCCGGCCAACCACAGTAACATCTATTGCCCCAATTATGTTGGGGATATGTTCCATTGCATAGAAGTCAGCTTTCTCTCTGGCCAAATCCTCCAACTGGGGGAAAACGATGTAGTTGCACATGTGTTAAATCAGGGCAGACAACACTCTGGGCACTATTGAGAACATTGGCTGAGACATTCCTGCTGCCAAACCCACTGTCATTTGGAAGGAGCCAGTCGCCAGGAAATGGAGCACTGATAGCACTTGCACAAGATGGGGGATCCCAGTGGGGTGACGGATAGCAGATATCTGGTCAGGCTCTAATTGGTCACACAGCTCTGTGATTGTGGCTCTGCCCAGTCTATAGGTGAGGATAATGTGCCTGTCCTTCATTCTTACCAAGTCCACCAGGGGCCTGTACACGGGGATGCCTCCATCTCCTATTCATCCGCAACGGTTGCAATCTAGGGAGCAAACGGTGAGCAGTCAGTTTTCCATATTTCCAAACACTACACTGCATTGCATGTTGTGACTGTAACAGTATATTGTTGTATAGGCCCAAATTGTGTCAATGTGTACTGTGATGCAGTTAGGAGCCATGGCCTAGGCCCCCCTGAAATGGCGTCCGCCTGTCCTGTATGGAGGGAGATGTGGAAATGAGGTAATTCCGCTGACGTTGTCCGCCGTTGCGGAGGCGGTCGAGAAGCGCTGTGCAACTCCTTATTGGATACCATTTCGCCCTATGGGTTACAAAGGTCAATGGTGATGTACGCTCGCGGTGACGGTACACACTGCCGTGGACGTGACAGCCATTTTCTATCTGTTCACTCACTTGCTACCTGACTTTTAACAGGAGAGGACCTACACTGCAAGTGCTGCTGTGACCTGTGTCAGGACCTGACCATGGCTTGTGTCACTAGGGAAAGGGCCCCTGCCTTCACCGCTGCGGAGTTGGAGAGACTGGTGGATGGGGTCATACCCCAGTACCGAATGCTGTATGGGCCTCCAGACCAACAGGTGAGTACACTGTGAGCACAATGCATGGGGCATTAATGCATGGAGTGCTGTGTGTGAGGCCCTCATGTGGGGAGGGTTGGTGGAAGGGCTCTGGACAGTGCGTGCTGCATGTATGGTGAGCAAGTCTGTGCGTAAGGGGATGTGAAGGCTATGGTGGGCCATGAGTGTAACAGGCAGGACGGTCTGACTGATTCCTTTTCCTATGTGTATTTCTCTGCAGGTTAGCGCCCATCAAAAAAAGGGACTATGGCGTGCCATTGCCAAGGACGGGCAGACCTTGGGGGTCTCTGGCAGGCGGAGCACCCACTGTTGCAAACGGTGGGAGAACCTGAGACGCTGGGCATGGAAGACGGCGGAGGACCAGCTGGGGATGGCCTCCCAATGGGCTGGGGATGGCCTCCTGTCGAACCCTGATGGCCCGCACACTGGCGGTGGCCTATCCAGAGCTGGATGGGCACTTGGGGGCATCACAGCAGCCACAAGGGGGTGAGTACAGTGCCCCAATATACTACTTGTGCGTGGTGGGGTGGCATCCAGGTGGGGGATGTGGGCCTGTGGTTGCCCCTAGGCCAGGCCGGACATTGCAGGGTAGGGCCCATGTTGGGTAGGGTCTGATGTACACCTCCTCTAGCCAAGCTAGTAAGCATCCACTACTGGGTAGGTGTCTGTGGGTCTCAGGTATGCTACAATTAGCAATAGGGATCCCTGTCCTTGGGCTCATTACTAGCATTGTGACCGTTAGGGCATTGGCTGTTCCCTGTGTGTGTGTGTGTGTCATGGATGCCAACTGTAGTGTTGTTGCCGCCACTGACCAAGGGTATCCTTTGTCTCTCTCCCCCTTTTTGTTTTGTCACTCTGTCCTTATGTGCATTAGCATGATCTGGCGGAGCAGCAGAGGCACCGGCGATGGCAAGAGCTGCATCTCCTGGGCCCAGGAGGCCGAGTCCACCGACGGTGAGGGCACCAGTGGGACAGAGGGTGAGGGGAGCACCACGGCGGAGACTGGAAGGGACAATTCAGACAGTGATACCTCCTCTGATGGAAGTGCCCTGGTGCTGGCGGACACCTCTGTGCCCACCCCAACTACAGGTACAGCCGCCACCCCCGCATCAGTACCGCCCTCCCAGCATCCCCTCAGCGTCTTTCCCATGCCCGCTCACCCAGGAGGGTGGGCATCTCCGTCGCCTTGACCTGCTGCGATCCATCTCTGTTGGGCAGTCAACCATTGTGAATGCCATCCAGGGTCTGGCAGCCCATTTGCAACAAACAAATGCATTCCTGGAGGGCATTCACTCTGGCATGGCGGTCCAACAGAAATCAATCTAGGCTCTGGCCTCCTCCCTGATGGCAGTCATTGTCCATGTTTCTAGCCTCCCTCCTTCAACTTCCTCTTCCCAATCCCATTCCCCTGAACCCCAACCTATCCCAAGCACACAGGCAGACCAGCATGCACCCAGGACAACACACAAGAGAGGCACAGGCAAACACAAGCAGCACACATCATCCCACAGGCAACCAGACAAACACCATCCAGATGCAGACATAACAACATCCACTGCCTCCACTGTGCCCTCCTCCTCCTTGTCATCCACCTCCCTCCCAGTAGCGTCTACACTCACACCTACATGCACTACATCCTCATCCACTAACACCATCACGCCTTACACGCCCCTCATAGGCAGTCATCACCCCCACATCCATGCACATGGTCCCTGTGTCCTCTCCCACTTTGTCTGTCCCCCTCCTCCCAAAGTACACAAACACAAGCACTCAGACACCCAACAGCCATCCACCTCACAACAGCATCCAGCCCATGCACCCAAACACAGCAGACAGACACCTCCTACAACCACTTCCTCTTCCTCCACTCCCAAACCTTCCTCCTCTTCCTGCCCCATTGTCCCTAAGGAGCTTTTCCTCTCCACCCTTGACCTCTTCCCTACCCCCGTCCTTTATGTCAGGCCAGGGTGGTCAGAACCCAGGCGAGCACCTCAGCCACCCAGTCCACAGCCACAGTAGTGTCGACAGCTACTGCAGGTGGGAGAGGATCCCGGGCACCAGGCAGCAACACTGACAGGGTGTCTGCACCAGGTGCATCAAGGAAGGGCCAGGAGGCACCACCAGCAGCGTCTAGGAGGGGCAAGGAGGCACCACCAGCAGCGTCTAGGAAGGGCAAGGAGGTACCACCAGCAGCGTCTAGGAAGGGCAAGGAGGCCCCACCAGCTGCAGGAGGAAATACAAGGGGCAATCCCTGGCTGCTGACAGGAAGGGCAAAGGGCCTGCACTAGCAAGCAGGAATGACAGGAGGCCTGGTGCTTGGACTCATTTGAAGCCCCCACCACCAACCATGGTGGTTCAGATGTCCGAGGCTGCAAGGGAAGAGCTGGAGCCTCCCCCCACCACTGCCAGCAGCCCCAGTGGGCAGCTGTCCGAGACTGCAGGGGATGGGCTGGAGACTCCCCCACCATTGGCAGCCCGACACCAGCACCTCCACTGCAACCACTGAGCAGCCGTCACCGCCAGCGGACAGTATGTAGTCCTGCGTCCATGGGCTGCTGTGCGGCCTGGCCCCTGCAAATACTGTGCGTCAGACACCCAGGTGAGAGACTGACCTTGCACTCCCCAAGATCTGCAACACAGGGCGCAATGCCCCCTCCAGACCAGTGGAGAGGCCATCCACTTACCCCATCCTTCCCAGGATGAAGCACACTGGGTACAATGCCCCCTCTAGAACCAGTGGAATAAGCCATCAACTCACCCCATCCTTCCCAGAATGAAGCACACTGGGCACAATGCCTCCTCCAGAACCAGTGGAGAGGCCATCCACTCACCCCATCCTTCCCAGGATGAAGCACACTGGGCACAATGCCCCTCCAGAACCAGTGGAGAAGCCATGCACTCACCCATCCTTCCCAGGATGAAGCACACTGGGCACAATTCCCCCTCCAGAACTAGTGGAGAAGCCATCCACTAGAGCGACTGTGGCCTTGTACTCCCCAGGAGCAAGCAGTGGGCAAATAACCCACTTGAGAGACTGTGGCCTTGCACTCCCCAGGACCAAGCAGTGGGCAAACCACCCACTTGAGAGACTGTGGCCTTGCACTCCCCTGGACCAAGCAGTGGGCAAACCACCCACTTGAGAGACTGTGGCCGTGCACTTCCCAGGACCAAGTAGTGGGCATGTAGCCCCCTCCAGGACCAGTGGTGTTGTACCATCTTCCAGCTGAGGTGCCCCCATTCCCCATCCCCCTGGGGTGCCTGTGTATTTTTTATCTGAATCTCCTGAAGTGTTCTCTCCGTGTTGTTTCCTGAGTGAGGTTGGGCCTTGGCCTATGTGATGTGGTCCTGAGGCCCACTGACATTGAGGACTGGGCAGGGTCCTTATATTTGTAAATATGTCTATAGGTTTGGATTTTGATGCACTTATTCATGTTATTTTATCCTATTACACATGTTATTTTATCGTATTACACTCACTTTCTTCCAATCATTTTGACCTTGCATTATTCCTGAGGGGTATGGGTGGATATGTAATGTTTGTGCATCTGATTGTGTGTATGGTGTTGGGGGTGGGGGTGTTGCATGTTGTGTGTGTGTGTCACTCTCTTTTTCCTCCGCCCTCCCTTGTGTGCTAGGTGGCAGTACTCACTGTGGCCGTCTTCTCCAGGGTTGCTGCTCATAATGCAGGAAAAGGTAGACGAGCATTGGAAATATGTGTAACTCAGGCTCCATGGCGTTGTGGTTGTTCCCTGAGTCTCCAGAGGTGAGTCCTTTGACTTCTGTGTTGTGTTTCCTCCGTGCTTTTGAGGTCGTTGGTACCGTCACGGAAAAGATGGCAGAAAGGCCTGTCGTAATACAGTGGGCGATATATTGTCTTCCGCCTGGCTGTTACCACTGTGGTGCTTGTTTATCCGCCGTGGCAGTCGGTGTGTTAAAGTGGCTGTCTGAGCGGTTTCCGCTGTGGTCATAATTCCATTTGTCAACATCAGGGCAGTGCGTGCTCTACTGGCGACAAAGAATGCAAAAACCCAACAGTTTCAAGCTAACATAATTTATGCATCGTGATGATATGATGTTATTTAACCTTTTTCATTGCAGAGTTTAATCTTAAAGACTTATGTTCAGCATGCATATAAATACTGTTCACATGCTATGTACTGCTGCAGGTTTCCAGACTGTGTCAGAGTGTGCTCCCCTTCCAGGGCCTTCTAGAAGCTTTCCCTGCAGCATGCCTGGGTGTGTTTTGTGGGCTGGGCCAAGACTCTATATAAGGGAGCCAGCCCAGCTCCATGTGCTCACTATTCAGAGGTCCCGGTGCAGAGTAGCAGCAACTTCCTGAGCTCCTGCTCCAGTGGCCTACTTTGATCTTTCAGGCCTCTGCCCTGCATTTTACATTGGTGATCCTTACTCAGGGCGGTAAGACAGAGGTTGGGCTGGGCCCCCAACCCCATTATCGAGGACGCTCGAGTTCTTGGGCCTAATTCTTGCATGATAAACTATTTTACTCTTGCACGTGTGAATGTGCGCTTGGGCATTTCGTAGCATTTGTATGCTGATACTACAATCGGCAAGACGCGCAATTCATTTTCTTGTGATTTAACTCTTGATGTTCATTGTGCGCTACTATTCCTTGACAGTTCCATGGTGGCATTAGAATCGGCAAGACACGCGATTCATTTCTCATGCTCAATTCATGTTATTTATTGTGCGCTATCATTCCTTGTCAGTTACATGGCGGCATTCGAATCAGCAAGACTCGTAATTCTTTTCTAGTGCTTAATTCAAGTTATTCATTGTGCGCTACCATTCCTTGGCAGTTACATGGTGGCTTTTGAATTGGCTAGACGCGCAATTCTTTTCTCGTGCTCAATTCAAGTTATTCATTGTGTGCTACCATTCCTTGGCAGTTACATGGTGGCTTTCGAATCGGAAAGATGCGCGATTCGTTTTCTTGTGCTTTAACCCTTGATATTCATTGTGCGCTACCATTCCTTGGCAGTTACATGGTGACATTCGAATTGGCAAGATGTGCAATTCTTTCCTCGTGCTTAATTCATGTTATTCATTGTGCGCTACCATTCCTTGACAGTTCCATGGTGGCATTCGAATCGGCAAGACGTGCGATTCATTTCTCGTGCTCAATTCATGTTATTCATGTTGTGCTACCATTCCTTGGCAGTTACATGGTGGTACTTGAATCAGCAAAACAAGCAATTCATTTTTTCTGTGCTTTTGAAATCACGGTGTTCATTATGCGCTACCATTTGAAGGCATTTACTTGGTAGTTTTCGAGTTGACAAGTCGCATGATTTATTTCTTGAATCTACGTTGTATTATTCATGGTGCACAATCTTTCTATGGTGTTTACTACCTATGTGAAAATCTGCAATGTGCGCAATTCATGTTCCGACAATTTGAGAGAACAAAAAAAGCCAGAGTTCTAGATGTAATGTTGTGTGTTCCTAATATGTTTTCTCAAAAATGATTCATATGATGGTTTAGAAATTATTCAGATTGTTTCCTGATTCTCATGCAAAGGATAGTACTTGAATTTGAAAGTTTAATTCAACCTTTCTTGATTCCCTCACAGGTATTCAGTCATCTTGAAGACTAGCCATTTTAAGTCTATGCTTAGGTTGTTCAAGTTTTCAGAATGACGATACTTAGAGTCATAGCCTAGTACTGATTTCATGTGATGTAATTTTGATATTGTGTGTTTTAACTTTTTGCTTCCTACAGGTCTCCTTCCCAGCGGTTCCCTTCCTAATCCCCTTTCCCCCACTTGGACTCTGTGACAAATCTAATCAGAGTATTGGAGCTGTCTTGTGGTGGAAGTGTTGGGAACGTGCACAGACCCCGAGGATCTGGTGACCATGACAGAATAGTGAGCCCACAAATTATTATCCTCCTGGTTTGTGTATGTTCTCAGCATGGCCACTCTGGACGAGCTAGTCAAGGCTATCACTCAGCTCCAAGCAGAGGTGGTATCATCAAAAGATTTGGCAACTAGCCTAGCTGAGAGAGTGAGTCAGTTACAGGATAAGGTAGAGAAGAAGGAACAAAGTCCCACAGGTGTGTCTTGGTCAGGTACTTCTTCTCAGACTTCTGGAGGTAATCCGACATACATTTCCCTCAATGTTCCTTTAACTATTCCTTTAGCTCCTCCAGAACGTTTCTCAGGTGACCCCTTGAAAGCGCAATCTTTCCTGGTTCAAGTGGAATTATACTTCACCTGCAGACCACATACTTTCCCCGATGCTCAGTCCAAAGTAGCCTTCTTGTTATCATATCTGTCTGGAGATGCAGCTACCTGGCTTATTCCTCTTGTGCGTAAAGATAGTCCCCTGTTGTACAACTGGAGAAATTTTGTTCGCGAGTTTGAGCGAGTTTTTGATCATAAAACTGTAACACTGTCAGCAGATCGTGAATTATTAGACATACGCCAAGGGAATCAGGACTTAGGGGGTTATTACAACTTTGGAGGAGGTGTTAATCTGTCCCAAAAGTGACGGTAAAGTGACGGATATACCACCAGCCGTATTACGAGTCCATTATATCCTATGGAACTCGTAATATGGCTGGTGGTATATCCGTCACATTTGGGACAGATTAACACCGCCTCCAAAGTTGTAATAACCCCCTCAGTGTAATATTTAGCCAACTTTAATCGGCTGGTCACTGAGACATCCTGGCCTGAAGAAAAACAAGTGGCCTTGTTTTACAAGGGACTCAAAGAGGAGCTAAAAGATATCCTAGCTCAAATCGACCCGCAACCCACAGACTGTCAAGAATTGATAAACCTTGTTTTGAGGCTTGATCATCGTTTAATAGAACAAAAAGGAACGTGCAAAAAGACTGAAAAATATTCCTGGAGTGTTCACGATAATAGAGACTCAAGAACTCTGAAAGAAAGAATGCCGGAACCAATGGAAATTGGAACCATCAGGAGACCTTTGACCAAAGATGAAAAGGACCTACTTAGAAAGAATGGACAATGTCTCTGTTGTGGGCGAAAGGGTAATTTTGCCAAAGATTCTCCAATCAAACCAAAGAGCAAACGAGGTCCTGTTCAGAAGTTTGCAGCCAATTCACAAGTCGAGTTGGAAAACTAAAGCACCCAAGATGCAGAGAAGGGTTGCTCTTGGGTGTCACCGTGGACCCTTCACAATCTAGACATCTCAAACTGGGAATAATAGTTCAGGTTAAGAAAAAGACCTATCTCAAGAAGGCTCTAGTCGATTCTGGGACTACCGGGAACTTTGTTGATGCCCAATTGGTTCGTGCATGGGGGATCCCATGTACTGAAAAGAAGACCCCAGAAATCATTCAGGCAGTCGATGGCAAACTCTTGACTTAAGGGCCGGTACCTCTTCAGACTGTCCCCTTGTCGGTGATTTGTGAGGATAAGAATCAAAGAAAGAAACATAAAGAGAAACTCATCCTTGACGTGATCCATGCTCCTCAGTATGGGATTATCCTTGGCTTGCCATGGTTAACTCATAACAATCCAGAGATTAATTGGGCAGAACGAAAGGTCGTGTTCTCATCTGCGCTATGTAAAGAACAATGCCTCAAAAAGATTCAAGTATCAAAAGTTTGTAACTCTTACATAGCTACTGCCGCGGAGAAAGAAGTTCAGTGGCCCAAACAGTATTCATCTTACGAAGATGACTTTGGTGAGAAAGAAACTGAGAACTTACCTCCTCATAGATCTTATGACTGTCAAATTGATCTAGTCCCCGGTGCGATGCTTCCCTACTGTCGTGTATATGCCCTGTCAGAACATGAAAATCAACATTTACGAAAATACCTTGGTCAATTCTTGGAGAATGGTTTAATTCGCCCTTCTAAGTCTCCCGCAGCTTCTCCTTTGTTTTTTGTTCCAAAGGCGAATGGAGAACTTCGAACTTGTATTGACTACAGGGGATTGAACAAAGTCACCATCAAGAATAAATATCCTTTGCCCCTAATTCCGGTCTTGCTGGAGCAAGTAAAGAAAGCAAAAATCTACACGAAGCTTGATCTTTGAGGTGCTTATCATTTGGTCAGAATGAGAGAGGATGACGAATGGAAAACAGCATTCAAGACAAGATATGGCCTTTTTGAATACACCGTCATGCCTTTTGGTCTGTGTAATGCTCCGGCAGCATTTTAATTTTTCTTGAATGACGTTCTTAGAGAGTACCTCAACATATTTGCCATAATCTACATCAATGACATTTTGATCTACTCAGACAATGAAAATGAACATGTCCAACATGTCAAGAAAATTCTAGCAGCCCTTCGAAAGCACCATTTATATTGCAAACTAACCAAGTGAGAGTTTCATGTTACCACAGTTGAGTTTTTGGAGGTTATCCTTACCCCTCAAGGGATGGTGATGGCTGAAAAGAAAGTAAAGGCCGTATCTGATTGGCCCACCCCAAAAACTGTTCGTGATGTACAATGTTTCCTGGGGTTTGCAAATTTTTACCGGAGATTCATAAATCATTTCTCCCAGACAGTGGCTCCAATCACTAAGTTATTAAGAAAGAAGGAGAAATTTGTATGGTCCCCAGAAGCTGACCAAGCCTTTTCAACTTTGAAAGAAGCTTTCCCCACTGCCCCAGTCTTGACTCATCCTGACACGGATAGACCCTTCATAGTGAAGCTGATGCTTCAGATGTGGCAAATGGAGCAGTCTTGTCACAACGAAACAAGGACACTGGTCAACTTCATCGTGTAGCTTACATGTCTCGGAAGTTGAATGAAGCCGAACAGAACTGTGTCATTGCTGAAAAAGAGCTTCTGGCAATTCGTGACGCCTTTAAAGAATGGAGACATCATTTGTTGGGTGCCAAATACACTGTCACGGTGTACACTGATCATCAAAATCTTCAATTCATGAGTTCTGCCAGACTTTTGACTCCTTGGCAATTACACTGGATGCTGTTTTTTGCCGAATTTGATTTTGTGGTAACCTTCCGGCCTGGTAAAGATAATCGCAAAGCTGACGCCTTGTTCCGCCAAGAGTTTACCACGTTGCCTGCAGTTCAAACCTCCAGAGCTATCATTGCTTCCGACAAAGTCCTATGTATCATAAAAACTGAAGATTTCTTTGAAGACATCCGCAATTCTTTCACTGTTGAGAAATGGCAGACTTGGGCCCAAGCAGATCCCAAAAGGTCAATCAAGCAAGGACTACCTTTTCATGACGCTCGTTTGTTCGTGCCCACTACCAAACTTCGCAAGATAGTGTTTCATTGGTTGCATGTTATACCTACGGCAGGTCACCCAGGTACTCCTAAAACTCTTGAATTAATCGAAAGCTATTTTTGGTGGCCTACCCTAACAAAAGATGTAAAAACAATAGTAAACAACTGCGAAGTCTGTGCTCGCACTAAAACAAGTCATTCAAAACCGAAAGGGCTGTTGCATCCACTCCCAATCCCAAGTCATCCGTGGGAGCACATTTCTTTAGACTTTATTACCGGTCCGCCAGTGGTTCAACAGCATTCAGTAATTCTGGTGGTAGTAGATAGTCTAACGAAATATGGACATTTCATTGCCTGTAAGAAATAGCCCACCTCCAGTGAACTGGCATCTATTTTACTGAACAGAGTGGTTCGTTATTATGGACTGCCAAAAATGATACTCTCCGATCGGGGGTCACAATTTGCCTCCAATTTCTGGAAGACATGGTGTAAAACACTCCATAGGACATCTACACTATATGCTAACCACCATCCTCAAACAGATGGTCAAACGGAGAGACTAAATCAGACTTTGAAGCAATACCTACGTGCTTACGCTGAAAAAGCACTTCATTCTTGGACATCAATGCTCTGGTTAGCTGAGTTAGCCTACAATAACTCATTCCACACTTCTACTGGCGTTACACCTTTTTTTGGTTTGTTTGGCTATCATCCTGACACCTTGCCCATCACAATCCCTCAAGAAAGTTCTCTTACTCCAGCTGTGTCAGAAAACATTCAACATTTGCATCAAACCCAGAAATTGATTCAACAGCATTTAGAAAAGGCCAAGCAAAAATACAAAAAGCATTATGACAAGAAACATTGTGAGGAACCGAAATCAACCAGGTGACAAAGTGTGACTTTCCACAAAACATATAGCCTTCAAGAAGAAGCACATGTTCAGTCCCAAATTCATAGGTCCTTACACTGTCCTTCAGCAAGTCAATCCTGTGACCTATAAACTGCAATTGCCAAGATCATTACGGATTCATCCAGTATTTCATACTTCCCTCTTGAAAAAAGCAATCCAGAAGGTCCTCCCTCATCCAGCTCCAGTTCTCGCACAGAGGGAAGAAGAATACGAAGTCAAGAAAGTGTTGGATTCTAAACTGAGAGTGCGTAACCTATGGTACTTAATCTCATGGAAAGGTTATGGTCCTGAAAGTAACTCATGGGTTTCCGCATCAGATATCCATGCTCCAGTACTTGTGAGGCGATTTCATTGTCTCAATCCAGACAAACCAGGCCCTAGAGTGCGTCTGGGCGAGGGGAGTCCTGTCAACATCAGGGCAGTGCGCGCTCTACGGGCGACAAAGAATGCAAAAACCCAACAGTTTCAAGCTAACATAATTTACGCATTGTGATGATATGATGTTGTTTAACCTTTTGCATTGCAGAGTTTAATCTTAAAGACTTATGTTCAGCATGCATATAAATACTGTTCACATGCTATGTACTGCTGCAGGTTTCCAGACTGTGTCAGGGTGTGGTCCCCTTCCAGGGCCTTCAAGAAGCTTTTCCTGCAGCATGCCTGGGTGTGGTTTGTGGGCTGGGCCAAGACTCTATATAAGGGAGCCAGCCCAGCTCCACGTGCTCACTATTTCTGAGGTCCCAGTGCAGAGCAGCAGCAACTTCCTGAGCTCCTGTTCCGGTGGCCTACTTTGATCTTCCAGGCCTCTGCCCTGCATTTTACATTGGTGATCCTTACTCAGGGCGGTAAGACGGAGGTTGGGCTTGGCACCCGACCCCGTTATCGAGGATGCTCGAGTTCTTGGGCCTAATTCTTGCATGATAAACTATTTTACTCTTGCACGTGTGTATGTGCGCTTGGGCGTTTCGTAGCATTTGCATGCTGATACTAGAATCGACAAGACGCGCAATTCATTTTCTTGTGATTTAAGTCTTGATATTCATTGTGCGCTACCATTCCTTGACAGTTCCATGGTGGCATTCGAATCGGCAAGACTCGCGATTCATTTCTCGTGCTCAATTCATGTTATTCATTGTGCGAAATCATTCCTTGACAGTTACATGGTGGCATTCGGATCAGCAAGACGCGCAATTCTTTTCTAGTGCTTAATTCAAATTATTCATTGTGCGCTACCGTTCCTTGGCAGTTACATGGTGGCTTTCGAATCGGCAAGACGCGCAATTCTTTTCTCGTGCTCAATTCAAGTTATTCATTGTGCACTACCATTCCTTGGCAGTTACATGGTGGCTTTCGAATCGGCAAGACGCGCAATTCTTTCCTCGTGCTCAATTCATGTTATTCATTGTGCGCCATCTTTCCTTGACAGTTACATGGTGGCATTCGAATCAGCAAGACACGCGATTCTTTCCTCATGCTCAATTCATGTTATTCATTGTTCGCTACCATTCCTTGGCAGTTACATGGTGGTACTGGAATCGGCAAAACGCGCAATTCATTTTTTCTGTGCTTTTGAAATCACGTTGTTCATTATGTGCTACCATTCTAAGGCATTTACTTGGTGGTTTTCGGGTTGACAAGTCACGTGATTTATTTTACAAATCTACGTTGTATTATTCATGGTGCACAATCTTTCTATGGTGTTTACTACCTATGTGAAAATCTGCAATGTGCGCAATTCATGTTCCAACAAGTTGAGAGAACAAAAAAAGCCAGATGTTCTAGATGTAATGTTGTGTATTCCTAATATGTTTTCTCAAAAATGATTCATATGATGGTTTAGAAATTATTCAGATTGTTTCCTGATTCTCATGCAAAGGAAAGTACTTGAATTTGAAAGTTTCATTTACCCTTTCTTGATTCCCGCACAGGTATTCAGTCATCTTGAAGCCTAGCAATTTTAAGTCTATGCTTAGGTTGTTCAAGTTTTAAGAATGACGATACTTAGAGTCATAGCCTAGTACTGATTTCATGTGGTGTAATTTTGATATTGTGTGTTTTAACTTTTTGCTTCCTACAGGTCTCCTTCCCAGCTGTTCCCTTCCTAATCCCCTTTCCCCACTTGGACTCTCTTAGACTCTGTGACAAATCTAATCAGAGTATTGGAGCTGTCTTGTGGTGGAAGTGTTGGGAACGTGCACAGACCCCGAGGATCTGGTGACTCTGACACCATTTTTGTTACCGCCGGCCTGTTGGCGGTATTACCGCCACTTTGTCACCAACCGCCAGGGTTGTATTGAGGGCTATAGTGTTATAATTTAACTACAGTTCTTTCTTTCTTCTCATCTTAGGGTGGTTCCTCTGTCCTCTGGATGGTTAGATGGGGAGGTTTTCAAATCCCGGGTTACACTCCTGACCGATATACCTTGGAAGGATGGAAAGCCAGGTATCAGGTAAGTGTAATAGTGTACAGTATAGTTGGGGTTCACCAGTGAGGGAAGTGTGTGAGGGAAGTGAGGGAAGGGTCACTCCAAAGTGTGTAACGTGCTTTACATGCAGAAAGTGGTTTGTATGGGAGAGGAGGTTTTCCATCCCCACCTGACACGCTTTATCGTAGGAGGCTATTCCCCCTAGAGTTCCCTTACTTCCCCCTCGTGTCCCTTAACCCCAATAGGTACACTTTTGGTGAAAAATGCCCGCACCTTGTGTAGTGGCGTGGTCCTCTTGCATTGTATCCTCTCCTCTGGTTTCTGTAGTCTCCTCCTCCTTGCCGTCGCTCTCCTCTACGTGTTTGTCCTTGTTGGGGTCTCCGCTCGACCCCTGCTGTTCCGTCATTGTGTCTCCTTTCTGCTCTGCTTCTCTCCCATTGTTCTCGTCCTCCTCTGCCACCTCCATGTCGACGCGCACCAGCCCCTCCCCCTGAACCCGGAAGTTTCCATTCTTTGCCGTGTCTCCTTTACTTAAAGTGCACCAGGGGCACTTCTTGGTGACGCTGTCCAGGGTTGCCTCGGTAATGGGGGCACCGTTACAGATCTCTAGTTGCCAGATGCATATACCTTTGTCCAAATAGAGATCACAATCCTAGTCACGGTAAGTCACACACAATCCGAATTATCCTGTGCCCACTCTCTGGTAGCTTGGCACTGAGCAGTCAGGCTTAACTTAGAAGGCAAAGTGTGAAGTATTTGTGCAATAAATCATGTAATAACACAGTGAGAACATCACAAAAATACACCACACAGGTTTACCAAATTATAAGATATTAATCAGATCAAATTAAGGTCAAAACGATCAAGATTTTATAATCACAACTTGAAATATCACTTTTTTAATGTTAAGAAGAGTCTTTAGTTCTTAAAAGCAACAATTGTCTCTTGCAAGCACAAAGTACCTGGTTTGCATCAAAATTACAGGCACGAGGACCACAGAGGAGGAGAGGCGTGGAAAAAGGTAGGTGTGCGTCAGATTTCCATGTGCACACAGAGGATGCGTCAATTCTTTTCCACGCAGCAAGGGCTTTGCATAGAATTTTGGCACACAGGCTTGAAGTCTCTTTTGCGATGCGGGGGCTTTTGACACCCAGAGATGATGCGTGGAAATGCTGGGCATCCGGGACGAAGCTGTTGCGTCAATCCAGTAGGAGTTGCGGCGGAGTTTCTGTTGAACGGCTGGTGCAGTCTAGCAGGAAGTCGGGCTTCGTCGTTCTGGCTCGGCGATCCATCCATTTGGTGGGCTGTGCGTCGAATTTCCGGTCCCAACACTGGCGCTGTGTCGGTCTCCACTCGGGAAGCCGGGCTGCGTCGTTCCTGTTTGGCGATGCAGTGATTTTCTCACAGCTGGACAGGATGTGCGTTGATTCCAGCAGGCTGTGCGTCGATTGTTGCCGCACTAGGAGTTTCCTTGTAGAGAGGAAGTCTTTTGATCCTGAGACTTCAGGAAACAGGAGGCACGCTCAATCCAAGCCCTTGGAGAGCACTTCTCAGCAGAGCCAGAAGCCAGCAAGGCAGCATGGCAACAGCACGCCAGCAGTCCTTTACAGCAAAGCAGTCCAGGTGAGTCCTTTGGTCATCCAGGCAGGTTCTCTTGGAAGGTTGCAGGTTCAGGTGCAGAGTGTCTATTCCAAGAAGTGTCTGAGTTGGTAGGGTCGGGGGCCCAGTTTATATACCCAAAAGTGCCTTTGAAGTATGGAGACTTCAAAGAGCAGTTATGAAGTATGCAAGGTCCCCTTTCAGTACAACCCTGTATGCCAGGGTCCCAGTAGGGGGTTTTGCAGTTCATTGTGTGAGGGCAGGACACTGTCCTTTCAAATGTAAGTGTCAGGCCCTCCACCCTTCCAGCCCAGGAAGACCCATTTAGGATGCAGATGTGTGCAGGTGTGACTGAGCATCCTGTGGTTGTCTGGGTGAACTGCACAAGGGAGCTGTCAACCAGCCCAATCCAGTCATGGATTGGAGACAGGCTGTAAGGGACAGAAGGATTTAAGTGCAGAGAAATGCTCACTTTCTAAAAGTAGCATTTCTAAACTAGTATTATAAAATCCAACTTCACCAATAAGCAGGATTTTCTATTACCATTCTGGCCATACTACATATGACCTGTTTACCCCTTTCTAATCAGAATCTACCACTCAAGCACTATATGAGGGTAGCCATAATGTTGGCCTATGAAAGGGGCAGGACTCATAGCAGTGGAAAATGAAATTAGGAGTTTTCTACTACCAGGACATGTAAAAAACACAGAGGTAAATGTACTGCCTTTTACCTATACAGCAGCCTGCCCTATAGGTTACCTAGGGCCTACCTTAGGGGTGACTTATATGTAGAAAAATGGGAGTTCAAGGCTTGGCAATTACTTTTAAATGCCAAGTAGAAGTGACAGTGAAACTGCACACACAGGCCTTGCGATGGCAGGCCTGAGACATGGTTTAGGGGCTACTTATGTGAGTGGCACAATCATTGCTGGAGGCCCACTAGTAGCATTTAATGTACAGGCCCTGGGCAAACAAACAAACAAACTACACTTTACTGGGAACTTACAAGTAAGTTAAATATGCCAATTGGGTATAAGCCAATGTCATCATGTTTTAAGGGAGAGAGCATATGCACTTTAGCACTGGTTAGCAGTAGTAAAGTATGCAGATTCCTAAAACCAGCAAAAACAGAGTAACAAAAGTGGAGGGAGGCAGGCAAAAAGTTGGGGGTATGATAAGATGTGTACCAAGAAACTGTAAAGTTTGTTGTATTTATGTTTTGCTAACATTCTTTATTTTTAATTAAAAGTCCTACACAAAACATATGTCTTTCATTTAATGGGTTGTAGTGGCTGATAATATGTCTGTGGATGGGTTAAGGAAGCTTTATTATGATACACGATGGGTCAGTAGCTTTGGAAGTGTTGAAGCGTTGTTTCGAAGGGCTCTAGTTGAAAATGAAATGGTAAGTGCTGGCGAAGACCTGATTATCTGGGAAAGAGGCGTATTCACACCACAAACCAGCTAGGAGACGTTTTAAGAGGAGATCTATCATTGTTCATTCACAAATAGATAATCAATGGCAGGCGGACATAATCACTCTTCAAGATTTAACAAAGCATAAAAATGGTGATTGATATATATTAACAGTCATAGATGTTTTGTCAAAGTACACCTTTGCAGAAGTTTAGCGTCACTTAGGCCTTTAAAGCCATCTTCAGGAAAAGTCGAACACCTCAAAAACTACAAACAGACGCAGGAAAGGAATTTTTAAACACAGCGTTTTAGAAATGATTAAAAGAGCATGCTATTCATCATTTTTTAATGCACATGGAGCTGTTATCGAGCGTTTTAACAGAACCTTAAAGTCTAAGATGTCACCTATCGATATGTGGATGTTCTACAGGCTTTAATAGATGTTTACAACGACAGTTACCACAGAACCATCAAAATGTCTCCCAAAGAGGTAACGACAAGAAAGAGTTACAAAAAGTACCTGACGACCCGCACTCAGAGTACAGGGTTGAAAAGATCCTTAAAAGGAAAGGTAGCAGTGCTAACAGGCAGGTGTTTGTCAACTGGCAGGGTTGGCCTGAGAAATTTAACAGTTGGGTGTTGACCAGTTCTGTGCAGGATGTGTGAGTACGGGAAGGTATCACTGTAGACGTAGATGTAAAAGGTGGAGACCACAACATTTTATATGACTTTGCTGTCCAATGCCTCAAAGGACATTGTTATAGGGTTTTTGAGAGTGAGGTCACCGGGGCTCTGTTTATCCCTAAAACACTGGCCAAACCAGGGATGACTATTCAAATGTTCTTTATTTGGATCCCCAAACAGAATCCTATTCAGCAGATATAGTCGTGTGAATAACTCTGTAAGTCTAGTCCTTCTCTTCTCCTCCTCCTTCCTCCTCAGTGTTACAATTTATTTTGTTCTTTTATTCCCTTAGGTCATCAGGATTTCACCAGTATATGGCCCTCAGGTAGCCAGCAAGAGGAAGGGAAAACAAGAACAAGCTGTTGTCAGGTAAGTGTTTCTAACTTGTTTTTTTTCTCTTCTTTTTATTAGCATACAATGGTGGAGGGGTTGCGAGGGTGTCTCTCTGTGAAGCACAACTACGTACATGTGCTAATGCTGCCCATATGCCAAAGGAAAAGGGGTGGAGAAAAAAAAAGTTGTTGATCCTCTTTGGTTTGGTTGTGGGTTTCACTGTGCTTAGAGATGACAAATTAGGTGCCCAGGGCTTCCTGTCACTTTTCTTTATTATTGTGGGTCTCAGTGTATGTAGGGTTGAACAATTATGTACCCCAGGGCCTCCCATCACTTCTCTGCCAGCCCTCTTGCTCCCCGTTCCCTACCGAGAGTCCCCACCAATTTTAGTAGCGGTGGGAGCTGACCGCGCAAGCGGTCAAGTTCCTGATGTAACCACGTCCCTCCAGGGACGTGGCAAGAATCTCCACGTCTCCGGAACCTCTCTGCTGCTCCTCGGGTCTTGTTCCCTGTACCAGGGCTGTTTCTCCATGTCCCCATCTCCACTAGGTCTTCGCTTGCCTTCTCCTTTGGTCGTCCGTCTTCTTCCTCTCCAGTGTTAGCCCTAACAGAAATCCAATACCTAGAACATGGAATACATTTTCAGTGTTCAAGGTCAAATTTACTATAAAGCGTGATCAGGACTCTGAGCATCCACGCCGGATTTCCTCACAGCTACTACCCATCCATCGCAGCGGTGGTTGAAGCCATCAACAAATCCATAGCCAGCACTGAAATGTATATGAATATTCAGATAGTGTTAGATAAGGTTAGAAGGAAGGTGTTTCTTAAAGCTCCGAATCGCGATACCATGTTTAGCTGTACGGGTAATTTAAAAAGGGTTTTAGGAACAGTACAACATATAAAAAGTCAAGTAAAACTGGACCCATCATGCCCTGATATTAATGGAGGCTTCTATACACTCTACATGTATAGCAACATCGTAGAGCCGCAGAGGATGGGGATAATTATTCACCGCTGCTAAGATGGGTCCAGGTGAAGGGTGAAAATACCACAATGGTTAATATTCAATACAACAAAGCTGGCTATGTATCAATTTCTAAAAAACATTTTGATGCTATTTCCATCATGATCTTCAACGACTAGTCTGAGATAGGGTTTTTTAAATATAGGAAAGTTATTGTTAAGCTTCATTTGACCCTAGGGTAGGTCGCTTCCCCGCCGCTGCAGCTCCACCTGCCCAGGCCCCTGCCACCTCCAGTAGGCCGTAGCTGCTCCTTTGCGCTCTCTCCTGTCCAGTTCCTCGTTTTTTCCCCTCTCCTCTTGGCTCTCCCCTTGTGCTCTCTCTTGTCCTTTCCTCGTTTTTCTCCTCTCCTCTTGGCTCTCCCCTCGTGCTCTCTCTTGTCCTTTCCTCGTTTTTCTCCTCTCCTCTTGGCTCTCTCCTCGTGCTCTCTCTTGTCCAGTTCCCCGTTTTCTCTCTTCTCCTGTTGGCTCTCCCCTCGTGCTCTCTCTTGTCCTTTCCTCGTTTTTCTCCTCTCCTCTTGGCTCTCTCCTCGTGCTCTCTCTTGTCCTTTCCTCGTTTTTCTCCTCTCCTCTTGGCTCTCTCCTCGTGCTCTCTCTTGTCCAGTTCCCCGTTTTCTCTCCTCTTGGCTCTACCCTCGTGCTCCTCTGACTCTTTCTACTCGTTGACTTTTCCTGCCATCCTCGCCTTTAGTCAGTGAATTTTCCTCTTTTCTTCCCACTTTTTCTCTTTTTCAGCCTCCCCGCTCTCTGCTTTCCCGCCGCTGCCACCCGTGCGGCCCGCCCCCCCTGCTCCCATTCGTCACCCTCCCTCCCGCCTCCCGCCCCCCAGCTGACCCCTCCTCCCTCCCTCTCTCCTCCCCCTTCCCTCTTATGGCAGCCGCTGTGCGGCTGCGCTGCTGGGGCGCCGAAGGCGGAACAAAGGCAAGCCCGTCTGCACCCGTCCGTGCCTGGACCGCGCCCAGCGCCAGAACCCCTGTCCCCCCAGCGCTCCCAAAACCCCCAGCACAGCTACGACGCCGCCTCCCTCCACGCACTCAACCCGGGACGCACTACAACCTGCTACCAAGCCAACCCGAAACGCACTCATGGACCCTTCGCCTGTCAAACCTGCAAGCATACCTTCCACCCCGACGGCATTCCATCCACCAGCCCACGCTCCAACAACCACCTCAAGTGCATCCTCATCAATGCACGCTCCGTCCACAAGCACGCCATTGAACTATGGGACCTCCTGGACTCTACCACACCGGACGTCGCCTTCATCGCTGAGACCTGGATGAACGCATCATCGGCCCCCGACATCGCCCTAGCCATCCCCGACGGCTACAAGATCACCAGGAAAGACCGCACCAACCAAGTCGGAGGAGGAATCGCCATCATATACAAGACCTCCATCAACATCACCACCTCCAACGAAGACACCCTCCTCGCCGCCGAACACATGCACTTCCAGATCCACACCGACCCCAGGACTACCCTCAGAGGAACTCTCGTCTACAGGCCCCCGGGACCACGCGCCCTATTCAGCGAATCCATCACAGACTTCATCTCCCCGCACGCCCTAGCCTCGCCAGACTACATCCTCCTCGGAGACCTGAACTTCCACCTGGAGCAGAACAACGACACCAACACCACCACCCTGCTCGACAACCTCGCCAACCTCGGTCTCAAACAACTGGTGAACACGCCCACCCACATAGCTGGACACACGCTCGACCCCATCTTCTCCGCCAGCAACCACGTATCCTTCAGCCACTCTACCGAGATACACTGGACTGACCACAGATGTGTCCACTTTACCTTCAGACGCAAGACTCACCACCTGCGCACACAACCTATCACCCGCAGACCTTGGAACAAAATCTCCGCAGAACAGCTACTCTCCACCCTCAACCACAACCCACCTGCCATCACCTCCGACGCCAACAATGCAGCCCTCAGTCTCACACAATGGATCACCAACTGCGCTGACAACCTCGCCCCCTCAGACGCCACCCAAGTCAGACCAACGCCAGAAAACCCCAATGGTTCACAGACGCCCTCAAAGACTCCAAGAGAACCTGCCGGACCTCGAAAAAACCTGGCGCAAAGAACCCACCGCAGAAAATATGTCAGCCCTCAAAAACGCCACCCGCGAACACCACCAACTGATCCGCACCACCAAAAGAGCATCCTTCAAAGAAAGACTGGACAAGAACACCCACAACAGCAAAGAACTCTTCGACATCGTCAAAGAGCTCTCCAATCCCAACGCCAGCTCCAACTCCATCACGCCCTCACAAGAACTCTGCAACTCCCTCGCTACCTTCTTCCATCGAAAGATCACCGACCTACACAACAGCTTCGGTCCACAGACCCCGCCGACCACCACGGAACTCAGATCCCCAGCTGTCACCCTCAATGCCTGGACACCCATCAGCGCCGAAGAGACCAAAACTACCATGAACACCATCCACTCCGGTGCCCCCCTGCCCACACTACATCTTTAACAAAGCCGATGCCAGCATCGCCCCCTATCTCCAGACCATCATCAACAGCTCGTTTGCATCTGCCACCTTCCCCGAGAGCTGGAAACACGCGGAAGTCAACACTCTCCTGAAAAAACCTACGGCGGACCCAAACGACCTGAAGAATTTCCGCCCCATCTCGCTCCTACCCTTTCCGGCCAAAGTCAATGAGAAGACCGTCAACAAACAACTAACCAACTTCCTCGAAGACAACAACCTGCTCGACCCCTCCCAGTCCGGTTTTCGGGCCAACCACAGCACGGAAACCGCCCTCATCGCAGTCACCGACGACATCCGAAGCCTACTGGACAACGGAGAAACAACCGCCCTCATCCTCCTCGACCTCTCGGCTGCTTTCGACACCGTCTGCCACCGCACCCTAATAACCCACCTCCGCTCCACCGGTATCCTAGGACAGGCCCTGGACTGGATCATCTCCTTCCTCTCGGACCGTTCTCAAGAAGTCTACCTCCCGCCTTTCCGCTTGGAACCCACCGAGATCATCTGCGGCGTCCCACAAGGCTCCTCGCTCAGCCCTACCCTCTTCAATGTCTACATAAGCCCCCTCGCCGACATCGCACGCAAACACAACATCAACATCATCTCCTACGCCGACGACACTCAGCTGATACTCTCCCTCACCAAAGACCTAGCCACCGCCAAAACCAACCTGCATGATGGAATGAAAGACGTCGCAGAATGGATGAAACTCAGCCACCTGAAGCTGAACTCAGACAAGATGGAAGTCCTCATCCTCGGAAACTCCCCGTCCGCCTGGGATGTTTCCTGGTGGCCCACGGCCCTGGGCACCGCACCGACCCCCTCAGACCACGCACGCAACCTCGGATTCATCGTGGACACCCTTCTCACCATGACCAAGCAAGTCAACGCTGTCTCGTCTTCTTGCTTCCTCACACTCCGCATGCTCCGAAAGATCTTCCGCTGGATCCCCGCTGACACCAGAAGAACTGTGACCCACGCCCGCGTCACAAGCCGTCTGGACTACGGAAACACCCTATACGCAGGAACCACCGCAAAACTTCAGAAACATCTTCAGCGCATACAAAACGCCTCAGCACGCCTCATCCTCGACGTACCCCGCCACAGCCACATCGCCGCCCACCTGAGACACCTGCACTGGCTACCCGTCAACAAAAGGATCACCTTCAGGCTCCTCACCCACGCACACAAAGCCCTCCACAACAAGGGACCCGAATACCTCAACCGTCGCCTCACCTTCTACATGCCTACCCGTCAACTTCGCTCCACCAGCCTCGCTCTCGCCGCCGTCCCTCGCATCCGCCGAACCAACGCAGGGGGGAAATCCTTCTCCTACCTGGCGGCCAAGACGTGGAATTCCCTCCCCGCCCACCTCAGGACCACCCAGGACCACCTCGCCTTCCGGAGGCATCTCAAGACCTGGCTTTTCGAGCAGCAGTTACCCCCCCCCCTCCAGCACCTTGAGAACCCCACGGGTGAGTAGCACGCTGTATAAATACCTTGATTGATTGATTGATTTAAGACCACGACATGACAGTAGCTATTAAGAAGTCATTGTGGTGATTATGAAAACATATGGTGATCCATGTACAGGGATTATTACTGAAACCAGGCTGGTTATGGAGGACCACCACCGTACTTTAAAGGGGCCCCTGTAATGTACAGGCCAGTTTGGGTGGTTTCTTTTGTAGTTTGTTTAGAAGAGCTGTGCCGTTCTTTAGAAGAAGAGGCCATGAAATTGCAAATCCCCACCTGAAAGCGGCAGCTTCGAACATTGCCCAGGATGTGGTGGGTTCTGTGATGTCTGCGGTTGTTGAACGTATGAATAAACAACCTCAAGAAGGAGCGAAGATGGTGTGTAAGTCTCGCACACATTTTAAAAAGAAGCAAAGGGTTTAAAGTCGCAGGGGGCCACCTATAAAAAAAAGTTGCTCTTCAAGAAGTGCTCACAAAAGAAGGTCCATAAGTCGGAAGAGAGCTTCAAAGAAGAAGAAGAGAACAGACACTAATGTAAATATTTTTTAAAGTGGAACAACCTGCAAACATGGCTTTCGTACATTGCGCATCGGGTGAATGCACAAAATCTGAGTTAGACTTGTTTTTCTCTAAAACCCACTCATTCCAGTATCGAGGTGTCACCGCTAACCTCTTTGACGCCTTTGGAGCCGACAGAGGTTTTTGTGCCAGGGTCCACATATATGTATTTGGATCTCAACAATACGCTGATGCACTGTATGTGTTAAATTGTAAAAGCGGATGGTTCCAACATAGCAAACAAGGCTGAAGTGGTGATGATCGCCTACCCCATTGCAACCATGTTTAATCAGGTGGAAATCACCCTTGGCAACCGGCCTATCACCAAAGTGATAACATCAAGAGTATTCTAAATTACAGCCTTGACACACTGGACACTCAGATTTCAGCAGGGCTCTTCTACAAAGATACTCACTGCAATTTTTAACACAGGGAGCTGGACAGGCACAACTAAGGTTTTGTAAAAAGAATACGCTTTGCTGCAGGCAGTAGACAGTTTGACCTCATACACGTATACATTTTGACCTTTTTTACCAAGATAAACTACTTGTCAATGGAATCCATCGTAAGATCAAACGTACCTGCAACAAGGGCTCATTCTATCTCATCAGTGAGGATGAGGAAACATACAAACTTGTCATTCTGTCTGCTATTGTAAAGAGAGTGAAATTGTCACCAAGCGTCATACTAGCTCACGCTGTAGCTTTACAACTATCAAAAGCCAAGCAGAGTAGCTCTGAAGATATTCAGCATCCGAGCCGGTACCAGATTAAGCCAACAGCAAAATGTATTCCTAGGTCAACTGCCAAAACGTATTATCATTGGTTTTGTGGACAATACAGCTTTTAGCGGCCTCTATACCTCAAACCCTTTCAATTTAAAACACTACGACTACGACATCAACTACGCTGCACTGGTCCATGAGGGGTCTGTGATTCCTGCAAAATCATACACACCGTGTTTTGGAACAGCTAATTTTATCAGGAAATATCTCGGTCTGGTTTGGATACCAGGGAAACAGCTGCATGACTCTGGAGTCGTATCAGGAGAAGGATATGGGGCAGGCTACATACTGTTCTCTTTCGATCTGACTCCGGACTTGGAAGACGGTGACCAAAGCTGAAATACATTTTAGTTAACCCTTGGCTACAAATGTGAACATGGTTGTATTCTCTGTATTTAACAGCGTCATTTAGGCACACCACGCACAACTGATTCTGTTTGACTATCTTTAAAATATTATAAAATGGACACTGTTCAGATGTGGAAGTTCTTAAGCCATCATAAGTATGCTAAGAAATACTTTTTAGGTTTATTTCCAAGAGAGGGACTACCCGCAGAAACAGGAGTAGAATGACCATGATCGCTCATCTTTAACACAGATCCGCATTACAAGGGTGGAACACACTGGGTGGACTTGGTTTTGCTTATCAACAAAGTTACAGTGTTTGACAGTTCAGCGGCGTTCCTTGAACATAGCATCTATACAAAACCTATATTTAAGTATGTAAAAAAAGCTGTGGCTAGGTTAGAATATAAAAAGATGCGGGTACAGGATTCTCTATCCATCACATGTGGGGAGCATTGTATATATTTATTAGTAAAATGTCTGAGGGTATGACGTTTAGAAATTATCTAAATCTATATTTGATTGATCTAGTAAACAACTACCGTTAGGTTGTGAAATATGTAAAAGAAACTGCAAGGTCTATGTCAAGCTCTTTTAAAACAGAATACAGTGTTTGTCAAAAGTGTTAGGTCATGTAACGCCTATGCGGATGAATGTCTACAATAAAATAATTTAAACTTGAAATCAAGCTATAAATTTTTATTCTGACGCCTAAACATACATTTAAAAAAAAAAAAAAAGGTTTTAAAAGTTGACAGAAGCGTGTTGAAATAGTTTAAAAGATATTTATTACAAATAGTTTTAGTACAAGCATTAGGCTGCAAAACATACTAAAGAAAATAAATGAAGGAAAAATCAATCAATAAGTTATCCGATGTAAAACTATACACACAAACAATGTAACACATATACATAGGATCAAAAATCAGAATAAGTATCTTACATTTATTTAACCATGTGTTCCTTTTGGACAAAGTTTTTTTTTTTTAGATTCCAAAGGCAGAGTCAAGGTGTTCCAAGAGGGAGATAGGCAGGGAATACAACAGTTGCTGGAGTACTTGGGTGGCTGTAAGTCGGATCATCAAACTTTCAAGCAGGCACATGTCTTCGGCATTACCGACGATTGTAGAAGGAATGTTGAGGTTTGTGGCAGCCTGTAGAAACTGATCCCAACCTTTAGGCACTTTCTTGAGTAATAGTGTTTTGGGGGGAATGAGACCTTTGACTAGGTCGTACATGTGGGACCCAACAACTGGTTGACCTTTCTAGAGGAATTGCCCACGCTCATTCCATGAGGTCAGATCTTTAGAAGCGGCCATTTTAGCAACATTTGTGCTGCCCCTCTGTACCTTTGACATATTCTTTTCAAAGGTCTTCAACAAAGACATCTGAGGATGGGGATTTTGGTGTTACTGGTTGTGGTGGTTGTTGATCTTGAGGCCATGCAGGGGTTGTTAGAGGTGGTTCAGAGTCAGGGGTATATAGAGTCAGCTTATTTCTTCAGACTACCACTGCTTGTAATATTGTAAAAAAGTTTTGAAGAGCTCTAGAGTAAAGCTCTGCTTTAGAGTGAGGTTTTAAATCAGTATGGTTCAAAGTGTCTTTAACCTTGGCATCTAGACGCACCATTTCATTTTTCTGTATTTCCCAGGCATCACCCATAGATGGGCCCAGCTGTTCTAGCTGCTGGTGTGGCACCAAGTACATCTTTTGGGCAAAATCCATCAGTTCCCTGCAAGGAGGCTTGTAATTAAAGGTATCGCTATGCTGAGTAGCAAACCTATAAAACCACCCAACTGCTTTACCAGTTTGTTCTTAGAAATGAGGGAAGGCCTTTTATTACTAAGCTTTTTGGTAAGGTGATGCTTCTTCAACACGCAGAACGGGCTCTCTGATATAGGGACATTGCCTTTTAGGGTGTTTTCTGAAATGGCAGTCACTAAGTCGTCCGAAGTCCCGCACAGGATGGCCTTTCTTCTGTGGGGAGGTGTAGCTGTGACTGGCATTTTTAGGAGGGCTAAATTATGGCGTACACGTGCAGACATTATCAACACCTTATATTATAAGGTTTAGAGTGTAAATGTTACAAAATTCTTTTTAACAAATCTTTTTATAGGCTCTGGGTCTGGTTTTAGGTGTGTAAGTGACGGGGAGATTGGGTGGGAAAATATCAGCACGTAGTCTGTAGTCTTCTAGAGTATTGGGTTTTAAGTCTACCAACAGGTAGCCGTGAGATTTAGTGGTAGCGTCGTTAAAGACTTCCAAGAAAAACTGGGTGTTTCCGGAGTACATCTGCCTAGCAATGATAGATATTTGCTGTTTGTTACCAGGGTTTTTAAATAACACAAGGTATGAGATTTTGAGAGCTACAGAACAACTGCTGTTACCCTTGTAAAACAAATTCTGCACTATGTAGCATATGCTTATATCGTGATGGTGTGAATATTGGGTAAACGCTTTTTCTATCTGAGGATGATCCCCGTCCTCGTGCATTAGATCATCTATAATCACCATGTGTACAAGGTGTGTAGGTAAAAATGCATCATTGTTGAGATTACTAGGCATGCCTTCTATAAATTTGAAGTGGGGGAACCTTAAGCATAGTTCTGTATAAAGATCTTGCCAGCATGAAAAAAGCAATACAGTATTGTTAGGGGTTTGGGATAAAACCGGGGTGCTATTTTCTAACAGCTTCTTTATAAAATAACTTTTACCACAATTTGAGGGACCTGCTAAAACACAGGAGAACAGATTTTGCAATCTGGAGTCCATAGTCATGGGGATTCAAGACTAATAAAACTTGAATAACCATATGGTAGGGTTTTGTTGTCCTCAGTCAGGACCCTTTTATCAAACACTACATGTACATTTTTATGTAACAGTTGGGTTGTAATTTGTAACCGCTTTTTGGACTGCACTATGCTAGGCTGCTGTACAACAATTGTTTTATTATTTTCTCGACTGTTTGATATATCGTAGTCATTCACCAGAGCATTTAGACTGTCAAAAGGTGTTTGGACGGTATTGTTAACATTTAAGGCAATGCCTTTGACTTTTATACCTATGGTGTTGTTTGATGTTTTGTAAGAATAGGTTTTGGATCCTTATGAGGTGAACTCCACTATGAACTCATCCTTTTCTAGTTCACTGGTCAGATCTCCTATATAATCACATAGTGGAGGGTCTTCATCCCTTACTTTACTCACAAAAATAACTGAGTGGTATCATGATACAAACACCTGTCCTGAAGTTTATCCAATACCCTATCAAGCTCTAAATGTGTGTGAGCCATTTTGAAACAGGCTATAAAGATGTTTATATTGTTACACGTTGTGGGGTACTCTTTTGTGTATTTCCAACACAGAGCTGCAGTCTCATCATCGATAAACTCGCAATTGGACACCTCATAACACGGGGCAAAAAGGTACTTAAACAGCTCATCAGGATCTGTTATTATGGTTCAGTTTGACAAGTTTGTACGATGTGCACATTTTTCCCATAAGGACTTCAGGCAGAGCTTGGCTAATTGATGCCTGGCTGGGTTGACCTCGATGAACTTGGGTCTCAATCTTATACCCTCGTGAGCATAGTAATCATCAATGTACTTTTTCTTAGAGGTCTCATTAACACACTCTTTTGGGGCCTCCCAAGCCTCCTGCTGGTCTCTCACAAGTAAGTTGAGATAGTCAGAAAAGAGTTGGGTTGTTGTCCTTTCAAAGTGCCTTATTTCCACTGTTTTACCAAGTCTGTATCCTTTCTCTAGGACTGTTTCTACCTCACTGCTACACCAGGTACCAGTCAGCATCCTTTGGTCATCACTATGTCTGCACTGGCTAGTCTCTTTACTTTCAGTGCATGTTCAACATAGTGGGAACATTAGCTCCACCGACTGTACAGTAGCACCAGGAAGTAAAGCCTCCGGGGCAGATAGATTTGGCACTTAATTAGCACAAAGTATTTGCCTATGGGTTTAAAGTCCCTATATATGATGGTGGGTTGACCTATGGGATATAACTTTTGTTTGTTCACAAACAGAGACAGACTTGTGAAGTCGTAATAGTGTATTTTCTCACCTCTGCCCACAGCCCTGTACAACTGTATAGCGTTTGTACGGCCCCCAAATAAGGCGTCGCGCGGTTCCATTTGTTCTGGTTACTCGCAACACTTATTAAAAGACATGAGTTGCACATAGGAGTTGCATATCTATCCACTCATGCTCCCAAAGGGACCTCATAACAAAGCTGCACTTTTCAACATATTGCACCTTCATCAGAGTATTGCGGTGTAAATGATCAAACTTGGTATTCAACAACCTGTTAAATTTGTGGGGTCTGTAACAACAAGGACAACCGTGGTAAAAACACCCGTTGTACTCAAAAGCTGTTGGCACACCATTAATTACCGGGTACCCGTCTAGATAATAAGGACCCAAACGAAATTCAACACCCTGTAAGGCATACTGAATGAATATGTTTTACTTGTCAGAGACGTACATGAGCCATTGGATAGAGGGGACTGAATAATGCACCTCTTTACCATTATAGCAGTCAGGAGGTACTAGAGCAATGCTTTTAGGTTTTAAAAACATGTGTTTGTAGATAGACATACACATAGAAGCCAGCATAATATTTTTGAAAGGGTCTACGGATTTTGTCATCTGGGGTAGGTTAGGCTTCAAAAGCTTTACCCGTTTAGTTATCTCCACCACAACATCTCTCAAGAGGTTGCATGCTTTTCGCAGGATCATTACATTTGCCTCATAGTCACCTTTCAACTGTATTTGAAAATGAAACTTATTGTTACAGATTTCACCATACCATCTTAGAAAGCTCTCTTTCTCAGCAGGCATCATATACTCGACATCATAGGTGTCGGGCGGAGGCATGGGGCCATCATAATTCTGATTCGCCCAGGTGTTGAAAAGGTCAGGGAAATAACCTTTGCACCCTGGAAATTTGCTCAATTTCATGGGTAGAACATTCAGGGTATCGATGAACCAGCCATTAACAACATCAGTTTGGATCCTTGGGTGATAGGTTATACTGGCATCTTTTCACAAATCATGTTTTGCAACATAAAGAACAAGTCATACGCTTTCGAGTTATGAGCCATCATAGTCTACCCTTTGAATTTTGGCTGAATGAAAGTGCTGAGGGAATAGTCCATGCATGAATGACCTTCAAACTCCCAATTGTCATCGAAGTTAGATGATGAGCATAAATATAGTTAGGTTGGTGTACACCTGTCTCTTGTGTACACCCTAGATCAAACACTATTTAGTTTTCTGTTGTGGTTTGGGGCTACCCTTTAGCCATGTAACACTTGTGTTCTGTCCCCGCTTGAAAAGACACCTCACACCTTTGACATATCATGCCTTTGCATATATGATCATCTGCTACGTAATGCTCGCATCCCCTACAGTCTGTTTTAAGATGGCAACAAACAAACCTGTTGTGAATGTTCAAACAGTTTTGCAAGCGATAAAACAGATTACACGTGCAAAACCGCACCTTCTGCTCAGCGACACATTTTACCTTGTATTTCACAATGGTGACCTGACTGAGTATTGTAGATATGGTTGCAATGGGGGCACACGTAATTGGCTCCTAGAAAACCCTTCAGGTTTAAGAATCCATAAAAGTGATTTTCATGATGGAGAACATGAACAGTCTTGTTTTTCGTCCGTTCCCTGGTTGTGAAGTACTTCCAAGAGCTGTTGTGGTAAAGAACTTTTACTGTAAAAGCAAAATAGTTGTGAAAGAGCTCTAGGTTCCCAAACCCAACCATTCTGTCTTGCGGTATGTCAAGCGCTGCATGGGCTTCAGCCGCTTTAGACATAATATGAGCATCGGGGTGGTACGATCTGCCAGCAACCCAGCTCTGCTACCCACAAGACAAGTGTTGGATACTCCGTTGTTAAAGTTGAACAACCAGCGCTATTTCTTATCAATGATTTTACTGTACAAGATACTCTTTAAAGGTCTGGAAAAAAAAAACTCACGGCCCAAACAATGAAGGCTCTGACTCTGAAGGTCCCATATGCTACTTTTTTTGCCTTACTCTGTAACAGATTACAGAGGTTTTCTAGAAATTCCTCAGCATCAAAATATTGAGGGGCATTTGTCTGGTGAAGAAGGGACTGTCAATGTCCTGCCCCTGGAAGCGTAGTTGGAAGAAATCATTAGGACCCACAGCGTGTAACAACCATTCTATGAGCGTTTGTACGGCTTAGTGGCTAGCTAAATCCCTGTGATCAGAGGAGTTTATGCACTCCAGGTTAACAAACCTGAATTCTTCATAATGCTCGGTAGCCATACATCGCTCTATAGTACAACTGTACCTTCTAATACTCTCTAAAAACACCAGCTCTGAATCTTCAGATTAGGGATTAGTGTTGGATGGGGAGCTCTCCTGTGAATAATTTTGGGATGGTGGGCTTTGGTTCTGCACAAACTTATTTTTAAGCCTCCTTGTAGCACATATTCTGGCTTTCTTTAATTTACTTAATAATAGCCTGCGCTGCCTAGCGCTATAAGCCCACTTTTGTTTTTTACAGGCCCACCTGTTTTTAGGCAGCCTCCCACAGCCTATTTGAACATTTGCTGTTTTATTTGTGTGCAGTGTCGGCGCAGCTCCCCTATTACAGACCCAGCAGTGGGATCTTCTGGGTGTTTATGGTATTCCAATCTCTGAACTCTACCCCACAAGCACCTGAAACACCCATTGCTCGTGATGTGCTCTCCTAAATTTATGTTGAGGCCTACCAGGGGTTGTTTATATGTCACTGTCACTGTTTTGGGGGGTTTCAAGGCACAGTTGAGGGGTTCTAGTGGCTTTTTGTTTTTGAGCATGCAGGAGAACCGTAGGGCTTTAGTGAGTATATCTTGGACCTTCTTTTTATATTTTGACCTCTGGACACCATTATTAATAAATGTTGACCCTACCCTCTTTAGGGAGCGGCTCAGGCCTAGTCACGCTGATATAACACCTATGTCTGCAGCAGCTGCTTCAAAAGATTGTAGCACCTCTCTTCTACACCTTTCAACCCTCTGAATTATCTCCCGTTGGGCATCCCTCAAGGACCTGTTTTCACTTCCCACCCTCCCCAGTTTTAAGGTTTTGGAGTTCAGTTTGGATTTTAGCTTTTTAACAGCCAGTTGTATGTCTTTCATTTATGTCTCTAGGACAGTTTTGTGGTCCAAAACATCAAATTATGGGGGTAATAATTGTGGCGTTAGGTGAGGGGTGTATATTACCACAAGGCGTCCCTAGTACAGTTCCTCGGTTAGCATCAATATCCTCATTCTGAAGGGTGGGACTTGGCTGGGTCAAAAAAAGAAGGAGTCCCATTGTGAACAACCGGGTGCTCCGGAGGACGGTTCCCCGCTAGACGGTATTTTAAAACTCTGATTTTGAAACCCACTCCCTCCTATACTACTGTCAGGGTATATTGAGGCGGGGGACGATGGTTTACACTTGATGGGGAACTGGTGGGATTGTATGCACCTGGGTGTGTAATTGGGGACATTGGATATGGGGAATTTAAATGATGGTCGTAATAGCTCAGTGCTGCAGAGGTGTAGGAAGCGCAGAGACTGGGAACAGGTGATTGCTGAACAGGGGATTGCTGCCCCTCAGGGTCTACTCTAGAAGGCCTGCTGTGCGCAGCGGTGGCGGTTGTTTCAGAACTCTCCACCACACCTACCACTGCCCTGAGAAGCCCTATACATCCAGAATAAGGGTCCTTTATGGGGTGATCTTTTTCATACTTCGAGTCCAAAAGACTGTGAGGGATAGTTATACGAGTTGGTGCTAGACCTCAGACGATAAACAGTTAGGCCACTGCAGATTATGTGGACCTGTCTGAGGCGTAACAGTATTTTTTAAGGAAAGATCTAAAGGAATTGATTGTAGCTCCTTGACCACATGATTCTTCCTACGATTCTTTAAGGCTAAACAATTTGTTTTGGGGTTTTTGCACTGTTTGAGATCCCCTTCACTGGTTTACAAGGTCCCTGCTGTTGTTTAACAGTGGTTGGGAGTGCGCACCCCTTGAGGTCTCCAACCCATGTACAATTGAAGTTAATGAAGCAGTATTGAAAGTACTGGTTGTAGGCTTTACTTGTAAAGCTGTATATAGGTTAAAATATGTACCTGGTCTATGACTGTTAATTGTAGAGCCACAGCTTGGTTTGTCATAGGACTCAGCGTTGATCTCGACGGATGATGACAACTTTGTGTTTTGAAGGGTCCCGGTGATGTTCTTTAGAGGTGTCAATGAACACTTAGCCTCACTTCGGGCTCCTCCAGAGATCTTTGGTGGCGGCTCTGCAATGTAAACATAAAAATACATATTAAATATTAATATAACTACTATATCCTAAAAGAGCTGGCTGCTTGAGAGAGAAAGATATTAGAATTGTTTTTACTTTGCGTTTTGTAAAAAAACAAAAAAAACTGATATGCTCCTTTGCAACTGCCCTTTATTTATAGGAGGATCATCTTTAGACTTTTTAGACTTCCTTTTTTGGATCTCCCTTTTAGCTCCCAGTTCTACCTTTTGTTGTGGCATGCTGTCCTTGTATGCCCCCAGGGGTTCTGTAAGAAAAAAGGAATAACTGTCACATTTATAATATACTGCACAGACTAGGCGCGCTCTCTGAAGACCCCCATCTATAGGGCCTTTATGGGGTTTTAGGACTATCAGGGTTGATGCTCACATAGCGTTTGCACAAGGGACCATTTTATTTACCCACAAGAGCTGGATCCTGCTGCACTATGGACGATGCATCTTGAGCCTCTAGGATTTGCTGTAAAGCATTGAACGGCAACTGTACTTCGGCATCATACCTTGTAAAAGCATACAAACACAGGAAAACATTATTAGAAAATAAACAAAATAAGAAACTAAGACAATGTTGTTGAGTTTGGAGGTTGACACGGTTCTCTGAAATATAAAGCTCCCGATAGCTGTAGCTTGCTGAAAGGCAGCCATTTCCTCTGGGGTCCATGTTAGCTCTTTGGGATCCTGCATATAGAAGAGACAGAATTGACTTTAGCCCATAACTCATTTTGCACCACATTTTATAATCGCCCGACACCACTCATTTTAAATTATGTACTAGTCATGCATAATATACTGCTAAAACCATAACAGAAAAAACTGGGAAAAGCAACCATTCCAGGAGACATTGCTGCTACGCACATAAAATATAAACATAAACGGCTCTAATTACCAGGACGTATTTACACTATTTGTTCAGAACTGCAATCATGTACTTTGCATAAAAGTTCCACATATCAACACACAACCCTCATAAAGTCTCTTTTAAAAACTGTTTTTAATTACGATCCTGACTAGACCCCTTACTTTTCTGATTAAGAGATCTACTGCACACACACAGCACACATTTTAAAAAAGGCTATGAAAATATAAAAAATATTGTAAAACTGTTAGACAGGGAGCACAAGCAGAAAGCTACAAGCGGTATCTAAAGTGAGGGCTGGGATTCGGTGTAAATTGCGTTGTAGAAAGACCACTGACGGCTTAGGATTACCTGGTATCGGGGTTCTGTGCACGCATATTTTAATTGCAGCTGTCACGTGTTTCAGAGGAGAGTTTTGGACTCTGACACTTACTTTTCTACATTGGGCATTTACTACATAAAATCCAAGCATTTGTAATGCAATGGGTCTCACATTTGCAAGAGTTAGAGCTATTAGTGTTGTAAATGCATAATTAACTTTTTCTGCCACATAAATTGGTCAAGCCTGCCACATAATTTGGTCCTCTCCTGCCATATAATTCCAAAGGCCCTGTATATAACTAAAGTGCTTCCTTTTCTCTATCTGCAGCAGAATTTTGCCATTCAATATCCTAATTTAAATCTGCCATGCTCATTACAAAAGAATACAATTTTCACTGCCCCACCATCAGAGTTGATGGTTGACTAACACAATTCCCAAAAAAAAGACACATAAGGGGAAAGGAGCATGGATCCTAACCCTTAAAATATATATATACAACCCTGAAGAGATGGCTCACTACTGCCATACCTACAACCAGAGACTATCCTTGAGGGCGCAGAGAGCCACCCAACAAATAATTACGCCCTTGGATGGGTACATGAAAGCATTGTTTTATATTTGTAAATTGTTTAGTATATTGAGACAGCCCTGACCATACAGCGCCACACACCCTGGAAAATGGTTTCAAGGAGCTGTAAAAGCCCTAAGGTTACAAGCAGGGGTGCCACCCAAAACCTCCAGCAATTTGGAGCATGATTAGTCACAATAAATTCAAACCCACCCTGTGTTAAAAACGACATTGTAAATATAAAACATGCCATAGTTATATACCTTAAGTAGGAGCTGGTTTGCATCACCACTTTGCTCTCTGCCCTTCATACTTCTTATCCTTCATGGTCTGGGTAGTCCTTGCTCTCCGCAAACTTCAAAGATGTAGTTCAAAAAGAGGCTTGTGAATGTGGTTGTGTGTATGATCCCTATGCGGGCTTTTATTCTTGTTACAACATGCTAATTATGCATAGGCCTCACTATGCGAAGGAAGTGGGCACGGAAATATGCATCTGTGTTTTAGGGTTTCATTGCACAGCATCTGACGGCTTACAACATTGATTCTGTAACCATTAGTAATCACTTTATACATTAATGCTGTAAATATTAGTGGTCACTTTATACTTTGACCTCTGCTAATCACATTTGACCCCTCTCCTGGGAAGTTTGGAGCATGCATCTCTGTTTTTACGAAATCATTTCACATCTTCTGGGCTTCAGACATTGTTTTGTGTATGTATTTTGTGGTCATGTTATATTTTGACATCTCCTAATCACGCTTGAGCCCTCTCCTGGGAACTTTGGACAAAGCATCTGTGCTGGGGTTTCATTTCACAGCATCTTTCTGCTATAAACACTGAATCTGTAACCATTAGTGGTCACTTTATACTTTGACATCTGCTAATCACGCTTGAGCACTCTGCTTGGAAGTTTGGAGCAGGCATCTGTGTTAGGGTGGCATTTCAAACTTGTCTTGTTAGTTCTAACAAAAGATACTTCTATTTTTAAAGCCACATTTTACCAGCCCCCTTTTTGGATTAGACAGCAGTGTGGAGGTTGGCTCTGTATTTCTACTGCTCCTTCCTGTGAGGTGGCACACAACCGGCATAGGGTCCTCACTGCCTGAACATGTCCAGAGTTGTCCTCCTCGGCGCAGAAACACTGTGCACACATGTAGAGCTACACTCTACACATCCCATAGACCTAGAACCTATGGAAAGGACCTTGTCACATGACTAACGTGGTCAGATTGTTGTGTAGCCATTTTAGTTATAGCTTCATACACGTGAGAGAGCGTAGCTTATATAATCTATATTAACATGAAACGTTTATATATAAATGTGTGATGATACCGCATAGAAACTATAATAATAGCAATTTTGCTTAAACGTGCACTTGAATTGTGACCATGATGAGTGGCCACCAATGTATACGCAAACTAATAATGACGAATAAAATGTTTATGTTATCTTCAAATTAAGCTTATATTAACATTTGAGTTATTAAATCTGTATTGAAAATCCTCATAGGCCTTAAGTTAGCGTGAGCTGCAGCCTAGCTGTCTGGCTCTCATATTAAATGCATTTTCCTTTTTTTCTGTGTGCTGACTCACAAGGGGCCATGACCCCGCAATGTTCTTTTTCTTCAAGCTTGGAAGATGAATGAAACCATGTTAAAGCTGTTCCCAGGCGCATCTTCTGTGCTCTGGAATAAATGTTATAATATATTGAAACAACTGCAGATTAATGTAATGTACAAGGTCATTCAAACCGGGGACGACAAAAGAACTGCTGACCAAAAGATGTACAAAGAATTACCAAGAGATGAAGTAACACCGGATGTGCCACCTCTGAAGACGTCAATTACGAAGACCAATCAAAGACTTGTAAAACAATATGGGGTGAAGATTGGGATTACCTAATGTCAAATTTAATAGGTCAAAGAGAGTGGGGTATAGCAAGTGTCCAATAGAATTTTGGGGGAATGTACTATGAAAAAGGGATAAAAACCCATGTCCCAAAAAGGTCGGGAGAGCGAGGTAGGGAATGCTATTGATTTTATCCAGAAACTTTGTCACTCTGATTGGTGACTTGAGATTTATTAAAACCATCTTCACCCATAGACTTCCCATTTACACTTCTCCTCCTTATGAGGGAAGTGCCCCTTATACCCTTTAGCTGAGTCCTGACTAATGGCGATTTGACTGATGTCCTGAAGACCAAGACTGAACCTGTGCGCTGACCAAATCTTTGGAGGGTAATTATGACAATGCGTTTGTAATTTGTCTGTTTGCTTTTCCTTTCTAGGTACCAACTGCTTGCTTTTGACAGAGACCGTAGCTAGATGTTATCCAAATTGGGGTTCTAAATTGTTTTGCATGAAGCCCAACATGCGAATGCTAATTAGTGGTTAGGACAGGGTTTACCAAAACTGACGCAAATAGACAAACGACTGACATTGTGCTATGTTGAACAGACGTGTATTTGACACTCTGCTATTCTTGATCTATGTTTACGCCGTGCTATGTTTTGATGTTTGTGATTCTCGCGTTAATGAAATCCTATCACAGTTGCCACATCATGACTATGCTATTAAGCTTCTTGGTATTGAGATTAACTCTTTTTGCTCGTAGATTGTAACCAATAGGGAATAAAACTCATAACATTCTATTAAACTGGTGAGGTTATTCATGGCTGAAAGGTCATGGTAGTGTCTTTGAATTGATTAATGACTTTGACTAAAGTGAAATGCATTGTTGTGATAAATATTGATGACATTATTGATATATTGATTGATATACTGATCAGCTATCTCGTCCTACGGTGTCTCTCAACTGGGTCAAAAGATTCATTGGCCTAAAACGAGCCCTGATGTGTAATAAATTAACATAAAGGGACGCGTTATCACACGTTATTTTAGCATACTAGGCCTGCTGCTGTGCACTTTAACCCAGATATATTTTATTCAGCTTCGTTTTATTATTTTAACAATAGCCACATTTGTGGTCTTGTTTTATTTTCTCTATCTAGCTGTTCTTTGTTTAGGCTAGCACTGCGTTCTTAAACAAGACATTTCTTTCACTCTGTGCTTTTCTCAAGGCTGCAGTGAGATAGATTGCCAGCAAAATTGGTATGCTTTGTCTCTAATGTTCACAGAAACATACAGAACATCAGCTGCTTTCTTATAAAAACACTACTTTGATCCATGTACATTAGATTGCGATTCCAGCCAGATGACCACGACTGTATGCTGATTGCTGAGTGCTTGTTGCAGCTGCTTATGTAGACTACAGGCGTCTTGCTCAGGTATGAGGGATGATGTCTTCCTTGGGGAACCTAAAGGGCAGAAATAGAGCTTAACATGCTGTGCTCTAACGTAGCGTATGTATTTTTATGCTTCACTCTCCTTGTCACAAGTTTAATCCTGTCATGCTTCATCGTCCTAGTTATTGCAGTACATGCTTTATTATCTAAGATGCAGTTATTTCAATAAAACCTTATTGAACTACATTCTGCCTCTGATTGTCCTTGTATATGTGAGACTAATGTAACTGAGAGAAACGGATGAGATCTGAGTGACCACGATTTCCCTGAGGAGTCAATTGTGCCATGTGCTCTTGGGTGGAGATGAGGCACTGCTAGTTAGCCGGAAAAAAACCCGGATTAGACCGACAGGTGTCACCCGTAGTGGGTTCAGACTCAGTCCCCCACAGTGCCAGTGATTCTGCCGCCGAAATCCAGTCGTCTCATTAGAATAATGAGAGCCTACGCAACATGGCGCCGCAAACGTTCGGTCAGGCTCAAATTTTCGGGTCCTCCTGAGTATCTCTGTCTCACTACATGCAAAGACACCTCAGTACTATATACGGAGACGCCCGTCGTATTGAGGATTTTCCTCCTCAGCTAAGTAGGGAGTACCTAACTAATGCTGTAGGTTGTTCAAGCTTAAACTCTAAAAGGATAATGCCCATTTGGTGTGCTTATCTCTGAACAAAATATACAATTCACCATGGCGAACCCGCAACGGGTAGCAGTTGCAGTCAATTTGTGAGCACCCCTTACTGCACATTTATTGCAACATGGCCTAAAGGCCCAGGAGGATCCTGTTACATTTGTTGTTGAGGCTCATCCAGCCTATAGAATTTTTTTATTTTATTCTTGGGTCACATTTCCAGCAGCTGATGGGAAGACAAATACATTTCAGCACTATACGCCTGCAAACATACCTGCACAATATAGAGCATATGCATATCTAGAAATAGCTTCATTTTATCAAGAACATAATAATTGGCTTGATGGTGCCCTAACACATACAATCCTACATGTTAGGCTGGGTCCTCTAAGTAATGATGGTCCTACCTGGCCTTTATTGGCCACATATACACCGCACCCTGATGCAGCAACCTTGATGGTAGCTGAAGTCCGCCACTTATATGCTGAGCTGACAGAAATATACAGACGATTAGAACAGTTTGTAAAGCAAACATTAAACACAAACCCAGCACCTGCCGCTTCAGCGCAACCACATGCAGTAACGCCAGGCATTAATCCTGCGAGTGTACATTCGATCATGGGTAAGGTACCAGCCAAACAAGAAGAGATTCGCTTTTGGTTAGCACAAAACACAAACACACTGGAAGCAGTATTTCCCCATACGGGGCCTCAGGATAAGCATAGAATATTAACTATGTTCTTGCCATTTGGGATGGTTCCCACAGTAGATAACTGCAATACTTGGGGCATGTATTTGCCACGCTCTATACTACCATACGTGGTACACCGGCACTTGCCAATCTACCGGAAGTGTTAAAACAGATTCAAGATGAATACGGGGCTGCCCTGGCCCTAGATTTGGGGATGCAACTTATGGGCAATTTTGCCACTGTATCTTCAATAATATTAAGTAACCTTAAAGGGGAAGCAGTTGCACTAGCAGTGCGCATGCGGCTCCGGGACGTTCCTCCACCGGATCAGGAACAAGAGTTGCCAAAGACTATCGTGGAGACCTACTCTAGTATTGGTCGAGATAGTCTGGGGGCCAGATGCACAAAACCACAGTTTCAGGGTAAATCTAATAAAGATTCTACCAAGCAGGCACCCGAGGGTTCTAAAAAATGCTGGGATAAAAAACAACAAACACCTAAAAAAGAAAGGGGAGAATCTCGGCATATGGATACCCCACAGAATAGATATAATCTCAGAAATAGAGATAATATTAAAACGCCTGACTGACAATGTTCACCTGTAAGGTGCGCGCGCGGGTGCGCGCGCACCCTCCCTTCCCCCACCGCGCAGGCCTGTTTGCCAAGCGCGCACATTTCTGCCTGCCACACGCGAGAGAGTGAAACCGTATGGCAGCGCTATGTTTAAAAAACGAAACAGCACGAAAACACGGTCACTCTCTTCGCGGCAGATCAGGAAAACAAAACAGAAGTGCAGGACCCGAGGAGAAATCCCTGCATGAGGAGATCTCATAATGAAAGCAGGTACGTGTTTCTTGTTCCCTGGCATGTTGGCGCAGTGAGGATGTCCAAGGCAATGCTGGGGCTGCCTGTTCCTCGGAGCGCAGGCTGAGAGTCAGGGAGTGCCGGCAGTGGCTAAGGCTGCATGGAGCTGAATGGAGGCCGGCAGTAATGAGCCATTGAGTGGCATTGTTGCAACAGATGTTTTCACGCTCTTTGGCCCGGGAACCAGAAGGACTTGATTCTGCAAGCCACCCGAATTTAGACACAGTCTTGATCCAGACAGCGAAGTGTGCATTCTTTCAAGACATTGCTCCCTCTACACTGATTACAGACTAAGGCCATCACAGATAAACTCCACACAGATAAACACACCAAATACATATGACCTACGCCTTTGGCCTCTCCTCTGCAGTGAGCGTGTTTTCTACACTGCTCAATCTGCAAATAAAACCGTGCTAGTGCCCAAACCCTCCACTTAACCACGCGACTGCTGCAATTAAATGACGCTTACCTAATGCTACTTACAAAACTGTAAACCAAAAAAAACAGAAAGGAGAGAATAACACAGGAGCAAAGAATTAACACAGCGTTCACATGCTTGCAAAAGAAGGACAAGAGCAGCAAACTCATCCTGCAGGCCTGCTTCCAACATGATAACGTCTCTCCTCCTCTCAGCATCACATCGGCACTGCTCATCAGAGCTCTTTAGAGAAGCCCTGCAAAGCGCTGCTGGTCTGGCTCCAAGCCGGTGACTTCAGCTGCTCCATGTTAATACAGCAATAGCTCACAGGGGAAAAGTGCACAAATGGAGGACACAGTGGATGCCCAGACATACTGATGAAAGGCAGGTGCACCATGATCAGAGAAAGTGCATTGCGAGTACTGCCATTTACTCTGGGTCAAATATGCACTTTGCAGGTAGTTAGCTGAAGTGCTGAATTCACATTTTTGTAAATGAACTGCAAAGCATGGCCCTTTGTGAGGAGCCTGCTATAATCACACACAAGACCCGCTTTTGGCGGTGCGAGCGGTGCGACAGCACCGGGACCTGACCTCTGGGGAGCACTGTGTTTAGCAAAAACTTCCAAAACTTGCGATTTAAAAGCACCTGCTGAAAAGTTCCTTGTGCGTTTAGCCTTCAAGAAACAATTAAAATGTCAACATGGCTATTGTGATTAATGTTCTTGCTAGAGAGAGAGATGGGAGTTTTGCCTAGTGGCAGCTTTGACTCAACATAAAGTGGCATAGAGGGTTAATGTGCCTGCTGCAAAAAACAGAACTATGGGGCATATTTGAAAAAATTGTTGCTGCACACAGTGCAGCGCCACTTTGCTTGCCCCCTTTATCGCCCCCTCTAACGCCACCATGAGTGCGTCATATTCAAAATACGGCGCACCATGGCGGTAGTTAGCGGACTAGTGTCAGGATTTAATATGCTAGTCCAGTCCTTTGCAGGATTAGGATAAAAAATGTTGACGCTAATCCTGCAAAGCACACAGAGGCCCATTGTAACCAATGGAAGCCTCCTTTTAATGCCTGATCTTGGTAGTTATGCGCTGCGCTCGCGTAAAGGGTCAATTTCTTGGCGCATGTATCCTTGCCTGCAGCGCACAGAGACCTTACACTGCCGCACACAGTGGAAAAGAATTAGAGGGAACATTGCTGACAGATATCAATATACTGATACTCGCCAATCTTGATCCTTTCAGGAATCACCGGAAGAATGCAGTCAGAGCGAAGAACAGAGTATATGAAACCGAGACAGGACCACAATACTCTACAGAAGTTTCTGTTAAAAAAGAAGAGAAACTTACCCAATGAAAAACTCAATTTAAAAAGAAAAAAGTGGCAGCAGTTGCAATTCGTCATGCCACTCAAGAAGAGGGCTCTATTGAAGAACAAGACGTGGTCGCTAGCTCTGCTAGACAGTAGAGGTCACAATAGTTCACCGAAATCTTCAAGAGCCTCTGAAGTTGAAACTGTGGACATGCGTGTTTCCATGCCTGACAGGGTGTACAAAGTAACGTTACAGTTAGAAGGCGACATTGAGCGCACAATCGATGCAAACCATTGGGATCACGTCGTGAATATATATGATATTCTACTGGCCGAAAGGGATTGGCCACCAGAATTTGTCCATACTTGCCCAAATGGGGAAGAGGTTATTAAACATTCTTTCTAGACTCTTGTTCCTAAGGTGCTCGCAGAGACCTACGCCATTGATTGGGTATTGGTGCAGCCACCCGCGTTATATTGAAACCACGTGGGGTGGGAGAAAGATTTCCCCTATCATGTAATTCCAATTAAGAGTCAACCCCAACCTCAACCTCAATATCCAATAAAACATTATGCAAAAGCACCTGTGAAGGAAAACCTCACACAACTAGAGTACCAGGGTGTATTCAAACCCTGTGTCTCACCAATGAATAATCCTTTATTCCCAGTAGCTAAACCGGACCATTCCTACAGAATAACCTTAGACTACAGACACTTAAACAGTCATACATGAACATACGCTATACAAAACTCTCATAGTACAGCACTTATGAATAACAGTGCGCCAAAAATACAAAACAACCCTGGACATTTCCAATGGTTTCCTTTGCCAAAATATAGCACCTGAGAGTAGAGACTTAACAAGTTTCAGTGCACTAGGCTCCCAGAAAAAAATATTTTGTTTACCCCAGGGGTACAAAAACAGTCCAGGACTGTTCGCGGCTCGTGTGACTTCAATACTGCACGACATTGACCCTGAAGCATTGTCTTATGTAAATTATATCTATCTCAGGGATGATGAATTACAGCAACATCTAAAATGGGTAGCCCACATTGTTGTAGGATTTGCCGAATTTGGCTATAAATTAAATTTTTTGCGTCCTGTTTTTGGGATACGATCTATCAAATGAAGGAAAGAGACTAGCATCACAATTGTTAGAAAAATTTGCACAGTTACAACCTCCAAATACCATTAAAAAACTCCAATCCCTATTGGGTTTCCTAAATTTTGGCAGAACGTACCTTCCAGATTATGCATCACGCATAAAACCTTTAGATGACCTAATACGTCCTGACTTCTACAATAAATTCTGGACAGTTGAACACACACGCATTCTCAGAGCTTTGCAAACAGACATGCTTGCAGTACAACACCTACACACAAGGGACAATAAAAAACATCTAGTCATCAGAGTAATTGCTGGTGCCATTGGTTTCACCTATGTGACATTTAATGAGGGTGAGACATTCCCGATAGCACACAAATAACACTTGTATTCAGCAGCAAAACAACGCTTTGCTACCACTGAGAAAATACTCACTGCTGTTCAGATGGCTGTCATTAAAGAAAAACCACTAGCCCAGGAAAAACGCATTATTGTTGAATCTCCACATTTCAGCCCTTGAGGCTGTTACCAAAGCCAGCGTTCTAAACGCTAAGACACTACATCCACGTTGGATCCAATGGGCAACGTCTTTGACAGCCACCGGTTAACTATATCTTAGATCCAAAATTACAAACGCAAGAATTCTTGCAATACAAACTAGAATACCCAGTTCCGGCAAATACATTGCCTATTGATCAATATCAAAGAGTCATGTACACCGATGGCTCAGCACAACCAGCTATAGGCACAAAACACCATTACTCTGCTGCTTGTGCTGTCGTGAGCGGCTACATGGAGGGTAGAATGTTCAATCCACAAATTACCTTCAGGCAAACCCTAGGGGATTGCACAGCACAACTAGCAGAGCTAAAGGCTCTGGTGATGGCATTGGAACATACGGATCCTGCACAGCTAACACTGATTGTCTGTGATTCATACTATTGCGTCCAGTGGTTCAATTAATATCTGCTCTACTGGTGCCAGAATGGGTTCAGAGATTCTAAAGGTAACACCATCAAACACAAACTACTGTGGGGCAAAGTAGCGATCTGAAGGAAACCATACCAAATGTCCATGTTGTACATACACTTGGACACCAGTGCATTGGAATACACGTTGCTGGAAACACACTGGCTGATGAAGCAGCCAAATCAGCAGTAGCCACGGCTACTGTTGTTGCAGTAACTGTTCTGGAATGAACCCGGATGATGACATATGGGCTGCCGTGACAGCCACGGCTGACGGCACGCCCTAGCCAAAAGCATTTCCTGCTAAATATTCCAGACCGAATGGGAGGCTTCCTTGATGCAGAAGTTAAAATATAAGGTGTGGGAGTTTGAGTAATATCCAATAAAGACATAAGACCAGAGTTGATTAAAGCAGCGCACTAGGGGGTTGCATCTGCCCATGCTGGTGTGGCAGCTACAATATCATTATTGCAAGCACGTTATTGGTGGCCAGGTCTATATAAACATACCAAGCAGTATGTCCTTTGTTGTGACATCTGCCAATAAATTAAGGGTTCCACCGTCAAACGCCCACCACAGACACCCCTCCTAATTTCCAACAAACCTTTACAATGTGTGTACTTGGACCATTGTGGTCCCCTAACACCAGACAGTGCATACAAATACATCTTAGTTGCTGTTGACTCTTGCTCCAGATTTCTATGGGTGTGGCCACAATGCTTGGCTGACGCTCAGACTGTTATTAAACATTTGCAAGTCTTTATCGACACATATGCAGTTGCAGCTTTCCACTCAGACCAGGGCCCTGCTTTTGTCTCAAGGGCATTCAGGACGCCATAGATTCCTTAGGGGTCCAACTCCATTACTCGTCTCCATTTCATCCTGACGGAAATAGTGTTATGGAGCGACTAAACCGTGATATAAAGCAGTCCTTAACAGCCAGAGAATTAGGTATGGGTAGTAGCTGGCTTAATCACCTGTATGGAGTCCTGAGAGCACTTAATAATCTGCCTAAAGGCCTCAGGGGTTGTACTTCATACGAGTGCCTGTATGAAACTCAAATGTATGTTCCAGATCTTGATGGTCCTGGCGTGGAGGCGGCAGAAACACATTTTGACATAAATGAACATGTCACTGTCTTGCAGGAATTACAACAGTTCTGTGACGACAACGCTTCTGCCAGTGCTGCCTCCTTAGGAATTAAGGATGTACCCATAACATCTACCGGCTGGATTTCAAAGGTTGGGGATCTAGTACATGAAAAAGTTGCTGTTAAAAAGGAGTTCGGTCCATCTTATCGTGCACCAGTCCCAGTCCTGCGAACACACAGTACCAGAACTGTCATTCTACCACCGTTGCCTGGCGCTAAAGAAAACCGCTTTGTCTCCATCGATAATGTCAAGTTACACTATGTAGCCGATCCTGCACAGCAGACCAAGAGGAACAACCAGTAGTTCCCGAATCCCTCTCATTACTGGTCAAGATGTCCCTCTACAAGACTTAGGCAGCAACGCTGACACCTCTCTGAGCTTGGGGAGGGTGGAAAATGATCTTGCATTTGTTCCACTAACATAGATTACAACAAGCAGCATGGAAATTGCTGACTGATTTGACACAACTTCTATTCAGACGGATGGTATCAGTTACAGTGAACCACCGCGGGAGACACCTACCTGCTCTCCTCCTTCAAATTCAGCTCTAGTTTTTGCACGAAATGCATCTGGATACTTCGCCGATATCAAAAACACTCTCTCGGACTCATTTGACTCTTCTACATCTGAACTGCCAAAAACATGTAAGCTGATAAACTGGCTTAAAAATTACTTTATTTTCCCATGGAACTATCTGTAGCTTTCCTTGAATGTATTAGCTTTCCTACTTTGGATTGGCTTTGTCATAGCATTCTTTCTATTAATACATGGTCATTACCTTCCTGAAAGATCAACAGTTAAACTGGTGGATGAGATCCTAAAACCCAATTTTTCTTCTCACAAGGTCCGCAAAGACTTCTCTTTCGTGAACATTTCCGCTATATCAATTCCTGATGGGATTGTTTGGGCTAAAGTCCCATTTGATATATACGGCCCCACAAAGGTCATACAAATACCATACATGTTTAAACTTTCTATGAATTATGTAATAATACCTGGAGTTGTTTCTGATGATTGAGATGTGAAAACAGTTGATTTAATGATGACTGAATAGCAGTATTTTACTGTATTTGAAAGTGAGGATGTTTATCAATCTAAACAGAATTATGGTGACGTTTTGCTATAATTATTATGGGCACCATTTCCTTCACAGGGCAAGTACCCCAAAGACTATTTTTAATTACACGCAATGGGAACATTGTCCAACTCCACCAGAAGGGAGTTCTAAAACGTATTCTGAAAAATGTGCATATTTTTCTGGGCACAATGTTAAAAATGCTGACGCCTTTTATTTCAAACTGCCACGGATGGAAAATGTACACATATTATTGACAGATACGAAATTCATTGATTCGGATTCCTTTGTTTCCCAGTTGGCTATAGAAGGCTATGAATATTGGCTGAAGTCGATTGACTCAAAAAGTGTGTGGGGAACAAAAAATAGGCAAATAATGGGGAAAGAAGCTTTGTTTAGAGCATGCCTGATACCTGTTCAAATGATATTTTTAAATGAAACTGTACAAGAGACAAGTTGTTTAGGCTTAGCAAAGATTAAGGAATTGAATGCGCCCAGTATTCCTGTCCCTGCAAAGTTTACAAATGGCAAAAGTATATAAATGCAACAGATGATCAGCTCGATGAATGGGTCCAGGAAGGCACGTTTAATGCTTCACTTTAACGTCCTGACTAGTGTTTTTTGTGGCCAATACCGATGGGTGTCATAAGCATTTTGTAAACTCTATGGGGGTTTTTAAAACAAGTAGGCCAGACCCTTGCTATGTGTCATCTGAACATGCGGGTATAGTAACAACATATAGGCCCTCATTACAACCCTGGCGGTAAATCCCGCTTTCCGCCGTGCTGAAGACCGCCAACATACCGTTGCGGCAGCAGAAATCCGCCACAGGTATTATGACCCACAGCTCGTAATCTGCCACAATACAGACGCCCACACAAGTCCGCCACACCAACGGTCAGTGATAAACTGGCGATACCAAAACCCACACCGTCACGGCAACAAGAATAGGCCCACACTATCACGACCCACAAATCAATGGTGCGGTCTTTCAACCACGGTAAACCATTGGCGGTACACACCGCTGCGCTCAAAATACACACACATTTAAAAAACACAACCACATTGGACAATTCGAAATACACACACCTGATACACATACACACACCACACCCACACACCCAATCCAATATAAAGCACACACCCACATCACCCACAAACCCTTACAACGAACAAAATTGAAAGAAGGCCAGAGAGAGAGATTAGCGAACACAACACCAGCATCCACAGACACACAACACCATAACTTATTCAGCATCCATGCACCTCAAACAACACACACCAACACATCCCCTCACACATCACAACAGACAGCACCTCACACATCACCAACACCACATCATGGCACCTCAAAGACACCCCAGGTTTTCTGAGGAGGAGCTCAGGGTCATGGTGGAGGAGATCATCTGGGTAGAGCCACAACTTTTCGGATCACAGGTGCAGCAGACGTCCATTGCTAGGAAGATGGAGCTATGGCGGAGAATCGTGGACAGGATCAACGCAGTGGGAAAGCATCCAAGAACACGGGATGACATCAGAAAGAGGTGGAACAACCTACGGGGTAAGGTGTGTTCCCTGGTATCCAGACACCAGATTGCTGTACAGAGGACTGGCGGTGGGCCCCCACCTCTTCCCCTGAATCTAACAACATGGGAGGAGCAAGTCCTGGCAATACTGCATCCTGAAGGCCTGGCAGGAGTAGCAGGAGGACTGGACTCTGGTAAGTCATATCTTTACTACTATATCCCTCCCTACCTGCATGCCATCACATACACCCACCCTCACACCCATCACCCCAACACCCCACAGATACCCCACTACCACAACCCACACATCCCAAAACCAAGCCCTGCATGTAACACTAATGCATGGACACCTATCACCAAAGCATGTCCAATAGAGAGACTCACTCATGCCCCAAAATCACGTATCACACAACGGCCACGGCAATATTGCAAGCACAAGAGTAGAGGTTAACTCACCCATTGCACAAGATGGCACACACAAATACTATGATTATGCATTCACACCCCAACAGGACCCATATCCAACGTCACCGAACAGGAGGTGCTAGACATATCCAGTCCATGCACAGAAGAGGCCCACAGTGATGACAGCCGCTCTGCACGCCTGGATCAAGATGACCAGCCCGGCCCATCAGGGACCTCTGGACAGTCGGTTCCCCTGACACAGTCACAAACCACCACAGAGCCTCTCCCCTCAGGAAACACCACCACAGCACACACCCAGCAGGCCCATCCCTCTGTCCCCAGGACACGTCAATCAGCAGTGTGTCCACCACTACAGCGAACCCAGGCAAACCCACCATCCCAAGAAAATCAGGAACCTGAAGTAAGTGCCAGTGGGCACATGGTTCAGGGGACAGAGGCACAGGACAACAGGGAAGCTCGGAGGACTGCTGTGCGACGAGGGGAGGACAGGCCCAGGGAACCGACACTCCACGAGGCACTCTCCAACATCATGGTAGCTTACCACCATTCCCAGGAGACCATGGGCACAGTACTGGCCAAGTTTCAGGAGACCCAGTGGCTGCAGGAGGAACACTACCTGGGGATCAGGGAGGACTTGAAGTCCATTAACACCTCCCTGGTCACCATTGCAGGGGTTCTGGCAGACCTTGTCAACACCAGGAGGGACACAGTGGCACACCAACAGGCCCCTGACACTAGCCTGGATGATGAACAGCCCTCCACCTCTGCCGGCACTAGTGAACAGGAGGCACGGCCACAGGACCAACAGGCCACCAGCACCCCGCCCCCTGAGAAGAAGAACCACCCCGCAAACAGTCCCTGAGATCCAGGAACAACACAGAGAACATTGCCAAGACCCACACCAGGAAATAAGACCCTCCTGATTGTCACCCTTCTGTCCCACTTTGTCACCCTGTCCACCTTAAACTGCCATTGCTCCCCTTCCTATGCCCCATTGGACAATGCACCTGTGATACAAATAGACTGGGCTCTACCATGGACATTCCTCCACCATCATCCCCAGCCCATGTCACAAGCCTCTCCGCTTATTTGCACAGAAATAAACCACCTTGAATCATAAAACTATCTGGAGTCAGTCTGTGCTTTCACAAATGTGTAATTGCAAAACCTCTGGAATATAGCAATGTCAATGTACTTGTTCACATACCAATTTAACACAGCTGTAGGCCAGCAGTAAACATAGAAGAGGGCACAAATTGGGACCCAGATCTGTGAAATGGAAAGGCAAAGTAACAAGTCAGGGTCCATACACAGAGTGAAAATGTCAGACTTATGCTAGCTCCAACAATAGTGGGAAGCAGTTCCATCTTCTTACCTGTGTCTCACTGGAAGTATTGCATGATGATGTTGTTTCAGTTGTCTACATCTTCTTCTTCTGCCTCCTCTTCTTCACTGTTCACAGGCTCCACAGCTGCCACAAGACCACCATCAGGCCCATCCTCCTGCAAAAAAGGCACCTGGAGTCGCAAAGCCAGGTTGTGCAACATACAGCATGCCACGATGATCTGGCACACTTTCTTCGGTGAGTAGTATAGGGATCCACCTGTCAGATGGAGGTACCGGAATCTGGCCTTCAGGAGGCCGAAGGTGCGTTCTATAACCCTCCTAGTACGCCCATTTGCCTAATTGTAGCGTTCCTCTGCCATTGTCCTGGGATTCCTCACTGGGGTCAGTAGCCATGACAGGTTGGGGTAACCAGTCACCTGCAAATATCGAGGGACAACTGTTAGACATCCTCCAAACATTAGGGAATCTCCCATACCCAGACCCCAAATGAAACTGTGTGGGGACTTTAGGCTCACCTATTAGCCACAAACAGTGCCTCTTGATTTGACCCATCACATAAGGGATGCTGCTTTTCCTCACAATGTAAGCGTCATTCACTGAGCCAGGATACTTGGCATTCACATGTAAGATGTACTGGTCCGCCAAACACACCATCTGCACATTCATTGAATGGTAGCTTTTTCGGTTTATGTACACCTGTTCATTCCTGCAGGGGGGGGACAAATGCTACATGTGTACCATCAATGGCACCAATGATGTTGGGGATATGTCCCAGGGCAAAGAAGTCACCTTTCACTGTTGGCAAATCCTCCATTTGAGGGAAAACGCTGTAGCTGCGCATGTGTTTCAGCAGGGCAGACAACACGTTAGAGAACATTGGCTGGGACATCCCTGATGCCATGGCCACTGTTGTTTGAAAAGACCCACTGGCCAGGAAATGAAGTACAGACAGAACCTGCACTAGAGGGGGGATTCCTGTGGGTTGGCGGATAGCTGACATCAGGTCTGGCTCTAACTGGGCACACAGTTCCTGGATTGTTGCACGATCAAGTCTGTAAGTGATATTGATGTGTCTCTCTTCCATTGTTGACAGGTCCACCAGGGGTCTGTACACCGGAGGATGCTGCCATCTCATCACCTGCCCCAGCAGACCTGCCCTATGGAGGAGAACAGTGAGCAGAGGGTCATCCAACACTTAGGTATCACAATGTGTTATTTGCTAAAACGTTAGAAATTCACAATGTGCCTTTACCTGTCCGTATTCCCGGCCTAAATAGGTGTGATGCAGTTTTTTTTCCTGCCATGTGGCCCCCTGAAATTGCGGCTGCCTGACCTGTAACAAGAGGAAATGAGGTAACAGCGCTGGCGTTGTACACCGTCGCAGTAGGCCGTCGAAGACCGCAGCGCAATTCAGCATTGGTTAACATTGGGCCCAATGGGTCCCAGGAGCCAATGACGATGTACGCCAGAGGTGACGGTACGCACCACCGCGGACGCAGCCGCCATTTTCTAACTTTTCCCTCACTTGATACCTGACCTTCAACAAGAGAGGACCTACACTGCAAGTGCTACTGTGACCTGTGTCTGGAAGCGACGATGGCTACATTGTCTGGGAAGAGGGCCCCTACCTTCACTTCAGGGAAGTTGGATAAACTAGTGGATGGGGTCCTCACCCAATACACGCAACTGTACGGTCCTCCAGACAAACAGGTGAGTACACTGTGAGCATGGTGGATGGCACATGATTGTATGGAGTGTCGTGGATGGAAGAGGGTGGGGAGGGGGACAGGCCAACATGTCAGGATAGTGTGTGTGTATGTATGTCTGGCCCAGGGTGGGAGGTGTTTAGGCAATGCGTGAGATGAACTGTACGGGATAGTAACATCCATTCTAACTTCACTTTTCCTCTAGGTCAGCGCCCACCAGAAGAAAGGTATTTGGCGTGCCATCGCCAAGGATGTCCAGACCCTGGGGTCTACCATATACGGAGCACCCACTGCCAGAAAAGATGGGAGGACCCGTGCCACTGGAGCAAGAAGATGGCGGAAGCCCAGCTGGGGATGGCATCCCAACGTGGAAGAGGTGCCCGTCGCACCATGACCCCCCTGATGTACCGGATCCTGGCGATGGCCTATCCGGAGTAGGATGGGCGCTTGAGGGCATCACAGCAGCCACAAGGGGGTGAGTACAATCTCATTCAGCTGACTATGTGCGCTTTACGAGGTGTCTGGCTGGGGGAAGTGGGCTGTGGGTGCCCCTAGGCGAGGGCGAACTTGGTAGGGTAGGTCCCTTGTTAGGCAGGCTCTGTGGCACTCCAACCCCTATAGTGGTAATAGCAATCTACACCTAGTCAGGCTCCTGTGGGTTCCAGGTGTGCAGCAATTGGGCTTAGGCATCGTCCCCCATGGGCATGTGAATTTCCTAAGAACTGTTAGTGTGTGGCTTAGTGCATAGGTCTGCTCCCTGTGTGTTGTGTCTGCCAACGGTAGTGGTGTTGCATGCACTGAACATGTGTTTCTTCTGTCTTCCCCCATTTTTGTTTTGTCACCCTGTTCTTGCGTGCATTAGCATCATCTGGCGGAGGAGCAGTGGCACCGGAGCAGGAGGGAGCTGCAACCCACATGGCCCTGGAGGGTGAAGTAACAGAGTCTGAAGGCACCAGTGGGATGGAGGGCGAGGGGAGCTCCACGACGGGGACAGGAGCATACCCCAGCAACAGCGACTCCTCCTCTGATGGGAGCTCCCTTGTGGTGGCAGGCACCTCTGTGCCCACCGCATCAACAGGTACAGCCGCCACCCCCCCCATTCCAGCACTGCCCTCCCAGCAGCCCCTTAGCGTGTGTCCCGTGCCCGCTCACACAGGAGGGTGGGCATCTCCTTCACCCCAGGCACCTCAGCCCCTGCCCCAGTCAGCCCTGCTGCCCTCAGTGAGGAGGCAATTGACCTCCTGAGATCACTCACTGTTGGGCAATCTACCATTTTGAATGCCATCCAGGGTGTTGAGAGGCATTTGCAACAAACAAATGCATACCTGGAGGGCATTCATTCTGGTCAGGCGTCCCAATAGAGAGCATTTCAGGCTCTGGCCTCAGCACTAATGGCAGCCATTCTCCCTGTGTCCAGCCTCCCTCCTCCAACTTCCTCCACCCAGACCCAATCCCCTGTACCTCAGCCTATCCCAAACACACCATCAGACCAGCATTCACCCAAATCAACACACAAAAGTAGCTCAGGCAAACATAAGCACCACACATCCCACAGGCACTCACACAAGCACCATACCCATGCAGACACACCAACATCCCCTGCCTCCACTGTGTCCCACTCCTCCACAACCTCCTCCTCCCTCCCTGTCTCGTCTCCCCTCACACCTGCATGGACTACATCCTCAGCCACTACCTCCATCACCAGGACGCCCGTCACCACACACCGCTCATGTGCAATCACCAGCCCACTACCATTCACACATCCCCTGTGTCCTCTCCCAGTGTGTCTGTGAGCCCTTCTCCCAAAGTACACAAACGCAGGCACACACATACCCAATAGCCATCCACCTCACAACAGCCTCCGGCCCATGCAAATTCAGCAAACGTACACCTCCTACAACCACTACCTCTTCCTCCACTCCCAAACCCCCTCCATCTTCCCATCCCAGTGTGTCTAAAAAACTTTTCCTGTCTAACTTTTACCTCTTCCCTTAACCTCTCCCCCCCGGCCTTCCACTAGGGCCAGGCTTTCCAGGTCCCAGCCCAGCACCTCAGCCACCAAATCATCCCCAGGCACAGTGGTGCCAGCAACTGCGGTCTCATCGAGTGCGCCACTCATCAGGGCTGCCATTGTGCCACCTAGCGAGGCCAAAGACATTCAGCCACCTGTCAAGGTGAAGAAGTTGCCCACATCCCGGAGGGAGAAGCCGCACCTACCAGCTAGCACAAGCCGAAGAGCAGGTCAGGACAGGGCATGATGGCTCCAACTGAGGGACTAGAGTCACCCCTTCTGTCAACCACTACACCAACCTGTACGACAGTGGACACCGCCACCTGCACCGCCACCTCCACCAGCACCGCCACCTGCACGTCTTCTGCCTCAGCAATAGTCCCCACACTCATCCCCAGTGGGCAGCCGTCCGAGGCTGCAGGAGACGTCCTGCTATGTCCCTCAACAGGTGCTGACACATGCACCACCGCCAGCACCTCCGCCACAAATACCGCGCAAGCACCGCCACCAGCCCCGCGACGTGCTCAGACAGTGCCACCACAGCTGACATGGCTATCATCCCCAGTGGGCAGCCGTCCGAGGCTGGAGGAGACTTCTTGGACCCTGCCCAGCTTCCATGAGGCTCTCATCACTGTTTGCACCTGCAGGTAGCAGCCAAAGCCGCAGCAGGGTGGGGTATGTGTCTGCCTCCATGGCATATCATGCTACCTGTTCCTAGGCAATCTCGTGGCACACACACCCATGTGAGGTAATGGGACCAGCCACATTGCATGTGAAGTACTCTGGGCACCAAGCCCCCTCCAGAACCAGTGGAGATTCACATCCACTGCCTCAGTCCTTGGCAGGATGAAGCACTCTGGGCACAAAGCCCCCTCCAGAACCAGTGGAGATTTACATCCACTGCCTCAGTCCTTGGCAGGATGAAGCACTCTGGGCACAAAGCCCCCTCCAGAACCAGTGGAGATTCACATCCACTGCCTCAGTACTTGGCAGGAGGAAGCACTCTGGGTACCAAGCCCCCTCCAGAACCAGTGGAGATTCACAGCCACCGCCTCAGTCCTTGGCAGGAGGAAGCACTCTGGGCACCAAGCCCCCTCCAGAACCAGCGGAGATTCACAGCCACCGTCTCAGTCCTTGGCAGGAGGAAGCACTCTGGGCACCAAGCCCCCTCCAGAACCAGTGGAGATTCACAGCCACCGCCTCAGTCCTTGGCAGGATGAAGCACCCTGGGCACCAAGCCCCCTCCAGAACCAGTGGAGATTCACAGCCACCGCCTCAGTCCTCGGCAGGAGGAAGCACCCTGGGCACCAAGCCCCCTCCAGAACCAGTGGAGATTCACATCCACCGCCTCAGTCCTCGGCAGGAGGAAGCACCCTGGGCACCAAGCCCCCTCCAGAACCAGTGGAGATTCACATCCACCGCCTCAGTCCTCGGCAGGAGGAAGCACTCTGGGTACCAAGCCCCCTCCAGAACCAGTGGAGATTCACATCCACAGCCTCAGTCCTCAGCAGGAGGAAGCACTCTGGGTACCAAGCCCCCTCCAGAACCAGTGGAGATTCACATCCACAGCCTCAGTCCATGGCAGGAGGAAGCACTCTGGGCACCAAGCCCGCTCCAGAACCAGTGGAGATTCACATCCACCGCCTCAGTCCTTGGCAGGATGAAGCACTCTGGGCACCAAGCCCCCTCCAGAACCAGTGGAGATTCACATCCACTACCTCAGTCCTTGGCAGGATGAAGCACCCTGGGCACAAAGCCTCCTCCAAAACCAGTGGAGACTGTTATCCACTTGAGAGAATGTGGCTTTGCACTCCCCATGATAGAGCAGTGGGCAAACCACCCACTGAAGAGACTTGAGCGACTGTGTCTTTGCACTCCCCAGGATAGAGCAGTGGGCAAACCACCCCCTGAAGAGCCTTGAGAGACTGTGGCATTGCACTCCCCTGGATACAGCAGTGGGCATGGAGACCTCTTGTGCAGCAGTGGCATCGTGCCTTCATCCGGCTTAGGTGCCCACCCTCCCCCTGAGGTGCCTGTTTAATTTCGATCTGATGCCCCTGCAATGTTCTCTCCGTTTTGAGTCAGGTATCTTGTGTGGGCTTCGCCCATGCATTTTGGGACCACTGGTCCACGGACAATGATTGGATTGTGTAGTGACAATGATCTGGACTTGTGTAGTTGGTGTACATATTTGTATATACTGATTTTTTTATTTGGCCTATCTGATTTTTATTGATTACACTTGTTACAATCATTTCCTTTTGTCCTTGCGTTCTTCCAGGGGGTGAGGGAGTGTATATGCAATGTTGCTGCATGTATTTGTGTGTATGGTGTTGTGTGTGAGGGTGGGGGGGTTTGGGTGTTGCGTGTGTGTGTCACTCTCTTTTCCCTCCCACCCTCCCCTGTGTTGTAGGAGCAGTACTCACTGTGGTCGTCGATGGCGTCTGTCCTGCTCCTGATACAGAAGGAGGAAGACCAGCATGGGCAGGACGTGTAGTTCGGGTTCCATGGCGTCCTGGTTCCTAGTTGGGTATCAAGAGGTGAGTGGTTTCCCTTCTGTGTACTGTTTCCGCCGTGCTTTTGATAGCGTTGGTTCCGCCCCAGAAAAGGTGGCAGATAGGTGTGTTGTAATACAGTGGGCGGAACTTTGTCTTCCGCCTGTCTGTTGGCAGTGATCGCCACGGTGTTTGTTTCTACCGCTGTGGCGGTCGGAGTGTTAAAGTGGCTGTCTATGTTGGCGGTTTCCACCATGGTCATGATTCAATTTTTTTTCCGCCGACCTGTTGGCGGTATTACTGCTGCTTTAACACCGACTGCCAGGGTTGTAATGAGGGCCTTAGTGTGAGTTCCTCACTAGATGCTGTTAGAGAACACCTCAATCTCCTGTTGAACGACACTGACATACAGGATTTCCTGTTAGGCCCCAGAAAACAATGCAGAAATTGCTTCTTACATGAAATTTGGCTGAAATACCATCTGCTGAGTGGCTAATACACGGGGTAATTAATCTGCCTATTTCAACACTTCAATTCACATCCTGCTTAAAACACATTCCAGTGGGCAGATATGAAAGGCTAGGAGATAGTTACATCCATAAGGTGTGGGAGCTACCCTTCTCATACAAATGTCTCAGTGGCATGAAAGAGGTCTTTATTAGCAGTGGTGAATGGGAGACTTGTCAGCCCATTCGATGGTTTGTAAACAGCTGTCCTTGCACGGGGTGTGTAACCCTTCGACGACGAACTTGGCTTGTTATCTGAAGGGAGTTCCAGTCCCCTTGATTAGACCTGCATTCCCGGTGCTCTCGAATAGCAGCTATGTCCTCCTCAATAGTGAAAACTGTTGTGGGATGCGAGCCAGAATAGTTTATGTCGTTTTCATCTCATAGATTGTTACATGCTGCGGGAACATACTTTTTCCTCCTACACAACAGAGGGAAGTAGCTGAGATTTGGCCCCATATAGCTACTTCAAATGTGAATTTTGACAAGTTGAGCAGACTCAAGGCTTTATTGTTTCAAAAACATGTGGCACTCACATCTACACGCGAGACCTATGCGCTTCAGGTGGCAAGGTCATCGGCTGAGATACAATCCCTTTTAAGTACTAACTTTCCGAGACACTTTGGTGAGCTAGTGGGACGAATATTTAATGCATACAGTACTACTGGAATCGCAAATTTCTTTAAGGCTGTTGGTTCTGGTTTCGCTCACACCTTCTCCTCCATATTCGGTTCAACCATCCACTCAATATTCTCCAGCATTTTGGGGGGATTTCCAATAACTTTGGCTATAATAGGTGGTATTCTGCTATTGCTGCTTTTTCTGTGCAATGGCTGTCCCGCCGCAAAAAGGAGAACTGAACGCGCATCCACCAGCGCAGCTGTGTCATGAACGCATGATGCAGTACTTTGGAACACCACTCCTGGAGCAATTGGAGTGGGACTGGTCTCTGTCATTCAGACCAGTTTTGCATTGTGTGCAGCCCGTGTTTTGGTGCCTCTGGTGCTCGTTCGCACATGCACTGAAAGTTTGTCTTTCTACGCAGCGCTTGCTTTCATTGGACGTTGATCTGTTGATGTTCTCGCTGAGGGCTCATTATGGGAAGCTGATTATGAGTTGCCCTTCGTGGATGATGCAGTTCTAAAATTATTGTTGGGCACACCACGGAATGCTGCTGCCTTGGCTGGAACTCAGGCTTTGGAACACGAATGCTCCTTGGTTTTCCTTGGCAATGGCCTACTTTACCACCTGCTGAAGTGGAAGATTTCATGTCTTCAATTATCCCGGATTCAATCGGCAACTTCCAAAATGACTCTGACTATTGAAATTTGGCTTTTTAGCACCACACTTAACATTCTAAATTGTCTTTCTAATACATGCGCAAATGTCCTTTAACTTGTCGTTATTGACATGCTTCTATGTACGCGTTAGGTTGAATTTTAGTTTTTTTTTTTACATAATTAGGCTTTGAACCACCTTTGAACCAGCAAGAAGAGGGTGTTTTATAGCTTCTTACACGTTATTTTAGCACACTAGGTCTGCCGCTGTGCACTTTAACCTAGATATATTTTATTCAGCTTTGTTTTATTATTTTAACAATAGCCACATTTGCAGTCTTGGTTTATTTTCTCTATCTAGCTGTTCTTTGCCTAGGCCAGCACTGCGTTCTTAAACAAGACATTTCTTTCACTCTGTGCTTTTCTCAAGGCTGCAGTAAGATAGATTGCCAGCAAAAGTGGTGCGCTTTGTCTCTAATGTGCACAGAAACATATACATGCTTACGTGGGATCCTTTTTTGGAACATCAGCTGTTTTATTGCAAAAACACTACTTTGACCCATGTAAGTTAGAGGGCGATTCCAGCCAGATGACCACGACTGTATGCTGATTGCTGAGTGCTTTGCTGAAGCTGCTTATGTACACTACATGCCTCTTGCTCAGGTATGAGGGATGATGTCTTCCCAAGGGAACCTGAAGGGCAGAAATAGAGCTTAACATGTTGTGCTCTAACATAGCCTAGGTCGGAGCTATCTTAATGATTCTAGTGACAATATGGTAGCGTTATTTTTATGCTCCACTCTCCTTGCCACAATTTTAATCCTGTCATGCTTCATCGTCCTAGTTATTGCAGTACATGCTTTATTATCTAAGATGCAGTTATTTCAATAAAACCTTATTGAACTATATCCTGCCTCTGATTGTCCTTGTATATGTGAGACTAATGTAACTGAGAGAAAGAGATAAGATCTGAGTGACCACGATTTCCCTGAGGAATCAATTGTGCCATGTGCTCGGATGCCCAATCATCCCTGCTCTTGGGTGGAGATGAGGCACTGCTAGTTAGCCGGAACAAAACCCGGATTAGGCCGTCAGGTGTCACCCGTAGTGGGTTCAGACTCAATCCCCCACAGTGCGAGTGATTCTGCCACCCAAATCCCAGTAGAATAATGAGAGCCTATGCAACAAGATGATGCCACAACCCACTTGACCCCCCTACACCTACGTCAGTTCTGGGATGGGCTCTTAGGGCCAGATGTATCAAAGGGTTTTACCCATTCTGTGTCTATGGGAAAATGCTTTTGTACATATGGCCCTTAGTCATTGGTGACGTCAGTTCAAGGGTGGCGAACCTATCACTTTTGAGTTTGATGAGTGAAGGTATCCCTGTATCCTACTTGTATTATTAGTATTTGCCATACAGCATTAATTATTGCTATAGCTTCTAAGCGTTGTCTTTCACAATGCTTTGCAAGTCAACCGCATTGACTTTGGCCTCCCGACTCAGATCGGCTTGCTTCTAACGGCCCGACCTTGGGCCAATTCGAAGGCTGGCTGCTCCTGCTTGGGCTTCTGGCAAGTTCCCAGAGCAGTGGGAGGAACCTTGCCTTTCCTTCACCACACTCTGCATCGCAGCAGGAGCGGTGCTTGTGGACAGCAGATGCAGGGCATTTTTCCCCTCAGTGTGCAGGCCCATTAAAGGAAAGCATTGGGCAATGGTATTTCACCACCCCAACGCAATATCTCGGCACCATATTAGTTCAGGCTGGAGCCCATTGATTTTACATAATTCTATGCTCCTGCACAGAGATGTTGTAGCGTGTCACTTTGACAGTTACAGTATCTCTGGCAACAGCTGATCACCAGCAGTTTATGTGTACAACTTAGTAATACTAGAGCTCTGCTTACAACTTTAATTCACTGTAGAATGTATTATTAGAGCCAAGCTCTGTTTTTTACTTATTAAGACCATTATCACAACTTTTTTCAAGTACAGCATGCCAAATGAAAATGACAGAGAGTTCCTGGTGATTTCAGAAGGGAAAATTAATGAGGAACTCATTAAAAAATTAATTCAATTTGAAATGCGTAACTGTGCACGTGAAACAATTGATCAGGTAATGAGCAGCAAAAGAGATAGCAGGGGCTCAGATATTGAAAGTTGGTCTGTTTTGGAAACTGACCCCGATATGGGGAATAAAGGAGGCAAGAAAAAAAAGACAAAAAATATTGAATGTTGAATGTTGAAGAAAAATTCAAACCTTCGAAAATGATGGGAGGTCTTAGCACCTGAAAGAGGATGGTAGGTCTAAGCACCTCAACAAGGATTGGTGCTTGATGAGGTATGAAGGAGACCTCTGTCTGATGGGACACAATAGATTTGAGTGGCCCTAGCGCCTCACAGGTTTTGGAAGCTCAAGAGATTGAGTTTATGGAAGAGAATGATGATGAGGGCATGTATGATGAGTATGGCCTGGATCTTCATCAAGGAAATTCCATTGAGGATGAGCTCTTTTCTAAGCATGCAACTCCATCTATCTCTAAAGACATAATTAAGAATCCTTCAGGTGAGGAGAGGTTTTTGCCCCATAATATTAAGCATCCCAGTAGTGCGAAATAGTGGCCCATCAAACAAGTGGGAAATTTCATTAAAAGATAGATGAGGAATCCTCTTGAGAAAGAAGTTAGAAACATCCCTAAGGCTCAATGTTCAAGACCAGTCATCCATGACAAAGTGTTCCCAAACAGGAAAACAAGCAGATGGTTCCCACACACTGGGGGACAACACCAAACATGCCAGGGGCATTTATGTGTAGTTTTTCAAAAACATACTCTTGCTTTGACTGTTTATTTTTTTTTAAACAAAACACTTGCTGTGTAGATGCACTGAACCTGGTGTCTTCACAGCAAAGCCACCATGTAGATGGAGATATCTAATACAGCTGGTGGCAGTCCATCCAGGTCAGAAGAGTACATTCCTCCGGTGCCCTGGTGCAAAGGGCTAAATACGCCACACAGTTTGTGCAGAGTACACATTAACAAAATAAAAAACAATGCCCAATAGATTGTGTATCTCTGACAAACTAGCAAATACACTCCTCATTAGATTACCAAGCAGAAAGCCCATTAGTATCAAGGATGCTATTCTCCATGCCTTTGATCAGGGAGATGTGTTCCTTCTTGTTGGACCTGGCCCTTTCTGCAGGATCATCATCATACTTTTTGCCTTTTCCCCCCAATTTGTTTTTGTTGGCTTTAGGACTCTAGGCACTTTACCACTTCTGACCAGTTCTAAAGTGCAGGTGTTCTGTACTCTAAACATGGTAACATTTGCTTATCCATGATTGGCATATTTAAAATTCTTGTAACTGCGTAGTAAAGTGCACTATATGCTCCAAGGGCCTGTGAATTATACACTAGTAGTGGGCCTGCAGTACTGATTGTGCCACCCACTAAAGTAACACTTTAAACATATCCCAGGCATACCACTGGAGAGCCCATGTGGGCAGTTTTAAACTGCCATTTTGGCCTGGCAAGTGCACCCACATGCCAGGCACAAACCGTCCTTTTGAGAGGCATGAGCAAAGCGCTCCGTCCCCTGCTGTAATCTCTCTTTGGGCTTCTAACCACGCACATCTCAAGTCAGTCACTTTCATTGGTTCGTGGGCTTACCTTTCAAAATCCACTTGCTTTCATTAGTGAAAGGCATGCATATGTCATGCCTTTTCTGGTGTTTAGCCCTCCTTGAGCGCACCGACCAACTTCTGAAAACATATGAGGCCCCATGTTTTCCGTCTGGTTTCTGGACTACTTTTTCTCTTTATTTCGCAGAGCGATCTCACTGGGCAGTAGTCCAGCGCTTTGCATGACATCGATCCTGTTACATAGGTAATTGCACTTTTGCCGGTTACATAGGTAATTGCACTTTTGCCGGTTACATAGGTAATTGCACTTTAGTTTCACTACAAGCGAACTTTTATTTCCCTTTGTGTGTCGTCTTTGCACTGATGGCGGCCGTCGGCTCGCTTATGTGAAACTTTTACTTTTCAGTTTATATCGCAACAAAAGTCCGGTTAGTTATGTGAAAGTGTTTTACTTTAAATTTTCAATCTATGTGGCGAGAAAAGTCCGGTTAGGAGTTTACAATGCTAATAGCTCTAACTCGAGCAACCGCCAAACCCATTGCATTGCAAATGCTTGTTCTAATATTGAGATTGAGGGATTTATTAGGTCAATGAGGAATTCCTGAGCAATGGGCCCTGATGAGGTTCTGATGTCCTTAATTAAGCAAGAACCTTTGCTCTGGGCAAAAATTCTCCATCCAGTCTTTTGTGCCTGTTATCTAAAGAGTAGAGTTCCTGACTCCTGGATAGGGGTGTCATAGTCCCATTATATAAAAGAGAGATAAATCGCTGCCCACAAATTATCGCCAAATTGCACTATTGGGTGCAACTGGCAAGATATTTGCAAAAAGTAAATTAACGCATTTAACCTCTTGGGTCGAGGAAAATAGATAATTCCCTTGGAACAAGCAGATTTCAGAAAAGAACATAGTACTCTGGATAATATCTTATTGATGCATACTATAAATGAAAAATATGTTCAGATCAGGGGGGACAGTATATGCCTCATTCATAGACTTCTCTACGGCCTTTGATAGAGTGGATAGAAACATTTTGTGGAAAAAACTATATGACCCAGGTGTAACCCCAAACCTGTTACGTTTGATTATAGCTTTGCACTCTTCAACCTGGTGCAAAATTTAGCTAGGAAGAGAACAGGGCCTGTCTGCTAAATTTCCCACAAAAAACAGTTTGAAGCAACGCTGCTTGCTGGCACCACTGTTACTTTCTTTATATATTTATGACCTGCCCAGTTCCCTGCAAAATGCAGATGGTTTTGCACCTAAAATTGGAGGACATTCACTCTCTTTCTTGTCTGCTATACGCCGATGACATAGTTGTAATTGACCTTACCCCGAAAGGTCTAAATCAGCTGCATTAAATCTTTATTCCATACAGCACCATCTGCAGATAATCAATCGAAATCCCAAGTAGTATGTTTTCTTGTAATAAAACTGGGTAAGAAAATTAACTTTTCATAGTTTCTGGGCCAACATAAATTAGAGAAGGCAAAATCATATTGCTTCCTTGGGAAAATGTTCTCTTCTACACTTAATGACCAAGATCACATGCATAATAACGTCTCTAAGGCTCTATCTCAAGCACAAGATTAGGTTGCCTTTCTTACAGCAGTCGTTCAGCGCCATTTCCATCATTTACTACCGGCTTATCAAATAAAGATCCCGGCTACTCTCTTGTACGCCTTAGTGTGTACAGAGGTTGCTAAATGGAGTTTTCTTGATAGGATGGAAGGGCAGATACTAAGACGCTCATCCTTCTGTAACAATTCGGTCTCAGTGGCAGCTTTCAGGCTCGAATTTAGTAGTAAGAACATTTTTGTACAAGGTCTAGTGGTGGTGGTCAGGAGGGCTTATAGTTTAGCCCACAGTAAGGCATTCACCCTAAGATACTTAGCTTATACAGAACGTTTTGGCAGATTAAAGAAAAATCTAAGTTTTTTAGAAACTATAATATAGCTTTACGATTGCTTGAGCTAAATCAAGACTCGATTCAATCCTTTTCGCCCACCGCTTTTAAAAATATTTTAAAAGAAGGAACTTGGTTGAACAGCTTCTCTTCAGACTTAGAGTTCTGCAGCAGTAAGAGGAGACTGGCCAAGCTAACAGAATGAGTAACTTTTAAACAATCTCAGTCGTATCTTGCCTGGAATCTTCCACATGGGGTGAGGCGTCTGTACATTTGGTTGAGATTAGATAGATTGCCACTTAGAGATCTAACTTCTAGGTGGGATGGATCCGATAGTAATTGTGATCTTTGTCAATTGGGTGTTCAGAATTGTAAGCATGTATTATTTGTCTGTCCGGCTCTAGCCATGGCTAGGAAACAATGGCTGAAACCCCTTTATTTGTATTTTAATATTCGTTCTGCTGGAGAAGCCTTGGAAACTGTATTTAATCCTCCCAATGAATTATTCGGTTTTAGGATTTTTACATTTTTTCAGTCCTTTTTAAATCTCTTTTGAGTCTTCTTGTATTGGTGATAATCAAGATGATTGAAAGTGAATCATTCAACGTAGTTTTTGAGGACTATGATGAGTTATTTTCTTGCTCTATAATGCTTTCTAAGGGTGCTATGGGTTTATCGTCTAGGATTTTAATAATCACCTTTTCTTCCGGACTGGAAGTCTACGTTGCAGAACTGTTTTATTGAAGAAAATACCACAGTATGCTAGGGCTTTTAACATGAGTGGTTTCTTTTAGTGTTGCACTGTTTGAGGGGCTTTATGGTCCTACTCGAATTTCAATGTTTTTGCATTTAAGAAGCTAATCTGAACAATTTTAAATTGCTTTTGTGATATATTTAGCTATGTATTGTATGTGGGGTACTATTATTAATATTTTATTAGTATTGTGATTGTATAAAATTTGATATTATATTTCCTTCTGGAATCTTACAACTAATCTTTTATGCTGTTTTATGTTATTTTATGTATTGGCTAAGCATGTGGACCTCTTAGGAGTTCCAATTCAAGAAATAAATAAACTTGGAAACTCATAAACTATATATATATATATATATATATATATATATATATATATATATATATATATATATATATATACACTGAAAGTGATCACCCCGGAGCTGGTTCACAAAGCTTTTTCCAGGCATAAGAGTGACATGTGTATGGAACCGTCATACCTTCTGCAAGCCGGATCTAGATGTTTTTCACAAAGCCATACATTTTATATATTGTTTATTTCTACCAAGTATCACAGGGGGCATCTGGTGTAAAGAAAAAAAGAATTTCTTTTTACCCTCTTCTGCATCCTGCTACTCCCAAAGAATAGACATTCTAGAATGTTGCTGTGATAGGCGTTCTAGAATATTGATTCATTTCATGACCTCTGCTTGGGGTTTGAAAGGTATTGTGACATCATTATTGGGATGCGCCCTTTAACACAAACTAGAACCATAAATAGAGCAAGGACCAGTGGTAAGGGAAGCAATCACGTCATTAGAAATTATCCTGAAAGATGAACAGTAATTATTAAAGTCAAGCTTCCAAAACATTATCAAAGGAAAGGAAAGATTCACCCTTTGCAAGATAAAAGGTGAGTTAATTCCAGAGTTTGGGCCCGATTCCAGAAAACCTTCTGTCTCACTTTGACTCGCATCACTTTGGGGGGCTGTGAGTTGTTCCTGGTCGGTGCACACTCAAATACGGAGGAGCTGTTTCCAGATGCCTTTGCAGACCAAAGTCAGAACCTTAAAACTGACCGTGGCTCTTATATGCTAGCAGATGATGGATTTCTGCCAATGACAAAGATGCTGCAGGACCCAAATAGCAGTGCTCCATTCATACAAGAGTAAAAGATATATCTAAGTCGACATGGGCAAGTAATGCAAAGTTAACCTGACTTGCAGAGTTATAATTTTCCCGGTCTTGGAAATACAATAAACGCTTGTGATGCCAAAACAATCATGACTTTATAAGGATTTACTACTTTTTGTAATGCATTCCTCACGCTGTCCATGTGGAATAATATTGATACTTTTTTCATTAATTAACTAATGCTCTTTAAGTGAATTATCTACACTGCTTACAGGAAGGTTATTTGTATTACTCCATAGGGAGAGGTTACCATTTCAGGTAGGGCTCTGCTGGCTGTAGACATATGTAGCGGTACCTTCAATGTCCCTGATCCTACACCTTCTGGACCCTCTGTGTATGCTGTACACCGGGCCCTCTTTATGAATGGATTGTAATAATCCCCGTTATTTTCTTCCTCTTGAGATACCATTATCGAGTTCTCTGTTATTCTAGAAAACAGGAAATAACAAAAAGTACTTGTTTTGGGGCTATACCATGCAGGCATCGTTTTACCACGTCGATTCATGCATGTTTCCCCAGTAGTCCACCTGGAGAGTTCACCTGTTAACAGAGGATGAATTATGAGTGAAATACCACTAAGCAGTGATGCTCCGCTTTACAAGTCCATCTGTTTGAGCAGCCTGAATGTTCAGTCTCAGTTCAGGAAATGACTGCCTTCTGCCTCCCTCTGTCTTTCAGTCGGATTCCCTACAAATGCACAAACATAAGACGTTTTTTGGTTATTAAAATGTATACTACATTTATCATGTTATAAGTGTGACCAACATATTGTTTAGCAAATACCCATAAACCAGGGTAATTGACAAACAACTCTTTCATCCAAGGATGCAATAAATCTAAATAAACAATAAGATCTACAAACAGTAAACGCACGTTTTTTAGGGTCGAATGCGCAAGCGCTCTGTCCCTGTTGTAATCTCTCTGTGGGCTTTTAACCATGCCAATGTCATACCCATTACTTTGGTTGGTTTGTGAGCTTGCCTTTTAAAATTCACTTGATTTCATTAGTGAAAGGCATGAATAAGTAATGCCTTTTCTGTTGTTTAGCCCTCCTCAAGTGCACCGACCAACTACTGAAAACGTACGAGGCTCCATGTTTTCAGCATGGTTTCCAGACTACTTTTTATTTGTATTTCCTACTCACCGCGATCTCGCTGCACATTTGCCAATACATTTGACTGTGAGCAAACTTCTGTTTCCTTTTGTGTGGTCCTTCACGCTCATGGCGTGGTGCTTTAAAACAGCTTGCTTATGTAAAACTGTATTACTTTTTATTTTCTGTGGCAATAAAACTCCTGTTAGGACTTTACAATGCTAATAGCTCTAGGTCGAGCAAATGCGAGACCCCTTGCAGTGCAAATGCTTGTTATTACATAAGTCCACATTAAGGTAGAACCTAGCTAGCCCCAAGAGCACGATGCAGTGTATTTATAAAGCTGGGCATGTACTTTTAAGTTTAGCATGTCCTAATAGTAAAAAACTATTAAATTTGTTTTTCACTACTGCATGGCCTATCTCTCCCACAGGTTAATAGTGAGGTTAACTTAAAGCAGCAGTGTATCTCCCAATTGGGAAATAATAGAAATGTGGAGTTTGGTGTTTCTGGACTCACAATTTAAAAAACAAAAAACAACCTATGGTGAAGTCGGATTTTAAATTGTAAGTCTGGAACTGCCACATTTAGAAATTTGGCATTTTCTTACTTTAACGATCCTGCACCTTTGCTTGTCTCTGAATTCACATCTGGGGTGGATACCAGCTGGGCTTTGTGCATTCCCTCTAGAAAGTCACACACAAAGGAAGCTGGGGTGTGACATTTGCTTTCTGAGGCCCATCATATCTAGGAAATGAGAATGCCGCTCAGGGTGAATTTGACTGTGATGAGCAGCTTAAAGGACAGGTGTTCAGTACTGCTGTTGGCATCTGCTGCTATGGTGGAGCACGAGATATGCTTCTTGAAGATGATGGTGATTCCACTTCCTAGTCTGGCGGTTCCATCCTGTCTAATGATCGTTTATCCAGGGAGCAACTGCTGTGGCAATGCCAGTGGCCAACATGCAAGTCATCCAGGTTTCCATCAGGAAGCACAGGTCCGATGCACGGTAAGGAAGTAGGTCCCAGATTTCAGTGACATGTTTGGTGAGTGAGCAGGTGTTAAGAGGGATAAGGAAGGGTGAGGTTGGAAAGTGATGGGGGGTTGAGTGTGGCCGAGTGTGCGTTTTTTGCTGCTTGTGTTGTATGTGCTGCAGCAGAGGAGATAAAGAGGTGCAGAAGGGTGCAATAGAAGGTGCCAGAGGTGCGGGAGAAGGTCCCTTCAGTGTTGGCCAGTGAGGCTCGGCTGCAACATGGGCAGAAGAGGCTGTGATATAGGGCACTGAGACAGGCAGAGAAGAAGTAGCATTGGCATTAGACGCCGGGGGCCACAGATGGGCATCGGTAAGTTTCCGCTTTGAAGTTGAAGAGGAAACTGGAAAGCCTGTCTCCTAGGGAAAAGGTGAACGAAGGAGAGCACAAGAGTGGGAAGGAGGAGAGGATGTAAGAAAATAAAGATAGATGAAAAGTCCAAATAAATGTTGAAGAAAGAGAGTCAGAAGTGAGCAAACAAAAAAGAGCAATGGAAAGCACAGGAGAGTGGAAAGAAGGAAGGAGTGAAAGGAGTAGAAGATTGTCCAGAAAGCAGTAAAGACAGTGTAAGTGGTGCTCAACAGGATGAGTGAGAGAGAGTTGGAAAAAGGCAACAGAAATCAGCAGAAGCAGTGGTGTAACAAACTGTGAGGGTGCCTCCTGCACGGTATGTGGAAGAGGGCTCCCACAATCGCATCAGTAAGGGCTGAGTGGGTATGGGTAAGCCTGGTGGCCCCTGCAAAGCCGGTGATATATGGGCCTACGTTACGCCCCTGAGTAGGTGTGTGCAAAAGGTAGTGAAGAGAGGCTTGGAAATGCAGAAAATTGGAATTGGCAGTGTAGAACGCTGAAGAGAGGGAGAAACCTGAGAGCAAGAAGGCAGCAAAGGGTGAATGTGGAGAGAAGATGATACGAAAGCCTATAAACTGGCAGAAACAGGATGTGAAAGGGAAAAGAGAGAGTGGAAACATGAAAAAGAGAGCGAGAGTGAGACAGAAAAGCAAGGGGCAGAAAGAGAAAGAGGAGGCTGAAGTGGGGAGCCTCGAATGACACTGGAGCAGGGCCAGAAAGGGATATGCCTGGTTGGTGGATGTGGCGTAGGGAAGGGCACAGACACTAGACACGGGTCAGGCAACACCTTCTTAATGGCTGGTCCGGAGTGCGGTCGACATTAAGAAGGAGTGAGAGAAAGTTTGGGTGGTGGGTGGGGCTTACCTGTTAGCGCAGAAATATTGAGGAAAGAGAGCAAAAAAGTTCATAAGAATGCACAGGAGAGCAGAAAAACGAATGAGTGAGAGATTGCCCAGAAAGCAGGAAATAGTAATTGCGAGGCTCTCAAGAGGCGTTAAAGAATGAGCAAGAAAGAGTGGTTAAAAAGCAAAAGAAGTGACAAAAATGCACAAAATTATGCAAAAGAGCCTTGGAACTACAGATAAAAGGAATGTCAATGCAGAAAGCAGCATGGAGTGAAAATACAAGTACAAGAAGGCAGAAAAGGGTGAATGTGAAAAGGAAAAGATAAAAAATGCAAAAGTGGTAAAACAGGAGGTTAAAGAGGAAAGCAATACTGGAGACATGAAAGAGAGATGGCGAGTGAGAGAAGTAAAAGAGCAGAAAGAGAGAGAAAGGAGGAAGACAGAGGGCCAGATGTGCAAAGCCCTTTTCCATTTCTTAACGATCTGAATCGTTATTTCAGGCCGTTAAGAAATGCAAAACGGACTTTTTTTAGTACAAAGGCCTTTAAGAAATCGCAAATTGTATTCTACTGTGTAGAAATCACAATTTGCGATTTCCAGAATATTTGCGATTCCTATTCTGATGTACAAAGCATTTCCTAAATGAGACTTGACAATTTAGGAGATGCCATTATGACTGACTTGAGGTCAGTGATAACCAGGTGCAATTTAAAAAAGCATTTGTAATTAAATAGGTCTCACATTTGGCTGAGTTCGAGCTATTGGCGTTATAAATGCATAACTGAACTCGTCTTGCCACATAAATTGGCCAACCCTCCTGCATAATTAGGTCCTTTGTGCCACATAATTCCAGTGGCCCTGCATATATCTAAAGGCCTAGCAGGCCTATAGGAATATTTCTTCAAACAAGGACCTTAAAACACAAACCCTCTTCAAGAGCACCTGTTTCTATAGTCCAGTCCCAATCCCTCGCCAGCATTAGCCATGTTGCACAGCCCCTAAACTGCAGTGTGACGTAAAAAACATTGAGAAAGCCAATAGATTTTCACCTGGATGGAACCTATTGGTTTTGCCAATACATGTTTCTTTTCTCTTTAGCCATGTCAAAGGCTGAGTTACAGCAGTGATACTCAAAGTACGGCCTGGGGGCCGCATGCGGTCCTCCTGGCATTTGCATGCGGCTCCCTGGTCGACAGCAGCACTGGCACTAAAAATTGTAAAATAAACGGGCAAGTATTTATTTGGCGTCTAATTGAAGTTAACGAAAAGGAGTAACTAGGGTGTTCTGGAACTCTTAACTTTAGAAACACCTTCATTATTAATGCTATCTTGCAGCAAAAATATAAAAGTATTATCTGTGTGAAATTCAAACAGTGCATTTCATTAACCTGCAGTACCGTGTCACCTTAGTACACAACATTATATCACTGCATTGAGAAGTATTTTTTAAAGTCATAGTTTTCAAACATGAATTTAGAAACTTTCATCCCCTTTCATCCTCCACACCCTGACAACAATGTGAACTGTGAACTAAAAGGCAAGTCAGTTTTATGTGAACTCTTTGGGGGGGCAGGGTTTCTATAAAACATGAACAACATTATAGTTTATTAAATCAGTCACAGAAGGTTGTATACAGCATACATCTTGAAGACATGTTTCAAGGTTCTTATATGTGATGATGAAGAAAAACGAAAAAAGGAGGTAAAGTGAAATAAAACATTTGCCTAGGATCACACAATTTGGTTAAGTGGAGAAGCTGGGATTTATACCCAAGTTTCTGGTTTCACATTGGGCAATTCAGACTCTAGATGTATATGCTTCACTTGCCCTACACACACTTTACCACTACCTCTCCCCACCCTATCCCAGCCATCCGACTTCCACCATGCTGGCAGCAATGCGGCCCTCAGTCACATTAAAGACCAAACAGTGCGGCCCCTTGGAAAATATTTGTGAGTACCCATGAGTTACAGGATTGCTCAAAAGCATTGGAAAACCCAATCTGTCCCTGTTGGCTTTGCCAACCATTATTCATAATGTACATGCGCACAGCACCCGCACTACTTAGTCCATCACACTGCCTGACCCTGTGCCCCAAGACGGGTCATGATGCGAGCATCTCTGGGTGCACAAGCACCACCCCAATGGACTTCCTAGATAAGGATCACAACAAATGCAACTTTCTGCCTTCTCGTACTCTTGCTTGCAGTGTGTTATCCGTCCGAAAATCCACAAAGGGGAAGAACGCACTAGATAAATGCTCAATACAATGCAATGCAACAGAGTAAGACCCCTATCGTGAATAAATGAAAGGCTGAATCGTGCCTGACAGAGTCGAACCTGTGTTCTGCAGGCCCTAGATATATATCTACCGCAGGTGTGTTAACCAGCTGCACTGTATCACTGATTGAATACAAGGCTGTAAAAAGAAAACATAATTAGCTCTTCTGCGAAGGAGCGGGTCGGAGGTGTTGCGCAATCTCAAGGGGCCCAGATGCTTGAGGGGCTAATGCCTGGCAGCGAAGGGGATTGCATCGAGGTTGCATGCTGTCCTGTCTCCAAAGCATCAGATCCGGCAAACCCTGTTCTACCGACTAATGTATTCCCACTGTGCCATGGCCCTGCTCTTCTATCGGTGCACGTGCTGCCCCTCTGAGCCTCTCTGGGCGAGGTGATGAGGTCTCCCAAGGGAGCCCTCGGGCAGCTTTCTTTTCTGCATGGTTTCCACCTATTACATACATCACATCCCATTACGCACTGTAACGGAAGGGCTGTTCACAACAACAGTCTGAAACCAGTGCTTTAAATGGGCAAGTACTCAACACTGTTCCAGTACTTTTAATGGGAGAGTACCGGCACTTCTGATGAAGCAGAAAATGAAGGTTTTGATTTATTAACGCTTAAACGTAGCGCTGAAATAATCATGTGTGACTTTACCCGAACTAATAAAGATTGTACGGGGACAAAATGTGCCCTCAGAGTAGTTTGCCATCATTTATACGCGTGCTTTATATAACGTGGTGTATTAGAATTGCACTAATCCGACATAATCATAAACGTGTGCTATGATTTGCTTGTTTGAAATGCTTTAGCTTAGCATGACTTTAGCGGAGGCTTTGGCCTAGTTGCCTGGTCTCACGGTTTAGATGCTCGTATTTTTCCACTGTGCTAATAAATGTGTATTTTTGCTTGAAGCTGTACTTTTCCACAGAACCCGTTCACATGCTTATCTTAAGGTTTCGTGCCAGCCTGGCATATTTTCTCTTTATTTCAAGGTCGATTTGCAGGTGCGGACAATGGAGGCTCTGAAAGTGAGCTAATTGGTAGACAATGTTGCAACTTGCGTACCCATCTCCAAGGATAATGTATGCTTAAGTAAAAGCTTGAGAACTGTCGTTTTTGATTGGTCAATTTGGAGCTAACCTATGAACCCTCCAATGGAAGACCCTACTGGACTTGAACTGTTGTCTATAAAAACCAGGTGCACGAGAGGAAACTCTCTCTATCATCGGACATCCCGCCATTTTGACTTCGTAGCTATTATGGCCCACTTCGCTGCGACGCCATTTTGAAAGAGACTTAGATGCTTTCTCTAATCAAGAGAAAGAGACTTTAAATGATTCTTGCCCTAGAGACTTTAACTTTGATTTGATCCCTTGCATGAAGTAGTGGTTTTACCTTACCGCCGTGAGGCAATTGCCCCGTCCACCCCTGCCCCTTTGCCCCGTCCCATGCTGATCGAGAAACGGTACCCATGCTGACCGAAGAACGGTACCTGTGAGACGAAGACTTCCTTGTATGCTGATCGTAATTGGTAAATATGAAAGGAAATTGTAAAATTGCATTGTGTTCCTTTTAGGTAACCAACTGCTGATTTTGATCAGAGCCCTAGTTAAGAGTTTTTTCTAAATTAATGTTGCTAAATTGTTTTTGCATGAAGTCCCACATGCCGATGCTAATTTGAGGTTAGACGAGGATTCCATATGTTGCACGATGAAATTTGAGATCTTGTTATGCTGACTAAATGTATGCCATTAGTTCATTACAGATTATCGTATTAGTGATTTGCATTGCCATTATCGAATGCCTTGTGATTCAAATGCTACATAGATTACACTTGTTTCGTCGTTATGGACAGCTATTAATGTTCATATATGTTTATCATTTGGTGTTGAGACACATCTATATTGTGCTAGCTTTGTTAATATAGGGAAATAAATTCACTAACTTTGCAATAAACTGGTGTGGTTATTCCTGACTGAAAGGTCAGGGTTCGTCGAAATGTATTCTGGATTAATTGTTAAGTGTTATGTCGAACAAGGTATTGCTTATGTCCGTTATTGATTATCGATTTTAATGAAATTGATTGATTAAGAGTACAGAGAGTTCCCACTTAGTCAAAAGATTCATCGGCCTAAAGAGCGTCCGAACACAGGTAAATTATTACTACGGACCGCTCTATCAGTAGATGGTAGCAGAGGACGGTTTCGTCTTTTGGGACCTCGTACCCTTAAAGTACATGGTGTTGAATTAACGGTTACGCATTTTGAGACCCCATTTGAGAAGTTGAATTAGATTTTCTTGGGTAAAACAGATTGACAGAATGATGATGGGCTAGGTCCACCGCGACTTTCCCGGGATCTCGGAGCTTGCGAACGGAGGGAATGGAGGTGTGGATTCAGCGTTGGCGGTACTAGTGATGGTATGAGTGAAGTTAGGGTTTTGCGCTTGCACAGCTTATTGCCGCAGGGTGGGTGAAAAGGTTGCGAGGATTTTTTTTCCTTTTGAGGATAGCGGAGGTGCGACTCCGAGTGTAGAAGTAGTGAAGTCGTCGAACTTCATAGAGATAGCGGAGGTGCGACTCCGAGTGTGAGAGTAGGGAAGTCGTCGAACTTCATGTGCGTGTGGCGCTTTGTGCATAAAAAGGTCCACGTGGTTGTTGTTGTTGAGACGGGCCCTGCGAGGTCAAGAGACTCCGGAGTATGTTGATCCATGTTGTGATCTGGGCGGTTTAGTAGGTGGATCGGGCGTGGTCAACGAGTTAGTACGTGTATTAGGGAGTGAAAGAAACTTCGACTTCGGGCTTTGACAAGATTCTAAAGTGCACTAGAACAGATCATTGACAAGTTGAGAGTAGGTCTGCGGGTCAGATTTGCTTGCGAATGTGGGGACTGAGAAAGACGGAATAGCGGCCGAGGCTAGTGAAAGGTCCCTAAGGTCCTGAAGCGATTGTGTTACCCTTCCTGTAGTAAGCCGACAGATCTGTTTTATTTTTTTGGTAGCTCGCGATACATGCAAGAAGTTGTTACGAGAGGAGCTGAGTGAAGGAAGACTAGCCGCGAGGCTTTGTCAGCCGCAGTGTGTGTGAGTGTGACGTCACTAAGAGCCGCGCTGGGATAGGTTGGTTGTAGAGAAGGGTCGCGCACGGATTGGACGCAGTCCGTGGGACTCGTTTGGAAGGGGAAAGGCAGGTGAAGAGTATTCCGGGAATTAAAGTCACCTATTGATTACAAACTTTGTGAAATAAAAGACGAGAAAATGAAATTCTTTAAAGCATTCAGGAGTGCGATGAAGGGGGAGTCTTACATTAAAGCGAGCGTAGGAGAGGAGACGCTGCCCGAGGGTACACCAGCTTACATTGTAATGGAAGAGAAGGGGGTAGCCCCGTGCCTTTGGCTAAAGCAATGGCATAAACTGACAGAGAAACATGGGAGCGTAGCATTCCCGATACACGGGACATTCAATATAAGGATCCTAGAGAATGTGAGATTCACGATGTATGACATGAAGGTGCCTCCAAGGCCAGCACAGTTTGAGGCTCTAGCAATTTGGGAACTAATGGCCAGACAGCAACAGCAAAAGAAGTTCGAGACCAGAATGAGGAAGGTAGAAAAGACACTAGCGGATGCTAGGTGGGATAATGCACAGAAGGTGTGGAGGTCAGATGTATTGCAGGGGATAAAATTGTTCCCCGCAATTACTAAGGAAGGAGAGGAGACAGGTAAGAAAGCCACCTGTAAGACAGACAGGAAGTGTTCCAAGGATAGAGAGGACGAGGAAAAGTTGAGAAGAGAAGAGGAGTTAGAGGATGAGGAGTTAATCATGCAATTGTTGAACGACCGTCCACCACCTTATGCGGAGAATGGACAAGGTCCAAGTACCAGTTCTGCCCCTCCGGCACCGGTACAGAACAGTGAAACCCAGAGTTCAGGAGCGTCATCGGGACCAAAGGACCCGAGTCTGCTGTTCACCCCGCAGATACCGCAGGTTAGGAGAATATATCCAGATGTGCCCGTGTTGAAACCGGCAGAAAATTATCAGCCGCAGATGCCAGGGTACTACAGTAGTGACAACAGTGGAGGAATGGTTCTAGAACAGACCGTAAGGGGAGGACAGAATGGTTACAACCAAACAATGGGACAAGCTGAATCAACTCAGTTTATGCTGCCTCAGAAGCAGATGCAGGGAGGAAACGCACATGCTCAAATGACGGGGAGTCAGATGGGCATGCCGACAATGATGACCCATGGTGTAGGAATGAACATGCCTCAGAACATGGGAAATGGACAGAACCCAGACGCGATATCACTACCCATTACTGTAGGTCCACCGGTACCTTTGTATAGTCAGCCTAACTTAGGTATGAACAGTCAGGGATCAATGCTGCAAAATGGGACCGAAAGGAGGTGCATAGAAAACACTCCGGGGATAACTCCGATAGCGACTCAGCCAAATGGGTCTGGATCCTTGATGGAGTTTAGTCCCATATGTGCTCAGTCAACACTGGTGAGGTCGAGTCCCCCACTGATAATACCTTTAACGTCGAACACTGAAAAGCTGCCGCAACCGTCAATGGCAGTCGATGTGAACGCTACACTGATGGGGTTGAATGCGCAACAGCTGACACAATGGTTCAACAGTCTAAACTCCACACAAAATTCAGCCAGTGGGAAAGGAGAAGACTATATGAATAGGGTCAGGTTGAACATGGAAGCACAAGAATTGGTGGAAGGGACCATGGGTGTGAACAGGTTAGAGTCCTACACGGAAGAAGAGCTGAGGTATCTATGTCCGAGGATTACGAAGGAAGTGAACAAGGTACATAAGAGCTTGCAGGAAGCAGCTGACAGAAACGGGGTTGACATAGACAAGATGAAACACTTGAGCAGGAGCTACAGGTTAGATTTTGGGACCACAGATTTTGAACACATGAGGTCAGCAGGCATGAAGACACACCTTAGAGAATTGCTGCAGAGTGCACAAGTGTGGAGGTGCTTAGACAAATGGGAAAGCAGGTGGGTAAAGAGAAAGGAAAAGAGGAGGGACAGTGCTATAGAGCACAATGAGAAAAGACCGCAGAGTAGTGATACAGTAACCATGTTACCAATGAGGGAGACAGCAGGGGGAAAATTAGTACATGTACCATGGCACAGAAGCGACATTCAGTCTTTTACGGACGATTTTCCCAAACTGAGAGAGAAACCGATTGAATGGTACCAGCAGACTGACAGGTTTGTGAAGCTTGCAAAATGTCTCTGGGAAGACCTGAACACTCTCTTTGAGATTGTGGTTCCGGCAGATTTGTGGGAGGATTGTAAAAGAGCTGTAGGTTGGCCGACGAGTGAACCAGAGAGAGACAGGGAGACGGGCGCACCATCACCTATGGTGATGAGCTTGTACTATAAGGTGATTGAGCATTTGAAAACGAAGGTACCCGCGAAAAACGTGGATTGGCAGAAGATTGATCGAACTGCCCAAGAGGCTAAAGAATCGATTCATAGTTACTATGAGAGGTTGTTGAAGGCGTTCAAGAATTACAGTGGCACGGAAACAATAGAGGCGAAGGACATGCTCCATTTTGTCTTCAGATTTGTGGAAGGGCTGAGGCCAGAGATAAGTCAGATGATAAAGTCGCATTTGATTTGTTGGCAATCGAAACCGATTGATGAGGTGTTGAATTATGCGAAATACTGTAGCGACGAAATAGAAGTGAAACAGAAAAAGTTGAAAGAGAAGGTTATGATGATGCAGCTTAAGGCAGCTCAGACAGGTTTGCAAGGTTTGCAAGGTCTGCAAGGGTTGCAAGGGTTCCAACAGCAGATACCGCAACCGCAGCCGCAGTTGCAGGGAAATATGGCGTTTCAGCCACAGGCAAGAGGCAGAGGCAGAGGAGGTTTTGTGAATAATGGTCCGGATTTGAACACTGTTGTGACGGGTGTGCAGGCAATGAAGAAGGTGATGCCGTGTCACGTGTGCGGAATTGTCGGTCATTGGAAACGCGAGTGCCCGATGGCGGTGCAGGAAGGTGCAGGTGCAGGTGCAGGTGTTGGTCAGCAAAACAATGATGTCAATGCATTTCAGACAATGAGGGGACCGAAAATGAGAGGTCCAAGCCCAAATTTTCAGACCGTAAATCAATTGCAGGGATTACAACCTATGCAGCCGCAGCAGATGCAGATGCCTTGTATGCAGATGACGCAAATGCAGCCAATGCAACAGCAGTTACCTATGGTACCTAATCAGCAAATGCAAATACCCTTGGCACCAATGAGTCAGCAGCAAGTGATGGTTCCTCCACAGGTCTCGGGTCAGGTAATGAGTACAAATGGCACCGTACAACAGTTCCCATTACACAGTGAGAGTGGAATAAACAACGTATGGGAGATTGAAAGTTCAGGAGAAGAAGGAGATTGTGTGCTTGCGGCATCCTTGGAAGTTGATCAAAGGGGCCCGTACGTAGAGGGAAGAGTAATGGGTCATCGTGTCTCGTTCTTGGTTGACACGGGGGCAACACGTTCAACTGTTAAGAGCAGTGAAGAACCGAATTTGCCGCTCTCAGGGAGGACAATTCAAGTGGTGGGAGTAGCAAACAGGCACCTGACGAACCCAATAACAGATCCGGTACCAGTCAGCATCGGTAACTATCAAGGGGTACATCAGTTTGTGGTATGTGACTCAAGCCCAATAGCACTGTTAGGGAGAGATCTATTGTGCAAACTGGGTTGTTCGATCATGTGTTCGAACGAAGGAATAACAATTCAGACGAGTAGTGACGGGGAAGAAGAGGATAGTGTAGAGGGGGATGAGGTGGAAACTGTCGATGAAGAGTATCCTCTGATTTGTCTTTTCCCGATGATAACTGAAGAGGATATCCCAGCTGAATTACGGGAAGCAGTCGGAAAGGAAGTGTGGGATATGACAGGGAAAGAGGTGGGATTGATGAAAGGAGTGGAACCGGTGAAAGTGACTGTAAAGCCCAATGCAATCTTTCCCCAGACCCCACAATACCACATGCCACAAGACACCCTCATGAAAGTTGCCCAACTCATTGACGAATTTGTAAAGCAGGGGGTACTGAAAGAAGTGTTAAGCAGTCCATGTAATTCACCAATAATGGGACTAATGAAGCCGAGTGGAAAGGTCCGACTCGTGAAGGACTTGAGGAAAATAAATGACATCATAGTCAAGTGCTGCCCTGTCGTACCGAATCCAGCTGTGATAATGTTTCAAATTCCTTGCGATGCTGAATGGTTCTCAGTCATCGATTTGTCACAAGCGTTCTTCTCGGTGCCTCTTCATGAGGACAGCCAATTCCTCTTTTGTTTCAAATTTCTAGACAGAGTATACAGTTGGTGTTGAATTCCTCAAGGGTTTTCTGAGTCACCGTCAATCTTCAATCAGATTCTAAAGAAAGACCTGGAAGCATTAGAATTGCCATTCGAGTCAACCCTAGTACAGTACATTGATGATTTACTGGTTGCATCAAAGACAGAAAGTGGCTGCACAGCCGATACCATTGCTCTGTTGAACCATTTAGGGAGGAATGGACATAAGGTGTCTCCTACCAAATTGCAGTTCTGTCAGAAGAAAGTGAAATACTTGGGTCACCAAATAGAGAAAGGGTCACGGAGAATAATGAAGGAAAGAATAACAAGTGTACTCCAAATGAGTCCACCCAAGACAAGGAGGGAGGTGAGGAAGTTTTTGGGAATGGTGGGTTATTGTCGCCAGTGGATCCCCAACTTCTCGACTCTAGCAAAGCCTCTACTGAAATTGACCCAGAAGGATGCCTTGGATGAAATTGAGCTGAAAGGAGATGAGATGGATGCTTTTGTTGAACTGAAAGAATGCATGTGTAGGGCTCCAGCTTTAGGTATGCCTGATTACACAAAGCCTTTCACATTGTTTTGTCATGAACGTGATGCATGTTCTTTGTCTGTCTTGACCCAATCCCATGGTGTCGTAAACAGACCAGTAGCGTATTTTTCAGCTACTTTGGATCCGGTCGCAGCAGCACTCCCAGGGTGTTTGCGCGCCGTAGCAGCAGTTGGTATCAGCCTCACTCAGAGTGAAGGAATAGTGATGGGACATCCAGTAACAGTCATGGTCCCTCACTCAGTCGAGATACTTTTGACCCGCTCCCGAACGCAACACATGACTGGAGCAAGACTCACAAGGTATGAAACGATAATTCTGGGCTCACCGAACGTGCAGCTGAAAAGGTGCACTACGTTGAATCCAGCAACTTTGCTTCCTGGAGAAAATGCCGAAATAGAGAACGCTGAAGACGTCGAGCATGACTGCCTTCAGGTGACTGAATTTTGCACAAAACCTCGACCGGACATCAAAGATACTAAACTTGATGAAAATGACCAAATTCTCTTTGTTGATGGTTCATGTTTAAGAGACGGGATGGGGATTTTGAAAGCAGGATATGCTGTATGTACTGTAACAGGGGTCTTGGAAGCGGGATGGCTTCAAGGAGTCTATTCTGCACAAGTAGCAGAACTTGTAGCCCTTACCAGAGCATGTCAACTGTCTGCATTGATGAAAGTCACCATTTACACGGATAGTCAATACGGGTTTGGGATTGTGCATGACTTTGGACAACTATGGTCACAGAGAGGGTTCCTGACTTCTTCAGGATCCCCAGTGAAGAACGGGGAGAGGATAAGGGAATTGTTACATGCCATTCAAGTGCCAGCCGAAGTTGCAGTGGTAAAGTGTAGTGCTCATACGAAAGGACAGGACTATGTTTCTCTGGGAAATGCATATGCGGATCAAGTCGCAAGATTTTGTGCCTTGAACTGTATATTACTCAGGGATGATTGGAATACGATAAATGAGCCAGAACTCGAACCAGCTGAAGCATTTGCCTTGAAGGTTGTAGATACAATAGATGAACTAAAAGCATTACAAAATAATGTCAGGGAGGATGAAAGAGATTCCTGGATTAAATCACAATGTATAAAGAGACAAGACGAATTATGGGTTTCACATGAGGGAAAATTTGTTTTGCCAAACAGTCTCTTATCACAGCTTGCGCGGTTCTATCATGGGCAGGCTCACCTAGGGAGAGATGCCATGATAAGATTGTTCAAAACTGATTGGTTTAACCCCAGATTTCGTCAAGCTGCGGAAGCAGTTTGCCATCGATGTGTCACTTGCCAGCAGATGAACCCAGGAAAGGGGACAGTTGTGAACGCGAGCCACATTGGTAGGGCAAGCGGGCCTTTTAGTCGAATGCAAATGGACTTCATTGAGATGCCTGTGCATGGAGGTTTGAAATATGTGTTGGTGATTGTGTGCATTTTTAGTCACTGGATTGAGGCATACCCCACACGTAGAAATGACAGCCTTACAGTTGCAAAGCTATTGCTGAGAGAGTTGATACCACGCTTCGGATTCCCGATCTCTTTAGAATCAGATAGGGGAAGTCACTTCAATAACTAGGTGATAAAGTTACTTTGCGAAGCGCTGAACATTGAGCAAAAGCTGCACTGTAGCTATCGCCCTGAAGCCTCAGGACTGGTGGAGCAGATGAATGGTACGCTGAAATCGAGAATGGCAAAAATATGTGCATCGACAAATTTGAAATGGCCTGACGCATTGCCCTTAGTGCTAATGTCAATGAGAAACACTCCTGATAGAAAGACTGGATTGTCTCCGCATGAAATTCTCATGGGCAGGGCTATGAGACTTCCTGCAGTTCCCGCAAACGCTCTTTTGAATATTACAGATGATATGGTGTTAGATTACTGCAAAGGACTGGCTGACGTGGTTCGCTCTTTCTCTCACCAAGTGGAAGCGACCACCTTGCCACCGATCCAAGGTCCAGGACACGCACTGAAAGCAGGTGACTGGGTCGTGGTAAAGAAGCACGTGAGAAAGTCGTGTCTGGAACCCCGTTGGAAAGGCCCTTTTCAAGTGATCCTGACGACAACTACCGCTGTGAAGTGTGCGGGGGTTCCCAACTGGATTCACGCCAGTCACACAAAGAAGGTGTTGTGTCCTACAGATGAGGACGTTGAAGCGCTGAAACTGCCAGTGCCTGATAAAACAGTGCTGAGCGCTGGGACAGAGCAAAACCGAACTGAAAGCGAACAGGCAGAAACTGGAGAAAAAGAGATATTCTCTGAAGACGAAGACACCAACTCGCTTGGGGAAGACCAAGGAGAAAGTTCAGACAGCAACGCAGAAGCTGAAGGTGACAAACAACCTGAAGCAGCTGAGGGTAGCAAAAAGCCTGAAGCAGCTGAAGGTGACAAGGAGCCTGAAGCAGCTGAAAGTGATAAAGAGCCTGAAGAAAATAACAGTGACGAAGGGCTCGAAAAAGGTGAAAAGGCAGGAGAGCCTGATCAGAGGAGGGCTTTCCCAGAAGCAGACGATACAGAAAAAGAAAAGGAGAACGTGATTGATTCCCCAGAAGGAGGGAACGAGGCAAAACAGAACGAAAAGGTTCAAGCTCCCACAGAAAAGATTGCAGGTCCATCAAATGGACACGGTGCAAAGAGAAGACTAAGTATCTCACCAATAAAAGAAAGGGGTAAAGAAAATTTGAACGAAGGAGGAAGGCCAAAAGTGAAAGAGAAAAGAAAGGAAGTGACTGTCGTGGAACAATCGTCAAGTGAGGAAAAAGACTTGACAAAAGAGGAAAGTGCCAGCGAGGCAGAATCGAAAAGAGAAGCAAAATTGAAAAGGAAAAGGATACCAAACAGGAGATATTCCGGTCCTGAATGGGCATATGCAGTCAATGACGATTGGACTGACGAGTTTGTATCTCTAAGCATCGAGAACGAAGAAGAAGAAGAGATACCAATAGAAAAGAAAAGTTTCATAGACTCTGTTGATTGAAAGAGTAGTAAATGATATTGCTTGCTACAATCTAATGTGAAAGAAACAACCAGCTGAGACATTGCTAAACCGGATGAGATTTGCTAAACCGATAAAGACTGTGTTATTGCCGAATTGAGACAAATGCTGCTAACCGATAAGTGACTGGCCTCTTGAAGAAGACGGTGTGAACATTGCGCTTGTTCAGCTTTGTAACTGAATTGCCAAATAGTTTCATTTATAGGTGCTTCTAGCTCTCTGATTCTATACAGATCATGACTAGGTACGCTACGCAGAATAATAGAAAGAAATATTGTAAATATGTGTGTATAGGCTTGGTAATTACATGTGTAATAATAATAATGGCAATTGTGCTTGGAATGCATGGAAAGGGCGAGAATGAGAATATTGAGGCTTCTACTATTGCTCCTGTTACTGTCACTGAACTAACCCCATTGAAAAGACTAGCATTGGATGAGAGGCTCTTGCATGATAAGAAAGAGCTTTCGTATAACGTTTTCTATCGCTTGCTAACAGAGTATGTTGAGACTATGGATGCAAAAGATTGTTATGTGTGTACACAGATACCGACATCAGTAAAGGAAGGGGTAACTTATCACCACATGCCTCTTACATATGGGATTACATGTAGTATAGTAATGTCTAGGTTTTATGGTCAAACTAACATACAGTATTTTTACTCGAATTATGATGTTACCTTTGCTTATGTTCCTATAATAGCGCAGCTTAGCCAGACTGCTAAAGATTGGGATGCTAAAATAATGAGGGAATTTTTCGAGCCAATGCAACCTTTTGAAACGGCTCATGCTCATAGGGAGAACCTTACTTGCTCAGTCTCTGCTGTAGAAATAAGCTTTTTAGATCGCACAGATGATAGAAGGGCACAAATGAAGGCGAAATTAGAAAAAGAGCTACATAAGAGGACTTCAGTAGATAACTATGATTTTGCTGCTATAAAGACACAAGGGAAAATAGCTTTAGATGCTTGGCATGTAGGGAAATTTTGTATATATCGGGGAGAATCTTATTACGACAATATTTTTGTAGGAGCGAGTGAGTGTAAACATACGTTTATTTTTAAGGCCAAATGGACATTCATGATGAACGGACTTGACCCTGTCATTCCAGGTGTATATTACATTTGTGGGTATAATGCCTATTATCGTCTTCCAAAGGGATGGTGGGGGAGATGTTATTTGGGTATAGTGTTCCCAAAGGTTTATCAACTGGATGACGTATCGATGATTCAAAAGACATCTGGATCCCATTGTATCCAGAAAAGAGAGACCGCAGCTGCTGTGGTAGGAGATATATTTGGAGCCATGATTCCTTCATTGGGAGTTGTGTTGAATTCCATTAAGATACGAAAGTTGTCTACTATAGTGGATAACATGTTGACAAAGTTTTCAGGTGCTATAATCCTGATAGATGCTGAACTTGCAGCGGAAAGAGCTATGACTCTTCAAAATAGGCTTGCTTTAGACATTCTTTTAGCAAAGGATGGAGGCGTTTGCAAAATGCTTGGTGCACGACACTGTTGTACCTATATACCCGACAATAGTGTGAAAATTAAAACTATGCTTGCTAATCTAACAAAAGAAAGTGCAGATTTGAAGGAATTGAAAGAACCAGGAGAGTGGGAGAAGGTTGGGAAAGGACTTGCTTCAGTGGGACATTGGATTGGGGGAATTTGGAATGGAATATTGTTAAAAATAATAGAGGGGATTTTAATAGTTATAATTTGTGTATTTGGAATTTGGGGAATAAAAAGGGGAATAATAATGATTATGGAAAGAATTAAAAGAAGAAAAGAAGAGAAAATTATGAAAAGAATGGCAGAAGAATACAAAGCGCAAACTAGGGGAACTAAAAGGAAAAGGGAACTGACAGAATTTTAATGGAATAAAATTTGTGGGCATGATTTGTGTGATGACAAGTAGTCATCAGAGGAGGGATTGATGAAGCAGAAAATGAAGGTTTTGATTTATTAACGCTTAAACGTAGTGCTGAAATAATCATGTGTGACTTTACCCGAACTAATAAAGATTGTACGGGGACAAAATGTGCCCTCAGAGTAGTTTGCCATCATTTATACGCGTGCTTTATATAACGTGGTGTATTAGAATTGCACTAATCCGACATAATCATAAACGTGTGCTATGATTTGCTTGTTTGAAATGCTTTAGCTTAGCATGACTTTAGCGGAGGCTTTGGCCTAGTTGCCTGGTCTCACGGTTTAGATGCTCGTATTTTTCCACTGTGCTAATAAATGTGTATTTTTGCTTGAAGCTGTACTTTTCCACAGAACCCGTTCACATGCTTATCTTAAGGTTTCGTGCCAGCCTGGCATATTTTCTCTTTATTTCAAGGTCGATTTGCAGGTGCGGACAATGGAGGCTCTGAAAGTGAGCTAATTGGTAGACAATGTTGCAACTTGCGTACCCATCTCCAAGGATAATGTATGCTTAAGTAAAAGCTTGAGAACTGTCGTTTTTGATTGGTCAATTTGGAGCTAACCTATGAACCCTCCAATGGAAGACCCTACTGGACTTGAACTGTTGTCTATAAAAACCAGGTGCACGAGAGGAAACTCTCTCTATCATCGGACATCCCGCCATTTTGACTTCGTAGCTATTATGGCCCACTTCGCTGCGACGCCATTTTGAAAGAGACTTAGATGCTTTCTCTAATCGAGAGAAAGAGACTTTAAATGATTCTTGCCCTAGAGACTTTAACTTTGATTTGATCCCTTGCATGAAGTAGTGGTTTTACCTTACCGCCGTGAGGCAATTGCCCCGTCCACCCCTGCCCCTTTGCCCCGTCCCATGCTGATCGAGAAACGGTACCCATGCTGACCGAAGAACGGTACCTGTGAGACGAAGACTTCCTTGTATGCTGATCGTAATTGGTAAATATGAAAGGAAATTGTAAAATTGCATTGTGTTCCTTTTAGGTAACCAACTGCTGATTTTGATCAGAGCCCTAGTTAAGAGTTTTTTCTAAATTAATGTTGCTAAATTGTTTTTGCATGAAGTCCCACATGCCGATGCTAATTTGAGGTTAGACGAGGATTCAATATGTTGCACGATGAAATTTGAGATCTTGTTATGCTGACTAAATGTATGCCATTAGTTCATTACAGATTATCGTATTAGTGATTTGCATTGCCATTATCGAATGCCTTGTGATTCAAATGCTACATAGATTACACTTGTATCGTCGTTATGGACAGCTATTAATGTTCATATATGTTTATCATTTGGTGTTGAGACACATCTATATTGTGCTAGCTTTGTTAATATAGGGAAATAAATTCACTAACTTTGCAATAAACTGGTGTGGTTATTCCTGACTGAAAGGTCAGGGTTCGTCGAAATGTATTCTGGATTAATTGTTAAGTGTTATGTCGAACAAGGTATTGCTTATGTCCGTTATTGATTATCGATTTTAATGAAATTGATTGATTAAGAGTACAGAGAGTTCCCACTTAGTCAAAAGATTCATCGGCCTAAAGAGCGTCCGAACACAGGTAAATTATTACTACGGACCGCTCTATCACTTCTCTAGAGCAAACAGGTGCTCTACGGAGTGAGTACCTGCACTTCTATTTTTCCATTTAAAGCACTGACTAAAACCACCGCTGAGGGCAGTGCGGGGCAGTGTGTGGCCGAGGGGCCCACAGCCTCTGGCTTGCGTGGCAGAGGGTCGAGAGCAGCCTACGAAAGCGTGCCCCTGTTCACACGTCATTTTCACCAGCGGGCTTTAAGTGGCGCAGGTGCAACCCCGAGCAGCATACCGACCAACATTCTGTAACCAAAAATAGGTAGGACTTCAAGTTTTACCTGTCATTAACATAATAATAACATCAGGAACAAGTTAATTGTCATCTTTTGACCAGCGGCGGCTGTCCGCTAGGAGAGTGGTGCGTGCAAGCTCAATTACTTGAAGAAAATGGCGAACATGCGCTACATTATCGCTTTGAAGTTAAAACGTGAAACTTTAAAATGACTATGTAATGCCTGTCGGCGATTAAGTGCATATTAGCACAGACATTAAATACAAGCAATTGAATTATCATTATTGACATTATTTTATTATTTTTGGTGTTCCTATTAACTACCTTTTCTTTTACAATCACATATTTTAGGTATTTGGAATTAAACAGGGGCAAGATGAAATCCACTCCTGTGTTTGTACTTGGGCTCGCACAATGCGGTTTCCTCTTACTCCCATGTCATGTCTATCATCGTGTCTGTTTCCTCGTGTACAATCAATATTCACCATTTTGGTGTATTCAATAAAGGCGTGCCTCTTTGTTTATCGGTGTACACTTGATGACCTTAATTAGCAACTTCAGCATTTAAAGGTGTACATGTTTGTGTCAAGTGCTACGTGTAATCTTGCCATTTCCTTCTTAAATACAAGGAGTAGATGTATACTGAGAACATGCACTTTTCTCGAGGCGCAGTTGTGACGATCTTTTCCAGGCTGTGGAATGTGGGCAAAATGTACATTGGGCTGTAATTGAATTTAGACCAGAATAAGGACATATATTGAAGTTTTCTTGTTTTACGGACGTGTGATTTTGGTTCATCACCCACCCACCCCTGGAAAAAAAGGAGTCTTCAGCTTATGCTGTAAAATGCTCAAAATAGAGAATGTTTTCACATTTTATGGATGGGGATCGCTTTAATGTCGTGTTTGTAAACGTTTTACATACATCTGGTAACAAGGGGAAAGTAACTAGCATGTGTAGGCCGAGGTCTGCTTGACAATATAAAGACACCTCTGCATGTTTTCAGTGTATGGATGACTAATTGTACATCTGTTGGTTTATTATAAGTTCGAGCGTCACTGTAGGAGGCTGGCCTGGCTTATAGTGGGTACCTTGTGGTACTTACACCTTATGCCAGGTCCAGTTATCCCTTATTAGTAGAATAGAGGTGTTCTAGTAGCTTAGGCTGATAGAGTTAGCTATAGCAGAGCTGCTTAGGCTGAACTAGGAGACATGCAAAGCTCCTACTATACCACTTATATCACTTAGCACTATATCATAAGAAAACACAATACTCAGAGTTACTAAAAATAAAGGTACTTTATTTTAGTGACAACATGCCAAAAGTATCTCAGAGGATATACTCCCTTAGGAGGTAAGTAATATACACAAAATATACACACACAAACCAAAAAACAGTTAGAAAAGTATTGCAAACACTGTAGAACACAATAGAATGCAATAGGAGACAATAGGCATAGGGGCAACACAAACCATATACTCCAAAAGTGGAATGCGAAACACGAATGGACCCCAGGCCTAGTGTAGTGTGTAGAGGGTCGCTGGAAGTGTAAGAAAACACTAAGGGTGTCCAAGACACCCCATGCCAAGACCCTGAAAAGTAGGAGTAAAGTTACCCTACTATCCCAGAAAGACAGAAAAGTCGAGATAGGGGTTTCTGCAAAGACAACAACTGACTGCAAAACACTGAAGACGGATCCCTGGACCTGGGGACCTGTAAATGAAGGGCACCAAGTCCAAGAGTCACGCAAGTGTCTAGGGGGGCAGGAGCCCACTAAACCCCAGATGAAGGTACAAAAGGGCTGCCTCTGGGTGGAAGAAGCTGAAGATTCAGGAACAACGGAAAGTGCCAAGAACTTCTCCTCTGGTCAGAAGATGTCCCACGGCGTGCTGGAAGATGCATAGTTGTTTCCACACAGAAAGACCACAAACAAGCCTTGCTAGCTGCAAGAGTCACAGTTGAGCATTTTGGGTGCTGCTAAGGCTCAGGAAGGACCAGGAGGTCGCCCCTTGGAGGAGGAGACAGAGGGGGCGCTCGGCAACATAGAGAGCCCACGCAGAAGCAGGCAGCACCTACAGAAGTACCTGAACAGGCACTTAGAAGATCTGAGGGCGACAGTTGACTCAGAACAACAAAAGAGGGTCCCACAACGTCGGAGTCCAACTCAGCGATTTGGGCAATGCAGGACGGAGTGCTGGGGACCTGGGCTAGGCTGTGCACAAAGGAAGTCTTGCAAAAGTGCACAGAAGCCCAAGCAGCTGCAGTTCATGCAGTACACAGGATTACTGTCTGGTGTGGCGAGGTAAGGACTTACCTCCACCAAAATTGGACAGAAGGGCCACTGGACTGTCAAAGATACTTGGACCCAGCTCCTCTGTTCCAGGGACCACACTCGTCAGGATGAGAGCGGACCCAGAGGACCAGTGATGCAGAAGTTTGGTGCCTGCGTTAGCAGGAGGAAGATTCTGTCGACCCACGGGAGATTTCTTCTTGGCTTCCAGTGCAGGGTGAAGGAAGACAGCCCTCAGAGCATGCACCACCAGGAAACAGTTGAGAAAGCCGGCAGGATGAGGTGCTACTATGTTGCTGGTAGTCTTCTGGCTACTTTGTTGCGGTTATTCAAGCATCCTGGAGCGGTCAGAGATCGATCCTTGGCAGAAGTCGAAGAGGGAAGTGCAGAGGAACTCTGGTGAGCTCTTGCATTCGTTATCTGGTGAGATACCCACAGGAGAGACCCTAAATAGCCCTCAGAGGAGGATTGGCTACAGAGAAAGGTAAGCACCTATCAGGAAGGGTCACTGAAAACACCTGCTGGCACTGGCCACTCAGAGCTGTCAATTGTGCCCTCACACCTCTGCATCCAAGATGGCAGAGGTCTGGGACACACTGCAGGAGCTCTGGGGACTTCCCCTGGGAGGTTCTGGTCAGGGGAGTGGACACTCCCCTTTCCTTTGTCCATTTTCACGCCAGAACAGGGCTGAGGGGATCCTTGAACTGGTGTATACTGGCTTTTGCAAGGAGGGCACCATCTGTGCCCTTCAAAGCATCTCCAGAGGCCAGGAGAGGCTACTCCTCCCAGGCCCTTCACACCTATTTCCAAAGAGAGAGGGTGTAACACCCTCTCTCTGAGGAAATCCTTTGTTCTGCCTTCCTGGGACCAGGCTGCCTGGGCCCCAGGGGGGCAGAAACCTGTCTGAGGGGTTGGAAGCAGCAGTAGATGCAGAGGAGACCCTGGAAAGTTAGTTTGGCGGTACCCGGGCTCTAGGCTGGAGACCTGGGGATGCATGGAATTGTCCCCAATATACCAGAATGGTATTGGGGTGACAATCCCATGATCCTAGACATGTTACATGGCCATGTTCGGTGTTACCATTGTGAAGCTACATATAGGTATTGACCTATAAGTAGTGCACGCGTGTAATGGTGTCCCCGCACTCACAAAGTCCGGGGAATTTGCCCTAAACAATGTGGGGGCACTTTGGCTAGTGCCAGGGTGCCCACACACTAAGTAACTTTGCACCTAACCTTCACCAAGTGAGGGTTAGACATATAAGTGACTTATAAGTTACTTAAGTGCAGTAAAAATGGCTGTGAAATAACGTGGACGTTATTTCACTCAGGCTGCAGTGGCATTCCTGTGTAAGAATTGTCTGAGCTCCCTATGGGTGTCAAAAGAAATGCTGCAGCCCCTAGGGATCTCCTGGACCCCCTATACCCTGGGTACCTAGGTACCATATACTTGGGAATTATAAGGGTGTTCCAGTGTGCCAATTAGAATTGGTAAAATTAGTCACTAGCCTGCAGTGACAATTTTAAAAGCAGAGAGAGCATAAACACTGAGGTTCTGGTTAGCAGAGCCTCAGTGATACAGTTAGGTACCACACAGGGAACACATACAGGGCATACTTTATGAGCACTGGGGTCCTGGCTAGCAGGATCCCAGTGACACAGGCAAAAACAAACATACAAACAGTAAAAATAGGGGGTAACATGCCAGGCAAGATGGTACTTTCCTACAGTCACCATGAAGTGAAATAAAGCAAAACCTGAAGCAAAAACACATAAACTACTGCCAATATCGACTATGCTAAAAAATAAGGCTATAAAAATTCAGATTGTAATACAGAGAAATAGTTCTCCGTCTGCACATTGCTCAGAAAAATCAGTCTCGGAACATTGGTTGGTTGTTTGTGGGAAAACAGGTATTAGTGCCTAAGGCTGCTTCTTAATAGTTACGTTAAAGAGGGGTTGGGCTCAAACAGCAAGTACGCTAGCTTCTTTCCATACTGTGTTCTAGGTTCCTATTTCAATTGCCTTCAATCAAGTGTTCACACGCTCACTTAAAATAGCCCCATGACGCCATGCATTCAAAGAAAATAAATAAAATGGGTACATTTTTACATTGCTGCACATCCTCCACAGCTCACTCTGGTCCCGGTGTTCTTCTGTCTGCAGCACGGGCCTCAGCCAACTCCCCTTACCAGTCCTGACGCTGCTCTCATGCTGTTAACCAGCATGAGATCAGTGCCAGGATTGGTGGGAGCAGCCTTTCTTGGTGCTCCCAAGGGCACTAGATGGCTGTGGTTGCTCCAAACCCAGCTGTCTTAAGACAGCAGGGTTAGAGATGTTTAAAGTGCGCATGTGTGGCTGGTAGTAGCGAAACGGCAGCCAAAGGGACATGCGCACTTTAAACATAAGTGCCCAGCCCACCACTCCTCCTTGCTGCTGCCGCTCAGCAGCAATTGCCCCGCCCTATCCTGACAAACAGCTCGGTACAGTGGTTAGAGAAAAATAAAATGGTAATAAATTAGCTTTTTTACCATTTTATTTTTCCTTTTGGGGGCATTTTCAGGGACCATTTTAATTAGGGGGGCTGACGCTCCTCTGCCCTAATAGAGGGGCAGCTCCTGCTTTTGACAACAGCGCCCATGAGCAAAAGCACAAAAAAAACATGAGTGGCAACTGAGAAAACACGACTTAGCAAAATATAAATAAAGTTAGCTTTAAAAAATAACACGTTGCAATTTTGTTTGACCTGCTGGGCACGTTTTTGCCAGTCAATGTGAGCCTTCTGTTTGCGGGGCACTGGAAGTTAGAACAAAATAGTACCTTGATCATGTCAGGAGCAGCGGACGGGCACTAATTACGTTGAAATCAATTAGTGCTTGACCCCTGCTACACACAGAAATGATTGCAGACATGCCTTGATGAATTGCGAGGCTATAAAGAAGAGTGCCACGCAAACCAAATAATGGTGAGCGACAGGCGTGCTCCAAGCTCTTTACAGAACACATCATCTCACATACGGGACGCATGCGCAAGCGCATGCATTCAATTTCGCAGGCTCAACCCTAAAAAGCACCCCAAGGTGCTTTTTTTTTAATTGCAAGAGAGCACACACAAGCCCTTTAGGCATATTTGTGCTCTACTGGTGCACCCCTATTTTTGGGGTATACCAAGGGGGTCCTTTTGCCCTTTGCCATCCCTAGTTTTGCCTTTCCTAAATAGTGAAATCGCTAATTAGGAAATGCAAAACTGGTCCATTGACTAAAATGCTAAGGGATTTCTTAATACCGATTTCTAATAGCGATTCCTACAGTAGGAATCGCTATAAGGAAATTGGTATTTCTGTACAAAGCATTTTGAATTTCTTAAATAGCGATTTCTATGAAGTCGCTATTTAAGAAATGCAAAATTACATTTTGTACATCTGGCCCAGAGAGGGAAGCCTTGAACAGTGCAGGAGTTGGGCCGGAAATGGCTACGCGTGGTCAGGGGAACAGGCACTGTTGCAAGCACAGGCAGTAGACGGGAGCCATATGGGCAGAGATATGATCCATTAACTAATTTCAACTGCATCATCAAGGGTGGCTGGTTTAAAATACGCCACCTTCATAAGGGACGAAAGGCCAGATTTACTTAAAAGTGGAGCAGCATGACACTGCACCAAAATTGCAGCACTGCGCTGCGTCACTTTATAAATGCAGGGATGCGCCTTATTTACTAAAATACGGTGCACCCCTGTGTTTTCCCCTTCACCGGTGCTAAGTTTAGCTGCCAGTACCAACGCAGGCACCCTTGTATCATAGTTCAAGAGTGCCTGCATTGAGGGGATTTATTGTTGTCCCTTCCTGCACATAAAAAATCCACAATGGCGATTTGGCATTTCTATGTGTGCTGCAGAATGTAGCAAATCATCAATTTTGAATGATTGTTTATGTGCAGGAAGAGACACCGTCATGCGCTTAAACATTCATTCATGGCTTAGGGTCTTGTAAATCTGGCCCTATGTTTACCACCACCAGACACCCACAAATTAGCAGTGGCAACATTGAATATTACAATGCTAGATTATGGAAGCACAGGGGGTTATTCTGACCCTGGCGGTAAAAGGCAGTTACCGCCGGTCAGAAGACCGCCATAACACCGCCGCGGCCGCGGTAACCCGCCAGGGTCATTCTGTCCCACAACTGCCAAACCACAAAAAACCCGACCTCCACTGAAGGCCGCCACATCAGCGGTCAGCGATAAACTGGAGATGACCAAACCTCCACCGTCACGCCAACAGAAATACGCCCATGCCATTACGACCCACGAATCCACGCGGTGGTCTTTCAACCGCGGTATCCCATTGGCGGTACACACCGCCGCGGTCAAAATACACACACCTTTACAAAACACAGCCACATTGGATAATTCAAAATACACACACCTGAGACACATACAAACACCACTCCCACACAATCAATACGATATAAAACACACACCCACATCACCCACAAACCCCCACAAATCGAAATTCAGAGACAAGGCGCAATACACAGAGAGAGAGCACAGGGAACGCAAACCACAACAAACACAGGAACCCAACATCATCCCCCACACTACATCTACGCACAAAACACCACACACCACTACACTCATCACCACAAACACCACCCCACACCTCATCCACACCACCCCATGGCACCCCAAAGACACCCCAGGTTCTCGGACCAAGAACTCAGGGTCATGGTGGAGGAAATAATTAGGGTAGAGCCCCAGCTCTTCGGCACACAGGTGCAGCACACCACAATAGCCAGGAAGGCGGAGCTATGGCAAAGGATCGTCAACAGGGTCAACGCTGTGGGACAGCATCCCAGAAATCGGGAAGACATCCGAAAGCGCTGGAACGACCTACGGGGGAAGGTGCGGACGATGGTGTCAAGACACAACATCGCTGTGCAGAAGACTGGCGGCGGACCCCCACCCACTGCACCCGAATTCACAGCATGGGAGCAAGAGGTCTTGAACATCCTGCATCCTGAGGGCCTCGCTGGAGTAGGCGGAGGAATGGACTCTGGTAAGTCTAATCTCAACTACTTCACCCCCCCAACCACCAGCATGCCAACCCCCACCCCCACCCTCACCCCCAACCCCCCAGCACATATCCTCCCTGCTAATGTCTCACCAGCACAACCCACCCAAACCAACCCCTGAATGCCAACACAAACCATGGACACCCATCACCTAAGCATGACCACTGCACATACCTATCCCCCCCCAAACCACCCTCACAACTCCTCCCACAAGGGAATGCCAGCACTGGGGGACAAGGGCACCCACAAATCGCACGCCATGGCACACACAGAAGCAATAACCATACTCTTTTACCCCTGCAGGGCCCGAACGCCAACACACCGGCCCGGAGGGTCCAGAAATGTCCATCCCACCCCCAGAACAGGCCCCCAGTGATGACAGCAGCTCTGTCGACCTAGAACCTGATGACCAGCCCGGACCATCGGGGACCTCTAGACAGTCGGTTCCCCTCAGGCAGCCACAGGCCCCAGCAGACCTACCCCCCTCTGGAAACCCCAGCACAGCACCCACCCAGCGGGCCCATGCCTCTGTCTCCAGGACAGGTCAAGCAGCGGTGTGTCTACCACTACAGGGCACCCAGGGCAACCCACCACCCCAACAACAACAGGGACCTGGGGGCAGTGGTAGTGGGCACACCGTTCAGGGGACAGAGGCCCAGGAACAATGGGGAACTGGGAGGGCTGCTGTGCGACAGAGGGAGGACAGGCCTAGGGAACCCACTGTCCAAGAGGCCCTCACCACCATCATGGGAGCGTACCACCACTCCCAAGAGACGATGGCGACGGTCCTGGCCAGGTTCCAGGAGATCCAGGCCATGCAGGAGGGCCAGTACATGGGGTTCCGGGAAGAACTGCGCAGCATCAGTTCCGCAATGGGTACAATCGTGGTGGCACTCAACCAGATTGTCACCACATTGCGGGACCATGTGGCCCCCCAAAGGGCCCCTGCCACTAGCATGGAGGAAGAACAGCCCACCACCTCCGCCGGCGCTAGTGGTCAGGAGGCCCCGACACAACAGCAATGGCCCACCCGGACCCCACCCCCTGCAGAACATGAACCACCCCGCAAGAAAGGCCTGAGATCGAGGAAGAAGACAGAGTAGGATGTCAAGACCCCCGCCATGCACGGATCCCCCCGGATGTCATCCCACTGTCCCACTTGTTCATCCTGTCCAACCTTGAACTGCCCCAGCTCCACCTTCCACAGGCATATGGACAATGCACCTGTGCGAACGTGAGTCTGGACTCTGCCATGGACATGCCTCCACCATCACCCATCACCCTTTTTGAACTATACACCAATTTTTGCACTTCAATAAACACAATTATTGCACAAAAACCATCTAGAGTCTGCTATTTTTTTTTTTAAACCAAATGTATTCGATATAACCAACCAAAAATGTCCAAATACATTGTGATGACAACATACCAGTGTCACACAGCGGTAGTCCATGGGGAAATAAACCAGAGGGCACTCCGTGGGGACCAGATCACTGAAATAGGAAGGCAAATTCACAACTAAGTTACCATACATTGGGGTGAAAGGTCAGACAGTAGAGAGCCAGTACTGTTACAGATATAATAAAATGCAGGAGTAGATTCTTACCTGTGTGTTACTGGAAATACTGCAGTATCACTCTGTCCCTGTTGTCTGTGTCGTCCTCTTCGTCTTCCTCCTCTTCACTCTCCGCAGGCTCCACAGCGGCCACAACACCACCATCTGGACCATCCTCCTGCAGGAAAGGCACCTGGTGTCGCAAAGCCAGGTTGTGAAGCATGCAGCAGGCCACGATGATATGACACACCTTCTTTGGTGAGTACATTAGGGATCCACCTGTCATATGCAGGCACCTAAACCTGGCCTTCAGGAGGCCGAAGGTCCGCTCGATCACCCTCCTAGTACGCCCATGGGCCTCATTGTACCGTTCCTCTGCCCTTGTCCTGGGATTCCTCACTGGGGTCAATAGCCAAGGCAGGTTGGGGTAACCAGAGTCACCAATTAGCCACACACGCTGTCTCTGTAGCTGTTCCATCACATAAGGGATGCTGCTATTTCGCATGACGTACGCGTCATGCATTGACCCTGGGAACTTGGCATTTACATGGGAGATGTACTGGTCAGCCAAACAGACCACCTGGACATTCATCGAATGATAACTTTTTCGGTTCCTGTACACCTGTTCATTGTCTTTTGGGGGGACCAAAGCCACATGGGTACCATCAATGGCACCAATGATATTGGGAATGTGTCCAAGGGCATAGAAATAACCCTTCACTGTAGGCAAGTCACCCACCTCAGGGAAAATGATGTAGCTCCGCATGTATTTCATCAGGGCAGACAACACTCAGGACAATACCCTTGAAAACATAGGCTGAGACATCCCGGATGAAATGGCCACTGTAGTTTGAAATGATCCACTAGCCAAAAAATGGAGTACTGACAGCACCTGCACTAGAGGCGGAATCCCTGTGGGTTGGCGGATGGGTGACATCAGGTCTGGCTCCAGCTGGGCACACAGTTCCTGTATAGTGGCACTGTTGAGTCTGTAGGTGAGTATGACATGTCGTTCTTCCATTGTCGACAGGTCCACCAGCGGTCTGTACACGGGAACATTCCTCCGTCTCCTCGCAAGTCCCAGCGGACGGTGCCTAGGAAGGACAACATGAAGCACAGAGTCAATCAACCCACAGGTAAGTTCCCACAGCCTGCACAGTACACGAATCTCTCTGGATTGAATAGCTTGTATGAGTGTCGATGCAAGGCCTAGCCATGTGTGACGCAGTAGGAATTAAGCCATGTGGGCCCTTGAAATGGCGGCTGCCTGACCTGTGAAGTGTGACAATGTGAAGTGAGGTCATTGCGCTGGCGTGGCACGCCATGGCGGTAGGCGGTCGAAGACCGCGGCGCAAAGCAGCATTGGTTAACATTGAACCCTATTGGTTTCAGGAGCCAATGACGATGTGCGCCGGCGGTCGCGGTACGCACCGCCGCGGGCGTGACCGCCATTTTCTCTCTGCTTAATCACACGAGACCTGAGCATCCACAGGAGAGGACCTATACTGCAAGTGCTGCTGTGACCTCGGTCTGGAAGTGACAATGGCTGCTGCGACTGGGGAAAGGGCCCCCGCCTTCAGTTCCGAAGAGTTGGAGAAGCTCGTGGACGGGGTCCTCCCCCAGTATGCGCTACTCTACGGTCCTCCAGACCAACAGGTGAGTACACGGGGGCCAATGCATAGTGGGCAATGCCTGTGATGAGTGGGGTGGATGTACGATGGAGGGGAGCGAATTACGAATGCATGGCACGACAGATGAGAGCATGTGCCACCTGGCAAGTTTGGGGAGGGGGGGCCACTCACATCGAGCATGCAGAAAAGTGATGATGTTTCTTTTCCCCCCCTGTACATGTCACATAGGTCAGCGCCCATCAGAAGATCGATATTTGGCGTGCCATCGCCAAGGACGTCCGGGCCCTGGGGGTCCACAACAGACGGGGCACCCACTGCCGCAAGAGGTGGGAGGACATCCGCCGCGGGAGCAGGAAGACCGCCGAGGCTCTGCTGGGGATGGCCTCCCAACCTAGGAGGGGTGCCAGTCGTACCTTGACCCCCCTGATGTCCCGGATCCTGGCAGTGCCCTACCCCAATTTAGATGGGCGCTTGAGGACATCACAGCAGACACAAGGGGGTGAGTACCAGCACATTCAGCTATATTTGCGCGCAGTGGAGGTGCCTGGGTGGGGGAGGAGGGCTGTGGGTATCCCTAGGCCAGGGCGATTTCTGTAGGCTAGGCCCCTCCGTGAGGTATGGTCCTGTGCCCCCACCCCCACCTCTGTAGGGTGCCTAGTAACGCTATTCATGGACCTGTGTATTCTGTGTGGGCAGTTGTCGCCCATAGGCTTGTAGGGCATGTCCCAGGGAATGAGTAGTGTACCCCAAGTGCGCAGCGTAGTGCAGGGGGCTTCTGTGTCTGTCCTCTCCGCCAACGGTGTCCCCAATGCATGCACTCAACTTGTCTTTATTTCTCCACCCCCCCCAATTTTCTTTGTTTTTCTGTGAATGTGTGCATTAGCATCATCAGGCGGAGGAGAAGTGGCATCGGCGCAAGAGGGAGCTGCATCTCACATGGCCCCGGAGGGCCATGCAACGGACTCCGACATGACCAGTGAGACGGAGGGCGAGGGGGGCTCCACCACGGGGACCCGTGCAGACGTCAGTGACACCGACACGTCCTCGGATGGGAGCTCCCTTGCGGTGGCGGCAACATCCGTGCCCACCGATACTACAGGTACAGCCGCCACCCAGCGCACCAGCTCCGCCCTCCCAGCAGCCCCTCGGCCTTCGGCCCGTGCCCGCACGGCCAGGAAGGCGGCCATCTCCTTCGCCCCAGGCACCTCAGGCCCTGCCCCAGTCACCCCTGCTGCCCTCAGTGAGGAGGTCATTGACCTCCTGAGGACCATCATTGTTGGGCAGTCTACCCTTTTGAATGCCATCCAGGGTGTGGAGAGGGAGGTGCATCAAAGCAATGCATACCTGGAGGGCCTTCATTCGGGTCAGGCTGCCCAGCAGCGATCGTTCAACGCTCTGGCCTCAGCACTGACGGCAGCGATTGTCCCTGTCTCCAGCCTCCCTCTTCTAACTCCCTCCACCCAGTCCCACTCCCCTGTTCCTCTGCCTATCCCATCCACACCTACAGACCAGCCTGCACACACCTCAACACCCAAGGGAAGCTCATCCAGACATAAGCACCACAGAACACACAAGCATTCACACAAGCAACATACAGATGCAGACATGCCAACAGCCACTACCTCCTCTGTGTCCCCCACCTCCTCGTCTCCCTCCTCCCTCCCTGTGACGTCTACACTCACACCTGCATGCACACCACCATCAGCCAGTACACCCATCACCAGCACACCCTCTACACCAGTCCGCACACGTGCAGTCACCACCCCCACTGCCATGTACACGTCCCCTGTGTCCTCTCCCAGTGTGTCTGTCACCCCCGCTTCCAAACCACACAAACGCAGGCAGGCACCCAACCAACAGTCATCCACCTCACGTCAGCCTCCAGCCCAAGCACCTGCACCCAAAGACACCAGACTTGACTCTCCTACAACCACATCCTCTTCCTCCACTCCCATACCCACTCCAGCTACCCTTCCCATGGCTCCTAAAAAACTAATCCTCTATAAACTGGACCTCTTTTCCTCACCTGACCCACCCCCTCCATCTCGTAAGAGTTCCAAAAACACCTCAGCCACCACCAGCCCAGCAACTCCCAAGAACGTCGTGGCTGGTTTTTGGAGTCCGCCCTTTCCTTGTGCAGGGACATCGGCCAGCAGCAAAGGCACAGCCAGCCCCCCCCTGGGAAGAGGAGCAAAAAACTGAAGGGCAGGCGCGACAGGCCTGATACGCCTGCCCCCAAGGAGGGTAGCCTTGCACTCTCACCTGCCACATCGGGTCAGGGAGCCAAGGGCCACGGAGAGTCTGCCAAGGAGGGCAAGGGCAGCAAAGCGCAAAAGGCAGGGAGCAGCCGACCTGGCCATGAGGGCCCCACCAGCCCCATTCCGGGGGTATCGGAGGAGACCCAGGGCCCCAGGACTCCATCACAGGAGGGCCCGCAACGGAAAGATCTGATGCTGACTGAGCAGGAAGTATTGGCCAGGTGTGGTTCACTCGAAACCCAAGACAGGCACCGCTGAACAGGGCCCGCCGTGAGAAGCACCGCTGAACAGGGCCCCGCCGTGAGGAGCACCGCTGAACAGGGCCCCGCCGTGAGAAGCACCGCTGAACAGGGCCCCGCCGTGAGGAGCACCGCTGAACAGGGCCCCGCCGTGAGGAGCACCGCTGAACAGGGCCCCGCCGTGAGAAGCACCGCTGAACAGGGCCCCGCCAAGACAGGCACCGCTGAACAGGGCCCCGCCGTGAGAAGCACCGCTGAACAGGGCCCGCCGTGAGAAGCACCGCTGAACAGGGCCCCGCCAAGACAGGCACCGCTGAACAGGGCCCTCCTGTCAAGCACCGCTCCGCTGGGCCCTCATCTCAAGCACTGCTCCGCTGGGCCCTCCTGTCAAGCACTGCTCCGCTGGGCCCTCCTGTCAAGCACCGCTCCGCTGGGCCCTCCTGTCAAGCACCGCTCCGCTGGGCCCTCATCTCAAGCACTGCTCCGCTGGGCCCTCATCTCAAGCACCGCTCCGCTGGGCCCTCCTGTCAAGCACCGCTCCGCTGGGCCCTCCTGTCAAGCACCGCTGGCCCATTGGCAGGCCCGGTTCTGTGTCGGGCAGGGCTTCACGAGGCACTCTGCCCACCATGCCTCCTCCATGACCAGTGGACTCTGTAATCCACCTGATGGACTGTGGCTTTGCACCCCCCAGGATGGCACAGTGGGCAATCCACCCACTGTAGAGACTTGAGAGACTGTGGCTTTGCACTCCCCAGGATGGCACAGTTGGCAACCCACCCCCTGTAGAGACTTGAGAGACTGTGGCTTTGCACTCCCCAGGATGGCACAGTGGGCATGGAGGCCCTTCGTGGATCTGGCATCGTGGACTCATGTGGCTGAGGTGCCCCCCCTGCCCTTCCCCCTGAGGTGCCAGTATTTGATTTTTGTGATGCCCCAGCAGTGTTCTCTCCAATGGACTCGATCTCGTGTGTGGGCTTTGCCCATGTGTTGCTGCACATTGGCCCACAGACATTTGAACTTTGCAAAACTGTGCCGGACTTTTGCTACTTGTATATATATATATAGTTCTAGATGTGTAATAATTCTTTATATATTGCTAAGTTCGCTATACTTAATTCTTGCTATAATATAGTTCTATTTTTACAATCATTGCCTTTTGTCTTTGCTTTTTTGTTTTGGGGGTTTGGGGGTGTCACTCTGACTTTTTAATCTGCATTGGTGTGTAGGTATTTCGGTGGGGGTGAGGGTGGGGGTGGGGGTGTGGCGTATGTGTGTGCCCGTAAGCTTTCCTCCTCCTCCCTCCCCTGTGTCGTAGGTGCAGTACTCACCGTTGTCGTCTGCGGCGACGTTCGTGATCCTGGAAGAAGAGCAGGACGGCAATGGCTGGGAGGATGTGGAGTTCCGGTTCTATGCTGTCCCGATTCCGTGTGGAGTGTGTCGAGGTGAGCGTTTTCCATTGGAAATGTCTGTTTCCGCCGTGTTTTTATCGGCGGGGCTCCCGCCCCGGAAAAGGTGGCGGATTGGTGAGTCGTGATAGGGTGGGCGGTACATTGTCTGCCGCCTGGCTGTTGGCGGTGACCGCCGCGCTGTTTGTTTGTGCCGCCATGGCGGTCGGAGTGTTAAAGCGGCGGCCTGTGTTGGCGGTTCCCGCCAGGGTCAGAATTCAATTTTTGGGACCGCCAGCCTGTTGGCGGGTTGGCCGCCGCTTTAACACTGACCGCCAGGGTCAGAATGACCCCCACAACAATCTCTTAACTACAGCAGTCAACTACCACAGTTCCAGGATGCTGCGGTCCATCATGAGTGAATATGTTTCTTTTCTCAGGAATACCATTCATTGGCTTCTGGTGAAGGCAATGATGCATTTCAGTATCTTGACACTAGTCATCATCAGGACCGGACTGGCTGCAGCAGGAATCGGGTGTTTCCTTGCGAACCTGAAAGGATGGTGGCCAAATTTGCGGCAGTGGGGCCGGTTTTGTTACTGGGGGCTGGTTTTGCAGTTGCGCTGCAATATCGGCGCCCAGTGACAAAAGCAGCAGTTCTTCACAGTTCCAGGGACTGCTCCGACAATGTTGCCAGGGCTGCTTTGAGTTCCCAGAATGGCCCTGGTCATCATGTACCTGCATGGAACTAGACCAGAATACTATGCACAAAAAATCCTTCTGCTGCTGAGAAGGCCGCTATAATCCTGGGCTCAACCTCTTGCTAGCTATGGCACATAGCTGACAGGCTTTTAATAGAGGCAATGTGCAAAGTATTTAGACAGTACCAAAATAGTAATTGTTAGAAATGGGGTCTTTGGTTGACAGTCAGGTTACCCCCTGTTCAAGCAAGGACCCTCACTCTAGTCAGGGTAAAAGAGAATCACCCTCAGCTAACCCCTGCTTACCCCCTGGGTAGCTTGGCAGAGCAGTAGGCTTAACTTCAGAGTGCTAGGTGTAAACTATTTGTACCAACACACACAGTAACTTAATGAAAACACTACAAAATAACACAACACTGGTTTAGAGAAATAGGAAATATTTATCTAAACAAAACAAGACCAAAACGACAAAAATCAACCATACACAAGTCAAGTTATGAATTTTTAAAGATTAAATCCAAAAATAGCGCTTAGAAACACAAAATTCTTCAATGAGGTGTTAACACGGCTTTGTGACGGAGTTGTTCCCAACAATCTGACACCAGAGGCGCCAGCCACGGAGTCTCGCACACCCCCAGGTACAGTACCTTGGTGAAGAGTGAAAACAAGCTGATGCGCGAAGTCGGGGATCGCGGCGTCTGTGCAAAATGTTGAATCTGCGCACTTCGAGCGGCGTCGGTCACGACGTGGTGCGGTGACTTCCATGGAGTCCAGGATTTCGGCAGGGCTGCAGCGGTGTCAGGCCTGCGAAGGTCGTCGCGTTCCAGCAAAGCTCGCAGAATCGGTTACAGGCGGCGTCACCCAATTCAGCAGCGGCGTCAGTCCGGAGTCGTCCGTAGTCGATTTCCTTGAATTTTCACCAGCTTTTCCTTTCAAGGGCCCAGGGACTGGATAGGGCACCACTTGTCAGGGCAGGAGTCTCAGCAGAGAGTCCAGGTGCTGGTAAGTGAGAAGTCTTTGCTGTCCCTGAGACTTCAAACAACAGGAGGCAAACTCTAAATCAAGCCCTTGGAGATTTCTTCTCAAGATGGAAGGCACACAAAGTCCAGTCTTTGCCCTCTTACTCTGGCATAAACAGCAACTGCAGGATAGCTCCACAAAGCACAATCACAGGCACGGCAGCTCTTCTTCCTCAGCTCTTCTCCAGGCAGAGGTTCCTCTTGTTTCCAGAAGTGTTTCTAAAGTCTGTGGTTTTGGATGCCCTTCTTATACCCAATTTCTCCTTTGAAGTAGGCCTGCTTCAAAGTAAAGTCTTTTTTGAATGTGAAATCCTGCCTTACCCAGGCCAGGCCTCAGACACTCACCAGGGGGTTGGAGACTGCATTGTGTGAGGACAGGCACAGCCCTTTCAGGTGTAAGTGACCACTCCTACCCTCCCTCCTAACGCAGATGGCTCATCAGGATTTGCAGACTACACCCCAGCTCCCTTTGTGTCACTGTCTAGTGTGAGGTGCAACCAGCCCAACTGTCAAACTGACCTAAACAGGGAATCCACAAACAGGCAGAGTCACAGAAATGGTATAAGCAAGAAAATGCTCACTTTCTAAAAGTGGCATTTTCAAACACACAATCTTAAAACCAACTTAACTAAAAATATGTATTTTTAAATTGTGAGCTCAGGGACCCCAAACTCCAAATGTCCATCTGCTCCCAAAGGGAATCTACACTTTAATCAGATTTGTTAACCTATGAGAGGGACAGGCCTTGCAACAGTGAAAAACGAATTTAGCAATATTTCACTGTTAGGACATATAAAACACATTACTATGGCCCTGATTCTGACCGGGGCCAGGGTCGGCGGGAGCACTGCCGACAGGCCGGCGGTGCCCCGCAGGGCATTCTGACCGCGGCGCTTTGGCCGTGGTCAGATTTGGAAAACCGGCGGTCTCCCGCCGGTTTTCCGCTGCCCTTGAGAATCCTCCATGGCGGCGGAGCGTGCTCCGCCGCCATGGGGATTCTGACACCCCCTACCGCCATCCTGTTCCTGGCGGGTCTCCCGCCAGGAACAGGATGGCGGTAGGGGGTGCCGCGGGGCCCCCCTAAGAGGGCCCCACATTGTATTTCAGTGTTTGCATTGCAGACACTGAAATACGCGACGGGTGCCACTGCACCCGTCGCACCTTCCCACTCCGCCGGCTCAATTCTGAGCCGGCGTCCTCGTGGGAAGGCCCTTTTGCACTGGGCTGGCGGGCGGCCTTTTGGCGGCCGCCCGCCAGCCCAGTGCAAAAGCCAGAATCACTGCAGCGGTCTTATGACCGCGGAGCGGTGTTCTGGAGGGGGGAACTCTGGCGGGCGGCCTCCGCCGCCCGTCAGGGTCAGAATGACCCCCTATATGTCCTACTTTAACCATACACTGCACCCTGCCCTTGGGGCTACCTAGGGCCTACCTTAGGGGTGTCTGACATGTAAGAAAAGGGAAGGTTTAGGCCTGGAAAGTGGGTACACTTGCCAAGTCTAATTTACAGGTAAATCTGCACACATAGACACTGCAATGGCAGGTCTGAGACATATTACAGAGCTACTTATGTGGGTGGCAAAACCAATGCTGCAGGCCCACTAGTAGCATTTGATTTACAGGCCCTGGCACCTCTAGTGCACCTTACTAGGGACTTACGAGTAAACCAAATATGCCAATCATGGATAAACTAATTACATATACATTTTGTAAAGGAGCACTTGCAGTTTAGCACTGGTTCGCAGTGGTAAAGTGCCCAGGGTAACAAAAACAGCTAAATCAGAGTCCAACACACATCAACAACCTAGGGAACTGAGACAAAAAGTTAAGGGAGACCACGCCAAGGATGAAAAGTCTAACAGTGATAAAGTCAAAACATCACACAAGAGAACTCTCAAAGCAATTTAGAAAAACAGAGTAAACTTTAATAAATCAAAAGACACTAAAGTAACAAAAATCCAATAAGGGAAACCAAAGTTATGAATTTTTAAAGTTGAAGGTTCAAAATAGAGACAAAAAAGCATTAAGAGTCAACCACGGTCAACTGATGGTGCTTGACTGGTACCTAGGCGCAAGTTAAGGTTGATCATAGTGGAGCACTGGTCAGATACAGAGACCAGGTTCAACCTGATGAAAGGTTTCACACTCAGATTTAGGCCCTGATTTACAGTTGGGCAGAGAGTATACTCTAGTTAGAGTGCCATCTCCGCTAAACTGAAGTTCTGCCTGCTTATTTAGAGTCATATGTCTGTGATGGAGGCTGGTCAGTCTCCACCACTGACATGTACATACCACAGGCCAATAGAGTAAAGGTTGTCATAGAAGTAGCCATTTGATTGCCCGCACGATTTGCAGTGGGAGGACAAATGGCTATTTTTTAATGCCCAGCAGTAAGGGCCATTGGAAACTGCAAAACGACCTACCCCCGCCCACCATGGGAGACACCTTGAATGGTGTGGTGGGTTCATTCACTTTTTTATTTTCAAAAACAAAACCCTGCTTTGGGCTTTTGTTTTTTAAAAGAAAAGAAACAGGTTCAAGGTTTGAGAGACGGTACTGTAATGTTGATAGGGCAATCCGTCAAACTTAGAATACAGTTCCTGTCAATGTAAGAGTTGTCTACTATGGCAGCAGACAACTCTAGATTCGGAGAACGTTTACTCGCTCAATGCAATGGAGCATTTTACTCCACAGCCCTGATGAAGTTAAGCATGTCCCCCGGGTTGTGAATCAGCCCCTTAGTCTCTGGAATGGAATAAAAAAAAAACAACAGAGTGGTGCAAGGGTGCAGGCTGTAAGTGGAGAGGGCTCCACAATGCCAGATACCTTCGCTGTGACAATCCGCTGAATTGGATTTTCTGCTGTGTAAAAAAGTACAAGTGAATATTTGGCCCATTGAAAACGTACCTTCATTGGATCAACTTGGTGGGTTGCTCCTGGTATTCTGGAGGTTCTTGAAGATAGAAAGTTTCTTAGTCCCAGGTTTCAAGAGATGATAGAGGGGGTCCGCTTTGACACCAGCCAAGGGTCCAGGATCTTGGTGACATCACTTGAAGGACAAGACTCACTCCAGCAGAGGCTAGCAGTAGGGTCTATGTCTAGTCAGCTGGCAGTTGCTGAAAAAGGTCTCTGGAAGTTTGTTGTGTTCTTTTAGCTTGAACAGGAGGTCAGCCTTGTAACCACTAGAGTCCACTACTTTGCCCTTGGTACAAGAGGTGGCGTGAGTCCCGTCTTCTAGGCTCTTCTCAGGTTACAGGCACAAAGTCCAGTCCACTTCTGTTCTTCCACAGCTCCAGAGATTGTTCTAAGGAGGGTACAGTGAGGGCCACATTTGTGTATGGCACAGTGGGTGCCACATTTGTGTCTGGAACCAGCCTGGGGTGAGGGTGACTCCTGGCTCCTACCTAATCAATGGAGTAAAGGTTCTCAGGGGTAACCCGTTTGCAGCAGTTTCTATGTGCCCTGCTGTAAACAATTCCAAAATGCCTCACTCTACTCCAAACCAAGGTGGCAGAGCTTGTGTTCCCACTCCAGAGGTGTGGCCTAGGAAATGTGAAATCCCTCCTCTTTGGTCACTCTAAAATAGTTCTGTGGCAGCTACCCTCCCACTGTGATTGTTGCCTGCCTGTCTGGGGAAACAAAGAAGGGCCCTGCCCTGGTGTCAACTAACATTTGCCTGTGACAGGGTAGGCCTCCTTGAAGTTAATCAAGTTCCTGGCCACAGCTCAGATGGTCACATTGCCAGAGGAATAGCTACACCTCTCCACACCCAAGACCTTTATCCTTCTCTTGTAAAATTTTCACACCTCATCAAGGGGACTAGTCAGCTGCCAGGTGACAGTTGGATCTCATGCAAATGGGCATCCTGAGGCTTTAGGTAGAGAAAATATAACTTTCTAAGAGTACCTTTTCCAAAATATTTATTAAAAAGAATTTCACCAGTGTATTGTGCATTTTTTAAATATTTAAAAAAGAAGGACATTTGTAATAGATTCATAGCCAGAGATATGATGACATTATTCCACTTAATATATTACGAATTCGTTCCTATAGAACAGCTAGCCTTTCTACAGTGAACATACCCTTTGAGGCTTTTCACTGTAAGAAAATGTGTAACATAAACCATTTAATTGTTCTACTTTTAAATACCATACACTCTGCCTTATGGGCAATAAGACCTAAGTAGTGACATTAGTAGTTTAAAGGACTTTTTTGACCTGTCAAAAGGGGTTATTTCGATAGGTTGAATTTGCAGTTTAGAACTGCACAGCCAGGCAGCACATGATGGGCCTGCAGTCATGTTTACACTGTTACTGCAGTGGATGGCACAATGGGAGCTTCAGTCTACTAGTGACATTTAACTTACCAGTCTTCAGTACGCTAGTACTATATACTAGACATAGGTAATATAAATATACCAATCAGGGGTATGCCAATTTCATCATGTTGAAAGCGGATCACAGGCACAGGGGTAAAACGCACATAGCTCTACTGGCAGCAAAAATAAAAGGAAACAATACAGGGTGACCATAGAAGAAGAACATACTTCCTACACTTATCTTATCTTGGGGTGCATTACTTAACAGTGTAAAGGTTGATGGGTGTAAGAGATGGACGTGCAGTTTAAAACTTAGTCAGCTGATGGCACCTGTTTAGCTCTGCTGAACCTTAGAAGTTCTACATTTGCATCCTGGTCCCTTTCTACACTGGCTGCAGCAGAAGAATGCCCACTTTAGTAGAGGATATACCAGTTATAGGAGAAAGGAAGGATGGAGATACACCTGAATGAATTACTGTCATCTTGTGTTTGGTTAGGGTAGAAACGGGAAGCTTCAGAATGGGTCTAGATCTGCAGGAATTAACTGGGAATGCAGTGCTCTGTTTCACCTGCTTGGAGGCAGATGTCAGGCACAATGACTGCTCACCTAGTTTTTGAGTGTTTACTAAAGTGGACTCTTAGGAGGAGATATAGGACAAGTGGTAATCTCAGAGAACCTGGTGCTGAGTAATACCCAGAAGCAGTAATCCTAGTGAAGCTGGTGGTAATACCTGGAAGTTATAATCCCTGAAGCCAATGGGCAGTTTAGCTGCCTGGTGAGCTGCTAAGCAGTACACTCTTGAGTGAGCTTTCAAGGAAACTGGTACTGAATATTGTATGGGTATTAATTTAGAACTTATTACCACTGCTGAGGCGCTGAAGTTCTTTTGAAATGGTTGTACGCTACTCCAGGGGAGCCCATACATTCTGTATTATAGAACCATATAATCTGCTGCTTGCTGAAATGAGCGTGGACGTTTGAAGGTATAGTGTAGATCTGTGTTTGGACAACATGTTACTGACATTTAGAGTGACATAATCATGCAGTTTACAACTCATGTGAATTCCAGAAGGACCATGGAGGATATTTGGATTAGACCTGGGCGGAGTTTGTGAAATTCTGCTACGCAGAACTCCACGAAGTGCAAAAAAAACTTGCGCTATGCCGAGTTCCGTGAGAAGCAGAGTTTGGGTAAGTTGCGATGTTCATGCTTATTTTCAGTGCCAGGAGTTTCTCCCTTGCTGTAAAATCAGCACGAACGGCTTCATGCGGAGCGCCAGAGGGTGCTAACTTCTTTCTGCAGCGCGAGTAGATTTTCTAATCGAACAGCAGATTACTCAATATGAGTGGCAACTTTATCAACAAGGGCGAGAGAGAGCTGCCGAGACTGCCTGCTTTCAGAAATCTCTCTTGAATCCACCAACATAGCTATTTCTCTTGCTCGCCAACATAACGTTGGCGAGCCGCATGAGAAAAACAAAGTTCCGGGCGGAGCACAGAGTAGGCAAAACTCCACAAATTCCGCCGGTGGAAGGGGAGTTCTTCACCCACCCTTAATTTGGGCTCGCCCAACCTCTGACTTGTTTTGTATGCCCAATGTGATTTGTCAGATGCTTGGCAGCAGCAAGGATGATTTCGTATAGATATTTCACAAGGATTATTTTATTGTTATCTTAGTCATGCCTTCTTGTTTGCTAGAATGACAAATGATGCTAGAGGTCAAAGCATTTATTTTGAAGGAAGGGTGACACCAAGTGATCAATTAATATACAGCTTACATGTGTTCGTTTCCCAGCGATAATGCGTGAAACAGCACATCGAGAGTTATGGTGGACTACAGGGACATAAGGTTTATTACCATATATGTCAATAGACACGATTCAGGCTGGAGACTCCTGATTTTTAAAGACAAACATGGCTTTATTTTGGCTGTCTCCCTCCTGAAAATGCCTCTCCTTCAATAGAAGTCAATGGGAGAAATACAATTCTCCCAGTTACTTTTTAAAAATCTCCCACTTTCCACTTCTAAAATGTAAAATGTTGGCATGCATGTATTGCCCACTGTTGCTACGCCATAAAGGCCTTCTAGGGAAAGCTGTCAGAGGTTTTTGAGAGCCTGTAAGTGCAGCGCTGCTTTTCTGCTTTAACTGAAAACAGAAAGGAAAGCTGCAGGAGGGGAAAGGAAGGGCAGTTTTGGTGGTGGGGGTTAGTTAAGGACAGAGGGTAAGGGATGTTTCATATTTTGGGTCAAATAGGAGAGACCATGTCATGTATGGCTTTCTCATTACTCCTCTGCCCCTCAGTTACACTTGAAAGCAGGGAAGATGAGTTTTGGGGGCATATATAACATAGCATTATAGATAGCTAAAAATTGAATTACAGGAATGTTTTTACCAAGGGATTTTGAGTGACATCACAGACAATGCATCTTCACTCGTTCTGTCTATTTGATGTCAGAACCCTTCAAGGAACAACATCCCTGTAATACACTGTTTCCCATCTATAGTTCTTTGTTTTGCGTGGCTCTGCTAGAGAGCCACCTACATGAAAAACTAAATTCTAAATACACTAATTCACTGCTATGAAGTAGCAGCAGTTTTTAACAAAAGCTGTTACCCACTGTTACCAATTCATAAAGCAGTGGTTCCCAACCTATGGTCCGGAGACCCCTGGGGGTCCGCAACTGCTAAGAAAATCAAATATTATTAACAGTTTAGGTCACCAGCTTTCAGTAATGACTCAAGGGGGGGGACCCCTGATTCCAATATTGCTTCACTGGGGGTCCACAGGATCCAGTTATGATAAAATGGGGGTCCACAGAAGTCAAAAGCTTGGGAACCACTGTCATTGTCATAAAGAATTCCAGGCTTTTCTGGCTGTGCTGTTGGGGAGTCTATCAGAGCTAGTGCTGGAAAGCAAGGAACACAGCTGCTGGATGAGGGTGAGAGGGAACAGAAGACACAGAGTGGTATGGGTGGGTGGCAGGAGGCCAAGTATATATTTTTTGCAGATGGAAGATGGTATGGTGCTCTCATTTCCCCTCTGCCCCCTGTGTAGCAGTTGAAAGCAGGGGGAGATGTCTTGTGAGACTGTATAATAAACTAAAAATCATTGATGGGTAAAAATGAATCAGAGGGATGTCTTTCATCTCAAGGTTATGACTGACAAAGACCGCTCGAGCTTCACTCTCATTGTCTATTAAATATCACTCGCTAATCCCTCGGGGAAAACCTCTCAGTTACTCACTGTTATCAACTACTACACAGGGGCAGAGGAGTAATGTGATAGCCATACATAACATGACCTCTCCTACATGTCCCAAATGGAAAAAAATATGCCCAGCCTTCTGCCAGCTACTCTCACCACTCAGTGCTTAATTTGAGCTGGGGCTTACTGTTGGGGGCTCCTGGCCCTCATTTCTTGGGACCAGCAGTTATTTTTCCTTATCATCCTGTGACACAGAGCAAGAGAGACAAAAGCATACAAGAGGGAAAGAAGGGGAAGGTAAAGATGGAAAAACTGTGACAAAGAACAAAGTAGAGATGAGAAAAAACCTACAAGAACGAGATAAAGGGACAAGGAGGGTCAAGGGGTGAACTATAAAAACATAAGGTGCAATAAAAGCTACGCAGCCTTGGTATTCTGCCCACCAGAATATGTTGGTCAGAGCAGAACTTTGGGCCCCAACTCTTATTTCTTTACAAAATTTTACAGATTAGGAACTGCCACCACTCTCTCTGCCTACCCTTCTACTCCCTGCTCATCACTGCTTCTGTAACAGGTTCTCACAGAGCCAGCTGAATCAGCCTAGAATTTCTTTACAATGTTCTGGTACCCACTGTTTCAATGTTATAGCAGTGAAATACTGGATTTAGGGCCAGATTTACAAAGCCCTAGCGCATTCTTGCACCACATTAGTGTAATTTTTTTACGCTAATGTGGCTCAACGAGGCAAAAATCGCTGTGCCATATTTACAAAGAGGGCAATGCATGCATTGCGCCACTTTGCGACCCCTCACCCCACACAATGCCTGCGTTAGAAGGGCCGCAAAAGTGGTGCAATTAATTTTTCAAGATTTCATTGCAACAGTTTTCCCGTCAATTTTAACGCGTGTCAAAGCAGGCATTAAAAGGACGCACCCATTGAAGTCAATGGGCCTCCTTGTACTTTGCTGCACTAGCTTCAAATATTTTGACGCTAGTGCAGCAAGGCGCCACAATATTGTCAAACATTTTGATGCTATTGGCCTAGCGCGCACCATGGTGTGCCCGATTGTAAATACGGTGCACCCATGGTGTCACTAGGTGGCGTGGGGGGGGGGGGTGCGCAAGAAATCTGGTGCATCAGAACTGATGCACCAGATTCTTGTAAATCTGGGCCTTAGAATCCAGTTATTCACGCTAATTGCTCAGTTTTTGAATGACATTTTAGACCACTTGAACTTTGCTCTTGGCTATTTTGTTGTCACTCAGAACCCATCGGTAAAAAACTTCTCCCTAATTCACTGTAACCCATCTATAATTCTGTATGTGGTATACGGCTCCCTTTAGAAGCCTTTAGCTTGGATTCCCGGACTGGAATCCACTTGTTCACTGCTGTGGTGTCACAACAGTTTTTAATCTAAAGTGATTAACCACTGTTTTGACTTCACCTAGGGAAAAAGCTCTCCAAAGTGTAGTGGAGGGATTTTGGCTGGCATTCTCACCAGCATCCTCCTGCCACTCTGGGGTGTCCACAGCCCCGAAAGAGACAGGAGAATGAGGGTCTCCAGGATCGTGCACCATCCAGTTTCGCATCAGAGGAGGCATGCAGCCGCACTGACAGCAGCCCTGCCATTACCTTTGTCACCACAGTGCTGACTCTTCTTTCAGTGAGAGCAGCTTGTTCTTCAGTGCCTGAAAGATCAACCAGAGAAACTACGTTGCAGCTCGTGTCCATAAAATTATGCACAAAATGTTGCATCCATTGGGGGATGAGAGTGGGATGTTTTCTAAAAGCACCGCAAGCGCAGCACGTGCTTGCGTGTCCCTCTGCAGTAGCTTGCTGAGGAGGTGGCACCCGTCCAGTGGCCGCTGGTTAGCTTCTACAGGGTTGAGTGCGTTCAGCTCCATCCCAATAGCTTAGCAGCCCTGCAGCTTCTGGACCCTGTTGCTCTCAAGGGTGCGCATAAAGGTGGCGCGCAGGTGGCACGTGAAGTGGGCGTCATAGTGGAAACGGAGCCTGTGTAAACATGGGTCTTCGCATGATTGGGCGCTTTGGTTTCTAACACGTTGTTCACGCCTGGGCGATGTGGAATCTAACTTGATTGCAATCGAGCTGTACACATCAGACTAAGAGGTATACCTGTTTGCAGTGGTGTTTTAAACACTGCCTCAGTACGGTATCTTGCATAGCAGTGATGTTTTACAATAGTGTGTGAGGGTCTTAACAATGTGCAGCTCCCACAATCGTGCAATCTAAATGTGGCCGTCATAGCTGTATGTAGGGTAGAAAGTCACTTAAACAGTAGCAATGTGCTATGCTGTTACTCATTTAAAATGTTGTGACTGGACCATTGTGTCTGTGCAGGAGACCTGTGTTCTGAGCTCATTGCAGGTGCTACAAATGTCCTGGTGAAAGCTGCACTCCAGCAGCACATTCAACTCTGCTAGACATGGTGTTCACCCAAAGTGGAACTCCTTCCATGAGTGATTATTGGTCACACTTCCTGGCCATGACATGAGTAAGGTTGGTGACACACAACTCGTAGGGTGCCATCCTTTTGAACTGTCACTCTGTGGTAAACGTCGATATGTTGTCATGACTAGAACCACTCACTTCCAACTCAGTGCAAGAGATATTTTGTGCATGTCACGCATGTTGTGGGTACCCATGACCTGTGTATCTCCATGCTTGTGGATTACTCACTATTCAACAATAGATGCCTTTAGGTAGCTGCTCACCAATTGGACACTAGTATGCCCCAGCACAGTTCCATCCTTTCCTCCCAATTGGCACAGACTATTGTAATCATGTCATGTTCAATTCAACAAAAGTTTGAATGGAGCAGGGAAGAAGTCATTGTATTTTCCCTAGTAGATGTACTAGACCCAGGAATTTCCTATTGGCTAATCTGTGGCATGGCAGACCAAAGGGTCTGTGTCACTGCTCTCACCTGTATAAGAGGAACATGCTGCCTTCCTATCCACTGTATTATGTAGTCAGCTCTGGTGTGACTAGCAGAAGCCCAATACCAGTCTTTGGACTTGTCTGGAATACATGCACATACTCTGGTAGCATTCTGGGATGCCTGCCATCTCCATGAACGTAGAAACACGGTGACCATTGTAGTAAATTCATTACCATGGCACTAACGTTTACTAAATGGAAGATGGACTTTATTGAAACCTTCAGAAATCTTAATCTTCTGAGTAGATCCTAGAAATGAAGATGATTTAAAAGGGATAGCCAAAGTGAGGAGGAATGCAGAGACCCACCGGATGGCCGAAGGGATAAAGAAAGGGGGCTTGGACATGTGAGGCTGGTGTCTCTGTGCTGGCGCAATAGCCATGTAGGCCTCCCAACACTACAGAGGTAATTGAAGCAGTCAGAGAAGAAGGCCATCATTGCTCTACCTGTATACCCAAACACCAGCCCAACCCAAAGCCTTGCTGCTTGTCTTCGCTTCTGCCTGGCTCACAGTGCTTGAGTTCCTCCTTTCCTTTTCTTCTGTGCTGACCTACAGCATGGCTGTGATGACATCAAGGTTCTGCTTTGATCAGAGTGGAAAATAACCTGATAATGATTACGTTTTAGCCTAGTGTCAGCCAAGAACTTTTGATTTTACTAAAATATATATATGTATTATAGCTTAATGTCGCGGCTTTCAGCCACCTGTCTTCATCCATTGGTCAGTGCCATGCACATTTTTCCTCTGCCCCCTACAGCAAACAGCATGGGGCAGTGGAACAGTCTACTTACAGCCAAGGGTTAATTTAACTTTGAGTGACTGCAGTTTTCTCTTTCACAAGGAGCACCTCTGCACACAAGCTTCTTCCTTTCAGCGCCCGTGTTTTTGTTTTTACTGTATAACTACTTTAGTGTTATGTTTGTGTTTAGAGGATGATGTGATAGCAGGAGACATCGGATGTGTTCACTGAGCACATCCCATATTTATCAGATCCCATTTTCTGTCAATGTTGCTGTATATTCCCTTTGGAGTACCCTTTCTTTCTTTCTTTCCTTCTTTCTTTCCTTCTTTCTTTCTTTCTCTCTCTCTTTCTTTCTTTCTTTCTTTCTTTCTTTCTTTCTTTCTTTCTTTCGTTTGTTCTTATTTTCTTTCTTTCTTTCTTTTTCATTTTCCTTCTTTCCTTCATTTCCTCCTTTTTTACTCTTTCCTTTCTACCCCACCTTCTTTCTCTTTTCTTCTCTCTTTCCTTTCTTCTTCCATTCCGTTTTAATTTGTTCTTTCCTTCTTTTGTTCTCTTGCTTTCTTTCTCTTTCCTTCTGTCATTCCTCTTTTCCTTTTTGTCTTTCTTTCTTTCCTTCCTTTTTTCTCTTTCCTTCTTTCCTTTCTTCTCTCTTTCCTTCTTTCCTTTCTAATTCTTTCTTTCTTTCTTTCTTTCTTTCTTTCTTTCTTTCTTTCTTTCTTTCTTTCAGTAATTCCCTTTCCTTTTTTCTTCCTTCCTTCTTTCATTCCTTCTTTTTTCTTTTCCTTTCCTTTCTTCCATTATTTCCTTTCTTCTTTCCTTTTCTTCCATTCTTTCCTTTCTTGTCTCGTTCCTTCTTAATTTCTGCCATTCCTTCTTTCTCTTTCCTTCTTTCTTTACTTTTTCCCTCTTCTTCCATTGATCTGTTGTTTTGTCATTTACGTTTTTCTTCTGCCAAATACAGCATACATGGGTCAACTTATTTCAGCCACTTGTTAATTTCCCTTCACATGACTGCATTGTGCTCTTCCACAAGGAGCACATGTGCATTCAAGCTAGTACCCTTCAGTGCCTGTGTTTTTGTTTTTACTTTATAATTACTTTAGTTTTGTGTTCATATTTAGAAGCTGATAGGATACCAGGGTGCTTCTGGTGCGAACATAGGGCACATTCCATCTTTATCAGATCCCATCTTCTGCCACTGCTGTTGTAAATTCACTTCGGAGTGTTTTACTTTTCTGACTGTTGCTGTTTCAGAGCATATCAGATTGTATACATTTGAAACACTTCTGTATTACGTTATCTTTCTTTCTTTCTTCCTTTCTTTCTTTCTTTATTTCTCCTCCTTCTTCCCCTTCCTTCTTTTCTCCTTAGCCTTTCCTTATGTTCTCCCTTCTTTCCTTTCTTTCCTTCATTGGCTTTTGTTCTTTCTTTTTTCTTTCCTTTTGTCTTTCTTTCCTTCCTTCTTTCTTTCCATCATGCTTTCTTTCTCTTTCCTTCCACCCTTTGTGTTCTTGTTTCTTCTTCCTTCCTCTCTTCTCTCCTTCCTTCTTTCGCTTTCTGTCTTTCTTTACATTTTTCGTTCTTTCTGTTTCTCTTTTCTTATTCCCCCTTTTTTCTTTGTCCCTTCTTTTTTCACACTCCGTTTCTTTTTCTTTTCTTTTCTTCTTTCTTTTTCTTCTTTCTTTCCATTCCCTTTCTTTTCCTTAAGTGTTTTTTCTCTCTTTCCATCTTCTTTCTTTCTTTCCTTCTTTCCTTCTTTCTCTCTTTTCCCTATTTTCGTTTTCTTCCTTCTTAGTCTTTCTCTTTCCTTCTTTCTTTCTTACTTTCTTTTGTTCCCTTTTTCCTTCCTTATTTCCTTTATTTTCCCTCTTTACTTCCCTTTTTCTTTCTTTCTTTCCTTACTTTTTCATCTTTCTTTCCTTTTTTCTTTCTTCTTTCTTTTTCTTTCACAATTTTTATTTTCTCCTTTCTTTCTTTCTTTCTTTTTCTTTTCCTTTCTTTCCTTCTTTCAATCCTTCAACCTTTATTTTCTTTGCTTGCTTTCCTTCTTTCTTTCTCTGTCCTTCTTTCTTTTACCCCTTCCTTCCTTCTTTCTTTTATTCTTTCCTTTTTCTTCTCTTCTTTCCTTTTTCCTTCTTTCTTTGCTACTTTCTCTTCTTCCCTTTCTCTTTCCCTCTTACCGCTTTCTTATCCTCTTTCCTTCTTTCTATCTTTTTTCTTTCTTTCCTTTGATTATTTATTTTACTTTCCTCCTTTTTTCTTTCTCTATCCTTCTTTCTTTCCTCCCTTCCTTTTCCTTTAATTTCTTTCTTTTTTCTCTTTTGTTCCTTCTTTCACTCTTTCTTTCCTTCTTTCTTTGCTTCATTCTCATTCCCTTTTCTTTCCTTTTTCCTTTCCCTCTTTCTTTTTGTCTTTGCTTCTTTTTTCTTTCCTTCTTTCTCTTTCCTTCTTTCATTCCTTCTTTCTCTTTTGCTTTTTTCTTTCCTTCTTTTTCCTCTTTCTTTCCCTCTTTGTGTCTTTCTTTCCTTCTTTCTTTCTTTCTTTCTTGCTTTTTGTCTTTCCTTCTTTCCTTCCTTATTTCTATTTTCTTTTTTACTTCCATCTTTCATTTCTTGTTCCTCCTTCCTTATTTCTTTCCTTTCTTCTGACTACCTTTCTCTATTTCTTTCATTTTTTTCTTCTTTCTTTCTCTCTTTAACGCTTTCCTTATTTTTTCTGTTTCTTTTCCTTTCCCTCTTTTGCCTCTTTCTTTTTCGTTCCTTCTTTCTTTCCAGTTCGTTTTTTTCCTTCCTTTCTTATTTCTCTTTCATTGTTTTATTTCTTTACTGTTTTCTTCCCTTTCTTGCTTCTACCCTGTTTTCTTTCTCACTTTTCTTTTGTGTTTTCCCTCCTCTTTCATTCTCTCTTTCAATCTTTCCTTTCTTTTTTTTCTTCTCTTCCTTACCTTTTCCCTTTATATTATTTATTTTTCTCTTTCCTTCTTTCTTTGCTAATTTCTCTTCCCATTTCCTTTTCTTTCTTTCTTAAAGCAAGAGGCATGCATTGAATGCCAAACTGATTGATTTTTTAAGGTATATCTTAGCCTAAATCCTTTGATTTTACCATAGTTATTTGAATAACATAGTTACTTATAAAGGTTTCAGTCAAACTTCAATCATTAGTTTGTGGGTGGTGTCATTCACAGCTTTCTTCCACCCTCTTCAACACGCATTAAGGACTGACTTCACTACAACTTACAGCATGCCACCCTTTCACAAAGAAAACAATCCCAACAAAGTAGTTCTCTTCAGCACCAGGGAGTATTATGCTAAAATGTACTTTTTGACACCAAAAAAACACTTTTTGTCTGTAGTATTATTTTGTTTCATCCTGATGAGGTCCAGGTATAGTTGCAAAAACTCTGACAAAACAACACAACACAGGAATTGCCAGAGCGCTGGTGACCGATGCCAGACCTATTGGCACTTTGTTTTTTAAGTGGAATACATGCTTGCCTCTATTACTCCAGAGCTGCTCGCCACCCTCCAGACCTCTACAAGCTCAGCCCTTCAAACTATTGCTGCCCTATGCTCAAGCAGGCCATCCAGATGATGAGTTAAAATGTGAGTATGATAAGTGTGTCTGTGTATGCGTGAGTGCCAAGCAGCACCTATTTGAGTTGGTGTTTGCAGGCTGTGCCCACTGGCACTTAATTTTGTTGATCCACACTTATTTTAAACCCTCATGCTTCGGCCCAAAGCAATAGGGAGAAAAATGCAAAAGGAGAAAAAAAGGAGAATTAGTAAGATGGAAAAGCAGTGAGAAAGGGAGAAACTAGGGATGAAAAAGAAACTGCAAGAAAGTGATAAAGGGGTAGGAGTGTCTCGTGGTTTATGAAAGAGGCCTAAGTTAGAATCAATATTAAGCAGCATTGGTATACGGTTATTGAAGGCCAACCTTCAATAACTCCAGTCATACCCTTTTGAACAAAACTTTCTTTCACAAATTAAGCACTGGTTCAGGGTAAGTGTGAGTGCAGGGTTAGTGATGCGCTTTTGAGAGCGCTGTGGATGGTGTGATTGTGATTGTAGGGTGAGCATTGTGCCTGCATGGGTCTAGGGTGAGCAGAATACATGTGTGAGTGCAGAAGATATTGTACGTATGATTGTAGATTGAGTTATGCCTTAATGAGTGCAGTAAGACAGTAGGTCCTATGACAGAATGCTCCCAATCAGGGAGATAGGGGGGTGATTGTTGCATCTAAGTAAGTGCAGGTAGAGTAGTGAGTCTGCGAGGGAAGAGTGAGTGGTATGTCTGTGAGTATAGGGAGAGTTGCGTTTCAGAGTACAGTGTGAGTAGCGAGTCTGAGTGCAGGGTGGGTGGTGTCACTGCATTCATGGACTGAGCGGTGTGTGAGTACAAAGTGAGTAGTGAGTCTGCATGGTGTCTTTGGGAACACAGACTGTGTAGGGTGTGAATGCCTGTGCGAGCAATGTGTCTGTGTGAATGCAGGGCGAGTGGAGTGTCTACATGACTCCAGCCTGAATTGTGTGTCTTTGTGAGTGGCAGATGAGTGAATTCAGTTGCAGCTCTCGGGGATTCCTGGGGGGCAGGGCAGCACACAAGGAGGATGGGGTACCGCACGATAGGTGGGGATTAATAACATCTAAAAAATAAAATTACATTTAAAAAAACTTACTTTCGCTCCCGTGCCACGCCGCTCCTCTGTTCCTCTGCTGCATGCAGACACAGGCAGCCAGCCTGCCCTGCAGCCAATAACGACGCTGCTCGAAGCAGCAGGCAGACTGGGAGCCTATGCAGGCTCTTTCTAGCCCAGCAATTGTGTTGCTGGGCTGCAGAGAGCCCTGTGCGCAAGTGTGTTTGGCCGGCCCGAATTCTGCTCGTCACCCACAATACCCTGCCCCTTTCAAAAGGAAGGGATAATAAACACAGTTGCTGCTGGAGGGGATTGGGGAGCGACGCTCCTCGGCCCTTATGGAGGAGCGGCCCCTGTGAGTGATGTGTCTGTGTGAGCGAAGGGTAAACGGTGTACCTCTGTGACTGCAGGGTGAGTGTGAGTTCATGGTCTGTGGTGTGTCCATGTGAGTGAAGGACAAATGTAAGTGTAGGATGAGTGTTGTGTTCATGTAAAAGCAGGGTGAGCGGTCTGTGTATGTGATGTAAATGAACTGTGTGTCTTTGAGTGGTGTGTCAGTGTGAGTGCACTGTTGAAGTGAATGGCTGAAGTGTGCTTGTGATGCATGGTTAATTAAGTGTCTGCATGAGTGCAGGATGAGTGATATTCCTGTATATGTGCGAGGGAGGAGTTTATGAGTGCAGACTGAATTATATCTTTACTAGTAGAGGGGGAGGCAGTTGCGGCCCGCGAAATACAAAATGGGCAGGGCGTCGGTGGGTAGGAATTAAATTAAAAATAAAAAAACAATAAAACTAAAAGAAAACCACTAATCTCCGCCGCTGGCGCGGCTCCATCTGCTCCTCCCACTCCTCTGCAGGCACAGACTCCCAGCCTGTCCTGCACCAATCCTGACGCTGCTCAGGGCAGCAGCAGGATTGGCTGGGAGCGCCCAGCCAGGGCCCTCCCAGGCAGACTGGGAGCCTGTGCAGGCTCTCTCGAGCCAGGCAACTGTGTTGCTGGGCTGAAAAGAGCCCACTGCACATGTGTGTTTGGCTGGCCCGAGACGGCTGGGCAAACACACATGCGCTTTACTGGGGTGTGCTGTGCACTCCCCCTCACTGGTCGTCACCCCCGAGGCCCCACCCCTAAACATAGCTTATTATAATTTTTGGGGAAAAGGTTTGCAGCTGCCGCTGCTTGCGGGGGTGAGGCTGATCTGCCATAATGGAGGAGCCACCCCTGGGCGGAGGGCAGGTCCAATGCATGTGGGGTGCTTCCGTGTGCTTGCAGGGTGAGCGTTGTGCCTCTAAGCTTGCAGACAAAGCGGTATGTTGGGTAAGCAAAGTACCTGCATGCTTCCAGGCAGAGAGGGATCCAGGGTGTGTAGGGTGTCTGTGTGAGTACATAGTGGTCAGAGTCTACGATGGTAAAGTGACCAGTGTGCTTGCATGAGCCCAAAGTAAGTTTTATGCCTGTGTGATTGCAAGGCCATAGTGGCTGCATGAGTATAGAGTGTGGTGTGCCTTTGACTGCAGGTTGCCATCGTGAGAGGAGGTCCTATGTGAATAGGATGACTCTGTGAGTGCAAGGTGAGTGATATGTCCGTGTCCATGCAGGGTGACTGGTGTGTCTGTGAGTCCTTTGTGAGTGCTATGTCTGTGCAGGAACAGTAACATGCCTTTGCGTGTAGGGAGATCAGAGTCTCTGCATGAGTCTAGACTGATCAGAATGCCTGTGTGATACAAAGGGTGAGTCCCTATATGAGTGTAGAGTTGAATATGCCTTTGTAAGTGCAGCGAGGAGGGTAGTGTGTCTCTGTGTTTGCAGAGTGAGCAATATGCCAGTATGCTTGCAGATAGAGGTATGTAGGATGGTTGGTTTACCTGCGTGATTGCATAGAGTAACAAGCATGAGAAAACAGACGTAGCAGTGTGTCTGCATGAACCCAGGGTGAGCCATAACCCTGTGTTACTACAATGGAAGCGTGTCTGTATGAGTGGAAAGTAAGTCATGACTTTCAGTAAAGGGCGATTGGGGGACCTGTAAGTACAGAGTATTTCTGTTTGGGTGCAGCGTTAGCAGTGTCTCTGTGTGTAAGAACAGTGTCTACTAGTGGCAGAGCAGAGTGTCTCCGAGTACAGGGTGAGCTGTGTGCCTCTGACAGTGCAGAGTGTGTAGTTTGTAGGCATGAGTGCAGGGTGAACAGTGTGCCTGCGTGAGTGCTGAGTGAACGGTGTGTATGTGTGAGTGCAGGGACAGTGGTGTGTCTGTATGAATGTAGGGTCAGCGGTGTGTCTACATGAGTGCAGGGTGAGTTGAATGCATATCTGTGTGCATTATGAATGAAGTGTATGTGTGAGTGCAGTGTGAGTAGTGAGTTAAGAATTAGTGGTGTGTCTGTGAGTATAGGGTGAGTAGTTTGGGTGAGTTCAAGTAGAGCAGTGTGGCTGGAGAGTAAGCAGTGCTTTTGCCAGACTGTTGGGTAAGTGGTGTGCCTGTGTGAGTGGAGAGTGAGGGGTAAATCTGTGTGAGTGAAATATAAGCAGTGGGTGTGCATGAGTGTAAGGTGAGAGGGTGTCTGTGTGAGTGCCTGGTGAGTGGAGTGTCTGTAAATACAGGTTAGTGCCTGTGCAAATGCAGGGTGAATAATATGAATATGCAAATGCATTGTAAGTGTTGTGTCTTTGTGAGTGCTTAGTGATTTGTGAGTCAAATAGTGCAGGTAAGCAGTGTACCTACCAGTGCAGAGTGAGCAGAGTGTCTGCATTTGAAATGGGTGAGTAACATGCCTGTGTGACTGCAGTGGGGGAGATGTGTGTTTAAGTTAAAATTAGTTATGCCGCCTTGTGTTCAGGATGAGCATAGATCTTTTAAATGCATTGTTTCTGTGGTGGTGGCGCAGTAGGAGAAGGAATGATCTCTGAAGCACTCGCAACGGATGCAGGGGCCCAGGGCAGGGGTGGCTGAGTGGAGTTCTCTGGTCCATGGAATGTGAGGTGGTCGTTAATGTGGGCAGGTCTGGATTTGTGAAGGGCCTTGTAGGCGTTTTTGAGGAGCTTGAAGAGGCATCTTTGCTGGACGGGGAGCCATGAGGTGGGAGGTGATGCTGGTTCTTCTGGGGAGGCTGAGGACGAGTCTTGCCTCCGTGTTGTAGAGGTTCTGGTGGTGGTTCATGAGATGCTTTGGGGTTCTGGAATAGCGCTCGTTGCCGTAGTCTAGTCGGCTGGAGATAAGGACCTGGATGACTGTGGAAATGGGGATCCAACAGAAAATTGCAGAGTGCAGAGGATGTGGAAGCATGCAGAGGAGACAGTGTTGATCTGTTGCTTCATGGTCTGTTCGGTGTACAGGGTAATTCCAAGATTGCATGCATGGCTGGTGGGGGTTGGTGAGGTGACCAATGGCTGCAGGCCACCAAGAGTCATCCCAGGGGGAGGGATTGTTCCTGAAGATGAGGATCTCCATTGTGTCTGAGTTTGAGGCAGTTAGTCCTCATCCAGGTGGTGTCGTCTGTGAGGGATAAGACAAGCTGGGTGTCGTTGGCATAGGAGATGATGTTGAGTTTGTGGGTGTGTGAGATGTCTACCAGTGAAGTGGTGTTCCACAGGTAGGAGCCCTGGAGAACACCACAGATGATGTATTTGGGTGCAGAGACAAAGGGTGGGAGGAGGATCCTCTGTGTTTGGCCGGAGAGGAAGGAGGAGATCCATTTGAGTACGTTGTCTTGGATGCCAATGCTGCGGAGTCTGGTGATGAGAGTATGGTGGGGCACAGTGTCAAAGGTTGTGATAGGTTGAGGAGGATGAGGGTCGCTGTTCCCCCTTGGTCGAGGAGGCATGTGATGTTGTTGGTAGCTGCGATCAAGATGGTCTCGGTGCTGTGATTGGGTCAGAAGCCAGATTGGGATGGGTCAAGCCTGTTGTTGTCTTTGAGGTAGTCTGTGAGTTGGCAGTTGATGGCCTTTTCCAAGACTTTGGTGGGGAAAGGGAGGAGCAAGATGGGACAATAGTTTTTGAGCTTGTTGAGAATGGTGGAGGGTTTCTTCGGGAGGAGCTTGACCTCAGCGTGCTTCCATGCATTGGGGACAGTGACTGGAGATGGAGTTGTTGAGGATTTCTGTGAGAGATGCTCCAATTACTTCTCTTCCTAGGTTGGATAAGTGGTGCGGGCAGGGGTCCGCAGGGGATCAGCAGTGGACGGAGGTCATGATGGAGAGGGGGTCTTCGTTAGAGAGCTGCTTCCATTTGGTGATCTGGTTGGGATGTGGGGTTGTTACTGTGCGAGGGTAATCGAGGTCAATGGGTTGCGGGTCAAAGTTGCTGTAGATGTTGGTGATCATGTCGTGCAAGTAGTCCGATAGCGTGCCGCAGAGGGCTTCGGAGGGGTGGATCGCCTTTTTATGTGGCGGAGGGGCAGGAGAAATCTCTGCTGATGTTAAAGAGGTCTTTTGCACGGTTGGTGCTCGCCTCAATGCGGGTGGTTAGTGCTTCTTTCTTGGTCTTTCTGAGTCGTGGTGGTATCTGTTGAGGGCGGACCTGAAAGAGTCAAGGTTGGCAATGGTATTGTTGGAGTGCCAGTGTTTCTCTAGTTTCCTGCAGTGCCGTTTGTGGATCAGAAGGATTTGGAAAAACAGAGTAAATGTTAATACATAACTTGATTCCAGTGCAACAAAAATCCAACAAGTAGAACCAGAGATATGAAATTTTTAACTTTTTAACTAGAGCCCAAAAGCACAAAGCACCAATCGCGGTCATCTGGTTACAAGTTCAGGCTGACCGCAATGGAGCCTAGGTCAGATGCTGGGACCAGGTTAGTCCTGCTGAAAAAGTTGCTTTTTCAAAGTCCGGCATGAAGGGGTCCGATCACACTGGAAGAGGCTGCGAGGAGCCTGGAGTGTGTCACTAGTGGTCGCTGCTAAAGCACAAAGAGCAGGCTGGGCATTGCAGGGTGTTGTTGATGTGGTGCAATGAGTTGGTCGGGCATTGTGGGCAGTCATTGCTGAAGCTTCGCATTGGCGTTCTCTGCAGGCTGGCTTTTCTATAGCACGTAGTGTAGATCTTGCCATGCCAGTCATCACTGGCAGTCACTATTGCAGGAAGAGCCGGTCTTATTGGAGCTTCACGTTGGCAGTTGTTGCAGACGGCAGAGTCTCAGCATGAAGTGGCCTGTTCATGGTCATGAAGAGCCCAAACTTTAGGTTTTCACCTTTTCATCCTGGGAGGAGTTCACACTGATGCAATCCAAGGCTCTAGGAAATGAGGGGGCACCTCTTGGGGATGAGGAACTCATTCCAGCAGAGACCAGAAGGGTCAGACAGGTCCAGTTGCAGGTCCAGGCAGGTCGAGTGCTGCAAGTCAGGCAGTTCAGGGATGCCTTTGGAGATTGGTATGTACCTGTAGCTCACACATGAGGTCAGCCAGCTGACACTTATAGTCGCTCAGGTTAGCCTAGGATGAAGGTAAGCAGGTCCAGTCTTCCTTCTCAGACAGCAAAGCAGTCCTCAACAGCAGGAGAGTCTTCTGGCAGCAGGGAAGCCCTTCTCTAATGTTCACAGGTCCAGGATTGTTCTGATCATTTTAGTTTTGGATCAAATATTTATACTTGTTGGCAGCCTTTGTGTGTGGGTGGACACTGTCCTGCTCCCACTTCTGGTTTTGGAAAGTTCTTCCCTTCCCCTGCCAAGGCTCCAAGAAGTCTGGGGTGACAAAACGATGGTGTAAGATTCCTTTGTGTGTGCAGGAGGGAAGCCCCTTAATGTGCAAGTGGAGCAGGACACATCTCCACCCCCAGCCATCAAGGCAAAATGGCCTACCCCTTCAACCTAGACCCCTTTTTGTCACTGTCTGGGAGGAATACACAAACACCAGCCACAGACCATTAGGTGTGGTTAGAGATAAAGCGAGTAAGGGTAATTTTAGTTTTAGGGATGGGTAGTGGTAAAAAGTGGTAACTTAGAAAGGTCATTTTAGTGTTTAGGGTTGGGTAGTGGTAAAGATTATTCTAGAGTTGAGGAGTGAAAAGGGTAAGCATAGGTTTTAGGGTTGGGTAGTGGTAAAGCACAGACAGGGTAATTTTAGGGTTTAGGGGTGGTAAAGATAATGTGACGGTTTAGGATTGTGTAGTGTCAAAGGGTGTTAAGTGTAATTTTAAGGTTTAGAGGTGGTAAGAGAAACTTTAGTGGTTAGAGGTGGATCGTTGTAAAGGGTGGTAAAAGTAATTTTAGGGTTTAGACATGGGTAGTGATAAAGGGTGGTAAGGGTGTTGTTAAATGGGTTTCACATACCTCATTATATTTACCTTGTGTGGGAAAGCCATCTAATTGGTAAAGGTTACATAGAAAAAGCATGCGTACTATCATCACCGAACTTTATGTGAGTGTGAGGTGTTTGTGTGTATGCAAGGTGAGTTTTGTGCCTGTTGAGTGCAGGACATAGAGTGTGCCTGTAAGAAGATCAGGGGCAAGTTGTGCCTGTATGTGTGTACGGTGAGTCGTGCCTTTGTGAATAATGGTGAATAGTGTGCCTGTGGAACCTTTGTGCAAGTTCAGAGTGAGAGGAGTACTTATTTGTGCATGGTGAACAATATGCCTTTGTGAGTGCATGATACAACACATGTAAGCTTCGTCTATTGATATTGCTATTGTTAATACTGGTTTTTCATAGAAGCTTTGGTTGAAAAATTAGAATTTTGATCCGATCGCATGTATCTTGCTTTCACCAATATATACTTCTGATCTCTATCTCACTTTAGAAGTGTCTTTTTATGTCTTTGTCACTCTTTCTTTATATTTCTCTTCCTCCTTCTTTGACCTTTTTGTGCCTTACTCTGTCTGTTGCTCAGGAGGTCAAAGTCTAGTGATGAACTATAAATCCTGGTCCCCAATATAGAGTGCTGGTGCCCATCACCTGCAACCACTGGCCCAAATTAAGGTCTGCATAACACCAATTTCTAGCAAATTGTTCCTACAGAGTGGTATATGTAGGGAAACAGCAGGATTCCAAATTCACTTTACATGTTTACTCACTGGGCATTATGAGATGATTAAAAAGATGATTTTGATACCTTTGCTAGCCAACCATGTATCTGTGTCGCCTCCAACACAGAAAACAAGTAACTGCAGGAACATTTAATACACAGATACGGCAGGTGGATCCTGTTGTGTATGTTTTTAGTATACTGGATCTTGCTTCTCTCACAGATAAGGTAGCTTCACACCAATGTTTTCATTTTTTTAAATGATAGTCAATTAACAACATACTTTCCAAGAGTGCTACAAATCTAGAAAGCTCAAAACATTTGACAAGTTAGTAATATTCAAGAAAGATAAAATACCTGATAGCCGGCCATTTCAATAAAACCAAAGAAGATATTCATCCCAAGCAGTCAGAAAAATATTGCTTTCACACAGTCAGTGAATTACTCTGCCACCACGTAGCTCCACCAGCAAGTGCAGCCCCTCTGACTTGAACTCTAACTTCGGTCAGGAGTTCTAGGCCATCCTCCACCCGCAGGCTTCTACCTGCGCCTCATCCCTGGTGTCTAGTGGGAGACCTCTGCTCTTGTACTGGGCTGTCCTTTGCCTCCTTTCTTTTTTCTCTTTTCACCTCATTTTTCTTTCAGTTTAGTTTCTATTAGTTTAGTTTCTTTTAGTGTTTTCTTTTGGGTGCTGTTTTTGTGCCTCTCCCTTTCTGCGCTTTCCTCTATCTTTTCCTCATTTTTCTTGTCACTCCTCTCATTCTTGCTTCGCTCTCGCCTCTCTCTCATGCTCCACGCCGCTGCTTCCCCCACAGCCATACCCCACTCTTCTCTCTCTTTCACCCTGCCGCTGCTGCCCCCGCAGCCCCACCCCCTTTTTTGCACAGTTTCCTGCTCCTGTGTTCCAGCTGTCCTTTCTTCCCCGTCCCTATTTAATGGTGGCCCTGCGAGGCCGCGCAGCTGGCGTGCCTAAGGAAAGCCCGTCTGCGACCTGACCGTGACCAAAGCCAGGACCCTATTCCTGCCATCCGCTGCCTCTTCACGTCAGCAGCACTCATCGCACTCAACCCTGGACGCAACAACAATTGCAAGCAATCTTCACCAGCTAACACCCACGGACCCTTCAGCTGCCTCCGCTGCCACCAAACCTACACCACCATTGAGACCTTGGACCCAGCACAACCCACCCGCAACAACACACACCGACCCTGAAAACTCTGAAGTGAATTCTCCTCAACATCCCCACCCTCCATAAACATGCTACCGAAATCTGGGACCTCCTTGGCAGCACCTCCCCGGACATCGCGTTCCTCACTGAGACCCGGACCAACACCACCTCATGCCCAGACATCGCCATTGCCATCCCCCAGGGATACAAGAGCACTCGGAAAGACCGCCCCAGTCACCCTGGGTGGGGGGGAATCGCCATCGTCCTTAGATCCAACCTCCACCTGGCCACACACTCTGAAATCTGCGAAGAATCCACAAGCCTGATGGGACACCTCCACTTCAAACTACATACCAGCCCAAAAACTACCATCAGGGGAACCCTCATCTACCGCCCTCCCGGACCAAGTGCTCCCTTCGCCAACTCCATCATGGGCTACATCTCCACACAAGCCATCACAGCCACCAACTACACCGTGCTGGGAGACCTCAACTTCCACCTCGACAACCTATAAGATCCCAACACCGCATCCCTCCTAGACAACCTCCACAACATAGGGCCCGACAGATCGTGATGGAGCCAACACACTCAGCAGGACACACCCTCGATCCCATCTTCTCAACAGGAACCTCCACTACCTTCAGTCACACCTCAGAACTCCCATGGACAGACCACTGATGCATACATTTCACCTTCGACACACCCACTGTCATCCGACCCCAACACCAACCGTCACATAGATACTGGACAAGAATCACTGACAATCAGCTCACCGCTGCCCTCGCCCACGCCACCGCCGCCAACACCATCGCACACAGCGATGACCCAAATACCACAGCACTCACCTCCCACAAATGAATCGCTGACTGCGCCAACACCATAGCCCCCTCAAAAAGAACAACAGCACCCATGTAAAAAAAGCCAGCTGGTTCACCCCAGGACTCTAAGAATCTTCATGCACTTGCCACCGCCTCAAGAAAATCTGGAGAAGCAACAAATCCACAGAAGCCCATAGCAACTTCAGAGCTGCCACCACCGCACACCGCCAACTCATCAGAAACACCAGAAAGAAAGCTACACAAGACAGACTCTCTTCACATGCACACAACAGCAAGGAACTCTTCAGCATCATCAAGGAGTTCACCCAGCCCAACAGTGAAACAATGGACATCCCACTCTCACAGGACCTCTGTGACAGACTTCACACCTACTCCCACCACAAAATCAAGACCATTTACGACAGTTTCAGCAAGGACAACCTACATGCAGATCCCCCTCTACCAAAACCCAACACCAACAAACCAACAATCACCATCTAGACCCTCCTCACCTCTGAGAATAATGAGGTCCATACACTCCGCGGCCCCCAAGGACCAATGCCTCCAACACATTTTCAACAGAGCTGCAGACACCATCGCCCCCAAGCTCTGCCTCACCATCAACCACTCACTGTCTGCCACCACCTTCCCTGACGACTGTAAACACGCCGAGATCAACCCCTTCCACAAGAAACCATCGGCAGACTCCACTGACCTCAAAAACTTCAGGCCAATCTCCCTACTCCCATTTCCTGTGAAGGTAATAGAAAAAGAGGTCAACAGCCAACTCACCCCCTTTTTAGAAGACCACAACATCCTCAACATCTCCCAATCCGTATTCAGGAATAACCACAGCACTGAAACAGCCCTCCTGGCCACAACAGATGACATCTGCTCCCTGCTGGAAAAGGGAGGGACGGCGCACTCATCCTGCTAGACCGCTCAGCGGCCTTCGACACACACGCTGCTTCAAAGACTCCACACAGCTGGCATCAGAGACAAGGCCCTCGACTGGATCCATTCCTTCCTCTCCAGCAGAACTCAATGAGTGAGCCTCGCCTCCTTCCTCGCAGAACCCACAGCCACCACCTGCGGAGTTCCCCGGGGATCCTCCTCAGCTCCACGCTGTTTAACATCTACATGGCCCCGCTAGCCACCATCGTCAGAATCAATGGAAACAACATAATCTCCTACACCAATGACACCCAACTCATCCTCTCCCTCTACAACAAACACAACTTCCATGAAGGCATGGAAGCAGTCGCCAACTGGATGAGAAACAGCTGCCTTCAACTCAACGGAAACAAGACGGAAGTACTCATCATGGGCCCTCAAACCAATGCGTAGAATGACTCCTGGTGGCCACCCACCCTCAGAAACCCTCCCACCCCCACCAACCAAGCCCACAACCTCGGGATCATCCTGGACTCCAATCTTAGCATGAACCATCAAATCAACTCAGGCACCTCCACCTGCTTCCGCACCCTCCGCCTCATACGCAAGTCCTTCAAATGGATCCCCCACGAACATAGAAAATAGTCATACATGCCTTCATTACCAGCAGACTGGACTATGGCAACACACTCTACATCAGAATCAACAAGAAACTCACAAACTACAAAACATCCAGAATGTCACCGCCAGACTGGTCCTCGACCTACCTCGACACTGCCACATCTCACAACACCTGTGTACACTGCACTGGCTTCCCATAGAGAAAAGAATCACCTTCAAGATCCTCACCCAGAAAGCCCTCCACAACACCAGCCCAGCCTACCTGAACCAGCAACTCAACCTCCACGTACCCCACAGGGCCCTCTACGCTCAGTCCAGCTCTCTCTCGCAGAAGTACCCTGCATCAGGAAAACCGGAACAGGAGGACGCTCCTTTTCCTATCTCTCAGCCACCACCTGGAATGCCCTTCTTCTCCACATCAGACAAACCACCTCCCTCCTCAGCTTCACAAAGGAACTGAAGACATGGCTTTTTTAAGAACCACCTCACCGGTGAACACTACACTTCTCCCCCCCAGTGCCTTGAAACCCTAATGGGTGAGTAGTTACGCTTTACAAGCACTGATTGATTGATTGAGAGATCACTGATTCTGTCTTCCACATTACTTTAACAAATGCTGTTCAATTCCAGCAGAATAACTCTTTCAAAGTCATAGGGCCTCATTATGAGTGTCCAGTTTGTTTGCCCTCATATTCTCCTTTCCCGAGCTTAAAAATACCAGAGGTGTTGGAATGGAGAATGTTTTCCTGTATGGTGATAAAAAGTGTGTCCTAGAGCAGGTTCTGTGGTTGTAGGAAGGCACACAAGATTAAAGAAGCACAAAGAGTGTGTATGGTGCATGTGGGCATGGGCACTCTGGTGTCCACTTGATGTGTTACAGAATCTAGGTGTTACCTGGAATAGAGGGTGTGAGAGAGCCCAAACAGCTGATTCTTTCAGCCATTCCAGGAAGCCTTGTAGTGGGCCAGCCTAGAGACTGTCTAGAAATAGTGGATTCCTTTGAAGCTAGAGCCTTTTGCTTTGCCATTTCCAGCCACATTGTTCCATTGAAGAGCTAATCCTCATAGTTTATCAGGTAGCTCAGTGGGACAGTGTGCATATCTTTTCTGTCCTTGTTTTAAATTCTCCTGACAACCAACTCCAACCTATTTTCATGCTCAGACTCTGGACAAAGATTATGAGTGGATCAGTCTGCAAGGAAACAGCAGAAGTGCAGGTCGATCCAGAACAGGTTCCGGCACTCCAATTTGAGCACAAATATGAGGCAGGAAGAAACAGTCAGTTTGCTAAGATTTCCTGACCAGATGTGAGGGGGCCACACCAGTGGAACCTGGAAGAATCTTTGAGCGGGAGGGTTGGGAATTCCCTTTCCTGGTTCTGGAGCAGGAATCTGGGAACGTTTGATGAGCCCGCTGGGAGGGGCTGCTGGACCAAAATTCAAGGGCACAACTGACTACTTGCTTAGGAGATGTTCTGGAGATGCCCTTGTAAAAGAAAGACACTGAATTGCTGTGTAGGAGGTAGGTGATCCAGCTTGGCAGTGCCACTAAGACATCAGAGAGAGACTCACACTAATGTGCTGTGGTTGAGGCTTGTGGTCCCTGAAAAGTCCCCAGCATAGTGACTGCACCAATCTATGCACTGTAAGGTGCTAGGCCAAAGTTGAAGGCGTGAATTCTGAGTCTAACACCAAAAACATCTAAGTTTTCGAGGAAGCTGATCACCACTGTGGTTGACGCACAAGAGGAAACAAATATCATAGGGAGACTGCACAAATGCCATGTAGCCTTTACCATTAAGTAATTACATTGAGATACCTTTACCATAATGCAGTTAAAACACATTTGTTTCAGAGCACAAGCTGTTACCATGCATAATTATGTATGAGTAAATGCTGGTAAGTATTTTGGGTTATGGATTCTGAGTTTTTGAGGAACTGTAGGGTTATGGTGAAGGGATAAAAAGGGATTTACCTTCCAAAACTGATATTTTGAGTGTTTTAACTATGGGATGGGGGTTTTGGGCAGATGTACGATTATAGGTTTAAGGGTAAAAAGGGTGTGGCAGTTCACCTCTCAAAACACAGGTTTTATGGGTTTTTAAAATGGGTTTGTGTTTTTGAGCAGATGGGTTAAGTGTAAAAGTTGGGTATGGGATGGTTTTAAAAATATACATTATTAATACTAAGTGCATTCTCAGTTTTAGGAGTGGGATGCTATAGGTTTAGTAGTCCAGGATAGAGTTTTATAATACTTGTGTGTTACATTTAGTTTTTAAACTTATTGTTCGTGGTGCAAGTATTTTTTGGGATCTTTTTATTTTTAAGATATTTCTATAGTAAATGATTATTGCAGTCTATTTAGTTTTTTCATACACTTCGGAGTTTGTTAAAAACTGACTAACTTTAATCACATGGGAAAAATACTCAATAATATGGTTTGTTATAAATAGCATTTGAATATTAGACAAATGTCTTTTGCATTACATTTACCATTAGGCTACAAAAATAGCCCAATACTACTCTACATATGTACACAGTATTTATGTTAGCTGTATTGCTCTAGTAGAACTGTATTTCAAGTAAAGCTTGGGGATATGCTTATTTGTTTCATACTGTTCTATCATTAGGAAAATAATAACACAATTTACTTGAATTAAAGGGAAAAAAAATGAAAGTACCATTATATTTATCAAAACATATGTTACAGTTAATGTTTAAGTTACACTTCACTGTAACTGTTACTTATAGTACTGTTCTTTTTAATTTTTTATAAACAGGTACAACCAAAGTTACCATAATGCCTTTAAAATAGTACCAGGAAAAAATAACATGAAAATGTACTTCAAATGTATTAGCAAAAAAGTGCCCACACCACCAAAAGGACAAAGTGGATGACTCAACAATGAAAATGGTAATACAGGTATTGCATGTGTTTAAAGTAAGTAAGATATACGTTTGTGCAGATAATATTCTTCTATATGTAAAAAAACACAAATGCTAGTATGTCTAAAGAACACACCTACAAAAACAAAGAGATGAATTGTCCTCTGTTGTACAGTCCTACAATGAGGGAGAGCTTTAGAAATATTATCTATGCACAGTCTAAAAGCAAAGAAAAGTACTTGCTAAAAAGTAATCCCACTTGCAAAAAAGTCCTACTGCAAAACTTAAACATAAATAGTATATTCACTTGATTGTGAGAAAAGCCTTTGCTGACAAAAGAAAATTATTTAACAATGAATCACATGAAAACACTCACACGTTTAATTTTAACTTAGAAATTATGAGTTAGCCAAAAAACTTTTCAACTGTTAACATTTTCGAACATATTTAGAGGTTTGACGAGACAAAGGTCCAATAGTGAAACATGCTTTCATGAAGATTACCATACATATACGAAGTGGTCCTATCTGTAAACAGTTAAAGACATCGCTATGAATTTATGCATGGCTCTGTGATTGAGTTAGAACAAAAAGTGAAAAATGTAACAGAGCACTCAAAACAGGATTTTGAAGAAAAAGGCAAGTAAACATCCTGTTTACAAATTAAATTGCACTTCAATATGCAAGATAGACACAAAATTACTACTATTTGAAAAAACAATGCAAGATAAAATTAAGCTTTTGCAAACATTGGACAACTGCTCATTTTGAAGTATTACAAGGCTGGAAGGCCATAGTTTAGGCTACCTTCAAAATGATATGTGTAATTTCACTTTTCATTGCATTAAAATGCTTTCAATTCATCATGTCAGTATACGAAAACTAGGAAGAACGTTATACTTGTTAAGGTGCCTACAATACAATTTGAGCTAATCAATGATGCTCTATTACAATCTAATCCTGAGAAGGTCCTATCAATTACAAAGTACATACAATCAAAATACTCTGGTGGCAAATATGAAGATAACATGTCTCCAAATGTTTTATACCTAGGAAGTAAAATTGACAACTAATTATGGGCTTTAAACAGTATGATATAGATATTTTACTATTCCATAAAATAATTTCAGAAATTCCAAATGAAGTGTGCATTTGCTGTTGACCCACACATTATGGAAAACAGAACAATATATTGATTTACTTGAAAAAAAACTTAAAAAGAAGGCAGAGTAACTTGGAGAAAACTTGCTATTTATCTTATTGTGGAAAACAGATATGATGTTTGTTCGGATCAAATGGTATGTTATCATTGCCTTGGGAAACTTGAGCATAATCTATGCCTTCACGCACAATTTGGAATGATTTGGAAATTGACCTTATACCTGCAGAATTACAAAATTTGTAATTTGTATGAATATATCTTAATTCAAACTTTACATCCTTTTCAAATTATGATTAGAATGCAACCTAAATCTGGGAAATTTTAATCTCAAGAATTAGTGCATGCACTAAAAGGAATAGTAGTTTTTCTACCATTCGATTTGTTTTTAAATGTCAACACTGCTGAAGTACTGTGCAAATTGGAACAACCTTTAGCTGCATACGTTATTGGAGTTCCAACAAAAGATAAGAAAATTTGGGAAGAAATAATAAGCATAAGCTATTTCATACTTGTTATAAAATAACAAACACATCCATAAGTTCAGACTGAATGACTTCATGACCACCAATGTCCTATTAGTTTCATACAGAACAAATGCAGGCTAGTTTAAGAAAGATAGTAAAAAACACTCAGAAGAAATATAATATACACATACTGGATTCGAAAGATTTATTAGGTGATGCCTTAGAGCTCAATCAAATGAGAGAAGATAAAGTAGATCCTGCTAGCTTTTGGGACAAAACTTTAGAGGGTTGATGTTATCCAGTTTCCAACAGGAAAAGGAGTGTGGTTTGATGATAGTCATATTCCAATTTCTGCATCAAACTATTGTATAAAAAGACAATATTCTGAACACCCACGTTTTAGGCAAAACATACATTTTGATTTTACTGTATGAAAGTATGAAAGTGAATAATTTGTTACCTCTTATGCTGTTCCACATGTGATGGGAACTGGAACAGGATTTAATAACATAACAGCTAAAGACTTCCTAAATAAAGTGGAAAACAATTATGAAACCTGGAACATAACTTAATAAACATTATGCCATGTCATTGAGGCACAAATGAATATTGGTTCTGAAGTTCTGGAGAAGTAAATTTTATGTTGAGGAATTTGGGACCACTGACTTTAAGCTGTGTCGAATACCTATGGAATGATTTATACACTTTCCAGCTTTAAGCTAACAATAATATGAAGAATAGGGCAGTGAAAACACTTGGGGAAATATGATCTTTAGATGTAGCAAATGTTTGCAGATTTTTTTTAATCACAAATTCCAAACTATGCTTCTGTTCTTAACAAACAAACCTAAAAATCTCTAGAAGAACTAGTTGATTTTTTTTGGGAGAAAACAGTACGAAGGGGGAGGTGCACTTCAAATTCATGTGCTTTTGAGGATAATAAATGCACTAAAATTTTGATCGGAGTCTGATGAACCTTTTCTTCAGTTTATTGAACAATATATTACTTGTGACTGTTAGAAATTGGGTCTCTAGTTGGCAGTGGTATGCACCGTTTCCAAGTAGAGACCACAATCCCACTCAGGGTAAGTCACAAACCAACCTAAAATATTCTGTACTCACCCTCCGGTAGCTTAGCACAGAGAAAGCAGGCTTAACTTAGAAGGTAATGTGTAAAGTATTTGTGCAATAAGTCATACAGTATCACCGTGAAAACACCACAAAAAGTACTCCACACCAGTTTAGGAAAATAGATAATATTTATCTGAATAAAATAAGACCAAATGACAAAAATCCAAAATGCCAAAGTCAAGATATCACCTTTTAGAGGTTAAGATGGATCTTAATCAATAAGAATCAGCGGTTGTATCCTTTTAACACACAGCACTTATGCACCAAAAATAATGATGCAGAGGACCACAGAAGAGGCGATGCTTCAGAAAGTGAAGCAATACGAAAACTTTTCTGGCATTACGGAGGTGATACGTCAATTCTTTCCTCACTGGCAAGATGTTGCGTCAATTTCCAGGTGTTCATCATTGGTTCCTTACTGCGCTATGGGGGTATTTCGATACCCAGGGACGATGCGTGGAAAATCCAAAATGCGCTGGGTTGATGAAACAGGCACTGGGTCGATCCATGACGCATTGCTTTGAATTTTTCAATGAGGTGGAATTTCTCTCACAGATAAAGTCTTTGATGGCCCTGAGACATCTTCCCAGGAGGCAAGCCGTTGGAGATCACTTGTGAGGGAAGGCAAAGTCAGAGTTAGGGAGCAGCAGGCAGCAGAGCAACAAGCAGGAGATCGGTCCTTCCAGAAAATAAGTCAAGATGAGTAATTTGGGTAACACAGCAGTCCCTCTTCCAGGGTCCAGTTGTAGGTCCTGAAGTGTCTGATTTTGTGGGGTTAGAGACCCAGCATATATACCCAAATGTGCCTTTGAAGTGGGAGAAACTTCAAAAAGTGGTTTTGAAGTGTCCAAGTTCACCTTTCAACCCAACCCGGTCTGACAGGAGATGTGTGGATAGTGATCAGTCCTTTGTATGGGGTCAAGCCACTAGCCTTTGAAGTGTAAGTGAGAGCCCTTACACCCTTCTTGCTCTGGAAGACCCATTAGTATGCAGATGAATGCAGAGGAGTGTCCTATGTTTATGGCTGTCTCGGTGAAATGCACAAGAGGCTCTCTCAACCAGCACAGACAAGACATGCATCAGAGACAGGCTGTAAGGCATAGAGAGCAGTAGGTGCAGAGAAATGCCTACTTTCTCAAATAACAATGTGAAATTAAACATCACCAGTAAGCACAATTTCTCCCTGCTATTCCAACCATACCAAACATGACAAGGCTACTCTTCTCAGATCAGAAATTAACACTTAAAAGTATATGAGGGAATTTCTAATGCCGTCCTATGAGAGGAGCAGGCTTAATAATAGTGAAAAAACAACTTTGGGAGTTTTTCACTACCAAGACATGTAAAACTTATGAGTGTATGCGCTGAATTTTACTTGCATAGCACCCTGTCATATGGGTTACCTAAGGCCTACCTTAGGGGTGACATATGTAATAAAAGGGGAATTCAAGGCTTGTAAAATAGTTTTAAATGCCAAGTCGTAGTGCCAGTGAAGCTGTACACAGAAGCCTTGCAATGGCAGACCTGAGACATGGTTGAAGGGCTACTTATGCAGGTGGCACAATCAGTGCTGCAGGCCCACTGATAGCATTTATTTACTCAGGGCACATCTGGTACACTTTACTACGGACTTAAAGATAAATAAAGTATGCAAATTGAGTATGAGTCAATGTTACCATGTTTCAGGGAGAAAGCACAAGCACTTTAGCACTGGTCAGCAGTGGTGAAGTGTGGCAAGACCTAAACCAGCAAACAGCAAGATCAGGAAAATGGAGGGAGGCAGGCAAAAAGTTGGGGGAAGACCACCCTAAGACTGTCCAGTCCAACAGTGACATTCTAAATAGAGTAACAAAACATTGTTTGAAAAATTATCAAATTTCAAACTGACAAATACGGAAAATATTGTAACGAAAAATTTGAAACAGATCAAAGCAGTATAGTAAATGTAATTTCAAATTTTCCAAGACCAATTTAAAAAAAAGGAAGAGTGAATAATTGTTGGAAAATGGGTTATTGGTAGGGTAGGTAGGTACCTACACCTAGCAACAAGCCACTAACCTCCACCTAGGTACAGTTAGGTCTCAGTAAATTAATCCCAGCTCAACCCTTGGTAGCTTGGCAACGAGCGTCAAGGCTTAACTTAGGAGACAAAGTGTAAAGCATTCAAATATCACAAAACAGTAATTAAATAAAACACAGGAAACAGTTTAAAAATCCAAAACCAATTTATAAAAATAGTTTATATTTTTATCTTTAAAATGACACAAAAACGATTAAAATCGGTTCAGGGGAACCGGAGATATGAATTTTTAAAGAATTATTACTTTTCTAGCGCTTAGAAACAAAAAGCGCCAATCGGGTCATCTGGTTGCACCTCGACCGGGGCAAAGTCAAACTTTCAGGCCGACCGCGATGGAGCCCTGCTCGGCTACAGGTCGCGGGAGGCCTCGGTTAAAAAGTTACCTTCGGACTTAGTCGTTTTTTCGAGATGAAAATCCTTCGACCGGGGTAAACCTGGATCTTGATCCGACGTCCATGGAGCCCTTCTCGGATACGATGGCTGGGAGGTCCCGGTCAACTTTTTACCTTCGGACTTAGTCTCTTTTTTGGATGTTTTTCTTTACCGGGATGAACCACGAAGTCAGGCCGGGTCGCGGTTGAGGCAAGCCGGCTAGAATTTCCGCGGCGGGTCGGTCCCTCTCTGGAGCTTTTTTCCAAAAATTCTCAAATCTTTTCCAAACTTCTGGGGCTTCACCCAGATGTTCTTTTAAGGTTCTTTTGGGGTCCACAGCTCACCCCAAGGGTCCAGAAGTCCTGTGATGGTCCTTGGGGGGTGCGGACTTCAACTCCCAGAATGCACCTGAAGCAAACTCCTTTTTGGCCCCTGGACAGTGGTCAGCTGGTCGCTTTCTTCAGGAGTTGGTGCAGGGGACTCTGGTTAGCAATTTTTCACCTGTAGCAAACAGGGAGTCCCTCCTTGAACCAGTTGAAGCCAGGCAAAGTCCTTCTTGTGGTGAAGCCCAAGTGTGCAGCTGGTGCAGTCCTTCTGAGTGCAGGGTCCAGGTGCAGGCCAGGGGTCCAGCAGGGCAGTCCTTCTTCTTCTTTAGTTCCTTTCTTGTTGAATTCTGGAGGGGATCTGAGGCGTGGGTGCAGGTCTGCCAGTTTTATCCTTCCTCCTGGGTGAAAAGCAGGGGTGCCCTGGTTCTCCAATCAGGGACAGGGTCGTCCCCCTGTGATGACCACTTCCTGGGAAGTGTGGCAAAAATCCATCCCAGAAGGCAACAGTCTCTAAAAATCCAACATGGATGAATCTGATTTTTGGAGGTTACATCTGGCTGAGCCCACCCACTGGTGTGGCTAAAAATCATAAATACAACCCTCTCCTCCCCTCTCCTAATCTAATCAAGGGGGCACCTAATTGTCTGGGGTTGCAGGATGTGGGGGTGTTGCTGGGTGCTGCAAATGTCCTTCTCTGCCTTTGAAGACCAGTTTGGCAGCCCTCCCCCTTCCTGCCTCACCATCTGCTGAGGGGAGATTCTCTCCCCCAAGCACATTCCTTTGTGTGAAGCCTGGCCACTTCACACCTCATCAAGGCAGCCTGGCAGAAGCTGCTGCAGGCTGGCCAATCAGAGCACAGCAGCAAAAACAATGCAGAGCTGAAATTGGCAACTTTTTAGGTAAAGTCTAAACTTTTTACCTGAACTAGTTATATTAAATCCAACAACTGGAAGTTGTAGGATTTATTACAACAATTAGTTTGATACCAAATTCTTGGTATGTAACATTTAAGGAGACTTTAAAATTTTAAATAAAGTCTGCCCATTCTAGCCTATGAAGGCCATTTACTTCAATGAGGGAAAAACGAATTTGGCTGTTTTTACCTCACCAGGGCTTATAAATCTATTTTTATAAAGTCCCTGCTTATAGTTACATGGCACCCAGCCCTAGGGGCACATAGGGCACACCTTAGGGGTGACTTATATGTAAAAATAAGGTAGTTTAAGACTTTGGAAGTACCTTTAATTCCAAAGTCGAATTTGCATATAACTTTATTTTAAAAGCAGCCAGCAAGGCAGGCTTGCTTTTAAAATGACACTGGGCACCTCAGCAGTGCACCTAGGTGTGCACCACCTATGCTGTGGTCCCTAAACCTACATGCCCTACCATATACTAGGGACTTATAGGTAGGTTAACTTAGCCAATTATAATTAGCCTAATTTGCATATCCATTTTACTCAGAGCACAGGCCCTGGGACTGGTTAGCAGTACCCAGGGCACCATCAAAGTCAGGAAAACACCAGCAAAAAGAGGAAAATGGGGGCAAAAAGTTATGGGGCCTCTGCAATCAGCCCTGTTTTCTCACACAACCCCCCCCCCCCCCAGCCCACACGCCCAGGAGACTCAGCCCAACCCTGGGAGAGTCTTCCTGGCTTGTTAAGCTTGGAAGACAGTGAAGAAAACTGGCTGTCCCTTTGCAGGGCCTACTCTGCCTTATATCCTCCTGTCAGGGTCACTCCCTATGGGTAGTGAAGCCATCCCAACAGTAAAAGGACCCAACTCAAACTGAAACTTTCCTCTAGGGGGTCTTCCTCCTTTCTCTCTGCCAACTTGGGTAGTGAGGTGCCCACCTCCCCTACTCCAAACTTTGCTAGGGCAACACCTAGCTTACCCAAAGAGGTCACCCAACACTTGAGCAACCCCACCATGACCAATAGGGTCAGGGGGCCTACTTTGCTATTGGCCCTGGGGTCTGCCTCCCAGGCCAAGTACAGTGCTGCCAGGAAGGCTAGCACCCAGCAGAGCCTACTGACAGCTGTCAGTACCCAGAACCACACCCTAAGCTCTCCACTGACAGGTGGCTGAGCTGCTTTAGGGGCATCTTTGGGGTCCTGGCACCCCTCTTGCTGTCTAGAGTGGGGGGCTACCACCTCCTGTGGCAGACACCCTCCTTCCACTCTCCCTTCTGTCAGTGCAGGGGCAACACCTTGCATCTGGACAGCTGCCTGACTACTCAGGACTTCCTTGGGGTCAGGTGAGGCCTCACCAGTGCCAACTCTGGGCTCCCCCCCTACTGGGGCAGAAGGCCCTTGGCTCCCTGGAACTCTCTTTAAGAGTGGCCTACCCTTCCTTTTCTTCTTTCCTTTTCTTGGGGACCCCTGTCTCCTAACTGTAGGGACTGACTCCCCAGGACTTTGGGTTGGGGGGTCGCCCTGGGCGACCACCCCATCTGTGACCAGACTCACCTCTGGGAGGTCATTGCCCAGGATACAATCTGGGGGGAGGTCAGCACTGACTACCACCCTAATCCAGTCAAGGATACCCTCCCTCTCTAGGGGCACTATGGCTACAGGTTTGGAGGTGACCTCCCCTGTGGCTATCCTGACTTTCCTTGTCTCTCCTGGGACATACATGTCTGGGGTCACTAACCGGTCACTCACTATAGTGTGACTGGCACAGGTGTCTCTCAGGCCAGTGGTAGGGATCGCATTCACTTGAATGTGGTGGAAGTGCCTACTCCCACCCTCAGGGATTACCAGCTTACCATCTGGTCCTGTCTCCCAGCTCATTGCTAGGAGGACTTCATCATCTGAGGAATCCTCCTCTATGGCTACACTGGACAGCCCAGTGCTAACAACCTTCCTTGGACAGGCTGCATCTCCTCTGAAGTGACCTGTCTGCTGACAGTCAAAGCAAGCCCTACTGTCCAAGAGCTTTTTTAACCCTGGGTCTCCCTGTCTCTGCTTGTCAGAGTGGGAGTGGGATTTACTCTCCTCCTTCTTAGGGTTCTGGGGTACAGAGGGAGTCTCTGTGGTGGGCTTACCACCTCCCTCCTTAGGTTTTTGGGGACCTGTCCACCCCTTCTTGGAGTCTCCCCCCTGGGACTTGACAACCACCCTGGTTCTCAACCACTCATCAGCTGCCTCCCCTAGTTCTCTAGGGTTGGTCTGCTTAGAGTCCACTAGATGCTGGCGTAACCTTTCTTGGGTACAATTGGTCAAGATGTGCTCTCTCATGATCAGATTGTATAACCCCTCATAAGTATCTACCTTGTTACCAATAATCCAGCCCTCTAGTGCCTTTAGTGAAATGTCCACAAAGTCAACCCAAGACTGGGTACTGACCTTCTGGGTGTCCCTGAACTTCATTCTATATTGCTCTGGGGTCAGACCAAACTTCTTGGCTAAGCACCTCTTCATACTAGGGTATGAATCTGCCTCCTCCCCCCTTAAGGTCAGAAGCCTATCCCTCCCTGAGTTGGGGACCAACTCCCACAAAAGGGAACCCCAGTATTGAGGCCTAACCCTTCTCATTTGGAGTGCCCTCTCAAAGGCCCCCAGCCACTTATCTATGTCATCCCCCTCTACATAAGCAGGAACCACCCCTTTGGGTAACCTGGGGCAAACTCCCCCACTCATGGACACCTCAGCTTCTTTATCGCTGCTTCCATCTCTTTTCTCTTTGTATGCCCACTTTTTCTTTTCTAGGGCCAGCTTCTCTGCTTCCAAAGCTATGTATGCTAGCTGGGCCTCCAGCTCTCTTTCTCTGATGGATGGGTTCTCTCCTCCTGAAAGGACCCCCTTCCCACCACTAGCTTTGGATCTGCCCCTAGTGACTGTATTTACTGAGGACCGTTCTTCCTCATCCTCACTTGGGCTCAGATGCCTTCCCTCCCCTGAGTGGTTAGAGCTTGCATCCTCCCTTCTTTCTCCCTCCTCTGGAGCTTCTTCTGACTCTACCTCTTGGGCCTCAGCCCATGCTGTCAGGGATGTGATCAGGATTTGCTTCCTGAGATCAGTGGTTGCAGGCAACCCTCTTTCAATACACAACCCCCTAAGCTGGACTACTGTCAGTGTGGGTAGGCTAGCCAGATCAAGCTCCATGGTTCCCTAGTTTTGTGTCAACAAAAACTTTTTGCAAAAATTGTATACAAGAATTTAGAAAAATTACAAAAATTCAATAATTGAAATTAATCCAAATAAAAAATTAAAAACAATTTTTGCACTAGGACAATTTAAAGGATTTTTAATTTGTTTTACCTAAAACTGTAACGTGATATTGAACACAAGTACAGGATCCCGTCGCTGCCTCCAATTATGTTGGAAAATGGGTTATTGGTAGGGCAGGTAGGTACCTACACCTAGCAACAAGCCACTAACCTCCACCTAGGTACAGTTAGGTCTCAGTAAATTAATCCCAGCTCAACCCTTGGTAGCTTGGCAACGAGCGTCAAGGCTTAACTTAGGAGACAAAGTGTAAAGCATTCAAATATCACAAAACAGTAATTAAATAAAACACAGGAAACAGTTTAAAAATCCAAAACCAATTTATAAAAATAGTTTATATTTTTATCTTTAAAATGACACAAAAACGATTAAAATCGGTTCAGGGGAACCGGAGATATGAATTTTTAAAGAATTATTACTTTTCTAGCGCTTAGAAACAAAAAGCGCCAATCGGGTCATCTGGTTGCACCTCGACCGGGGCAAAGTCAAACTTTCAGGCCGACCGCGATGGAGCCCTGCTCGGCTACAGGTCGCGGGAGGCCTCGGTTAAAAAGTTACCTTCGGACTTAGTCGTTTTTTCGAGATGAAAATCCTTCGACCGGGGTAAACCTGGATCTTGATCCGACGTCCATGGAGCCCTTCTCGGATACGATGGCTGGGAGGTCCCGGTCAACTTTTTACCTTCGGACTTAGTCTCTTTTTTGGATGTTTTTCTTTACCGGGACGAACCACGAAGTCAGGCCGGGTCGCGGTTGAGGCAAGCCGGCTAGAATTTCCGCGGCGGGTCGGTCCCTCTCTGGAGCTTTTTTCCAAAAATTCTCAAATCTTTTCCAAACTTCTGGGGTTTCACCCAGATGTTCTTTTAAGGTTCTTTTGGGGTCCACAGCTCACCCCAAGGGTCCAGAAGTTCTGTGATGGTCCTTGGGGGGTGCGGACTTCAACTCCCAGAATGCACCTGAAGCAAACTCCTTTTTGGCCACTGGACAGTGGTCAGCTGGTCGCTTTCTTCAGGAGTTGGTGCAGGGGACTCTGGTTAGCAATTTTTCACCTGTAGCAAACAGGGAGTCCCTCCTTGAACCAGTTGAAGCCAGGCAAAGTCCTTCTTGTGGTGAAGCCCAAGTGTGCAGCTGGTGCAGTCCTTCTGAGTGCAGGGTCCAGGTGCAGGCCAGGGGTCCAGCAGGGCAGTCCTTCTTCTTCTTTAGTTCCTTTCTTGTTGAATTCTGGAGGGGATCTGAGGCGTGGGTGCAGGTCTGCCATTTTTAACCTTCCTCCTGGGTGAAAAGCAGGGGGGCCCTGGTTCTCCAATCAGGGACAGGGTCGTCCCCCTGTGATGACCACTTCCTGGGAAGTGTGGCAAAAATCCATCCCAGAAGGCAACAGTCTCTAAAAATCCAACATGGATGAATCTGATTTTTGGAGGTTACATCTGGCGGAGCCCACCCACTGGTGTGGCTAAAAATCATAAATACACCCCTCTCCTGCCCTCTCCTAATCTAATCAAGGGGGCACCTACTTGTCTGGGGTTGCAGGATGTGGGGGTGTTGCTGGGTGCTGCAAATGTCCTTCTCTGCCTTTGAAGACCAGTTTGGCAGCCATCCCCCTTCCTGCCTCACCATCTGCTGAGGGGAGATTCTCTCCCCCAAGCACATTCCTTTGTGTGAAGCCTGGCCACTTCACACCTCATCAAGGCAGCCTGGCAGAAGCTGCTGCAGGCTGGCCAATCAGAGCACAGCAGCAAAAACAATGCAGAGCTGAAATTGGCAACTTTTTAGGTAAAGTCTAAACTTTTTACCTGAACTAGTTACATTAAATCCAACAACTGGAAGTTGTAGGATTTATTACAACAATTAGTTTGATACCAAATTCTTGGTATGTAACATTTAAGGAGACTTTAAAATTTAAAATAAAGTCTGCCCATTCTAGCCTATGAAGGCCATTTACTTGAATGAGGGAAAAACGAATTTGGCTGTTTTTACCTCACCAGGGCTTATAAATCTATTTTTATAAAGTCCCTGCTTATAGTTACATGGCACCCAGCCCTAGGGGCACATAGGGCACACCTTAGGGGTGACTTATATGTAAAAATAAGGTAGTTTAAGACTTTGGAAGTACCTTTAATTCCAAAGTCGAATTTGCATATAACTTTATTTTAAAAGCAGCCAGCAAGGCAGGCTTGCTTTCAAAATGACACTGGGCACCTCAGCAGTGCACCTAGGTGTGCACCACCTATGCTGTGGTCCCTAAACCTACATGCCCTACCATATACTAGGGACTTATAGGTAGGTTAACTTAGCCAATTATAATTAGCCTAATTTGCATATCCATTTTACTCAGAGCACAGGCCCTGGGACTGGTTAGCAGTACCCAGGGCACCATCAAAGTCAGGAAAACACAAGCAAAAAGAGGAAAATGGGGGCAAAAAGTTATGGGGCCTCTGCAATCAGCCCTGTTTTCTCACAATAATCGTATGTCTTCTGTTAGGCAGGTTGTTAAGGAAATTCCCCCCAAAATACATACACTGTAAAGAGGACACACATCATAGCGGATCAATGACTACAGCACTTTAACTGCATATGTGGAATGAAAATAATGATATCCAATATGTTGCTGATAATTCAACTGTTGTTGCCCATTATGTGACTTCATATATTATTAAAGATGAAAAAACTGATATAAAGGAAGTATGAGAGGAAATACCTGCTAAGCAATTGTTAACTAAAAGGCTGTATTGATTTAGCCTTCAAATGCTATCTCATAGAAAGAGTAGCAGTTATGAGGCGTGTTACCATTGGAGCTCTTCCGATTTCTAGGCTACATCTTGGGCTTTTACATGGCTTATCTAAGGATTAGCATCTGGCGAAGAAGAGTTTTAAAAGGTTTGCCAGAAATTGAATATCTTGCTCAATTTGATACTGAAAACAAGGACATTCCTAACCCCTAAGAGAATCCCTTTATTGGACAACTTATCATTATATAAAGTATCTCAATTTTATACTTACAGAAATAATGTTGTTGAGGATGTTAATCAGTTTAATCAGGAAAGATTAATGTACAGGGAACAGAAGGTTGATTAATACATAATTTAAACCCTACACTAATCAATCACCTCAAACCTACATTTGATAAGCCTGCAAACAAAGAATTTTATTTTTTGGCATTGTTACAGCTTCTTAAACCATGGTGAAAAGAGGAAGAATTGATTGGAACATTTATATCTTATTATGAAACTCTATGTAACAGCAAACCTAACACAGCAATGCCAGAGTTCAGGATTTAGTTTGACATATTGGACCAACAAATTTGAGATAAAAAAATTCAATTGGAAATGTTATGAAATACAGCAAGTACTAATACGCTTTCTTATATATGTCCTGTAGACCCACTTCGGTTAGCAATTGTAAAGCAAGGAACCATTGCTATGGGTGAGTCGGTGAGGTTCAACTCGCAATTGGAGAAATGCATAAGGACAGTGAAACCTTTCACTGCATCTTATCACAATTAAATTGTGATCAATGTGCACTATTTGAGGAACTTAAAACAAGTCGATCTTGGACTACAACATGTACATGGTTCATGTAAATGTTCTATATACCAGCCTATGTTAAAATATATATCAGGCCAATCTGCTACTGGGAAAAGTTTCCTTCTAAAAGTTATAACTGCTTAACTTCAAAATGTTACAAAGTTAGCCACACATAATATTAAAGGAGAAACATTACACCAACTACTATTACTACCAATAAAACATAATAATAAACTGGAATACTTAAAATTAAATAGTGATACCTCACAAGAGCTTTGTAGAGTTCTCAAAGAACTACACATTTTGTTTATAAATTAGGTTAGTATGGTTTCCAACTTGATGGCTTTTATTAATTTATGTATGACAGAAATACTGAAAACAACATACAATAATTCATTTGGTGGTAAACATGTGATTGTTTTTGACGATCTACCTTATCTCTTTAACTTGCTCCAATTAAAGAGGACCCAATTTTTAAAACTGTGACAGCTAAATAAACTAGAAACTCCTTAGGAAGTATAAGTAATCTTAGTGGTTTGGTTACATTTTTTATATAGTAATCTTACACAAAATATGAGACAAGCAGATAATGAAGAATATGGCAAAACTTAAAAAAAATTAGGATTGAAACTGTTACAGAAGGCACAAAAAATACTGCAGACAGGAAAAATAGCCACGTAATTCCCACATTCGAAAACTCCAAGAGTAATTGTGCGTGCCCTGCTTTTGAACTCACTACCTGTTGTATGTTAGATGTCAACCCTAAAAGAATGCAATGATTTAAATATGGGCATGTTATCAATGGAAAATTAATGAATTATATATTTATCTTGCACAGATTCTTTTGAAACTTATCGAGCAAATATTCCTAGTTCAAAAACCATATATACTAAATATTGAACATGGAGAAAGCTGTGTCACTAACAGCAGGACTAAAAAATGAGTTATTTTGGGCAAAAATAGCCATGTTATTTTACAACACAATTTGAATGTAGAGCAAGGACTTTTAAATGGAGATATAGGACATATAGGGGGTCATTATGACCCTGGCGGTTGACTACCGCCAGGGCCGGGGACCGCGGATGCACCACCAACAGGCTGGCGGTGCATCCATGGGCATTCTGACCGCGGCGGTACAGCCACGGTCAGAAACGGGAAACCGGCGGTGTCCCGCCGGTTTCCCGCTGCCCTAGGGAATCCTCCATGGCGGCGCTGCCATGGGGATTCCGACCCCCTTACCGCCAGCCTGGTTCTGGCGGTTTTGACCGCCAGAACCTGGCTGGCGGTAACGGGTGTCATGGGGCCCCTGGGGGCCCCTGCAGTGCCCATGCCAATGGCATGGGCACTGCAGGGGCCCCCTAACAGGGCCCCACCAAGATTTTCAGTGTCTGCCAAGCAGACACTGAAAATCGCGATGGGTGCAACTGCACCCGTTGCACCCCTTCCACTCCGCCGGCTCCATTCGGAGCCGGCATCCTCATGGAAGGGGGTTTCCCGCTGGGCTGGCGGGCGGCCTTCTGGCGGTCGCCCGCCAGCCCAGCGGGAAACTCAGAATTACCGCAGCGGTCTTTTGACCGCGCAGCGGTATTCTGACGGCGGGACTTTGGCAGGCGGCCTCCGCCGCCCGCCAAAGTCAGAATGACCCCCATAGTAAAGTTTATACAATAGAAAAGTAATGAGGGGATTGAATTTGTTATTATCTAATTTGACAACAGTAAGGACCCCGAACACATTTCATGACAGGATTTTTATTAATGAAAGACTTATATATTGAAAAGAGCAATTTCTTTTAGATTTATCTTACGCTGTTACAATACATAAATCACAAGGTTTAAACTTAGATTATGCATTAATTAACATTGGCTGGACAGTTTTTAAAGAGGGCATGGCACATGTTGCTTTAACCCATTCGAAAACCTTACAAGACTATGGCCCTCATTATAACCCTAGTGGTCGGTGATAAAGTGGCGGTATTACCGCCAACATGCCGGCGGTAAAAAAAACGGAATTATGACCACAGTGGAAACTGCCCAGACAGACAGCCACTTTAACACACCGACCGACTGGCACGGCGGTAGCAACAAGCCCCATGGTGGTAACTGCCAACAGCCAGACGGAAGACAATGTTCTGCCCACTGTTTTAAGACAGGCCTATCCGCCACCTTTTCCGGGGTGGTACCAACGACATCAAAAGCGCAGCAGAAACAGAACACAGAAGTCAAAGGACTCACCTTTGGACACTCAGGGAACAACTACCATGCCATGGAGCCCGAGTTGCACATCTTCCTCATGCTTGTACACCTCTTCATGAATTACGAACATCAACGCCGGCAAAGACGACCACGGTGAGTACTGCAGCCTCGCACACAAGGGAGGGGGGAGGAAAAAGAGAGTGACACACACACACGCAACACGGAACACACCCATCGCCAACACCAAACACACAAACAGATGCAATAACATTACATATCCACCCCGTACCCAACAGTAATAATGCAAGGACAAAAGGAATTGATTAAAGTGAGTGTAATAAGATAAAATAGTATAAATATGTGCTTCTAAATCAAAACAGTATATACATATATACAAATGGAGGGACACTGCCCAGTCCTCAATGTCCTTGGGCCACAGGGCAACTACACATAGGCCGAGGCCCCACCTCACTCCTGCACCCAACACGGAGAGAACACTGCAGGGGCATCATGTGGAAAATACACAGGCACCTCAGGGGGATGGGGAATGGGGGGGCACCTCAGCCAGAAGATGGTACAACACCCTTGGTCCTGGAGGGGGCTACATGCCCTGTTCGATGTCCTGGGGAGTGCAAGGCCACAGTCTCTCAAGTGGGTGGTTTGCCCACAGCTTGGTCCTGGGGAGTGCAAGGCCACAGTCTCTCAAGTGAGTGGTTTGCCCACTGCTTGGTCCTGGGGAGTGCAAGGCCACAGTCTCTCTAGTGGATGGCTTCTTCCACTGGTTCTGGAGGGGGGCTTGTGTCCAGTGTGCTTCATCCTGGCAAGGATGGGGTGAGTGGATGGCTTCTTCCACTGGTTCTGGAGGAGGCCTTGTGCCCATTGTGCTTCATCCTGGCAAGGATGGGGTGAGTGGATGGCTTCTACTGGTTCTGGAGGGGGCATTGTGCCCTGTGATGCAGATCTTGGGGAGTGTAAGGTCACAGTCTCTCACCTGGGTGTCACAATTTGCAAGGTCCAGGATGCACTACAGTCCACGGAGGCAGGACCACACACTGCCCGCCGGTAGTGACGGCTGCTCATTGGTGGCAGTGGCGGGGCTGGTGGTGGTGCTGGCAGTGGTGGGGGAGGCTCCAGCCCTTCCCCTACAGCCTTGGACGGCTGGTGGGGGCTCAGAATCAGTACCAGCACCAGGCCTCCTGTCCGCTGGTGCAAGCCCCTTGCCCTTCACTTTGGCAGCTGGTGGTGCCTCCTTGCCCTACCTTTTGGCAGCTGAAGGTGCCTCCTTGCCCTTCCCTTTGGCAGCTGGTTGTGCCTCCTTGCCCTTACCTTTGGCAGCTGGTGCAGGCACACTTTCAGTGCTGATGGCTGGTTCCCAGGAGCCTCTCCCACCTGCAGTAGCTGTCGACACTACTGTGGCCGTGGACTGGGTGGCTGAGGTGCGGGCCTGGGTTCTGAACACCCTGCCCCGACGTGAAGGATGGGAGGGATAGGGAAGAGGTCAACGGTGGAGAGGAAAAGCTTCTTAGGGACATTGGGGGAGGATGAAGGTGAAGGTTTGGGAGTGGAGGAAGAGGGAGTGGTTGTAGGAGGTGTCTGCTGATTTTGGGTGCAGGTGCATGGGCTGGATGCTGTTGAGAGGTGGATGGCTGTTGGGTGTCTGAGTACTTGTGTTTGTGTACTTTGGGATGAGGGGGCACAGAAACAGTAGGAGAGGACACAGGGGATGTGTGCATGTATGTGGGGGTGGTGAGTGCCAGTGAGGGGTGTGTAGTGAGGCATGATGGGGATGGAGGTAGTGGATGAGGATGTAGTGCATGCAGGTGTGAGTGGAGATGCTACTGGGAGGGAGGTGGACGATGAGGAGGAGGAGAACACAGTGGAGGCAGTGGATGTAGGTCTGTCTGCATCTGGATGGTGTTTGTGTGAGTGCCTGTGGGATGATGTGTGGTGCTTGTGTTTGCCTGAGCCACTGCTGTGTGTTGTCTTGTGTACATGCTGGTCTGCCTGTGTGCTTGGGATAGGTTGGGGTTGAGGGGAATGGGACTGAGTAGAGGAAGTTGGAGGGGGAAGGCTAGAAACAGGGACAATGGTTGCTATCAGGGAAGAGGCCAGACCCTGGATTGCTCTCTGCTGGACTGGCATGCTATAGTGTATGCCCTCCAGGGATGCATTTGTTGTTGCAAATGGGCTGCCAGCCCCTGGATGGCATTCACAATGGTTGACTGCCCAACAGAGATGGATCACAGGAGGTCAATAGCCTCCTCGCTCAGGGCAGAAGGCTAACTGGGGCAGGGCCTGAGGTGCCTGGGGCTAAGGAGATGCCCACCCTCCTGGGTGAGCGGGCACAGGAAACTGGCTGAGGGGCTGCTGGCAGGGCGGTGCTGGTACGGGAGTGGCGGCTTTACCTGTAGTTGGGGTGGGCACAGTGGTGTCCACTACCACTAGGGAGCTTCCATCGGAGGAGTTATCACTGTCAGAACGGTCCCCTCCTGTCTCCGCCATGGTACTCTCCTCGCCCTCCGTCCCACTGGTGCCCTCACCATCGGTAGATTCGGCCTCATGGGCCCTGTGGGATGCAGCTCCCTCCGTCGCCAGTGCCTCTGCTCCTCCGCCAGATGATGCTAATGCACATAAGGACAGGGTGACAAAACAAAAAGGGGGGGAAGAGACAAAGGATACATTTGGTCAATGGCTGATCCAACACCACCATTGGCATACACGAGACACACACACACACACACACACACACACACACACACACACACACAGGGAACAGCCCTACACACTAGGTAATGTACTACCAGTCACAATGCTAGTCACCAGGCCATGGACAGGAATACCTAACACCAATAGCAGCATACCTGACACCCACAGACCCCTGCACAGTAGTGAATGCCTACTAGCTTGGTAGGAGGTGGTTTCCTCAGCCCCTGCCCAACATGGGACCTACCCTGCAATGTCTGGCCTAGCCTCGGGGCACCCACAGGCCCACATCCCCCACCTGGAGATCACCCCACCACGTGCAAGTAGTATACTGTACTTACCCCCTTGTGGCTGCTGTGATGCCCTCAAGCGCCCATCCAGCTCCGGATAGACCACCACCAGTATGCGGACCATCAGAGGGGTCAGGGTTCGACAGACACCCCTTCCTCGTTTGGAGGCCATCCCCAGCTGGGCCTGCGCTGTCTTCCTTGCCCAGCATCTCAGGTCCTCCCACCGTTTGCGAAAGTGGGTACTCCGCCTGCCGTAGACCCCCAGGGTCCGCATTTCCATGGCAATGGCACAGCATATACCCTTTTTCTGATGGGCACTGACCTGCAGAAAAATAAACAGAAAAAGTCAGACCATCCGGCCTGTTACACTCATGGCCCACCATAGCCCTCACATCCCCTTACGCACAGACATTGCCCACCATACATGCAGCACGCTGCCCAGAACCCTTCCACCAACCCCCCCACCCGAGGCCCTCACACACAGCACTCCATGCATTCATGCCCATTGCATTGTGCTCACAGTGTACTCACCTGTTGGTCTGGAGGCCCATACAGCATTCGGTACTGGGGTAGGACCCCATCCACCAGTCTCTCAATTCTGCAGCGGTGAAGGCAGGGGCCCTTTCCCCAGTGACGCGAGCCATGGTCGGTTCAAGACACAGGTCACAGCAGCACTAGCAGTGTAGGTCCTCTCCTGTTGAAGGCCAGGTAGCAAGTGAGTGAACAGATAGAAAATGGCGGTCACAACAGCAGCGGTGCGTACCATCACTGCTGCCGTACATCACCATTGGCCACTGTAACCCATAGGGCCCAATGACAACCAATAAGGAGTTGCACAGCTGTACTCGACCGCCTTCCGCAACGGCACACGTTAGCGGCATCACCTCATTTTCACATGTTCATCCACATAGGACAGGCGGACGCCATTTCAGGGGGGGGAGGCCATGGCACCTAACTTAGTCACAGTACACATAGGCACCATTTGGGCCTATCCAACAAAATACTGTTACAGTCACAACATGCAATACAGTGTAGTATTTGGAAATGTGGAATACTGACCAGCTGGTCCCCGTTTTGCCCCTAGATTACAACCGCTGCGGATGAATAGGATATGGAGACATCCCCCGTGTACAGACCCCTAGAGGACTTGGCAACAATGGAGGAAAGGCACATTATCCTCACCTATAGACTGGACAGGGCTACAGTCACAGAGCTGTGTGCCCAATTGGAGCCTGACCTGATATTTGCTATTCATCACCCCACTGGGATCCCCCCTCTTGTGCAAGTTCTATCTGTGCTCCATTTCTTGGCAACTGGCTCCTTCCAAGTGACAGTGGGCTTGGTAGCAGGAATGTCACAGCCAATGTTCTCAATAGTGCTGAACAGAGTGTTGTCTGCCCTGAAAAAACACATGCACAGCTACATTGTTTTCCCCCAGGTAGAGGATTTGGCCACAGTGAAAGCTGACTTCTATGCAATGGGACATATCCCCAACATCATTGGGGCAAACATTGCATTTGTCCCCCCCCCCCGGAGAAATTAACAGGTGTTCAGAAATCGAAAGAGCTTTCACTCCATGAATGTCCAGATAGTGTGCCTGGCGGACCAGTACATCTCCCACGTCAATACAAAGTATACTGGGTCTGTGCATGATGCCTTTATCCTGAAGAATAGCAGCATCCCATATGTGATGGGTCAACTCCAGAGGCACTGGGTGTGGCTAATTGGTGAGCCCTGGTTCCCACCCAGTGGATGTTGGTGCATGGTTATGGTGTTGGCCCCCCTAAGGGTTAGTGTGTGTCTAACAGGTATCCCTCGATATTTGCAGGTGACTCTGGTTACCCCAACCTCTCATGGCTACTGACCCCTGTGAGGAATCCCAGGACAAGGGCAGAGGAACGTTACAATGAGACACGTGGGCGAACAAGAAGAATAATAGAAAGGACATTCGGCCTGCTGAAGGCCAGGTTTCGTTGCCTCCATCTAACTGGTGGATCCCTGTACTACTCACCCAAGAAGGTCTGCCAGATAATAGTGCCATGCTGCATGTTGCATAACCTTGCCTTGAGACGCTAGGTGCCTTTTCTGCAGGAGAATGAGGCTGGAGATGAGCCAGTGGCAGCTGTGGACCCTGCGGACAGTGAAGATGAGGAGGCAGAGGATGAGGATGAGGACAATGGTACTGGCGAAACTCCCCCAAACAAATACAATAATGCTGCTTAATGTTAGTATACAACCTATACCCAGCTTACAGCTACTACTTTTCAGATAAAAAGACTAGCATCCCTTTAGTCATGCAAAAAAAAACACAGAAAATCATTTGTGTGCACAAAAATGTAGCTAAATTCTACCAAATTAAAAAACATTCTGAGTAAAATTAAACTTTTAACATAAAATAATTACAATTTATTACAGAGGGGCAAAACGTTACCAACTTCTACCTTCTAATTAACACAATAAATTCACAAAAGAAATTTAAAAGTTACAACTTACTTATAGTTAGGGGTTATTACATTATAACAAAACACATTTAACCTACACGAACATTTGAAATACCACAGTTGAAGTTTTTTTCTTAAAACTTTAATTTACACATTATTTATACAACTTATAGTACAGTCCACAATCTACTATGAAATATCTACCTCAAAAACATAGTCTAACAACTGTAACTTACCAATTGCATATGTATTGTTTGCACCATTAAACAAAGGCTTTTTAATACACATATTAATTTAGCAATGATATATAGAATTTGATATACAGATGCAAATGTGTTCTTTGATAGTTGCTATACCTATGGTGAGTTTTAGTTATTCGCCGTAGATATTTTTTTGCTACATTGCAGACCGCACTATAAGGCGCATAAATAATGTGATGTAAGAAAAAAACTGTGGTATTTCTAATGTTTGTGCAGTTTAAATGTGTTGTTGTAATTTAATAACCCTTAACTATAACTAAGTATTAACCATTTTTTTGTAGATAGATAACGTGTACACTCTCAGTTTTAGAAATGAGACACTAGGGATTTAAGGGCTCAGTGTGGGGAGTACGCTAGTTTTAGGAGTGATTATTTATTTTTATGATGCAGATATTTATTTCTTAATACTGGATTATTTGGTTTAGTTTTTTGCTTATTCTTGGGGGTGCTAAAATTTATTTTGGTTATTACGTTCCCCCACCACCACATTATGACCCTGGCGGGCAGGACCACCTAAAGACCGCATTCTATGTCAGGAATGTGGTTCCTGATGGGTAGATGGCTGTCTGATATGTGTTCAGCCACAGTGGTGCTGAACTCAGTGACGCCGTCCTGATTACAATACAGCTTTCCACCAGCCTTTCCATGGGAGTCACCCCGCCATGGAAAGGTTGGCGGAAAGCCATTGCGGGTATACAGAGGGGCCCCTTCACTGCCCATGCCCAGCCAAGATAGGGAAGAAGAAAGAGTGATCTACATGGGGGGGGGGGCTGTGAGTAAAGTGCTCCTAAGGAGGCCATACAGGTTTCCCTTCATAGGACAATGGGTCAATACACTTTACGGCCATAGACTGTGTGCAAGAATGCAACAGTACTGCTCCTATTAGTACATATAAGAATTGCTCTCTATTGATTATGCCCAGCATTTGCAGTTGTGAAAGTAGTCATTTTATATTTTTCATAAACCAAAGTACTGGCTGAATAGTGATTTTATTGATTGCTGTTCAATGCTTCCTTCCTATCTGAATGATCTTTCCAGCTCATTGCTCCTCCTTTCAATTCTAACAAGCATTCTCCACACTATGGCGTCCCACAAGGGTCATCATTAATCCCCACTTTATTCAACATTTCTGTTCAATCACCTGCACATTTTGTAGGACCCACCGGGATGACATTAATATTGTATGCTGATGACATGCAGTTAGTGCTCTCCCTTACAGACAACCCTTCACTTGATAGTGCTAATTTTCAAAAAGGACTATCAGCAGTGGCGGAATGGACGGATGCTAACTGCCTTTGTCCAAATGCTAATAAAACAGAAATTCTTCTCATAGGCAAGGACACATAGGCAAGGAGATCTATGGGGAGACAATTGGTGGCCTATACACCTCAGGGCCCCCGTGCCGAAATCTTCAGTGAAAAACTTGGACATTACTGTGGACAATGCCTTGATCTTTGACACTCAGGCGAGCATGGTGGCTGGCTCCTGTTTTGGGCTTTGAAGGTGTCTTAAGCCAATATTGTTTTTTTTTTATCCCATATTGTGCCAGATCATTGTCCAGGCTGCAGTCTTAGCCAGGCTGGATTACTGTGATATTTTATATCTGGGTGCCAACAAATCAGTGACTAGGAGAGTCCAGCTACTTCAAAATGCTGCCACCAGCCTCTTGTTTTTGCTTTCTAAGTTATGCATCGTGTCTGGTTCTCTGGCAAATCCTTATACTCCCAATGACCTCCCATCTTGGTGAACTTGGCACTTCCTTACCACATGTTAGTTGTGATCCTCCGCGTTAGGGCAGGAGCAGGAGGCCGTTCCTTAGGAGCCAAGGCCTCTGCTGCTTGGAACTCACTTCCCCTTAATATTAGGAATACCAAGAACCATTTGCACTTTAGGAAGCTTTTGAAAACTTGGCTCTATTCAACAGAATCCTGAGGTATCATTGTTTTTTTGATTCATAGCCACAGTGAATTTCCATTTTCTCCCCAGACTAGCGCTGGGAAGCTTGGTAGTTGGAGCAGCCATGTGCTTTACAAATCCCATAACATAACATACCTGTTATAAGTCCCATCAGAATTACATAAGTACTTGTAATAAGGCCTATGTGGCTTTTCACATCTGTAAACCTGCATGATAGTCAAGCGATATGCACATACAGATAGCTTTCAAAATATTAATCTTGGGGCACAGCTTCACATCTGCTCCAAATGTCAGATCATTTCACCTTGCAGAATGCCATAAGCAAGACATCAACATACGCCACAACTTAGCACTACCATCATTTAGATGTCAGGTCTTCCTTACGTACTGTCACAATCCACCACCCAACATCAAAAGCTTTTAGTTTCCTTTTTTTATTGGAAAAAAAAGTTTGTCCATGCTAATTTTTTGCAGTGCCCCTCAAAAGGTAGCTTACTTCCACCTTTCAGATCTTCCTATAAAGCACCGGGCACCTCAACACTTGGTGGGCCCGCCCACTTTTTTCAGTCTCTTTGGCCCAGATTCTCAAAGGTGTCACATAATGCAGCTCAGTAGTCAAAAATGCTGTGCTGCATTGGGTGACAGGGCAGGGGAGCGCCATATTGCCCTCTCCTCTCCTCTACCTAGCGCTGTCGCTGATTTCAGCTGCTGTGCACCAGGCACACACCATAGTGTTAGGGTGTGTGCCTGAGTCCACCATAGCTTTTGTACAGGAAGGATACCCTTCCTTTACAAAATACTATGGTGAGACAAGTGAAAAACCTTTTATTACTTTGTATGTGTGTTGTACAGTACATCCTTAGAGGTAGTATTTGACCTCAGACAACTCCCGGGGCCCCACTCTCATTGGAGCTTACATTTTGTTAATAGCCTTATATTTAATATGTTTTGATTTCTGATTATTTCAAAGGCAATACCACTTACGGGAAGCACAGAGGCGAAGGTTTTGTTCAGTAATTTTTTCTGTATTCACAAAATGAATCACGCCATCAACTTGTTTAAAATGCGTTTTTTTTAGTTCAAAGGGATGATATGAAGAGTGTCACACAAAGTGGTTTGGGCGTCTTCAGAATCTTACAGGGAGAGACACAAGTTTCTTAAGAGCAGTGGATATGATCTTGGCATCAAGCCTCAGTCATGGGATAAAGATACCAAGCAGGCCATGAGTTAAGGTGGTGCACTAAGGATGATAGGTCACACCATGCTCTCCATGGGAGGAACTAGGCATACTAAAAACAGTAGGACAGACAGGGTTTGGAGAGTTAGACCAAAGGGAAAAGAGGTTAGTTTAAGGAACAACAGGGCTCTAGCAAGGCCAGACAAACAGCCATATGTCACAAGAGTCAAGCTGTGAGGGAGTGGAGATTGATGAGAAAAAGGGCACTCTGGCAAAGCAGATTGGCTGTCGAAGTGGCTGCAGCAGTGTAGCCTACAACAGGAATGTTACGACCACAGCCCAAATTAGCTCCCAACTCCTACCTGGTTGGCAATCCTGTTGTACTATTGGTATTCCAACACTAGAACCTACACAAGGCTCTGCTTTGCCCCTTAATTCTACTCAGTAGCACCACTGCTATTGCTCTCAAATTGCAGCACAACTGTTGGAATGAAGCACAGTCTGTTAAGGCATCATTTGGACTGGCAAACAGTTAACAAGGTACTACAATCCTTCCTGGAAGCAAACTTAAAATTCCAAATAGATACCCAAACACAGTTCACTTTGAACCTCTATTTTAGGCACTGGAACATCACAGCTCTGCAAATGCATCACAGTCCAAGTCTGACGTGCCCTTGATAATCCTGTTTTCCACACACAGCCCTACCATGGCATGTCAATTGAACCATCAATGCTGGAATCTACAGAGAGAAGTGCTACTTCATGTCAATTCAGACCATGATGTGCCAGCACTAGCTCAGAGACAATTCTGCCAGTGAAATTGAATCCTGCTTTGCAGCACGTTTTATTACACATAGACCTCCACAACACAATCAACACATGCAGTTAGAAACAGAAGCCAAATTGAACCACTGAGTTATTCTATTATTAAAGGAACTGCAGTGTGCAGCCATACTGGTTGCAATCTATAAAATAAAAATATATTTTTCTCTTCAAAGTTTAAGTAACCTAGGTGTGAGAGGACGGTTCTGACTATCAGGTCCGCCCTTATTTGTCGCTTTTGGATCACCTGGTTTTTGACTTTTTATTGTGAAGGAGCCTCACAGTTTGGGACTCGCCCAGAGTAAAGTTATGGTAAAATGGACTGTGCATGTTTACTGCCGGTGGCGGCTTATCATGCAAAGGCTGCCACGATGGAGCAACAGTAGGAGACCCAGGGCAGATTACACGTGATCACTTGTGCACACATGTGTGCACCTGTGTGAGGGTTGCGTGGAGAGGATTCCTGGAGTGCATAGCCCAAGAACTGTGCTTAGTTAAACTATACAGAAAAGATGCAGCAGGCTCAGAGGCAACGCATCTATCCCTATAAGTGCCCAGTAAACCACAATAAAAAGAGTAATAACTGTTAGTGTCTGTGGTGTGCAACTCCACCCAGGCCCCTGCCGCAAAAAGGAGCCTAAAGGGAAAATAGAAAAGCCCCAACAATGCGAAACATACTGGGGGTGCACCACTCCAAGGCACTGAATAGGATGCAGTAGGCAGAGAGAGTCCAATACAGTTATATTAATAATGGTACAAGACTTCTGTCGGATTCTTTCCGAAGACTTTTATTGATTCAGAGAACTTGTTATGACATGAAGTACACGGAAAAGACACAGCCAACGCGTTTCGCCCTTCACCATAGGGCTTCTTCAGGGCTGCAAAGTGACATACCCCCATAAAAAGGATATTATAATAACACAAAGTTCAGAACATACTAACATAAAAATGTTTCTTTGCATACATGTAGCAAATAAAACAAGATTACTTTACGAAAAGTAATAGTATAGTAATACAGTAAGAAGTGCGTAAGTAATATGTTCTTCTAAACAAATACAAAATCATATGTGGTCAAGGGAACCGGCAAGGAGCAGAAGTCAATTGAAAGGGTTAGAAACAAGGGGAATCCAGAAGCACAACGTAAAGGAAGCGTGAAAATAAAGTGAAAGGAACGTGAAGGAACAGATTCTTTGTGAAGAAAACGTGCACACAAGATATTAGGAGCTCAAGAGAAGAGCCCTCTACCCAAGTGTCAAAAATCCAATTTGTGATAAAAGAATAGCGTAAGCAGGTAAAGTAAAGTAAACAAACATACCAGAGTGGTATCCAGTCGAAACAAAAGCTATTTATAATGTTCGATTGCACAAAAGTGTGTAATGAACCTGATAAGGAAAATGTTTTTTTTATTTTTTATTAAACACCAATGTGTGTAGCCAAGAACACTAGCTATACTGAGATATTGAAAATATCCTAAACTCCCATATGACAAATTTAATTATAAAAAAGAAAGGGGTTCAGAAACAAGTAATTCTAATGAGTATACCAATAATTAATCATAAACATTTAATAATGTGCCCCTCAGTACTTATCAATTAAGATGCACCACAAAAAGAACAAGCAGCACCCCCGTAGAAAACGATCTGAAAATAAATTCAACAATCAAATGAATGCCACGCTCTTAAATAGAACTTAACAAGTCTTACCAAGAAGTATCCATAGATTAATGCACGTAGAGTACGATAATATCAAAGGCCGGTCACTAAAAAGAGAAACGGGCCCGGCTGTATGCCGCCCGTCACACTGATTATAAGCATGCTCCCCACCGGAGCTGAGAGGTTATAAAAGGACGCCGAATCCCGGAAATCAAGCCGGGCCGGGAAGGGAGTATCAACATAACCGAAGAACTGCATTTGGCAGCCATCATCTAGAAGTCAGTTACCTGACTGCCATATGCAACGTTGGAAGGGAATACAAAAAGGACTATAAATGGCGGCCATCTTAGTGGTAATAAAATATGAGAAAGTACAGACCCGAAACCAGCAAGAGTTGCAAACAAAAATGAGATGTAAGGAAATAAAATAAGAAATAAAGTAGAAAGAAGGGGGGAGGTAGACAGAAAAGAGAGACGGGTGGGAGCCCAGATAAAGGAAGTGCATAGTAACCAGAATGGTGTATGTTAGGCAAGTACTAGCCCAATTGAATAAACATAAATTCTATTTCCAATTTCCATGAGAAGTGATGAGAAATAGTGATAATACAAAATTGTAAATGATCAATGAATGAGCCTATTTAAATATTGATAGATGAATCAAATAAATTAGTTGTAGATAACTCCAACAGCAATGAACAAAAATAATACATTTAAAATTTTGACCATAGGAGGGTGACCATAGGTAAAAACATAGCAAGGGTCTCAAGAAACATATCATGGATCAAATAAAATAGTTATAGATAACCAACTACAATTAACAAAAAAGAATACATTTAAACGTTTGACCATAGGAGGGCGACCATGGGTAGAACATAGGCAAGGATCTCAAGAAGCATATTATAAACAGAATTATAACTGGAATAGACTCGCGAAACAGATATTGGATGATTGCCATACACATAAAACCACATTATATTATAAAATAGCAGTACTGTATTATAAATAATAATGGAATTTGTGATCTGTGTTGTGGCCCAACTCGACTGCTCATAGGCGGCATATCGAAGCTGCCTCCCTTTTACGCAATCGTAGTTCCCTATTTCCTCCTCTGGGACGTTGTGGGATATGGTCGATCCCTTGGAACCAAATCAAGTTGTCAAGAGGGTGAGCCAATACCATATGAGATGTCAATGGGTACCTGCTATCATTATTCTTGATGGCACGTATATGCTCCTGTATTCTATGTTTGAGAGGTCGTATGGCACTACCCACATATATTTTATTACATGCACACCCTAAAATGTAGATCGCAAATTTAGTGTTGCAATTAATTAAACTTCTAATAGTGTGAGTCCCAGTATTGTTGTAACAGAAGGTTTTGGATTTGTCCAGGCCAAAAGCACAAACGTTGCATTCACGACATATAAAGAAACCCGAAGGTTTTGTGGAAAGCCACGTTGTTGCATTGGGTACAGAGACATAACTAGGGCAAAGTTGATCCCTGAGTTGATCCCTTATCTCTGCGATAAGTAATCTTAGGTGTTCTAGGGAGGATCCCTTTAAGTCCCAGCAAATCAGTTAGCAAATGCCAGTGGCGTTTTAGTATTTTGTAAATACCCTGACTGTGAACTGTGTATCTAGTCACAAATGACAAATTTTCAGTACAATTTTTATTTCTACGAGGTTTTAAAGTCAAAGTGTCCTTCCTTGATGTTCTCATAATTCGTTGTTCCGCTTTAAGGAGAGTCTTGTTACTATAACCTCTGTTGGTAAATCTCTGTTTGACAAGTCCAATTTGTTCAAGAAATTTATCATCAGTACTACAATTGCGTCACACACGTGTCATCTCACCAAAGGGAATATTGTTGATTACAGAAAATGGGTGCTCACTGGTCACATGGAGAAGGCCATTACAGGATGTGGATTTCCTATACAAAACACTTTGTATACAATTATGTTGTATGAAAAATCTTATATCCAAAAAATCAATAGTATCCTTACTGTAATGAAGGCTGAGTTTTACATTGTAGGGATTGTCGTTGAGGAAAGTGTGATACAAGATGAGTTGTTCAATGGTCCCATCCCATATTAAAATGATATCATCAATATACCTCCCCCAGAATACAATAAATTCAGTCCAGGGGGAGGCATGCTTTCCCCAAGCATGTATTATCTCAAACCAGCCCATTAACAGACATGCATAGGAAGGGGCGAATTTTGAACCCATCGCAGTCCCTTGTATTTGTTGGAACCACTCGGTATTGTGCAAAAAGTAATTCCTAGATAGAATGATGTCAATCATTTCTAAAAGCATCTGATTGTGGGCATAATGGTCAGCAGTCCGAGTGTTGAGATAGGAAGTGACTGCTAATATGCCAAAAGATTTTTGGATACAAGTATAAAGACTATTCACATCCATAGTAACAAACAAGAGATCATCTGACCAAGGAAAGTCCTCAAATTTATTGAGCATATCTTTGCTATCCTGTATGAATGAAGGTAAATTACAAACAAACTTTTGTAAGAAGTAATCCACAAATTCCGATAACCTCTTGGTGGGAGAGTCAATACCTGATATGATAGGTCTCCCTAGAGGGAAGTCACCTTCTTTATGTATTTTCGGAAGAATATATATGCAAGGATATCTTGGATGTTTTACAAGCAAGTATTTATATTCATGGTCAGAAAGTAAGCCCAATTCGTGCCACCCCCATAGTTTATTGTTGATGTATTCTGTCAGGTCACCAATCGGATTGCTGGTGAGGTGTTTATAACAAGCAGTATCCGCCAGCTGTCTGTTTATTTCATCCATGTAGTCACACTTATTCATAATAACTATGTTGCCTCCTTTATCTGCCTCGCGAATTACTATTGACCGATCAGTTTTAAGGCTAGTGAGGGCCTTACGCTCTGATGTTGACAAATTATCATTTTGTCGCCAGTTGATTTTACATGTGCTTAAATATTTAAATAAGTCCGATGTGACCTTGTTGGCAAACAAGTCAACATTGCTATGAGTGTTAGTATAAATTTTGACTGTAATTTAAAGCCACTGGTAAGGTTGAGATCCTCCTAAATTCCTAAATCAGTTCTGTTGTCCTTAATACCAACTTCACCACCATCTTGTAAAGACATCAGGAGTTGTATGTCATACAGGTCCGATATTAGTTCAGTTGCTATATGAGTACCCTCACATGTTAAGTCCCCCGGCTGTTGTGGAGGGAGTCCACTGTTTTGAAGCCCCCCATGTAGGGAAGAGAAATGGTTCTTCAATTTTAGATGACAAGTAAATTTAAATAAATCTATAAAAATTTCAACCTGATCATTCGTCTGTGTAGGACAAAATCCCAAGCCCTTACTCAATAGATTACACTCTGCTTCATTAAGAGGACGGTCAGATAAGGTAACTAACTGTGCTTAGTTATCCTGGTGCAGAAAGGACTATGCAGAGTTGGTGGTGACCAGTAGTAGGCCTTTTAAGATGGGTGTAAGCATGTGAGGGATAGGTACTCCATTACTGTCTTTTCATTGTAGGGACACTCCATTAAATGTCAATGGGAAATGCTGGCCTCGTATGCAATTCCAGTTCCCTAGGGTCCACAGACTCCAGAGTCATGCCAATGTACACTGTAAGCTATATGAAAAGAATAATGCAGTAGGTTACAAAAGCATAGTTGTACAACTTATGTTCATCCAGGAATGTCATCTTTCTCTGACTCAGCTCAAGGTAAGGGCCCACTATTGCTCTGTCCAGCTGTCCGAGCAGGGCCTTGCATCAATCAGGTAGCTGTCATTCCATGCCAGGAACAGGCCAGAGAGGCCCTGTAAGGAATTTCAGGGAGGAGGGGCTAAGACATTCAGAGCACATGTGGCACTAACTCCTGGACAATGCCATTTTGAGGTATCCCAGAAGGCTGTGCAGGAAGGGAGGGACGGGGCAAGGAAGTGATGTGGCACATCTGGATAGGCCAGAGGTACAAGCCTGCTGGTCACTTCCGCCCCCACTTAAAAGATCTTGCACAAGGGAGGGCTCTCTCTCTTGGTGGTGCTTCGCTGCAGGACACTGGGACTGAAGGCGGGCGTCATGGACAACTGGAAAGAAGAACCCCCTGACTGAGGGGCATGCCAATGCCAGGTAAGCTGGTCCACTTAACTCCCAAGGACTAGTTGGGGGGAAAACTGAGCTGGTGCAAGGAGAGCGCATTGCTCAGAAGAAAAGGAAGGCACCAAGATGAAAGGCTGGCACAGGGAATCAGTGGGAATGGATCCCTATCAATTGGGGAACCTTCTAGGGCAAGAGGCCTAAAGAAAGTGCTCCTGTTGGCAAGGGCTCACCACCAGGAATGAAAGGACACCAAGCTCCATAACGGCTCTTAGGAGCCCAAGATATCAAGATAGGGAGGTATTCAAATGTTGACCTTCCAGGAGCAAGAGGCAAAGCACGTGGGGCTCTGAAGTTCCTTTGGTCTGTGCCCCTGGGGTAGGCCCCAGACTGCCCCCAAAAAGAAGAGGAGCGCAGGGGAGAGCCGTCGTACTCCCCACTTAGCAGAAAAACAGGCCCGGACCCCATCCCGGGGCACCGTGAAGACTGGCCCACTCATGGAGAAAGGGAGGGAGCGCCACCGTGCACCCCTTCCTCACTGCAATGGTGAAGGGGCCCTGAATCCCATCCCGGGGCCCCATGTGACAGAAGACAAGCTGGGGAGCATAGCCACACTCATCGTGAAAGTAAGAGCAGGGCCATCGCTCCAAAGCAAAGCCAAGGAGCTCCATTGCGCTCCCTCTGAATGTGGCCCGAGGGGCCCTTGACTCCATCCCGGGGCCTCACAAAGGAGAGGCCAGGTGTGTTCCGCCACCCCCCGCCCCCATGAAGATGACTGCTGACTGTGGGTGAGGCCGGCAGCCGAAGTGAAGCAGGTGAGTGCCGTCGCGCTCCAAGGGACGAAGGGGGCCCCATCCCCAGGCCCCGCCCAGAGATGAAGTCGGGTGACGTTGTGCCTCTCGTGAAGATGGCCAGAGCGGGCCACGGATCCCATCCCTGAGTCCGCACCGAAATGAAGCTGGGGAGCGATGTTGTGCTCCCCATGAAGATCCAGGAAAGGAGGTGACCTGCCCCCACCCAAGCAGCAGGAAGGCTGGGGGGACTGCTGCTGCACTCCCCCAGGTTGCCAGACATGCCAGCTCCCAGTGCTCGGTACCACAGTGCGCGTCTGCCCACAGGAGCTGGCAGACTGAGTGAGGCTGCTGGCTCCCGCGGAAGCCTGGGGAGCTGATGAGGGCAGCCAGGGGTAGGCTTCCCAAGCTGCCCTTCAATGAGACAGCACCACATGGGGGTATCCGGGTAGGACCGGACACCTCCGAAGACGAGGACAGCCAGGGGTGGGCTCCCTGCGCTGCCCTCCAACGAGGCAGCACCTTGGGGTGTCCGGGTGGGACCTGGCACACACAAAGAAAGAAGAACGAAGCGCAAGGTGGCTTGTGGAAATCATACATGGCAGCATCGCTGCTCTGCCCACCACAGTGGGAGTGAGGCTCATAAGATACACACAGCACCCTATAATGCCTTGCAAGGCACACCAGTTTGTTTTAGCCCCTTTCCCAGATTGTGGTGGCCCCAGGAAGATGGGGTCACCACCAACAGAACGCCCATGGATGGGGGGAGCTGTAGGAGCAGCGCAGCCACGCCAACACAAAGTTTTGTGTCCCCAATCTAGGTTGGACAGGTGAATGATAACCCCCCAAGGGTTCCAATGCATTTTTAACTATGTCCCAGCTGGAACTTTTGTTTCTTATTGATGGAATGGCACCAATGGTAAACACCCCCTAGGGGTGAATGGCTGTAATTGCAAGTGTTTGCAGTAACAGTAGCATGTTATGCTAAATGTATTCTGAAAATCTGTGGTCCCAGTATGAAGACCAATGGTGTGACTGGTGAAAGGTCATATGACAAGGCACCCTCTAGGGGTGCAAGGTAGTATTGCACAGTGTTTATCAAGAGTAGTTTCAAAGTAATCTGAGAGTAATTATAACAGCACAAATCATTCCTACATGCCTATACATGTTCTTGTTCATGCCATTTTGAGTAGTGAGACTGACAGCCGCCACTGATCAAAGTAGATGCACTTTATTGCCACAATTAATTGCTCTCACTACAAGTTACAGTCAAATGTTGCATTGGGATACAAGTAAATGTTTTGTCATGTGGATTGTTGGAGTATATTTCCCCTCAGGGGAGAGAAGAATGATTACGCAATGTCATCTGAAAGTAATTCCCTCTACTTGTGTATATTCGTAAATTGTTCCATAGTATTGAGTAGTGTGTGTGTAATAAATGTAGTTTTACTTTTTCAAAAGCAAACGCACAGACTGGACAATAATTTATTGAGTGTTATTCTTGTGTGCTTGTGAATGGTGATTACTAGCACACTCCTCCTCCCTTGAGTAAGCCTTGTACTGCTCTGCAAAGCAATGAGAGTCAAGCGCTACAATAGGGTGTTTGTCTCCCAGTAGTGATCAAGTGCGGACCCATTACTTGTGCAGGCCACATAACTAATGACCCACTTTCCAACACTAAGCCCCATATTTATACTTTTTTTGCGCCGCATTTTTTAAAAAAATTCATACGAAAGCGGCGCAAACTTACAAAATATAATTGTAAATGCGGTGCAAAAAAGTATAAATATGGGCCTAGGTCTTTCAATGGATCACTTCAAGTGCTCAGAGTTGTTTCCAAAAATAAAGATGGGCCCTAACTGGAAGGCCATGTTTTGTTTATTGAGTCAGCAAATACTTAATCTAAAATTATGAATTTGTGAGACAATACTCTGTCCTGGAGAAGACAGTGTTGTATTAAAACATTGAACAACCTTCCTTATTTTGTGGCATTACATTGCGTGGTTGTATATAGTGCTATCAATGCACCAAGCGAGGCCTAAAGCATTTTCCAAATGGTTGAGCAAGTAATTACACTGTATGTGTTATTTATATAGAACTAAAAGCCCTGAGAGGTTGGACTCTGACTTTTGTAGAGTTCCTAGGCGACATTCCAGTTCATGTTTGAAAGAATTTGTTGCAGTTAAAACTAAATAAAAAAACTGGGTGCTTTGAATGCTATTTGTAGAAGTGTTGGGCTAATGCTGTAGAGTGGCATAAGGCTAGATGTGGTTTAATGGCTTGGTTTTTGGTCTAGCTACAAAGAACTGTAATTGTTCTGAGGATGGACAATGGTGATCAGGAAGAAATGTAAATTTTGCCAGGTAAAAACTGAAATTTGAAACATACTATTGAGATATATCAGTACCTTTTCTGGCTTATCAAGGGGAGTTTTTATTGTAGAAGAAATGTTATAGTTAGGGACAACCCTAAAGCAGAGCACCATACGGTAAAAATGTCCTAAGAGAGTGCTCATGAAAACGAACGATTCACGAAAGATAGTACTTCTCAATTCAAATTACCAAAAATTTGGAGACCATCAGCATGAACATGCACTCCAATACGAAGAAGCACCTCGTTGGAAAGCTGTGTGCAGGGAGAATGAATTATCTTGTGCAAATGCACTTTTTCTATGCATTGAAAATATGTTTTCCCTTGGAGAAAGCACTTCCTTAAAACCCCCACCAAACACGGGGGTGATCTGTTCTCCTTCGTACCTTGTAAAAAGAGTTATGCCAGTTTTGCGTGGAAGAAAATATATGACAATTTTCAGGGTTGAAAGGGGTCAGAAAGTAATTTTGTGAATACCAACAAACGTCCATGTTTGTGAATGTTCTCAGAATTTCTAGGCAAACCATACCTTGAAACACCCATTCTCCCATCCCTTTAGGCATTTATGGCTTTGGAGATTTACCCATTTGTGATGGAGGTGTTCGCCCCTTAGATGAGCTTACACCTTCCAGGAATCTGTTTGTCAATTCCTGGAAGGTATAGACAAGGTAAATTTAATAGCATTTAGTACTGGCTTTGCATCATAAAAACTGATGCAAACCAGCGCACTTTTTTTTTTACTTACTTTACCGCGCAAAACTTGTTTTGTGCTGGAAATTAACTAAATATTAACACTGGAAATCAAATAAAAGTACTTAGCGTCTAGAAGGCATTACATAGGCGTTTTCATGCAACTACCCATCCTTTTTGATTTGAAACCCAATATCTACCAAAAATATGAGATTGGGTTTTGCATGAAAAAATAATGCTCTATAAAATCAGGTGCTAAAAGGAGAATTGCTGTCATTTCTCCTTTCTTTTTCTACTTTGCATGTGTGCCGCACTGTGCAGAACACATGCAAAGTAGTAAACGTTTTAAATGTTATCTTGGCATAGTATTTTGTTCTGGAAGGGAATCATTCCAGTACAAAACCTATGCTAGACTCTTGCACACACTCTTGCACTATAGCGCAAAGGTGTGTGTGTGGAGCACATCAGCCAACATCTGCGCTGGTGGTAGGGACAGGGAGGAGAAAGCCATATCTGTAGATATTGCGCTCTCCTGCTCCCTCCCTGTCATGCAACACAGCACAGCATATTTGGCTGCTGCGCTGTGTTGCCTGACAGTTTAGTAAATATTCCCCCTTGTGTCACAGTAAAGAATGTAAACACACCTCTTGGAGAACTTTTGTTCCTGTGACATCCGGTCACCCCTAAGCCAGGTTTCGCAAGGCCAATGTCAAGGGTCGCAAACGGCAAGCTAGGGGTCGCAGCTCCAGCCCTTGATGACCCCTAATTAATGTCTGTGGGGCATAGTTACAAACCCCTTGGCGCAGAACAGTGCAGCAAGAGACCTTGCTGCACTGTCCTGCACCACATGAAAAGGGCAAAAATTCACCTTTTTGCACAAAAACCATCCTGGGTGGCATTTTCCTCTTTCTATGAAAGAGGAAACAATAAGGAGAAATACAAATATTTCTCCTCATTGCTCCTGCCCTCGGGAGGCGTATAGTTTTAACGCATTCCCAGGTTTACAGATTCTTGTAAATCCCAGAATGTGTTGAAACCCATGAGTGCTGTATGGGAAACCCCACTGCAACGCACATGGTACGCCTCCCTGACCCAGTGTAAGACAAAGCAGCGAATTGTGCTGCATCGCCATACACCATATCTACAAGGCCATGAAAAGCCATGCAAAGTGGTTTTGCGTAGAATTATATTTATGGGCCTAATAAGGCTTTTGTTCCAAGCTACCAGAGGGTTAGCTTAGAGGCAATGTGTAAAGTATTTATGCAGCACTCAAACAGTACTAAAGTGAAAAAACAACACTAATAAAATCCCAAACTAATCTAGAAAAATAGAGTACATTTTAGTAATTAAAATGACACAAAAATGACTAATGAGATATGATGTTTTAGTGAAAATAGTGCCAAAAAGCACAGAGCGGCACTTGCAGTTCCATAAGAAGGGGCCCCTAAAAGGTCATTGTCTGCATGAGGAGCAGGTTCAGCATCAAGAATGGTCGTTGCCATAGTGTGGAGAGCTGATCATTGTTGAAAATGTACGGGCTGTTCCTGTCAGCATGACGAGCAGGTCTCATTGGAGCTTGGTGTTGGACGTTGTTGCAGTCGGTCACTGTCAGCACAAAGAGCAGGTCCACTGGAGTTTTGTGATGGTGGTCATCACAGGTGATCGATTCTCTGTGTAAAGACGTCACTTTGCAGTCGAGGGAAGCCCAAATTTCTGTATCTTACATTTCCATCAAGAGGTGTTCACCCTGATACCAGCCACTGGTCCAGGACCTAGGAGGTACCTCTAAGGGGATCAGGACGTATGCCAGCAGAGGCCAGCAGCAGGGATCAGGGAGGTTCAGTGGGTGCTGGTCAGCTGGGTAGCTGCAGGAAGACCGTTAGAAGTTTGTTGTGTCCCTGCAACTCAAACAAGAGGTCAGACATCTGACCCTTGGAGTCGCTCTGGAGAACCTGGGTTCAAGGCAAGCAGGTCCAATCATCCTCCTTCAGACAGCAATACAGTCCTTCTTCCATGGGTGTTCTGCTGAGAGCTTCTGAAGGTGTCATTTTTATAACTGGTGCCAGCCTTTGTGTGGAGGAGGTCCCTGGCCTTCCCCCAAAACTGGTTCTGGTCAGTTCTTCCTCTTCCCCTGGTCCGGGCTCCAAACTTTTTAGGGTGACAAAAGCAGGGGCCACTGTCAAAACTAATGGCAAGGGTCGACAGGGCAAGCTAGGGGTTGTAGCTACAACCCTTGGTGACCCCTAATTAATGTACGTGGGGCAATATTTACAAGCCCTGTTGCACAGGAGAGTGCAGCATACGCCCTTGCTGTGCTGCCCCGCGCCACATGCAAAAGGACAGAAATGCACTATATCTACACAATACCGTGCACTTCTGTCCTTTATCCCTCTGCTGGCACACAAATCGATGCCTAGCACCAACACAGGCACCCTTGCACCACAGTGCAAGTGTGTCTGCGTTGTCAGCAGGGTTGTTTTTGTGCAGGAAGGGGCACCCTCCTGCACAAAATACAATCCTGGGTGGCATTTTCCTCTTTCTATGTGTACTGCCGGATACAGCGCACATAGAAAGGGGAAACAACGAAGAGAAATAAAAATATTTCTCCTTGTTCCTCCTGCCCTGGGAAGCCACACAGTATTGATGCATTCCCAGGTTTGCAGATTCTTATAAATCTGGGAATGTGTCAAAACTCATTGGTGTTGCATGGGAAAACCCACTGCAATGCCCTTGGTATGTCTCCCCCAAAACTGGCTCTTGTCAGTTCTTGTCCTTCCCCTGGCTCCAAAATGTCCAGGTTGACAAACGTAGGGGCATGCTTGGTGGCAGGTTTTGTTGTGCATGCTACAGGCAGAGCTCTTTGAACCATAATAAGGGCACAACACAACTCCTCAGAGGCACCGTGTCAGAAAGACCCTCAACCCTTACACGTAAGCCTTCTTTGTTCCCATGTCTGGAAGCAATACAAAATCCACAACAGGAAAGCCATTCACAGTCGGGTTAACCAGGACACTAGCAGAAAGGCACTGTTGGTTTGCACAGAAAAATGCAAATTTTCGGAAAGTATAAAAAAACAAGTTGGGTTGAAGGTTAGGCTTGTTCGAGGAACAGCAAGGCTGAGCCACAAAAATGCATACAACAACAAATTGCCAGTGCTGACCCAATTCCTTAATCCTATTTTAATCTTGAATCCCATGATTAAATCAAAGTGATCTGCACTGAATATGCAATAAATTTCAATGAATTCAATGAAGCGCATAGCTAAACACAGGAAGAACCACAAAAGGGAACACAAAAACAAGGCATTCACAACAAAAAAAGGTGTGTTAATATTAACAACCCACCACAATAGGGAACCAACCAAGTCCAAACCATAACAAAGTAAAAAAAATACACAGATGTGTCAAGGTTCTGACATTCAATTTCCAGCAGGGCCCATCATTAAGTTCATTTCATGCCCCTTACATATAGGAGACATTAGAGGGGACAGACCGGAGCTATATATTAAATATCCAACAGGGACAGTGACAATTTGTATCAGTCAATTTGTATCAGTCCCCATGGGCTTCTACAGCCTTTGTTATGTAAGACGCTCTCAGGTGAATGAAATAGACGCGTTTTGAACCCAGCAAGAAGAAAAGGGTTCTTCTCAGGACTCGGAATCTGAAGACACTGAAAAGAAAAAAGATGCAACACATAAACAAAAATGTATAAAAAGACCAACTATCAAAAGGTGGGCAAAACACATTTCTTGATTTGTTAATTAAAAAACACACCCTTCACATTGCAACTTACAGACTGTTCACTGAAGAACCAACAACTACATCTGTGATTGCAAACTGTAGAACAAACACACAGAATGCTAGCCAAGAAGCGAGTCAGCTTGAAAAGGTGACCAGGAGGATAAGAAAAGGCTGTAAATGACCACCTACGTGTCACACAGGTCACCACACTCGATCTTTAAGGCCCAGAGCTGTGAACATGATGTGTTTCTAAGCCTACTATATTTATTGATCCCTACAAAGTCAAAAAAAGGGGAACGCGTGAAGCTGAATAGCCAAAATAAACTACTTACTTAGCTTCCAAGAGTACTGTAGGAGAAAGCCCCACGATTACTAGAAAAACCATGTCCCATTGGCTGTGAAAGGGGCATATTAAAACATATTTTAAAAAAGCGTGATATCACTAAGAAATCAAATGAGTCAGCTATGAAGCAGCCCTGAAGCTATACTCACTAAAAACACTGAAAAAGCAATTAGGCAAAAAGCATTGGGAACCATCGCTGATACAATTGTAACCGGAGTAACACGCAAATGAATAGACAATTTTAAAATTGAAGTAAATACGGCATTGCTTAAACTCGAAATGCAATCTTATGCATAAACTGCAACAAAGTAACCTTGGCATCTGGGGAAAATGAAACACCAGGGTAAAGTGGTCGCTGAAAAGTCATCGGCAGGAGAATGGGCTTTTCGTGGACAGTGAGCTGTCTGTAAGCTTAGAAAATATATTAGAATACAGTCAAAGCTATATCGTAAAATTGCAATGTTGATTCCTCGCTATAAACCAGCTTTGGTATATTTATTTATCCCACAGAAAAAGAGCATAAGTTATTAGGGTATCTAGGGTGTATGTGCAAATTTCCGGATTGAAGCCACACCCCCCTTCGGTTTGTGATTGACAGTTCAACCACATGTACCTAACTGGAGAGGGACCACAAGCTTGTGGAGCTGCAGATTTACAAAATATTTTAACTCCATGTGCCTGCAAAAAGTATTCAGGAAAAATGCTTCCCCTCTTAACCCACACTGCCTAGAGAATAGACGTTCCTATATATTGTAGGATGCTATCGTTAACTGCTAACAGTAACAAAAAAAAATGTGAAACCTATCATTGTGAATCATATCTATGAACCAGAGTTGGCAAATAATTAATACAGTGGAACACAAGAACAATTTATTAAAGTAGCAAAAGTGTGAATGCAAATGTATACGTTAAAGTCATGCACCCAACCCTTGGAGAACATTACGTGAAGCAGCTTGTTTTGATTTGAGAGGGAGAAGTGGAGCTACAGCTTCATGAAAGAAGAATACCAATGCTTTTCAATTTGACTTGAGTGGGACACCTAGTGAAGACTAGTGGAATGGCACCTTCATGTAAGAATTCCAATGCTTTCGCATATGACTTGAGAGGGACCTATAGTAACAAATTGTGGAGTTGCACAGCCATGAAAGAAAATATCAATCCTTTTGCATTTGACATGAGAGGGACACCTAGGAGCCACTAGTGCAACTGCAACTTCATGTAAGAATGTCAATGATTTTGAATCTGACTCAAGAGGGGTCTGTAATAGTTTGAGAAATTGAGGCTCTATGAAATAAATTTAAAGACTTTGCATCTGACTAGAGGGGGAGCTCTAGTAACACTTGAGGAACTGCACCTCAGTGAAAGAATTTTAATGCTTTTACATAAGACTCAATTAATGCTGTGAGCAACTGCAGCTCTAGGAAACAATTTTGAAGAGATGGACTTTTTGTAACAGCTTGAGGAATTGCAGGTTTGTGAATATTTGTATGTAATTGTATGTAACTTTTATATATGTGTGAGAATGAATAAAAGGACCTTTCTCCAAATATCCAATAAGGCGTGTAGCATTTTACCCAGACATAAAGAGAGTGCCACTCAAAAACAATTTCCCAGCAATACAATTGAAAAAGCACCTGACTTAACCAGTGACTTCTAGAACCTATATATAATACATTGTTGTCACAAATGTTCCACAGGAATCACTATATTTATTAAAAGTTGTGATACTGATTTATCAGCATATATATCAGCACTAACAAATTCATTTTTCCTATAGAAAACAAGCAAACGTTATTAGAGTATCAAAAGTGGATGTGTACATTTTTATGTGAAAGCCACAATCCTTCAACTTTGGAAAGGCATTTAAAGCAGTTGCATCTTACTCTTGATGTACATTTAGTAATACCATGAGTTACTGCAGCTGTATGACAGACTTGTTAATCAATTGCTTTTGGCTTGAGAGGAACAGCTAGTACATTTTTCAAGGACTGCAGTCTTCTGACTCAAAAGGGACATCTAGATATTTGCCTGCTTAGTGCACTAAAGAAATATTTGCCTGGTATGAAAGCATGCACCCCAAGCTACGTGAACGTTAAGACTGATCGACTAATGCTCCTTGTGGTGTTATTACTATTGAATTTATGTTTAAGCTTACACTCACTTTGATTTTTCTTCAAATGTGTCAATTCCTGTGATGTCATTTGAACCAACAGCCACAAGATAGCACTTTCTGTAATGTAGCAGGCCTGATATTTTGTGATGTCATTTCCTGTGATGTCATAGAGGGTCAAAAGACATGTGATGTCACTTTTGCTAACCATAACATTTTGGTGAATCGACATCCATGGAGATAAATGATTGTGACAGGACAGAGAGGGAGCCAAAGAGGTGGAATGCTACATTTATATTTAAGGAGAAAATCTCTGAAAAAAATAATCCGATATTCAGACTGATGCTGATGTTTTATTGGCTATGTGCACTGGGAATCTACTGACCAGGCCTCAGTACCTGTGCTCTGACCCCCAGACCATGTCAAAAATGGCTATACACCTAATCAGCAATTTTAACCTAGCTATAAGTCCTAATGTATGGTACAAAGTGTACCAAGGGCTTGTAAGTTGAATGTTACTAGTGGATTGCAGTGCCCATTGTCCCACCCACTACAGTGATAGTGCAAATGTGACTGCCAGCCTACTACTGTAGCCTGTCTATGCAGTTTTAAAACTGTAAATTTTACCTGTCAAAATAACTCCTTTCAATAGGCCTAAACCTATCTTTTAAATATTAATACTCCCTAGGGGTTCTATGACAGACCAACAAATGCAATTACCACAATTGCCTTTAGAACATGGTAATTAACATTTTGCTGTAGAGGCATTGTTGGTAAAGGCATATCCGTGGTAGAAAATAAAATGCTAAGTATATAACATATATATATATATATCATCATCATCATCATCAACAAAACTTTATTCGATTGTTTTTTGCAATCATAAAAGTCATTATACATAAAAAACAATTTTCAAAAAAAGAAGGAGGAAGAATGCAGAGAATAAATACATATAAATATGAATATAGATATAGACAGGTTAAAAATTTAAAAAGAAAGTAAAAGTTGATAAACAATTTGATTAAAAGAAGTAACAAAAAATACCTCAAATATAGTACTTGGAAGTCTCCCCCATTTGCCTCAAGACATTTTCTGGCCTTGATCACTGAACACAGGAACAAGGCTAATCCATTACAGACCATAATAGATGGAAGAGATAAAAGATACAAGAAAGCTGGACGACATTGTTTAAAATGCGTTAATTTTAAAAGTGGTATCACAAACATTTTCCTAAAAGTTGAATAATATTTGCAAAAGAGAAGTGTGTGCATTGTATTTTGATCGGAGACATTATCACAGGGACATTTTTCCAATTGTAAAGACCAGTCATTGATCAGGGGGAAACTAACGAGGCGATGAAAGGACTCTAATCTCAAGCGCGTAAGGACAAACCGATGTCTTGGGTTCGTGACTTTGCATAAGTATGGTTCCATGCCATTCGTTTGCTGTATCATATAGTTTCTCCTGACACTGTATTTATTTGCCTCCGCGTCCCATCTCAATTCGGCCAGATGGGTGAGGCAAGTGTTTTTCAGGTCTTTCCTGGAAATTGTTTTCAATTCATCTGGGGTAAAAAACTACTCAGGGTGGCCTAGTTTAATGAGAAAGTGCTTTATATAATTTAGCCATGGAATTTTGGACGAGTAAGTAAGTGCTAGGGCATCTGCTATGATAGCCCTATTCAACCTCGCAGGATCTGAAGTCCATACTTTATGCCAGAGTAGAATTTGTTGGACACGAATGAGATCTGTGAGGTATTTTACTCCCATTTCTGAATGGCATACTACTGTTGATGTTGATTGCGGGACTCTTAGGACGGTTTTCAAGAGAGCGTTTCAGGTCAGCTGTAAGGTAGTGCAGTCTCGATATCCCCAAAGTCCAGCCCCTTATAATGCTACTGAGACACATTTCGCATTGTAAAGAGTCACCATATCTTTGGGAATTACTCTCCCCACCCTTTTAGAGAAGTTTTTTACCACCATGACAGTTTTTGTAAATAACAATTTTCTCGCTTTTATGGCTTGTGGCCATGTACCTTTATCATCAAACACAGAAAGTCATTCTGACCGCGGCGGGCGGCAGTCGCCGCCCGCCATGCGGTCACCGCCGAGTGACCGCCCTGCGGTCAAAAGACCACGGCGGCCATTCCAACTTTCCCGCTGGCCCGGCTGGCGCCCTCCAAAAGAGCGCCCGCCGGCCCAGCGGGAAAGCCCCTGCAACAATGAAGCCGGCTCCGAATGGACAGTGGCACCCGTCGCGATTTTCACTGTCTGCTAAGCACACAGTGAAAATCTTTGTGGGGCCCCCAGGGGCCCCACGACACCCGTTCCCGCCATCCTGTTCCTGGCGGTAAAAAACGCCAGAAACAGGGTGGCGGGAAGGGGGTCGGAATCCCCATGGCGGCGCTGCAAGCAGCGCCGCCGTGGAGGATTCCCTGGGCCAGGGGAAAACCGGCGGGAAACCGCTGGTTCCCCTTTTCTGACCGTGGCTTTACCGCTGCGGTCAGAATAGCCCTGGAAGCACCGCCAGCCTGTTGGCGGTGCTTCCGCGGTCCCCGGCCCTGGCGGTCATGGACCGCCAGGGTCGGAATGACCCCCACAATGCCTAAATACGAGAATGTCCCTGTGTTAACTAGTTTTGCACCTTTTAAGTCTATATGGCAATTCTTTGTGCGGAATCTGGGATATGTCATGGAAAAAGTTTTAGTGTGATTAATTTTGAGGCCCAAGACGTCCATACAGTTATCAAAGGTTGTAGCTAATCTTTGCAAAGCAACTGGGGTGCGGGCCATCAGAACGGCATCATCCACATACAGGAGGACCGGGATCTTTCGAGAACCTACTTGTGGAAGATCACCACAGGCATCAGAGAGGGTCCCCTCTAAACTGTTAATATACAAAGCGAACAATAGGGGAGCTAACTCACAACCTTGACGCACCCCTCCTTCAATGGGGAAAGATGAGGTGCATTCCCCTTGACGCCCATAGCAGACCTTGGCGTTTGCACCAACGTACAATTCCCTGATAAAATGGACTATAGTGGTATCGACCCCCATGTCCAGCATGATGGGCCACAATTTTGAATGCACCACACAATCGAATGCGGAGGTTAGATCGACAAATGCGAGGTATAATGCTCCGGGCTTGGCCCTAGTATATTTACCAAGTATGATCTCTAAGTTAAGAGCCTGTTCCGTTGTCCCTATGCCAGCCCTAAACCCGTATTGTAGATCAGAGAGGATGTGATTTTCCTCCATCCAATCTTGTAATCTGTTTAAGATAATGCGTCCCGCAATCTTTGCAAGTGTGTCAAGGAGTGAAATAGGGCGATAACATGCGGGATTATGGCGATCTCCCTTTTTATAAATTGGAATGATTATAGCCCAGGTCGAGATGAAAGTAGTTGAACAGCAGGCGCGTAACACCTGCGTCAATAGTGGACCCCAGAGAGAAATATTGGATTTATAAATATCAACTGGGACTCCATCTAGGCCTGGTGCTTTTCCGCTTTTACTTGCATTTATAGCGTCAGTGACCTCGTTTAGAGTAAATGGTAAGAAGAGGTCATTGGAGATATACATATATATAGATAGAGATATAGATATACATATAGATGTATATATATCTCTATATCTATATATCTATATATATATATATATATATATATATACATGCACACATAGATAGATATAGATATAAATATAGATGTATATATAAGTGTATATATATATTTTTTTTTTGTATATTTGTGGATGTATGTAAATATATATTATATATATATTTTGGTACAGATACACACAAATACACACTCACACACACACATTGCCACCCACAAACCTCACTCACCCTAAACACCAATAATTCCCTTACCACCCCCAAACCCATGCCCTCCCTAAAACCCAAAAATGCCCTTACCACCCCAAAACCCCTACCCATCCGAAAACCTAAACACACCCTTACCACCCCAAAACCCATACCCACCATAAAACTTAAAAATGCCCTTTCCACCCCAAAATCCACTCAGATGTGGATTGGACACAGGCTGCAAGGCACTAGAGTTATAAGCACAGAGAAAATCCCACTTTCTCAAAGTGGCATATCTATAATGGTAATAAAATATCCACCTACATCAATAAGCAGGATTTCTCACTACCATTCCAAACATTTCTCATAGATCAGAAGATACCACTTAGATATATGTCAGGGCATTTCCAATGCAATCCTATGAGAGGAGCAGCACTCACAGTAGTGAGAAAGTAGGCTGTTTGTCACTACTAGAACATGGAACCCAGAAAGACATGTATCCTAGCTTTTACATACACAGCCCCCTGCCCATAGGGCTATCCTGGGCCTTCCTTAGGGGTGAATTAGGTGTTGAAAAAAGGGAGTTTGGGCCATGGCAAATAGTTTGATTTGTCAAGTCAGTGTGGCAGTAAACTGTGCACACAGGCACTGCAGTGGCAGGCCTGATATAAGTTTGAAAGGCCACTTTTGTGGGTGGCGTAATCTGTGCTGGGGGCCCACTAGTAGCATTCGATGTACAGGCCCTGGGTATGTGATATACCACTTTGCAAGAGACTTATAGGTAAATTAAATAAGCCAAGCAGGTGCAAACCAATTATATCAAGGTGTAGGGGAGAGAGAACATGCACTTTAGCACTGATTAGCAGTGGTAAGGCCCAGAGTCCTCAGCTCAACAAAAAGAGGGTCAGAAAAATAGAAGGAGAAAGGCAAAATGTTTTGGGATAACTCTGCAGATAGGGCTAGTTCCAACAGTGTTATACACACAATTCAACATATCCATTTCATTAATATCCTTATCCAGTTCAGTCAATATTTTGTGTACCTCATTGTTTCATATCCAATTTCAGTGATGCACATATTCATTTCAAGTACAGTGCTATTTACCTCACTTTTATTTCTATCCATCTCAAAATGTACTATATTTAAATAATTCTCTGATGTTCGTTTTTTAAATTAGCTTTCATATTATATTAGCTCAATACAATACAGTACACTTTGAAGCACAAGATCCGAGTATAGTAGACACATGCAACAACACATTGTATAATCACGGCCACTGCAATTATGTAAATCAGCATAGTTATGGATTTGCTGAATTTACCACATAATTCACTATCTGCTACATAATCTGCAGGTTTTAACAAAATCAAATGTTGTTACTAGCTCATATGGATCAAAACGTATGGAAAACACGGCAACACATGGTCCTGCGCACCAGGAGGCCCTTCTAAAACACTGTATGGTCCTCTTTCATGTGCTTGTTGGTGCATTTGGCATTCTGTTGGTACCAGTAAGATGAAATATTTTCGCAGACAATCAGTCATTCAATAAATCAGTAGATTTGTAGAGTACCCATGAGGGTATCTAGGTGCTGGCATGGTCCACTTGATTAGCCAAATAGCCCGGTCTTCATGGACTTTCAGAAGTCTGGAGCATATGGAGATGTCCGTGATGAACGGGTAACTCATTCTTCACATCACTGCTAAGTAGAAGAAGGAGCGACATCTGCATCTGTTACGTCGGATGGGGGAGTGAGAGTTAGAGAAACGAATGAGGAGCGGAGATGACCAGTGGGCTGATGGAAGTTCATACAGTGGTTCAAGTAGACAGGCCTGCAGTTGTGTAGCGCCTTGCAAGCATGGGTCAGGATCTTGAACTGGCATCTTTTCTGTACAGGGAGCCAGTGGAGTTTCCTGAAGTAGGGGGGGATATGTGTTCAACTAGGGAGATCCAGGACAAGTGTGGCTGCGGCGTTCTGAATGATATGTAGCCATTGGAAGTGAGCTGCAATCCTGCATGGAGAGCATTGTCATAATTCAGTCGGCTGGAGATGAGGGCATGGGTGATGGTGCATCTTGAGCGCAGGGTAGCAACTTGAATAGCTTATGTAGCATGCGAAGGATGAAGAAGCAGGAGAAGGAGACGGGGTTAGCCTGAGGTGTCATGGTTAGCTTATTGTATAGAATGATGCCTATTCTCCTAGCATGGTTAGTGGGAATAGGAGTAGGCCCAAATTCTGAAATGAAGAAAGAGGCAAGTCATCTGAGAGTGGCTCCTTGGATGCCTGTGTTGTGCAGTCTTGTGATGAATGTGTGGTGGGAGACCGTATCAAATGGTGCTGAGAGGTCTAGGAGGATCCAAGCCTCAGTCTCTCCTCGGTCAAGTGGAGCTCGGATGTCATTGGTAACTGCGATGTGGGCCATCCTAGTGCTGTTGTTTCTGTGGAATCCTCATTGGGAGGAGTCAAATAGGCGGTTCTGTTCTAGATGTGAGGAGAGTTGTTAGTTGATGTTTTTTTCTAATGCCTTGGCCGGGAATGGGAGCAGGGAGTTTGGTCAGTAGTTGCTGAGTTCGCTGAGGTTTGCGGATGGTTTCCTTAGTACAGCGTTGACTTCCATGTGTTTCCTTTCCTCCGGGAAGGTACATGTGGCAATTGAGGTGTTGAACAAAGTGGTGAGTGCATGGTTGAAGATGTGGTGAGGACATGAGTTGATTGGGGTCCCTGAGTGGGCTGAGTTCATGATGGAGGCAGTGCCATGTATGGCAAGCTGGCTCCATTTGCTTAGTCATATGTCTGTGGTAGTAGCGGTCTGTTGTGTTGCTTGAAGACATCAGTGGTCTTGGGCTTGGGTTTGAAGTTTCTGTATATGTTAGCGATCTTGTTGTGGAAAAAGTTTGTGAGGTTTTTGTAGAGTTCCTGTGGGGAGGTAATGTTTGTTGTGGCTGAGGGGGTGGAGAATTCTTTCACGATGTTGAAGAGTACTTTGCTGTTATTGGACCTTGAGTCGATGCACTTCAAAGCTGTGATACAGTGCCTGAAGTGGTAAAAGGCTTTTGTAATATTTTAGCTGGGCATGGACGGAACTAGCTAATTCTATGCTTTAAACTTTGCTGTAAAAATGGCAAAAGAATTAGGGCCTGATTGAGATCTTGGATAGGATTTCTATTTCAGCAGAAGGGATATTCTTCACTGTTGTGACGGAGTAACTCATCCACCAAGATCTCAATCAGGCCCTTTTTATCCTTGTAGCTTGGCATGAATGGAACTGTAGAAATACTATGCTTAAAAACTTTGCTAGAAAAATGGACATTTGAGGTGAGTGGATTCGGAGTGTCGGTGGTGTTGTAGGGTGCTCCATAAAAAGGAGCTGCTCTCCACCTAAACTTGGTAGCTACTCAGAGTTCCCTGCTCCTTTTTTTGCATAATTTATGCGGCACTGTAATCCTGAAATTATAAAGATATATACATATGTGTGTGCACACACATATATGGATAGCTAAATATATGTATGAATTTGTATATATAAATATGCATATATGTATACATATATGTGTGTGTGCCTTTTTATTTTTTAAGGGACCCCCTTTTTTCATTCCTTTCCTTTCTCTATCCACTTCCGAAACTCTAAAATCATCCTTACCTCCCTTTACATGCATGTACCCACCCCTAAACTTAAAAATTATCCTTATATCCCCTTACCTCTACTCCCTTTTAAACCCTAAAATAAGCCATACCTCCCTTTACCCCACACATAAAACAATTAGCTTATTTACAAAAATACTTACCTGCTTGATAAAGTACTGTGTAACAAATGTAGAAAAACTTAACCGCATTGTTAATGGATGCATGTAATGGATGTGTGGTAAAGGCTGGTTCCTTTTTTATATCCTCTTAAGTGTGTGGTATATTAATTTTAGATACATCATTTTCATCCATATCATATCCTTTCAGAATATGTAATATTAATTTCAATTTGTAATATTACTTTTAAAGCAAATCAACATATGCTGTGTGCAAGCCACATTAATTTAAACAGGGATCATGTTAATTTATACATTGCTAGTGATCATTTCGATATGTGCTTTATTCATTTCAAAGCATGCCAAATTTATCTCACATAGTTTCATATTCATTTCAAAAGTTGTCATATTCTTGTTATTAATTTTGATGTGGGCCATATTAATTTCACCAGCTCTCATATTCATTTCAAAGTGATTCATATTCATCTTAACATGTGTCATATTCCTTTCAATGAATCTCACATTAATTTCAGTCGATGTTATCCACTGCAACACATATCATAAGCATGTCAGTGTGTATCATATTACTTTCAATGCAAGCCGTATTCATTTTGATAAATGTTTTATTCATTTTAACATTACTCATATTCATTTTAAAACATTTCAAATTCATTTCAATGAGGCTTATGTTCATTTCGACTCATGTCACATTCACTCTAACCTATGTTATATTCCTTTCATTCAATGTTATATTCACTTCAATTGATGTCATATCCATATTCACACTTGTCATATTAATTTTAAGATGCAACTTGTCAATTCGGACAAATATAATCATTTGAACATGTATTATATTAATGGCAATGCATGCCATATTCATTTTGACAAATGTCATAGGAATTTTAGCTGTGGTCATACTCATTTGAAGGCTTGTCAGATTGAGTTCAAATGGGCTTATAATCCTTTCAACACAAGCCATATTGATTTTAAATCATCTCCTATTAATTTATGTATATCTCATATTCATTGCAATCTGGGTAATATTCATTTCAACACAGTTCATTGCAACATGTATAATGTTAATTTCAGTGTACTTTATATTATTTTCAATGTGCATTTTATTCTTTTTGGAATATATTATATACTCATTTCAGTACCTTATATTCATTTCAATTTGTCATGTTCATTTCAAAGTATTCCTCTTGGCATATGTCAAATGTCTCAGTCTTTTTGATGAATGTCATATTTCTTTCAGTGATTGCTCTATTGTTTACAGTGAGGGCCATATTTATTTCAGTATGATTAATATATATTTTATTACATCTCTCATTCATTTTGGAGTGAGTGTTATTCATATTATTCACTAAGTAGCATATTCACTGTGACAGGGTTCACATTTGTTTTGACTCAAATCAGATGCACTCTGCCAGGTATCATATTTATTTTGACACATAGTACATCAATTTTGGCATGTATCATATTAATTTTGCAGCACGCTATGCCTTTCAGTAGATGTCCTATATGGGGAGCTCTAATTTTGACATGAACGGCTTACCATAACATACACTGTACTAGTAAATGATAGTAAATGATATTTGAGCTGGGACTATCTCTGTACAATGGGGCATCCTGTTGGGGCAGAGATTCAAATGGGCCTAGCTTGGTCAGTAAGATTGGGATGAGGGGCTTCATATTTCCCAACACTCACCCTGGCATATAGGGGTCTATTTACCAAATGCACACACACCGCAGCAGCCAAAAATACTGCACTGTGTGAGAAGGAGAGAGCAGGAGAGTGCCATCTTTACAGAGATATGGCACTCTCCTCCCCTCTCACTAGCGCTGGTGGATAATCAGATGGCTGTGCATCACACGCACACCATTGCACCATAGTGTAAGGGTGTTTATGTCTGTGTGAGTCTAGTACAAAATGCAATGCTTATAATAACCTTAAAAAATTCCCCACTTTGTATGTGTGCTGTATAGTGCAGCACACATGCAAAGTTGGAAGAGAAGGGAAAAATAAAAGCATTTCTTCTTGATAGTTCCTTTTTGAAATAGGCAATATTTTTACCTAACAACTGTCAACTTATTTGTTAAATAGGGTTTTGCATAAAAAAAACATGAGTGGTTGCATGGGAAGGCCCATGCACCACCTATCGAATGCCTGCTTGCGCTAAGTAATGTAAAGCTGCTCTTTGCGCTGCTTTGCATTACTTTCAAGTGAATTTCCAGTGCAAAACAAGTTTTGTTCCGCAAAGTTAAATTGGGAAAGAAAGATTTTGCTTCAATTTGCATCATTGTATCACAAACATGTCACAAAATCTTCGTAAATATACCCTATAATGTTAAAATACACTAAACGACAAGCAGAGGGTACGAGAGGGGCTTATGGGGCAGTGGAATTGGAGAGTAATGCAGATTGGTAGCATTACTAAGTGAGAGAAAACACATTATTTTGTGGAAAAAACAACACTTTTTCATTCTTTTTCCAAATAGAGGGAGGGAGAGACTGTGTGAGTTTTTAGTCAGTGTGTATATCTGACTGAAATCACCTGTAACCAACTATTTATGACAAAATATATTTATTAGGGAGGTGTAACACACTAAACACCCGCTGAAGCACCACCTCTGGAGGTTCATTAACAGCGCCTGCTCACAAAAATACTAACATGTGTTGTATTTTAACAACAATGCCTTCCAATACAGTGTTCCTTCTCCACACTTTCTGTTGCCCTCTGTTCCACAACATGGGCTGTGCAGAAGCTCAAACACAAGGACACTCACTTGAAGTTTGTACTATTATACTCTGTGTCACTCACATTTTCATACATAAATATTACTGTAAGAGCTGTAAAACGTAGCTTGTTCCAAGGACATAACTCAGGCCCCTACAAAGCAGGCTTGTCCCCCAACCCTTCAGGGGGCCAATGAATATCTGTGAGATATTGGAGTCTTCGGGCAGCTCACCATGTTTGGCAGGGGTGCACCATAATTTTGCCATACACCACTGGCAGGTGGTTCTGATGTGAGCCACCAGTGTTGGTCTCAACTGGACCCAATGGGTTAGCTTCAGTGAGCTGCATCTGCCCCTCGCCCACTCACCGCTCAGGCACACAGGCACAGTCCATGAACCTCTCTCAGGCTGGTTACCCTCTGTTCCCAGCCTTGTCTGTTCCCAGCCTTTCGACCTTTTTGACAACACCACCACAACTGCCCTCTCTCTTCCTTCCCCCCAGACAAAAGGACCACAATACTCCGGATTTTGGCAAAGGTTGTAGACAGTTTCTCAGCATGGTTAAACCATGAACATGAAGCATCACACAATTAATCAGTTGTTAAATGTCATAGGTATCTTAAAATTTTTAATTGTACACATCCACAAACATATCATGTTGTTCCTTGTCTAGAAGCTGCATTGTCAATAAAAGAACCATAAATCACAATTTGCAATCATTGCTTGGACCATGGCATTTAACTACCATGTCATTCATCATCCTTTTTATCCTGCACAATCCTGCTCGTTCATTGTTTCCTTTGTAGCGCAGGTCGAGGCTTCCCTTGCTACCAATGTGCGGCATGCGAGTCCCTCTTTGGCCATGCCAGGGCTGCAAATGCTGTGCCTACGTTACTACTCTCCTTTGGGCTCCTTTGCTGCCCTTCGGTGTCCCTGCCTTGAGGCATTCCAAGGAATACCTTGCTGGCATCTCTACAGGCCTACTGGATGCTCTTTAGACCTTATTAGTGCAGGTAAAATGGTGCTGACCTGACCACACCACTGGTGGTTCCCTGACCATCAACATCCCCCCATAACATGTACTCTTCTCTATGAGCAGTCTACCAGCTCCAGGGGCCTTGCTATGTTAAGAAGGAACATATCCACACCAAACCTTGAGAGGTGGACCTTTACACCGCATAATAGCCTGGCATCCTCAAATTGATGAGTCTGTGTCTAACAAACTCCCATCCTATGCCCTTGCAGAACTTGCTCATGGCTATGTTCAGCTTCCTTCTGGACTTCTCAACCGCACTGTGGTCCTTGTCACCCCGCCACTCAAACCAGGAAATGATTTCCAACCACAGTATGTTAATGGGCCGCACTAGTGTAGCTAGTGTTGTCACATCAGCTTTCATTTTGGCCATGATCGTCCGCCTACATAACATTGTCAAGTCATTGCCCCATAGATGGCTCACCATGGCATCCGGAGGTCCTCTCACATCCAGTTGTCCCATTACTAATGGCAATAGCTGAGCCTATTTCATCCCCGGCCTACCCAGCCAAGCCAGGTTTGTGTTCTTCAGACAGATTTCTTTGTATTGCTTCTGCAAGCTGGCCCATCTCTGGGCCCTTGTGGTGCATGAGTGCCCAATCAGACACACCATCTGGGTGCCACTTGCCACTCCTAGAAGCAGAAAACAAATGTATGCCTTGGTATGTGTTGTGTTGGGCCTGATGTATGCTCTGTAGGCATGGGACCTACATCGGCCTAGCAGCTTTATTTCTTCATGTCGCATGCCATGGCTCACAGCCGCAGTGGCCTCATCTATCCTGAAGGTGTTGGTTTCAAATCAGATTGAAGGGTAATCTGCCATGCCAAGGACCTGTCTCAAAACAGCTGAGAATTGGTACCTGCTCAAAAAGAGATAATCCTAGTGGACGAAAACAAGGGCATCTGTGGATGGCACATGCCACACATATTCATGCATTAGGCAGCTTGGGCAGTTATCAGCTACCAATATGCCCTTCATCTCAACCCTCTGGCTTCAGTCTCTTTAGGAGTGCCTTAGCCTTAGCTTCATGTAATCTTCCCCTAGGAAAAGGTTGTGCCACTGTCGGCTGGACGCACCGCTCTCGAACCTAGATGGTGCCACTTCTTTGCTGACACTGTATGCCCGAAGAAAGTCAGTGTCAAAGCTCTAAAGAGAGATGCCTCAAAGTTGTCGCTGCTAGGGATTCGGCGGAACGCGTGGAATTCTACTCCATGGAATTCCACAGAGTTACATAAGAACCCCGTGAGATTCCACGGACTTCCACCCACTCCTACTTTAAAGGGCCTCGTGTTGATAGCATCTGCATCCTTTGCCAGGGCACTCCTCTGTTATGTTTCATAAATTACACATACCATCCAAGTTACTTTGAAGGGTTGCACGGGGGCACAGTGTGGTGATCTCTCCTCCAGTCCCATCCACGCAGAAGGGCGTTTTCCACCACTGGTACAAGAACTCAACCAAGAGACGCATTCACCTCCTCCGCCCACATTCATACCCCCCCCCACACGCCTTCACACGGGAGGCACGTGGCAACTATCAGGCCTGGCGTGTATTGAGCACACACAAAGCCAAGCCACAGATTCTGAATCTGGGTCACTAACAGGTAATCCAAAGCACACAAAAAAGAGGCTCTGAATTTTGTTTTCCAGATGATTTTTCCCATACCACACGCACGTTATACATTACAGGATTTCCTGTGCTCAGTTAGATACAAATGGAACAGTCTAAAACAGGGTCCCCCACCCTCTTTTATTTGGGCCTGCGAAAACCTAGCATTTGGTGTTCATCCGAATAGTCACAGAACTCTCTCAAAAGTAATGGAGTGGACATAGTCTGCAAACCCTACAAACAAAAATTCACATTAGCCTTTGGGACTGTGATAACAGTTACCATTATTGCTGAAAGTTTAGACTTGTGATTACTTAGCTATCAGCAACATAAAGGAAACCACACAGCTTTTTCAGAGTGAAACTGAACAGATTGCCAAGCTATTAAGAAGATGACCTTCCATCGTGAGGAGGTGGCAGTGAGCATAGGGGCTGTGGCACCCTGGCCCAGCGCCCGAAAAGGGAGTAAACAAACATTCATAACCAGCAACGCATGCTAGCCCCCACCCCTCATCTTACCCCAAAAGTCAGCCTTCATCTAGATTCCATTGCCCTTGCTATTTCCACCCACTTTTCTTCACCCCCAGAACATGGACTTGCTGTGCATTGCCCCAAAGACAAAAATCTGTCTGTGGCTCATCCTTGGGGAGATAGGTGGACAGTCAGCAGTTCCTTGGCCAGGAGAGAATAATCCCATGGCTCCACATCCCTGCCCCACCTCCTGAGCCTAGTAGTGCCAAAAAAAGTTTTAAAAAACAGCTCGCTAATTGGCAGAAGGCCGTGAGCATGCGCCACCCAGCACTTTCAATTCAGACCTGCCTTGCTTGCTGCTCAGTTTTTTGTTGGCACGCTGGTAAATTCTGCCATGTGGCGGATGGCAGAGTTTTTTCCAAACTCTGCGATCCAAGCCTAGCGCGGAGTTGCAAAACTCAGTGAATTCTGTCGGCAGAGTGGAGTTTACTGCCCACCACTAGTTACTGCATACTATCTCAAAGCTCCTTTGGAAGCCCTTCAGTTTGCCAAAACCAATGAGGAGCCTATTATCCCTGTGCTCTGTCTGCATGCTCCCCCAACCTTTCACTGGGGCCCTGCATCTAAAGGAATTTGTTGGGTAACTCCCTCCTTGTAGTTTTGCAAAGTAGGCAACTGCTGTGAGGCGTGATTGGGCCCATGCTTTACTTCTTTTGTTGGTGAAAGCCCATGGGATGAACCTCATGACCCCGACTACTGCCTCGGTCGCCCACAGTTTGTTAATCCCAGTTACATCCAAAAGATTCAGAGGCACTTACAATATTTGTTGCTCATTGTGGACGCCAGCACCTTGTCCAGCAGCACTCCTAGGTGAAGTCTACCAACTGCCATAGTTCCGGCTGGAAAGCGTGGCATCTCCGAGAAACTTGACCACTGAGAACGAGACAGTGCATCCCCAATGCAATTGTTGCAATCACAAGTGTGTTCACTCGAATTACCACATTTGCTCTGAGATAGTACAGGATCAGGTGCCACAGCAACCCCAACAACTGGGGGAACGATGCTGTCTTGTAGTTTACCAGCTGTACAAACCCATGATTGCCTGACCAGAGTGTCATCTGCTTGTTTGCTAATCTGTTCCCCACAACAAGAAGGCCACTACTATGGGAAACACCTGAAGCAGCGTCATTTTTTGTGTGATACCTATCTCATGAAAAGCATCCAGCCAGCATACTGCATACTGTGCGGTTCCCAGCATTGCACCAAAACAGTAACCCCCATCAGCGTGTGTGTGCAACTCAAGCTGTGCCGCCGTGACCCATGACTCCCTCCATATCAGTGTGCTATTAAAGTTTGCAAGAAGCCAAACCACAGTTCGATGTCTTGTCTCACCCAAGTGGTCAGACACACTCTGTGCTGCCTTTTGGTTAAGCCCTATTCAACCACGCCAACCTTCTCGCCAAAACCCTGCCTGCTGGGATCACCCTACCCATTGAAATGCTACCGCAGGCCTGTCTGATTTTACAGACAGGACCCCACTTGCATGCACCCTTGTCACATTTCCTCCAAATGGCTGTCCCAACTTTAGCTGTTTTGTTTCCTGGGGCGTGTTTTGCCTTCAAAGCTTGATAGGGCCCATTATGTTTTGCCTTCCCCTTTGATGGGTCAACATTGTGGTCATCCCTAGCTACACCCTCTCTCTGCTACCATTATTTCTGAGTAACCTGCCGCATTCTGGTGATCCCGTTCTATTATCACCCAGATCTGCAAGTTTCCCTGAAGACCTCATCAGACCTAAGCTACGCACCATGACTCTTCAGCTCATAGAGCTGCTGCACTTTGCAAGAATTTCTCAACAACTACACATGCCAAAGCCCTAAAGGTGCTCAACCTCCCCTCCACCTGATCTCTAGGAATGAGAATATGTCTATGAATTCTCTATGGACGAGGCTGGTGAGCTCAATATCTTTGGCTGTCATTGGTGGGTCACCCATGGATGGCCTTATATATGTGCTTGGAGGTTTACTGGTCTGGGGTGCCTCATGTAACCCACTCACCTAAACTGCCATGGGGTCCAGTGCAACTGAAGACCCTGCTAGGCCTCCCTCCTTCCTACCACCTGACGGCTGCTCACTCGCTGATGTGGCCAGCTGGTTGTCCTGACTGGGATTCTGTGGGGTTGGCTGTCTCTCTGCCGCTGCACCTGCTCCGCGAGCTTGACTGCCTGCCTGTGCTTGGGCCTTCTTCATCAGCGGGGCCTAAGTGTTGTGTCCTCCCTTTTGCACTGGCTCATTTGCTTGCCCCTGTGCCCGGGCTGGGCGTTTACACCTGCCAAAATAGCCCTGACCAGAGGTTATGCCACCAGCCCTTGCATATGTGGTCAATAAAGGCCTGGGTGTGTAGGGATGCTGTGTGAGTATGTCACTTGCCATGGAGCATGCAGCTGCATAACGTACTAGGAGGCTGCATAATTTTCTGGTGGGCCCTGTGAGAAAGCCACAATCCATATATCACCTTGTGGCCCCTGCAGTGTGCATCCTTCCATAGTGCACTGTGGACACTCCTGCGCTTGTGCCTACCACCAAAGCCAGGCAGTTGCTGGATTATTCCCCACCCCTATGTCTATCCCATAATTCAGTATACCTTGAGAGATGCCACCGCCCCTCCTCAGCTGCGCTGACCCACCCTCCACTTGCCCCTAGCGGGAACCCCTTGCTAGCTGTTTGCTGCCACACTCCTATGCTCACCATAATCCTCTTGTTGTTGTGTACAACGTTGCTGTATTGGCTCCAAGTGCAGAAAGGGGAAACCCCAGGCCTCTCCACCTTGTTGTTGCTGTGCAGGCTGTGTATCCTGTGCCACTTCCATCACACTGACATCTTGGGTGCAGGTGGTGGGATATTGGGCTGAGGTGCTTTGGAAGCCTGCATTTTGCATGAGTGTGGTGCAAGGTCTCTTGGCCCAGCTGACTCTTTTTGCCTTGATCATGGGCATGTTCTTCAGCCACTTCTTGTCTCTCACCTAGGACTTAGCAAGTGCCCAGCATCTGTCCCAAGAGCCAATCCTGACCCAGCTTCTGCACCTCCTCCTGCACCTTTTGAATTAGGCAGTGCAGCTCAATGTTCGCCTTCAACTGCCTTCTAGGTCTGGGAGCACTCTGCTAGATCATTGCCTCCAGTTGCTGAACTTCCTGCAATTCTGTTTAGTTATGATCGTTCTCCTCTACCTGCATCACACTTGCTTTCAGCACTGCCTCTTGGCAACAGGTTCTCCACTGATTCAATTACTTACCCTTTCTATCGCATCCATCATGTCAATAAACAACAACAAAGCAACTAGAAGGTATTTGCCTCCTTTGCTGATTTTGTCAGTTACAGTCTCATTCCACCGTCTTTGTTATTTAAGGTGGGGAGGCTACTTACCTGTGCCTTTTGTCTTTGGGTCACACCTGTGATTCCCTCTGCCACAGAGCTGTAGGTGCCATTTCAGGCTGATGTACCAACACTGGGCCCACTGCAAACCACCTACCCACCTGAAAAGAGTGAGCCCTCACTTGCAGCTCCCATGGGCCTCTCCCTTTGCATTGCCTTCACCTGCTGCGTTGTCTATGCCAAGCCACCTGGAAAGCAGCTGTCCCCAGCTGGCATCTCCCACGGGGGGGGGCTACCTTTGCATTGCTTTCTCCTGCCAGCAGCATGAAAGCAGCATTAGGATTGGACGTGGGGCAGGCTGGGAGCCTGTGCCTGTAGTACAGACTAGGAGCGGATGGGAGCGGTGAGGTGTGGCGCGGAGCAAAAAGGTACTTTTTTTTCCATCAAATGTATATTTTTTATGTTGTGTCCCCCCCACCTCCCTTCCCCGGCTTGTGCTGCGCCACCCCTCCCCTTTTCACTCCCACGATTTGCTACTGTGATTGGTGCATCTTGGGACTGGAGTATGGTGAAAGGGGCTTCTGGCGATGAGCTGATGTATCTATAAAGTTGATAATATTTTTAATGTTGTATTCGATGTAAAGTCAGTTAGTTGATACAAACCTGTCCTAATACAGTGACCTTTAAGCTTCAAGGTTCAGTGTGGGTGTGATTATTTCACTATGTAAAGTAGGCTGCCACCCGCCTTCTCAGGAGTGTCACCAGCTTCACTTTTTAAAAAATCTAGGTTGGAGGAGGGTGATCAAACCTGGAGATAAAGCCACCTAGTTTGCCGAAATGCCACACATCGTATCCTTAAACAGCAGTAAAAATTCTGAATACATTATCCACCAACATGACCTTGCAGGGGGGTAAACAGTGGTACCTCGAGCAGCATTCCCCGCCTACCCGCTCAATAATACACAGCAGATAACTGTGCAAATATTGCTTTCACTTCCTTATAGAAGCGACAATGAACTACTTATTTTGCAGTTTTCGTTTTTGATCATAATTTGTAAAAAAAAAAAAAAAAAAAATGTAACACTGCGTAATAAGATCTTGTTGGTTATTTTATTTTCTTAGGTTGAAGTAATAACCCTGTATTTTGTGTTTAGAGGGCACATTTTTCCCCACAGAATGCCATGAAAAGATTATTCCCTAGCCTCACAGCCAGTGCGCGGCTGCCAAGAGAGCCGACGGAAAAAAACGAAATGTCAAGATTGTTTCTACCCCCAGCTGGACCTTGAAAACTCGGACGTCATGCCTTGGAGGGGAAAAAGTTGAGAAAGAGCTTGTCTGATGAGTTTGTCATATTTTGCTACGTTTTGAAGGTGAAGTCTTGTAGCACGGAGCATCTTTTTTCTCTCTCGACCCCTTCCTTTCTGAGTATATTACTTTATTTTTCTTTGCCTCTCAGTTTCTCCTCTCTCGCTTACTAACCCCCTCTCTCTTTCTCTGTCTCTATCTCTCGCTCGCTCACTTTCCCTCTCGCTCTCCCTCTCTCTCTTTTGAAGTCTGTGTCCAGCAGGAATTCCGTTCACCGTGGATTTCAAGACATTATGGGTAAATATTTCTCTTCCTATAAACTTCCAAATGATGTGAAAATATAGACCGTGTGCGCCTTGTACAAATAACTTTTTAACAAACACTGGCAAATCCAAGCGATTTTACTTGTATGTAAACGGTAAGTGAGACCGATTGGCAGTGCCAGTGCTTGTTTGAACAATGGCATTTGCTACTGCGTGTTTCCTGCTAGAAATGTTATTTCTTAGCTGCAGAGCACTGGGAGGAATAGCTCCGAATAGCTTCTAGGATGTGTCCATGATTAGAGCTTTCAAATATTGCTGTCCACGCTTCAGACTGCAAGCATCAAAGCTAAAATGGGGTGCGTGCAACTAGAGAATTAAATGGATACCTCCGTAGGCTGAGTACCTGCTAGGAGAGCCGAGGGGTCTTGCTGGCCTCTCATCTTTCCTAGAGTGATGCGCGGACCTTTCAAGAATTGTATTTCAAAATCAAGAGCTATCAAGAATACATTTTGAATTTCTTTTACTAGTCTGATATAAGCAGTACTGTATTGAGTAAAGTCAGTGAACGGGAGAAAGAGAGAGTGGTTATTTTCGGTGACAATGCTTTTTTACAAGCGAACTGCAGTGAGATTAAACTTCTCTCAAACCGTATCTGATTTTCACTCTGGTGTGGCAAACGCTTGGAGTTGGTCATCATTTCATTCTGAGAGCAAAAAAACATTCTGATCGCACCAACACTAGTCTGAATGTTATGCGGATCTTCTAGTTGTGTTTATCACATGTTGATGACATTTCCTACATTTCCTTCAAAGATTTAAACTTATTCATGTAGGACACTTCCCTCCGTTCTCTAGCAGGGTGCCATCCTGCTATATCTTTCTTCTGAAAATATTAAACTTATCAGTTTAGTATGATACAAGACAGCAACCTTGCTTCTACTGTGCCGGAGGCTATACCAACTTCCAGATAGCAATCAGCTCTGAATGCAAGACTGAGCTACAAACTCATTTATCTTTCTGCATACCCGTCCATCCATCTGCACCCTAATTCTTCCGTTCAGATATTAATTCACCCTTCCAAATCAATATATAATCATGTACACATTCAGTCATCTATCAGTATACTCATCTTTCCACCGATCCACACACTTATCCGTCTGCACATTCATTTTTGCACACCCTCACTCATTCGTGTACTCACACATGTATCCATCGTAACACTCATTGGTTCATCCATCCACACTTTCTTCACCCAGTCAACACACTGATCCGTCCATCCATCTGTAAACTAATCTATCTATCAACACCCTAATGTACCCATCGGCTTTCATGCAACCTAAATTCACCCATCTACGTAGTCACTGTCCTGCATTTGCAAACACTTACATCCCTCATCCATCTGTAAACTCAGTCATGGATCCACCCATTCATCCAATTATATACCAATTAGCGCACACATCCAACTGCACTTGCATTCATCCAATGAAACACTTATCAAACCATCCCAACAATCATCCATCTGTTCCCCACCTACAACGATTCATCCATTCAAACACCCATGCAACCACATACATGCTTTTCCATTCATCTATATGTACATTTTTCCTTTTGTCTACATATGAAACAGCTCACTCATCCATCCATCTCTCTCTCTCTATGTGCATAGGTACCTGTTCATCAGTTGCTCATTGAGTGCACCGATTTCTGTAAAATTGCTCCTCCGTGTGTGCATCGATGACTGTGTATCTTTATGTTGGTGCTAGTACGTGTGCCAGTCTGTGTGTGAATGTGTTTTTGTCAGTGTGTTGCTGTGAGTGCGTGGATGCACAAATGTATGATGGCCTGTGTGTTTGTGTATCTAATGGTCCTTGTGAACAAGCTGCATTTCTTCCATTCATTCCACATTGTTTGCTCTTTACATTTAGTGTTTGACCTCTGTAGGCTGCTACATACGTGTACTCACAGGAGCTGCGTTTAGCTGAAGGCTGTTGTATTTCCAAACTACATTGACTGGCACTACGGTAAGCAGTGGCGGCTGGTGAACTTTACAAAATTGTGAGGCCACCTGATAATTGCTGCCCTGCCCGCGAGAAAAATCATCATTTTGGGGCACAGAATGAAATAATATATACACAGCACCGAACTAGTGCCCGAATATGGACAGTGAGTCCAGAAGACATTCCACCATCAAAATAAACCTCAATTTGTTTTTACTCAGTCTCCAAAGGAAAATTGTAAATAAATTATGTCAGTTTATGTTACTAAAAGCTGCCTCAAAATATAAATTACCTACAATGCTGGTAAAATATCCATCTGGTTGAAAAACAATTATTTAAGGCAAATAAACATTTCCTTGTAAAAACTGAATATATTGGTGGAGATCTAGCTTTGACCTGCATGTTTAGATCCTGTGGTTGGGTGAGATCACTTAGCATTTCATCCTTTGAAGGACAAGGAAACTTCGGGAGGTGAACCTAAAATATTAGAAAACTTTCTCTGATACACCATGATCAAACTTCCAGCCCACTTGTTCCGTCCCTCACCTTAACTTGCTGGATATGAAAAGATGTCTCTAGATATCACAACAGCTTTTATCTGGTTTCCGAAGGCAAGAAACAAACGCCGAATCTCTGCACATGAAACCTGTAGGCCTTTCAGAACCCAGCTTACAACAAGGAAACTGATCTTTATTCTTCGTTCTGCATTCTCATAGGGTTTGGGACGGTGTGACACAAAACACAGCACTGCCCAAGCAGGCTCCTATTGCGTGCATTGCAGTGCTGCTTGGAGCACGCACTGCATGTCTGACGGGAATGGGAAAAAAGCGTCCTCCAGACACGTACAATCCATTTGCCCTTTTGTATTCCCCTCGCCTGTGCTGCTGACATGCGCCCCTTGCGCTGTCAGCAAAACATGCCTCGGAAAAGAAAACACATAACTGCCGTACTAGGCAGTTTGTTTGTTTACATTTTCTGCTGCTGCTTCTCTTTCTATACTGGCTGATACAACATGGGTGCCCCCTATGCATCAGCCGCTCTTGATGGTAAGACAGCTGTTTGTATGGAGGACCTCCCACACAGAATACTACCAGAATGTTGAGTCTAAAATATTGTGTTACAAGACTATTGCAGCCAGAATATCAATTATCAACCTATTGTCAAGGTGAGTATTCAAGAAGGGTGGTAACATTTACGTTTTGTAATAAATATCTTTTAGGGTTGGGCAGAACTCACAGAATTTAACTCAGCGTAATTCCGTGGAGTAGCATTTGAGCAAGTCACTCCAGTGGGTGGAAATAACTGAAAAATCAGCACGAACGCCATCATGTGGTGCACCAGAGGGTGCAGCTACTCAAGTTGATTTTGCTGCCTCTCAAGTAGATTTTCTACTCAAGTGGCAGCCTTCTGACCACGAACAGCCATGACCGCCCATGTTAGAAAATCTGTCTGGATGTCCTCCTAGCGATTGAGGTAGAGATGCCAAATCTCACTCAAACTCGCCAATTTACCATTCTGGAGCTGTGCGCGTGACATAATTCCACCACACGGCGACTGGTGGAATTTGGCTGAAACTCTGCATTACAAGAGTATCACAGAGTCACCAAAATTCCACCAATTCCGCTGGCGAACGAAAATTTTCATCCACCCCTAATAACTTTAAAATATGTAGATGTGAGGTTAAGAATAGTAAATTGATACTTACCTATATGCACATGGTTTCACAGTATTTTGGGATTCGATATTCTGGCTCAGATATTTTTGTGGCACAATGTTTTTGTGATCAATATTCTGACATACCTCCTACTCCATAATTGCTCGGAGTACAATTACAGGAAGTAAGGGTGCAGAATATAATGTTCTAACTTGCTCCTGAAATATATAATGTGATTTTAGATTAGATGTTTCATAGAAGCTTAGATAGTAGGATATTTTCCTACTGTACAAAATATATAAAAAATGTAAATTTATAACCTTTGGTGGGAAAGTGCTATCCAAACTCAAATTTGCAGCTAAAAGACCAAAGGAGCATACATATTTCTACCTGGGGTCATGTCTTTCTCATTCATTTTTGTCTCATTTGTTGGACACAGCCTCCAGCTAGGTCAGGTGAGCTGCCAGCCGCCACATTATTATGTGTTCCTTCTTTTTGAGCAATTTTTCTCTACTCAGACTACTGTCTTTCAGGTTGCTACATTTATCCCGAGGATGACCCTGTCAAATTGTTTTTTCTGGGGTTGAAACATTGACTAATACTTCCCATACCACATGATCATTTGTTGAAAGCACTTTTTCTATTAAACCATGTTGTAACGAGATATTGTATTCACATAAATTTGTTTTTTGTCCAGGTGATTAAGGGGGTCATTCTGACCCTGGCGGTAAAATCCGCCAGGGCCAACGACCGCGGGAGCACCGCCAACAGGCTGGCAGTGCTCCCATGGGCATTCTGACCGCGGCGGTACAGCCGCGGTCAGAAACGGAAAACCGGCGGTGTACCGCCGGTTTCCCGCTGTCCTGGGGAATCCTCCATGGGGATTCCGACCCCCATACCGCCATCCTGTTCCTGGCGGTTTTGGCCGCCAGGAACAGAATGGCGGTATGGGGTGTCGTGGGGCCCCCGTAACAGGGGCCCCACAAAGATTTTCAGTGTCTGCCATGCAGACACTGAAAATCGCGACGGGTGCAACTGCACCCATCGCACCCCTTCCACTCCGCCGGCTCCATTCGGAGCCGGCATCCTCATGGAAGGGTGTTTCCCGCTGGGCTGGCGGGCGGCCTTCTGGCAGTCGCCCGCCAGCCCAGCGGGAAACTCAGAATTACCGCGGCGGTCTTTTGACCGCGCAGCGGTATTCTGACGGCGGTACTTTGGCGGGCGGCCTCCGCCGCCAGCCAAAGTCAGAATGAGGCCCTAAAAGTCCTTAAACTGTGCTTTGCTCATTGTATATATTTATGCTCTCTACTGCACTTGAGATTGTAAATCTGATTAATCCAATCATTTAATTTATTTGATTATTTTCACTTGTTCATGTTTTGTCAGTAGGGACCTTCTGGATCTACCCAATTGTTATGGATTTTGAAATTATTGCCCTTGTAAGACTTGTTATAACAATGACCTGTGTACCCTAGCTCCTTGGAAGCACAGGGTTTGTTCTCCCTTCCCTTACAGAACAGTTTTCTCCATATTCATGAAATCTGGGCACTTCAGGAGGGCTGGATGAATTGGTAGATTTAGAGGAGAAATGTCGTTTGAGGTTCCCTTTGCAGAGCTATTGTTTACACTTTCATGCTCCCAGAAATAGAAGTACATCATTTAGCAAAAAGTGGCAGTGGGAAGCTAGAGAATTATATTAGGCTTACCCATGGTTATAATTGCATTACGTCAGTCTGAATGATTGAGGAGGCAGAATGGTCAACAAAATGCCTGACGGTGATCCAATCACCACTACTTGAGGTACAACTGTGGTAAGCTTGGTAATGCTTAAGGTGCCAGGAACAAATAACAAGCTAACGTAAAAGACAATAAAAAACATTGGGTTCATCTTTAAAAAAGAATACATACTTATCAAAGACAATTATTCCAGTTTGAGAGACATTCCCTATATACACTTGCCACAATTTAAAAGTGACCTGTCAAATAACTCAGATATAATGTTAATTGTGTAGTTATAGAAAAATATAAGGTTTCAATAGATAAGCAAATGCTAAAACCTACCACTAACAACGTTTTAATGAATTATATGTTGCAAAGAAAGAAAGATAGAAAGAAAGAAAAAAATACAAACGAAAAATCCAAAACTGTATATATTTTTAAGAATTATATGTATATAATCCATAGTACATTATTCATAAATTATTACCATCCCTACAAAGAGTTATAATATTTAATAAGATTGGTATGAGAAAATAAATACTAATCCTCATAAAATATCAATGTGGTTTAAAAATATGATTCTGTGAACTAAAAATGAAGCAATAAATAAGTTGAGAGTGGAAGCTAAGTTTTTTCCCTAATTTTGTCCTGTAAGAGAGAGGACCAGACTTTTCCATGCTTCAATTTAAGCATATTTAATTCTACCTAGCTTCATAGAACTATTCTGGCAAAATCCTCCAACCGAAAAGGTATACAATGAAATGCAACAGAGACAAGCAAATATATATCAATTTATAATCATTGTCATTTAACTTTGGTGATGAGAACATAAGAAACTATTGGTGAAGTAGAAGAGCCCTATTTTAATCCTGCAGGAATGATATGAATGCATCTAGTTTAAACTTTTTTTAAATCTAAAAGGCATGAAGGCTTTCTTTTATCCAGGGGCCTGCAACATTTCCTAGAATGAGAGCTACTTCTGACCCTTTAACATAATACTAACCTACTAATTACTTTGATCAGAGTTGTAGCAGTGACTCTGTGAGATATGACCAGTACAGTGGCCACAGTTGCCGAATTACAGTTATAGAAATAAATGAGAATATGCATAATTTTTTTGGGGTGGATGAGAGTCACAAGTAATAATGTCACTATTTCTGGTATGTCCAGTAAAGGTTCCAGTAATTTGAACCTGATCTCAACCCTTGGTAGATATGGCACTGAGCAGACAGACTTAATTTAAGAAAATATGTATGAGCTTTTAAAATGACCAAAACTGTTAAAAAGCAGAAAACACAGCAAAATAATAATGCTACTGTCATTTATAAAAAATACAGAACAATGTAATGAACTAAATTACACCAAAATTAAAAAAATCTATTAATGGGAACTAAGGATATGATTTTAATTTTATTTTTAAATGAAAATAGCACTAAAAAGCGATAAGCGACAACTGTGGTCATTTGGTTGCAATTGGCCAGGACCTTGGGGCAATTTAAGGCTGGCCATAATGAAGCACTGGTCCGACACATAAACCAGGTTCGACCCAGTTGAAAGTTTTACTTTCAGACTTACGCTCTAAAATGAAAGTCAAAAATCCTCAGGGGGACAAGGCAGAAGGGTGTGGCTGAGAATGGCTCCACAGGCTGGATAGCCATCAGACGAGGTTCCAGGGAAGCTATTTTTGGTGTGAAAGTTTGGAGCAGGAGAAATTTAAAATAAACACCCAAGGAAGGTCCCCCGCCAGCCAGATAGTTCTAGTGCCTTCATCCAGTGAAGATTTCTATGTTCAGACTTAGGGCCTCATTACGAGTTTGGTAGGCCGACGTGGGGAGGAGACCACCACAAAGCTGGAGGCCTCTTCTCCGGCCCTATTACAATGGCTGACTGACGGAAACCTCAGTATTAGGAGGTTTCTGCGGGTCAGCCCAGTGGAAACAGCACAGTGGCATTGGTCTCAGCTCCTCAGGGAGCCGAGGCCAATGCTGTCCAGCACCCTCGGAATGTGCACTGACTTCTGTGGCATACAGTGTGCATTCCAAGGGTGCTGGGCACTGGGGATCCCTCACTGCCAACAACATGGTCAAAAAATTTACCACAAAACTCGTAATGAGGCCCTTAATCACTTTTTGGAGCTTGGAATACTGCAGCAGGGCGAGGCTGGAAGCTGCAGTCAAGCAGTCCTCCACAAGATTGGATACCATCTCCATGATGTTCTACTGAAACGGATCTGCTGCTGCAGAAAATATTTGAGCGGGAACAACCTTAATCTTTGGTCTATCGCCAAGGCACCTTTGTTAGATTGACTTACAAGGTTTGTCTGAATACTCTGTTATGTCATTGTTTGTCCCAGTACTCTGGAGCTGTATAGAGCCAAAAAGTTTCTGAGTCCCAGGTTTCTCAGGATGTTAGGAAGAGTAACTTTGATACAGCCAAGGTTCACAGGACCTCAAGCGCAGTACTTGGAGATCAAGACTCACTGCAACAGAAGCCACCAGCAGCATCCAGGGATGGTTCAGATTGAACTAGTCAGCTAGTTCTTCAGAAAAAAGAGGTTTGTTGCAACTTGTTGTGTCTCTGTAGCTTAGCAGGAGGCCAGGAAACTGGTCCTTGGAGTTCATTTCTTTATCCTGGCTACAAGGAGGAACAGGTCCAGCCTTTCAGGTTTCCTCACAGGTTTCAACAGAAAGTGCAATCCTTTCTCTGTCTTCCATGGGTCCAGTTGTATTCTGCAGAGGGTGCTGAGGGGTGCCACATTTATGCCTGGCACAAACCTGTGGGTGGCAGTGACCCCTGGCCCCTCCTTAACCAATAGGGAATAGTTCCGCTGATAACCCTACCCACTTTTGCAGCATTTCCTGCATGCCCTATTG